>NC_057386.1:86642256-87260012 GCF_019320065.1 Cervus canadensis
TAGTAGAGTGTATGTGGTAGAGGCTGAATGGTGTTCCCAGACTGTCCCCCGAAACCGATTTCCCTGGGCGCCTTCCTTGGAGGGGACTGTAGGGACCCACATTCAGAAAATGCTGCTTAGTTTGGCATTTAAATCCAGCAGGCCAGAAATAACACTCTCACTGCTTAAAAGTTTCCTGCTTCCCTCCTCCAGGCAAAAGGGGTCTTTAAAGAACAAGGAACTGGGAAAGCCCAGTTCCTCAATGAGTGAATAGTTTTTGCTGTGCTTTGTGGAGGACTTTCCTGGTTCCTCAGATGGTAAAGAATCTATCTGCAATGTCCTTAAAATGTTTTTAATTGAAGGATAATTGCTTTACAATATTGTGTTGTTATTTTCTGCTGTACTTCAGCATGAGTCAGCTGTAGGCATACCTATGTGCCCTCCCTCTTGAACGTCCTCCTCACCTCCCATCCCGTCCTACCCTCTAGGGTGTCACAGAGAACGGGTTTGAGCTCCTTGAGTCGGACAGCAAATCCCCCTGGCTCTCTGTCTTACACATGGTAGTTTATATGTTTCCATGCTTCTCTCCATTCATCCCACCTTCTCCTTCCCCCCAGTCCCATGTCCACAGCTCTGTCCTCTGTGTCTGTGTATCCATTGCTTCCTGCCGGTAGGTTCATCAGTACCTTTTTCCTATGTTCTGTGTTGTTATTATTCAGTCTCTCAGTCATGTACAGTTCTTTGTGACACCATGGACTGCAGCACGCCAGGCTTCCCTGACCTTCACCATCTCCCAGTTCAGTTCAGTTTAGTCCAGTTGCTCAGTTGTGCCTGACTCTTTGTCATCCAGTGGATTATAGCACACCAGGCCTCCCTGTCCATCACCAGCTCCCGGTTTGCTCAAACTCAAGTCCTTTGAGTTGGTGATGCTATCCAACCATCTCATCCTCTGTCAACCCCTTTTCCCCCCACCTTCAGTCTTTCTCAGCATCAGAGTCTTTTCCAGTGATTCAGTTCTTTGCGTCAGGTGGCCAAAGTATTGGAGTTTCAGCTTCAGCATCAGTCCTTCCAATGAACATTCAGGACTGATTTCCTTTAGGATTGAGTGGTTTGATCTCCTTGCAGTCCAGGGAACTCTCAAGAGTCTTCTCTTGAGAAGATGGAAACACCAGATGGAAAGCATCAGTTCTTCGGCACTCAACCTTGTTTTTGGTCCAACTCTCATATCCGTACATTTGTACTGGGAAGACCACAGCTTTGAATCTTTGTTGGCAACCTGACATCTCTGCTTTTAATACGCTGTCTATGTTTGTCTTAGCTTTCCTTTCAAGGAGCAAACATCTTTTAATTTCATGGCTGCATTTACCCATTCTCAGTGATTTTGGAGTCCAAGAAAAGAAAATCTGTCATTGTTTCCATTTTTCCCCCTCTGTTTACCATGAAATTATGGGCCCAGATGCCATAGTCTTAGTTTTTTGAATGTTGAGTTTTAAGCCAGCTTTTTTACTCTCCTCTTTGACCCTCATCAAGAGACTCTTTAGTTCTTCTCTCTCTGCCATTAGAGTGGTATCATCTGCGTATCTGAGGTTGTTGATATTTCTCCCTGCAATCTTGATTCCAGCTTGTGCTTCATCCAGCCTGGCATTTCACATGATATACTCTGCATATAAGCTAAATAAGCAGGGTGACACTGTACACCCTTGACATACTCCTTTCCCAGTTTGGAACCAATCCATTGCTCCATGTCTGGTTCTAACTGTTGCTTCTTGACCTGTGTGTAGGTTTCTCAGGACACAGGTAAAGTGGCCTGGTATCCCAGTCTTTAAGAATTTTCCACAGTTGGTTGTGATCCACACAATCAAAGGGTTTAGTGTAGTCAATGAAGCAGAAGTAGATTTTGGAATTCTCTTGATTTTCTGTGATTCAACGGATGTTGGCAATTTTATCTCTGACTCCTCTGCCTTTTCTAAATCCAGCTGTTACATCTGGAAGTCCTCAGTTCATGTACTGTTGAAGTCTACCTTGAAGGATTTTGAGCATTACCTTGCTAGCGTGTGAAATGAGTGCAGTTGTGCAGTAGTTTCAACTTTCTTTGGCCTTGCCTTTCTTTGGGATTGTAATGAGAACTGACCTTTTCCAGTCCTGTGGCCACTGCTGAGTTTTCCAAATTTGCTGGCCTATTGAGTGCCCCACTTTCATAGCATCATCTTCTAGGATTTGCGATAGCTCAGCTGTAATTCCATCACCTCCACTAGCTTTGTAGTGATGCTTCCTAAGGCCACTTGACTTTGTACTCCAAGATGTCAGGCTCTAGGTGAGTGGTCACACCTTGTGGTTATCTGGGTCATTAAGATCTTTTTTATAATGTTCTTCTGTGTGTTCTTGCCACCACTTCTTAATATCTTCTGCTTCTGTTAGGTCTGTACCATTTCTGTCCTTTATTGTGCCCATCTTTGCTCAAAATGTTCCCTTGATATCTCTAATTTTCTTGAAGCAATCTCTAGTCTTTCCCATTCTATTGTTTTCCTCTATTTCTTTGCATTGTTCACTTAGGAAGGCTTTCTTATCTCTCCTTGCTATTCTTTGGAACTCTGCATTCAAATGGGTATATCTTTCCTTTTCTCCTTTGCCTTTTGCTTCCCTATGTACTTGCTAATATACAGTATTTGTTTTTCTTTTCCTGACTTATTTCATTGTATATAATAGGTTCTTCGTTCATCTACCTCATTAGAATTGACTGAAATGTCTTCCTTTTTATGACTGAGTAGTATTCCATTGTATGTATGTAAAAGCTTCTTTATCCATTCATCTGTTGATGAGCATCTAGGTTGCTTCCATGTCCCAGCTATTGCAAATAGTGCTATATTGAACACTAGGTTACCTGTATCCTTTTCAATTATGCTTTTCCCAGGGTATGCTCTCAGTAGTGGAACGGTTGGATCATCTGATAGTTTTATTCCTAGTTTTCTTAAGGAATCTCCATACTCTTCTCCATAATGTCTGTATCAATTTACATTCCTACCAACCATGCAAAAGGAGTTCCCTTTCTACACACTCTCTCAAGTATTTATTATTTGTCGATTTTTTTCGTGATGGCCATTCTGATCAGTGTGAGTTGATATCTCCTTGTAGTTTTGATTTGGATTTCTCTAATAAAGTACAATTTGAGCTACTTTTCATATATTTATTAGCCACCTGTATGTCTTCTTTGAAGAAATGTCTATTTAGGTCTTTTGCCCACTTTCCACTTTTTAATTGGGTTGTATGTTTTTCTGTTATTGAGTTGCATGAACAGCTTGTATATTTTGGAAATTAGTCCTCTGTCAGTTGTTTCATTTGCTATTCTCCCATTCTATGGGTTGTCTTTTCACTTTGTTTATAGTTTCCTTTGTCATGCAAAAGTTTTTAAGTTTAATTAGATCCCACTTGTTTGTTTTTATTTCCATTACTCGAGGAGGTGGGTCATAGAGGATCTTGCTGTGATTTATGTCATAGAGTGTTTTGCCTGTTTTCCTCTAAGAGTTTTATAGTTTCTGGTCTTACATTTAGGTCTTTAATCCAGTTTGAGTTTATCTTCATGTGTGGTGTCAGAAAGTGTTCTAATTTCATTCTTTTAAATGGAGCGGTCCAGTTTTGCAGCACCTCTTACTGAAGAGACTGTCTTTTCTCCGTTGCATGTTCTTGCCTCCTTTGATGGAAGAAAGATGACATAAACAGGTGGAGAGTCATTTCATGCTCCTGGGTTGGCAGAATCAATGGTGTCAAAAATCAATATACTATCAAAAGCAGTCTACAGAGTCAGTGCAATCCTTATCAATTTACCAATGGCATTTTTCACAGAGCTAGAATTAAAAATTTCACAATTCATATTGAAACACAAGAGACCCTGAATAGCCAAAGCAGTCTTGAGAAAAAGGAATGGAGCTGGAGGAATCGTTCTTCCTGATTTCATCCTGTGATACAGAGCTATAGTCATCAAGACAGTGTGGTACTGACACAAAACACAAATACAACTCAAAATGGATTAAAGATCTAAATGTAAGACCAGAAACTATAAAACTCCTAGAGGAGAACATAGGCAAAACACTCTCCGACATAAATCACAGCAAGATCCTCTATGACCCACCTCCCAGAATATTGGAAATAAAAGCAAAACTAAACAAATGGGATCTAATGAAACTTAAAAGCTTTTGCACTACAAAAGAAACTATAAGTAAGGTGAAAAGACAGCCCTCAGATTGGGAGAAAATAATAGCAAATGAAGAAACAGACAAAGGATTAATCTCAAAAATATACAAGCAACTCCTGCAGCTCAATTCCAGAAAAATAAATGACCCAATCAAAAAATGGGCCAAAGAACTAAACAGACATTTCTCCAAAGAAGACATACAGATGGCTAACAAACACATGAAAAGGTGCTCAACATCACTCATTATTAGAGAAATGCAAATCAAAACCACAATGAGGTACCATTACACCAGTCAGGATGGCTGCTATCCAAAGTCTACAAGCAATAAATGCTGGAGAGGGTGTGGAGAAAAGGGAACCCTCTTACACTGTTGGTGGGAATGCAAACTAGTACAGCCACTATGGAAACAGTGTGGAGATTCCTTAAAAAACTGGAAATAGAACTGCCATATGACCCAGCAATCCCACTTCTGGGCATACACACTGAGGAAACCAGATCTGAAAGAGACACGTGCACCCCAATGTTCATCGCAGCACTGTTTATAATAGCCAGGACATGGAAGCAACCTAGATGCCCATCAGCAGATGAATGGATAAGGAAGCTGTGGTACATATACACCATGGAATTTTTACTCAGCCGTCAAAAAGAATTCATTTGAACCAGTCCTAATGAGATGGATGAAACTGGAGCCCCTTATACAGAGTGAAGTAAGCCAGAAAGATAAAGAACATTACAGCATACTAACACATATATATGGAATTTAGAAAGATGGTAACGATAACCCTATATGCAAAACAGAAAAAGAGACACAGAAATACAGAACAGACTTTTGAACTCTGTGGGAGAAGGTGAGGGTGGGATGTTTCAAAAGAACAGCATGTATACTATCTATGGTGAAACAGATCACCAGCCCAGGTGGGATGCATGAGACAAGTGCTCGGGCCTGGTACACTGGGAAGACCCAGAGGAATCGGGTGGAGAGGGAGATGGGAGGGGGGATCGGGATGGGGAATAAGTGTAAATCTATGGCTGATTCATATCAATGTATGACAAAACCCACTGAAATGTTGTGAAGTAATTAGCCTCCAACTAATAAAAAAATTAAAAATAAATAAATAAATAAATAAAACAAACAAAAAAAAAAAAACACAAATACAGACCAATGGAATGAGATAGGAAGCCCAGAGATAAACCCATGCACCTACGGGCTCCTTATCTTTGACAAAGGAGTCAAGAATACAAAGCTAGGACATTTTTAGAACAAATAGGAACCTAAGAGTGCATTTCAGTAGCCATTAGAGCAATGACAGTATCACAGGTTACATTATATAAACTTTGGTAAACTCCAGTGTAAACTCATGCGCAGATGAGTGAAAAGAGAATAATGCCTTCATTTTATTATGAACATAATTTTGTCTTCAAGGGTCCCTGTATCACTTTTGAAAATTACTTGTTGAAAAAATAATGACCTGATAAAATTCTTATTATAAAATGCCAGATGAAAATAGTACAATACAATCAGCATACTGTATCAGTCACAGTTTTTTTCTTTTAAAAAAATACAAAATTCTCCCCTCAAATCACATTTATAAACAAGGATACATCCAACATTTATTAAATTGATTGTGTCCAGATGTTAGCAGTATTTATTATCACGTGGTTTTAAAAAATCAGGTAATTTTTTCTTCTTCATTTTTCTGTATTTTCCTAATTTTTTAGGACAAACATTACGTTTGCAATCAGCAAAAAACCACTTGTGCTTTACCAAGGATAGTTTTCTTGGCTTACACTTGTAGAATTTTTATGGCTTACACTTTCTTGTGGAACAAGGAAAGTGGTTTAAATCTCTCTCTCTCTGGTTGAAGGGTTTTCATTTTGCTGTACAATCTGAATCAAAAGAAAATTTCAAACTAAAGAATTTTCATGTTTTGTTTTACTCTCTAATTATTAGTACAACTTTATATCATCAAAAATATTGCAACCATACCATCTTGTATAAATTCTATTTTTATTGTGTGACTTTATATACAAGAACTCATTGTATAAAAGAATGTGATTCATTTATCCTGTGCAGTAGCCTGCTAATAATGAGTTCGCAAATGTTTTTCTTTTATAGGAGAAAGCTCAGGCTGTGGAACTCTGGCAGACTGCTTCTCAGGAGTTTTACAAGCTACAGAAACTTTACCAGGAACATATGACTGAGGCCCAGATTCATGTTCTTGAAAGTCAAAAGCAAAAGGTAATTTTGGATTTCATGGTTTTCTTGTGTATCAATAAGTTGCATTCTGGAGAAATTCAGTTTTGGAGAAGAATGCCCAAGTCTGGTGGTGTATTTATGTTGCCAATAAATAGATCTTTGATGGTTAGAAATCTTTTGAACACATTAAATGATCAAAATAGTGCCTAGTGTACATTGGGCTTTATAATGTTATTAGCACTGAAAGCTGTATTTAGAGCTAAGAAGCGGCCATAAGATTTTATGTATAAATGAATCTCTAAAACTTTTGTAGTCCTGATTTTTTTCCTGATTAAAAAAAAGACCAAAACTGTTCATTAGTTTATGGACAGTGAAGAAGGCTACTCAAATATGATGACAACACTATGTAAAATGAAAATGTTAACAACCTTAAATGTGATCTTTTATTGAAATAGATGTCAAGTGCCTCTAACATAAATTCATCAGAATATGATTTTAAAAGAGGAAGGAATGTTAATGGTTATTAAGGATTTCTTTATGTCCAAAGCAAGAATCATTTTATATTCTTTTAAAGTGGGCATCTAACTTTTATATCTCTATTAACAATGCACTCTCTATCTCACAAGACCATCCATTCCATTGCAAAATCTACCTCCCTTATCTTTCCATTGATTCTTTTTCTGCTAAGTATATTGAAACTTTAAGACACAGAAAAGGTATCTTTTTTATGCTTTGGTGAACTTAGAATATTCCTAAGATCAGATCAGCTTCCAACATTTTATCCTTTGAACTTTCAATGTATGAAATAACCTTAGTTATTTCTGCGATGTGAATTTTTTTGCTAGTCCCACTTCTGGGACATCTTCATCATTTCCATCAGAACTTCTTTCTTCACTGATGTTGGGTTCACTTTCACTAAGTTACCCTTGCTGGTGTGTCTGTAGTCTCCTGAAGAGTGGCAGTGTCCATGTTCTCACAGTCAGATATTTTCTCCTGTAACTTCATTTACATCATCATCCACAGTTGTCACTTTCTGTTTCTTTGCAGCAGTTTTACTTTTATTGACTAATTCCTTCTTTCAGTTATCAATTTTTGTAAAAATGTTACATGAGTGTATTATCCCTGGAAGAAAAGGAGACAGCACAGCTGCACACTCTGCTGTCTGTGCATGAACTGAATAACATGCTCTGGAACCAGAGACAGACCTCAAAAGTAATTACAGACACTGATCATGATGTTCTGTTATCACATAGTCACTTGTAGACTGAAGAGTTAGCAGTAAAGTCTGTGTTTTATGTGATAATAATTAAAATACTTGAGTAATATATAATCAATGTTATATATAGTATTATACAGTTAATGTATTGGTGACTGAAATTTGAATCATGTTATACAGAATTAATGTAATTGAACTGTACTATAGTAAGTGAAAATCATGCATTTCAAGACTACAGGACATGGACTGCCTGTACTCTTTGAGTGCACAAGATGCTGCGTTGTTGTCTCTTATTTCATTCTGTTTAGTTGTGCTGAATTATAAAGTCCTTTAAAATGTGTTTAAAGAGGAACAATAATAAGCCAAATATCGAAGCAACTGGTGGAATAAAGATTCTTCTGACCATATTCTCATATAGCAAAGAAAGCAATTTCTCCTCCTTATGAAGACTATGTTATTAGTATAAATGTTGGTTAGGAAGGTGGTTGACTTTTCTCACCATAGTGTTGGATCATACTTTCCCCAGAGAAATTCATAGTAATTTATGCATATATATGCGTGCGTGTGTGCCAAGTTGCTTCAGTCGTGTCTGACTCTTTTCGACCCTGTGGACTGTAGCCTGCCAGGCTTCTCTGTCCATGGGATTTTCCAAGCAAGAATACTGGAGTAGGTTGCCATGCCCTCCTTCAGGGGATCTTCCAGACCCAGGGATCAAACCCACATCTCTTGCCTCTCCTTCCTTGGCAGGCAGGTTCTTTACCACTAGCACCACCTGGGAAGCCCCATACGTATATGTAACACTGCAGTTTATGTTATATATAATATATAATACCTAGCATAATATCTAACAGTCTTTATTTGCAAATGATTTGTAGTTGCTGAGTGCTTTGTTGTAACTCAGGATTTGAATGTGTCTGTAGGGTTCCCTGGTGGCTCAGTGGTAATGAATCCTCCCGCCAGTGCAAGACAGATGGGTTCGATCCCTGAGTGAGAAGATCCCCTGGGGAAGGAAATGGCAACCCACTCAAGTATTCTTGCCTGGGAAATCCCGTGGACAGGGTAGCTTGGTGGGCTACAATCCATGGGGTCACAAAAGTCAGACACGACTTAGCATCTAAACAACAAACATTTAAAACTATGGAGTAACTCCAATTCTGATTCCTTTCCTGTGGATTTTTGAGCAGTCAGCTATCACTGTGTCTCTCTTCAACTCTTACAGAGTTTTCAAATTCCAGTTTATGACCATTTGTATTATTATCATTACAAATGGGTATTTTTACCTAAGGAAGTCACAATAATACTTATGTTGCTTTTCAGTTTACAAAATGATTTTCCCAAACATGCCCTGGTTTGAAAATTACTCACATGTACTCTGAGCTGTAATACTTTTACCTCTGAGTTCTAGAAATCATTTCTAATATAAGTATGTTTTTGAAGGCTGTTTCTTCATTTAGGTCAGTCAACTAAGCCATTAGGTTTTGTTTTCCACCTGAATAAGATCATTCTTATGGTACAGCTTTGAAGTTAGGGGTTTTTTGGGGTTTTTAGTTGTTACTGTTGCTGTTTGCAGAGACCTTACAGATAATACTTTGTCTTTATTTGAAGCTTTATCTATGAAACTTCAAATCTGTCATCTGACATATTAACAGCTCCTCCCAACTTTATGTCACCTGCACATATGACATTTAATTTGGTCATAGTAGATAATCAAAAGGTTTGAAACTTGTGGGCCAATGAAACCATGAGACTTATAAGAAGAGGGAAAGGCACAATAATAACTGTGCTGTGGTTTGTATTATAGGTTTTAAATAGGTTTGAATGTGGTTTTTCAGTATTGGATGAGTTGTCTCTATCATACCTGTCTCCTGATGGATTGGTTTCTAGAAATAATTTTGTCATGTCCGCCTCTCAGTCATTACCCCATGGACAGCAGCAGATCAGGCTTCCCTGTCCTTCACCATTTCCCCATGCTTGCTCAAAGTCAAGCTATCAGTGATGTCATCCAGCCATCTCAACCTCTGTCGTCTGCTTCTCCTCCTACCTTCAGTCTTTCCCATCATCAGGGTCTTTTCTAATGAGTCAGCTCTTTGCATCAGGTGGCCAAAGTATTGGAGCTTCAGCTTCAGCTTCAGCATCAGTCCTTCCAATGAATATTCAGAACTGATCTCTTTTAGGATGGACTGGTTGGACCTCCTTGCAGTCCAAGGGACTCTCAAGAGTCTTCAACATCACAGTTCAAAAGCATCAATTCTTTGGTATTCAGCCTTCTTTATGGTCCAGCTCTCACATCCATACATGACTACTGGAAAAATGATAGCTTTGACTAGACGCACCTTTGTTGGCAAAGTGATGTCTCTGCTTTTTAATATGCTATCTAGGTTTGTCATAGCTTTTCTTCCAAGGAGAAAGCATCTTTTTATTTTGTGGCTGCAGTCAACATCTGCAGTGATTTTGGAGCCCCCCAAAATAAAGCCTGTCACTGTTTCCACTGTTTCCCCATCTATTTGCCATGAAGTGATGGGACCAGATGCCATGATCTTAATTTTTTGAATGTTGAGTTTTCAGCCAGCTTTTTCACTCTTCTCTTTCACCTTCATAAAGAGGCTCTTTAGTTGCTCTTCACTTTCTACCATAAGAGTAGTGTTATCTGCATATTTGAGATTATTGATATTTCTCCTAGCAGTCTTGATTCCAGCTTGTTCTTCATCCATCCTGACATTTCACATGATGTACTCTGCATATAAGTTAAATAAGTGGAGTACTCCTTTTCCGATTTGGAACCAGTCTGTTGTTCCATGTCCTGTTCTAACTGTTGCTTCTTGACCTGCATACAAGTTTTGCAGGAAGCAGGTAAGGTAGTATGGTATTTCCATCTCTTTAAAGAATGTTCCACAGTTTGTTGTGATCCATATAGTCAAAGTCCTTAGTGTAGTCAATGAAGCAGAAGTAGAGTTTTTCTGGCATTATCTTGCTTTTTCTATGATCCAGTGGATATTGCCAATTTGATCTCTGGTTCCTCTGCCTTTCCTAAATCTAGCTTGAACATCTGGAAGGTCTCGGTTCACATAATGCTGAAGCCTGGCCTGGAGAATTTTGAACATTAATTTGCTAGCTTGTGAAATGAGTGCAATTGTGTGGTAGTTTGAACTTTCTTTGGCTTGCCATTCTTTGGGGTTGGACAGAAATCTGACCTTTTCCAGTCCTGTGGCCACTGCTGAGTTTTCCAAATATGCTGGCATATTGAGTGCAGCACTTTGACAGCATCATCTTTTAGGATTTGCAATAGCTCAGCTGCAATTCCATCCACGACATTTGTTTGTAGTGATGCTTCCTAATGCCCACTTGACTTTAAACCCAGAGATGTCTGGCTCTGGGTGACTGATCACAGGATCATGGTTATCTGGGTCATTACGATCTCTTTTGTGATGTTCTTCTGTGTATTCTTGCCACCTCTTCTTAATATCCTCTGCTTCTGTTAGGTCCATTCCATTTCTGTCCTTTATTGTTTCATCTTTGTATGAAATGTTCCCTTGGTATCTCTAATTTTCTTGAAGAAATCTATGGTCTTTCCCATTCTGTTCTCTTCCTCTCTTTCCATTGTTCTCTTAGGAATTCTTCTTTATCTGTCCTTTCTGTTTTTAGAACTCTGCATTCAAGTGGATAAATCTTTCCTTTTCTCCTTTGCCTTTTGCTTTTCTTCTTTTCTCAGTTATTTGTAAGGCCTGTTTAGACAGCCATTTTGCCTTTTGCATTTCTTTTTCTTGGAGATAGGTTTTATGGCCACCTCCTTTACAATGTCACAAACCTCCATCCATATTTCTTCAGGCACTCTATCAGATCTAATCTGGAGTCTATTTGTCATTTCCACTGTATAATTGTAAAGGATTTGATTTAGATCATACCTGAATGGCCTCATGGTTTTCCCTACTTTCTTCAATTTAAGTCTGAATTTTGCAATAAGGAGTTCATGATCTGAGTCATTGGCAGCTCCCAGTCTTGTTTTTGCTAACTGTATAGAGCTTCTCCATCTTCCACCACAGAGAATGTAATCAGTCTGATTTCAATATTGACCACGTGGTGATGTCCATGTGTAGAGTTATCTCTTGTGTTGTTGGAAGAGGGTATTTGCTATGACCAGTGCATTTTCTTGGCAAAACTCTATTAGCCTTTGCCCTGCTTCATTTTATACTCCACAGCCAAACTTGCTTGTAACTCCAGGTATCTCATCATGACTTCCTACTTTTGCATTCCAGTCCGCTATGATGAAAAGGACATCTTTTTTTGGTGTTAGGTCTAGAAGGTCTTG
Organism: Cervus canadensis; assembly: GCF_019320065.1. Taxonomy (NCBI): domain Eukaryota; kingdom Metazoa; phylum Chordata; class Mammalia; order Artiodactyla; family Cervidae; genus Cervus; species Cervus canadensis. The sequence goes on from NC_057386.1 coordinate 86,654,144, forward strand.
TAGTTCTTCATAGAACCATTCAACTTCAGCTTCTTTGGCATTAGTGATTGAGGCATAGACTTGGATTACTGTGATATTGAATGGTTTGCCTTGGAAATGAATAGAGATCATTCTGTCTATTTTGAGATTGTACCCAGGTACTGCATTTTGGACTCTTTTTTTCGATTATGAGGGCTACTCCATTTCTTCTAAGGGATTCTTGCCCACAGTAGTAGATACAGTGATCATCTGAATTAAATTCACCCATTCCAGTCCATTTTAGTTCACTGTTTCCTAAGATGTCAGTGTTCACTCTGCCATCTCCTGTTTGACCACTTCCAATTTGCCTTGATTCATGGACCTAACATTCCAAGTTCCTATGGAATGTTGTTTTCTTTACTTTCACCACTAGACAATATCCACAACTGGGCATTGTTTCTGCTTTGGCTCTGCCTCTTCATTCCTTCAGGAGCTATTTCTCTGGTCTTCAGCAGCCTATTGGTTCATCTTTCATTGGTTCATGAAAGAGTTCGTCTTTCAGTGTCATATCTTTCTACCTTTTCATACCGTTCATGGGTTTCTCAAGGCAAGAATGCTGAAGTGGTATGCCATTCCCTTCTCCAGTGGGCCACTTTTTGTCAGAACTGTCCACTATGATCCGTCCATCTTGGGTGGGCCTACACGGCATGGCTCATAGTTTCATTAAGTTAGACAAGATTGCAATCCATGTGATCAGTTTGGTTAGTTTTCTGAGATTGTGGTTTTAATTCTGTCTGCCCTCTGATGGATAAGGATAAGAGACTTGATATAATGGTTTCACATAAAATAATTAGCCATGTTAGTTTCCATATTGTCACCTTATTTAATTTTGTAATCATTAAACATTTGTTTCTTTTTATTTCTTTGACTATTGATCTCACAGTACTTGTTAGAAGAAATACAAGTGATGTCATCTAGATTTAGGCATAATGATTTTAGACTTGATTTTAGTCTAATTTTAAATATGGGTTTCAAACACAATGTTATTTATGTACCCTTTCTTCCTGCTATAGGATAAGCTGACAAGTTTTCAGCAGCTGACCAAGCATCTTCATGTTACGAATGAGAACGTAGAAATGGTAAGTAAAAATATCCATTTAGTGCACTTATTACATAAATTAGAAATTGTCACTATAAGTAGTCGTATTTTCACTAAGGTAAATCAACAAGATAAAAAACTTGAAATTAAAATAGATAGGCCCTACTCTTTTCTTTTTATCTGTCTTTTCTTTTGCATTCAGTAGCGTAACATGGGAGTTTACAGTAGGTTCTAGAGATCTAAAACTAACATCTATCTGAAATATATTCTAATCTGAAAATGCTCCTGGGGTTCTTGGTAAGATCTCCTGAGAGTAATCTAGACTGTGAGTGCCTCAAGAGTAGGTTTCACTCTTTATTCTTAGTATTTCTTCTAGAATATGGTTAGGTATCAACTAAGAATGGTAGAGCTGCTAGACCAAGGAGTAGCCCAAATGCTTAAAAACAGCAGGACACTGAGGACCACTTGGTAGTGGATTGACCACCCATCACCTGAATTGCTATACCTAAATTTCCCTTTAATTTTTCCTAAAAGAAATATAATTAGCCTTCCCAGTTCTGCTCTTTAACCCCTACACACACACTTTTCTTTTTTTGTTGTTATTGTTTTTTTTGTTTTCCTTCTTGGAATTTTATTTTACCTGATTGTTGAGTAATAGGATTATGACATCTCAGATAATTCCACTCTTTCCTTTCTTCATTTTGCTTAGTTACCCTGCTAATCCTTATTAGTTCCTAATGTCTTTGTCTAAGAGTGGAGTTGTGCCATTAAAAGTAAGTTTATCCAATCAATTTTATTCTACTTTAAAACATTTCTCCTTTAACCATGTAAAAAATACTAAATTTCTCCCTATGTTAATATTTATGTTAATATTGGAAATTTCTAATCACTTATTTTAATAATGTGCTTCTTAGAGTTTTAAAATAGTTCTAAAGTGCTCCAAAATAAAATGATGACTGGTTTCCTTAATTAAGAAGTCTTGTTTCTACATGACATTAAATAATTTAACCTAACGTCACAATTGCTTATTCTTTCTTTCAGTATTTCCTAAAATTGTGCTATTACATAATCCTTTGGAATTTTATACCACAGTGCCCATATTTTATTATATTTAACCCTATATTATTCTGATGAAAGTCATAGAAAACTATGTAAATATTTACAGGACATACTTAAAAAATTTCTAGTGAGTGAGTAAAGTTCACTCAGTCATGTCTGACTCTGCAACCCCATGGAATTCTCCAGGTCAGAATGCTGGAGTGGGTAACCATTCCCTTCTCCAGGGGATCTTCCCAACCCAGGGATCAAACACAGGTCTCCTGCATTTCAGGCAGATTTTTTACCATCTGAGCCACCAGGGAAGCCCCCCCCCAACCCCAAAAAAGAAAAAATTTGTAAGGTGTTCATAATAACAGGCCAGAACTAAGAATGATTAACTATGGATATAATAAAAGAGATACAGAAATGAAAGTTGGATGAAGCATTTATGTTATAAAGAGCAAAGAAAAGACTATTCTGTGGTTAAAATAAAGAAAAATGCTAAGAGAAATTTTTAAGACTTAAGAGTTTGTCTTAATACATCACACATTAAGGTTTAAAGAAGACTCTGGAGGTCTTGCTCAGCTGTGTCTGACTCTTCGCGACCCCGTGGAGGGTAGCCTACCAGGCTCCGCCGTCCATGGGATTTTCCAGGCAAGAATACTGGAGTGGGCTGCCATTTCCTTCTCCAGGGGATCTCCCCAACCCAGGGATTGAACCCAGGTCTCCTGCATTGCAGACAGACGCTTTACCATCTGAGCCACCAGGGAAGCCCAAAGAAGACTCTACTAAATGTAAATGTTAAGTGATTATAAAGATTTTGTAAATCTCAAGAGCACTCAGAGCATGGTCATAGAAGCAAATTTGAGTCAAAATCAAATAATTTCCATTAAAAAAATTTTCTGATTATATGAATAAACTCTAAAATGAATAGATTCCTATATATGTACAGAAAGTTGATGAGTATATAACAGTGAATAAAATCTTTTACAACCAGTGTACTTTAGTAATAGGCAGAATGTAAAATGCCCTGAACTAAATGGTACCTAAAAATATGTTTATATTTATTTATTACTATAAATACAATAAGAGTTTATGTTTCCTACAGATTGTCTTTACTGAAAGCATATTTTTCTTGAGGTTTATTCATCTCTATAAAGTAACCCCAAAATATTTGTCAATTGCATACTAAGTTCCTTCCACTGTCATGGGTTCTCTAGTTGAAGAGGAATGTGCATCTGTTCACAGAGCCCCTGTCTTAACTGGTAGGATAGGAATGACACTGGAAATAATCGGTGATTGAAAGGAAGACTTCCAGGGTCCTTTATGACTCTCCAAATTCTATATTATTGATATAGTACATAATTTACTTTGTTATCACAAACATGTAGCGTCATAAAGCCATATTCAGATGCAGTTGTTGAGTTCTTACTAGGCTTGCTAGCAGGTTATGTGTGATTGTTCCCTATATTAGCTTCTTAAAATTCACAATTCTAATGTATACTTCTGCTCATTACTCTACATGATTATGTAGAGTACCTTTAAGTGCTCACATAGAGTAAAAAACACAAGCATTAATTATGCCAATTCGAAGACTATATATGTTATAGTAAAACATTAATGGTACATTACAAACGTTATAAAGGAATTCAGAAATATGAATCAGTTTGGGCTGAGTCATTGAGATAGCTTCACAGGAGAATTTGAATTGATATTAAAGATCATCTAGTCCCTCAAATGATATAGGCATCCTTCTATTAAATGCTTTTCAGTTTAGATGATCCTCTAGTCACTGCTTTTAATATCCCTTCCTTGTAAGAGATCGTGTCATTTCCCCCAGAGCCTGTTCCTTTGAATGCTAATTATTAGAAAGCTAAAATCTTTCTACCAGATTTTCTCCCACCGATGTATGATTTTATCTTTTGGAATAACATAGAACAAAACAGTTTTGCCTTAAGAGCGAGTGGACCACATGGGGTATGCAGTGCTGAATGCTGGCAGAATGAGGACATCCCAAGTAGAGGGATATTACAAAAGTGGATTTAAAATATGATATACAGGAGGGGGGATCGGGATGGGGAGCACATGTAAATCCATGGCTGATTCATGTCAATGTATGGCAAAAACCACTACAATATTGTAAAGTAATTAACCTCCAACTAATAAAAATGAATGAAAAAAAAATATGATATACAAAAGTGTATTTAAAATATGAAGTCCATGAAATTGGGTAGAGTATGAAAAAAGCTCAATGAAAACTGCTTCAGGGACTTTAGTTGGAGAGAGGTGTGAATGATCTGTTAAAATGGAAAGAGACTGAAAACAAGACTATCGGTTAGAAAGTAATAATAATTTATATGACGTTGCCTTTAAGGCATATAGCTAATGGTAATGATAAGGAATTTGTACCATCATGGTATTACCAGCACTTATGGAAGATAATCAGTTCCCTTAGAAAAAGAGTTTTTCTACACTTGGAAAGCTGCTTCATATCTTACTTTAGCATTAGCAGACCTTGAGGAAAGCGTCCCAAAGTATATAATTTATTTGGGCAGTAATACCAGGAAAAACCAGTAGGAGAGTAGAGAAATAAGACTAGGAAGGGAGAAGAAGGCAGCCAATAAAGGATTTTTATTAGTCAAGCAAGTTAACCCTGTGCATAACTGAAATTTAATCCCACTAATGAACTCTGGAAGCCAGTTTAGAAACAGGCTCAGAGTTATTCTACCATAGGGCATGGGAGTTTGGGATTTTTACCTACCAATTTCCTTCATTCATTGTTGTTGGGCTCTTATGGAACAGGCTGGGGATATGAATTCTACACCACCTGTAGTCATCTACATAGAAAAAGACTACACGGAAAGACTTTGCTCTTTAGGTGAGCAAAGGAGGCTTCGGAGGCCGGAAAAAATCAGAAGATGCAGAAATGTAAATACAGGTAGTTTGAAATAAAGCAGGTGTCTGCTGAAATAGGGAAGGCAAGGAAAGAGGGCTAGGGCTATATTTTATCATTAAAAAATCTAATCATTATCATGAGTTTACACACCCAGTAGTTAGTCTATAAAACACTGATGAAAGAAATCAAAGAGGACACAAACAGATGGAGAAACATACCGTGTTCATGGATTGGAAGAATCAATATCGTCAAAATGGCTATTCTACCCAAAGCAATCTATAGATTCAATGCAATCCCTATCAAGCTACCAACGGTATTTTTCACAGAACTAGACCAAAGAATTTCACAATTTGTATGGAAATACAAAAAACCTCGAATAGCCAAAGTAATCTTGAGAAAGAAGAATGGAACTGGAGGAATCAACCTGCCTGACTTCAGACTCTACTACAAAGCCACAGTCATCAAGACAGTATGGTACTGGCACAAAGACAGAAATATAGATCAATGGAACAGAATAGAAAGCCCAGAGATAAATCCACGAACCGTTAGTCTGACATAGAGTTTTAAATGTTCTAATACTAAATGTTTCTTTTTTTTTTTTCCTTGTGGCAGACTAATCAACATTTTCTGAAAACAGTAACTGAACAAAGTGCAGAAATCGAGCAGCTCCGAAAACAACTTAGGTATTGTCAAAAATAATTTTTGTTAAAATAATTACTTTTCTTCAGTGAAAGTGATGATTTCATAGTTCTTTCCATGAACTATGAGTGGTTTCTTTCCCTTCCCTTTTAAACTTCTGTCAGTTACTTCTTATGTGCATGGCCTTTTGAGTCTGAAGAGACTGAAATCAAGACTATTAGTCGGGAGGCAATTATAATACGTATATGTGAAAGGATGTCCCATGATGGCAAATCCAGTGCTTATAGAAAAAAAATCAGTCCTCTTAAAAATTTGTTTCTACACATATTTTTCTTTGAATTCCCTCATAAGCAGACCCGAAGAGTTTCAAAGTGTGTATGTTATTTAGAGGTAATGCCAGTGAACAGCAGTAGAGAAGTAGGAAAGTGAGACCGGGGAGGGGAGGAGAAAAGAGCTAGTAAGGGGTTTTTAAAAATCACTCAGCTTAGTACCATACATATATTACGACCCAGTGGTTTAAATAGTTGTTGCATTAATAGACTTCAGAGGATAAACTCCAAATGACCAAAAAAAAAAAAAGCATTTTTTCACTTTTCATTCCCCTTAGTCATATAAGGTTCTGTACTGTGATGCTGTCATATAGAAATATCTTTAAATTGTAATGCATATTTATATTTTACAAAAAATACATTGTTATTGTTTGTTAAATGAACCTTGCTATTTATTTTGTTTTTCCTACCATCATGTATTTTGCCCTGCAAATACATTAATCGGGTTTTTTAAAGAAAGACTTACTTTACAAAGTTTTATATACCACCCTTTATATTTTTATTTTATTAACTTCATGAACTTTTATAATTTAATTTAGTAAATTTACCTTCTTTCTCCCTAGACAATTTTACTTGTGGGCTTTTATTTAATTCTTATTTCTTTCAGTGTTAATGATTTTGCAATTTAAAATAGTAATGATTTATTTAATTGCAATATCATCTTCCTCTTTTTTTTCCAAAATGAAAGTAGTTTTTTAAATTATAAAAGTAATGTAAATCCATTATAAAAATGCTTTGGATAGTATGAAAACATCAAATTGCAATAAAATTCTGACAGGAAGTTAATACAGACTCCACAGGTTAAGAGCATAGTCCCCAGTGTGACTGCACTGAACTCAGACACCAGCCACAAGTTCAGGGGTCCCCAGGCCATTCACACCTCTGATCAATTGAATGCAAATATGTTGGTGTTCCCGCTAAACCCCCAGGGTTGATAGTTCTCAAAAATGGCTCAGAGAACTCAGGAAAGCACCATACTTGTGATTAACATTTTATTACAAAGGACATAAATCAGAACCAGCCAAAAGAAGAATAGAATAGAAAAAGGTTTTGGGTAAGATCTGGACAGATCCCAAAAGCAAAGCTTCGTGTCCTCTCCCAGTAGAATCGGTGTGTTTCACCCTCCTGGGACATCAGTGTGTTTACCAACCAGGAGTCTCACCTAAGCCTCAGTGTCCTAAGTTTTAACTGAGGTTTCATTATGCACATATGCTTTATATCAGGTTTTCCTGAGTGCTCAGCAGGTGAAGAATCTGCCTGCAATCCAGGAGACACAGTTCGATCCCTGAGTCAGGAAGATCCCCTGGAGGAGGGCATAGCAACCCACTCCAGTATTCTTTCCTGGAGAATCACATGGACACAGGAGCCTGGTGGGCTACAGTGCAAAGGGTCACAAAGAGTTGGACACAACTGAGTGGCTAAGCATGCTTTATATTAAATGTAGACAAGTTTACATTACAGTTAAGTGAAATTTATGATGACTGCGTCAAAGAGCAAAATCCCCCGTGAATCAGTTTCTGAATTTTAAGTTTTATGACTAATTGAATGAATCATTGAACACTTGATTGAACTTAATCTCCAGATCTCCTTCCCTTCCTAAGGGTCAAAGCTCCAACTCTGTAATTACATGGTTGGTCTTTCTAGTGGACCTCCTCCCATCCTGAAACTCTCTAGGGGCCTACCATGAATCAGTTCATTAGCATGAACTCAGGGGTAGTCTCAAGTAAAGACATTGCCTTTACTTGGGAAGTTAAGGGTTTATGTGCCCCATCCTAGAAGCTTAGACAAAGACCAGACAAAGGCATTATGCAACTCAAGTGGAAAATAAAAATCTCATAATTCCATTATTTAAAGGTAACTGTTATTAACTTCTTAAATGTATAACTTAGGTTTGTGTATTTAAATATTTTAGAAAAAAGGGGGAGTGGTATATACAACTAATAGCCTACTTTTTTAACTTACAGATAATATGAATATCATATCAATATTATCAACCATAACATTGTATAGTATACTACTATGGGTGTGCTATATTTATTAGTTAAATTCTTAAGTTCACTTTCTACTTTTACTCCTTTTTCATATTTAATAGAATATTTAGTAGCCTTTTTATAGGCTACCTATTCTTCAGACATTACAATTAGAGCAGTTTTAGAGCAGTAAATACATATAGTTAGTGTTAGATATTATTTATAGTGATTAAATAAAATTTTAATACTACTAAAGAAACTAAAGTGAATCTTACCCAATTTAGGCTGTTTAGAAGAAAGGCCAATTGGTTGAATCTTTTGTTATATACATTTTTTAAAACATCTTCTTTTTAAAATTGTTTTATCATAAAAACACTAGATACTAAAGCATAAACTGACAGAAACACAAGGCATGGTAGAGCAAATCCATAATGTTAGTAAAGATTTTAACACTGATAGAATCTTTATCTGTTAAATATAAGTTAAATCTGATAAAGATTTAACTCTGATATAAAAGATGTGACTTATGTGATTAACAACTTGCTCTAACACACCTCTCTAAAACATTGAATCCATTCTTTCAGTAAATATTTAGCAAGCATCAGCTATGTGCCAGACTCTACACATGGGGTACATCAATGTACAATACAGCTAAAGACCTCTGTCTTTTTGGAACTTACAATACAGCAGGATCAAGCAGACAATAAACATGATATCTTAGTATGTTAAGAGGCAATAAGTACTAGAGAAGAACAAAGCAAAACAAAAAATCTCCCTTTAATAAATTTTGCCAGGGATGTACTTCTTAATCAAAATTTAAACACAAGCCAAAAAGGTAAAAATTGATTTGTTTGGGTATGTTAAAATGTAAAATTTGTGTTATAAAAATTAATATAAGTCAAATGAAGACAATTGCAAAGCATGCTGCTGACAGTGCATTAGTGTTGAGCATACATTGCCTAAGCATAAATAAAAATAAATAAAAATCCATACACTATTGGGCAAAGGATATGAACAAACATTTCAAAAATACAGCAATCAGAAAAATGCAAGTTAATACTATGGAATATAACAGCAAGGTAAAAGATGATTACAGTATGATGCAATTCATATACATTTCAAATGTTTTAAACAACAATGCATAGATTATGGACATGTGTATTTTAGTTATATATGACATATTCATATATGTAAAATAATTTTAAAGTATGTGTGTAATATATATACACATGTGTGTGTATACACACACATATATTGTGCATGTGTGCATACATGTACTATTAAAGAATAAAATAAAAACATGTCCAGAAATAGTATAGGGAAAAGGATAGTAAAATATGGTAATTGTATCCTGTGGAATACTGTTCATCATTTAGAAACATATATTTACATGTAAAGATGTAGTAACAGAATCATAGGGTAGAGCTAGAAAACAAGATTATGTTAAGAAAGTAAAAATATGGATCTATGGCACAAAAATACATACATGCATATAATATATATTTTACCAGTATATGTATATATCCAGGGATGTGTCATATTTTAATATGAACCTACAAAGTGAAGGGGAATGAGAGAGATTGGTAATGAACAGGAAAATAAAAATAAACAAATAAGAGCAGGTTTTTCACAGCTAATAGTCATGGGCAGATCATGGAGTCACAGAATGAATAGTGTGATTAACTCAACTCTGCATTCAAGGTTCAGAAAAGAGTGGAAGAATAAAAGAATATGAGGTTTATGATATCAGTAGGATGAATCAGGGTGTGGAAATTTTGGAAGGAAAATGAATAAGAAAATCGGTTCATAAAGAGCTACTATAATATGATTGTTGTTGTGTTAGTCACTCAGCCGTGTCTCAGTCTTTGCAACCCCATGGACTGTAGCCTGCCAGACTCCACTGTCCATGGAATTCTCCAGGCAAGAATACTGGAGTGGGTAGCCATTCCCTTCTCCGAGGGATCTTCCCCACCCCAGGGATTGAACCCAGGTTTCCTTCATTGCAGGCAGATTCTTTACCATCTGAGCCACCATATTAGGAAGCCCAATATGATGATAATGCAAGACAGTTTCTGAGACTTCTGCTCAGTTTGATTTCTTCTATAAATTCAGGAAGTTAAGCTAAATGATTATTAAGATATCGTTAGCCATAAAATTTCATGATTCTTCTAATGCCCTTTAGCCCAATATCACCAAGTTCTGCCCATTTTCTCTACATTGAGTCTTTAGTTTAATTCTCTATATAGAGTCTTTAAAAACAGACTGGGCTTTTGATACTGGGCTAAAGGACATTGGAAGAATCAAGGAATTTTATGGCTAAAGTTATCTTAATAATCATTTAGCTCAACTTCCTGAATCTCTAGAAGAAACCAAACTGAACCAGAGTCTCAGAAATTGTCTCCCGGGGTTGCACAACAAATTCATAGAGAAGCCAAATTAGAACTTGTGTTTTGTAGTTGCTCCTTTGGTGAGTTTCTAAACCTGACTCTAACAGCGTTCACAGCAGTAAGGAAGTCAAGAAAGAAAGTTGATCGTTAAAGAGTAATGAGTGGATATACTGTTTTTTGACAACTATGTTATTTGGTTTTTGGACATCTGAGTCTGAAGATTATAAATTGAGATTACAGATTAACAAAGCTAGTTTTGGTTTTCTAAAGCCTAAAACATCTTAAGTGTTTAACTGTCCATGAGCAACTTTGCCATAATATTTACTGACAATATTACATAGCTTAACACTAAGCAATTCAGAGTTGTATACATAAAACTGTGCTTGCTTTTCCTGCCACAGGCTTGAAAGAACAGAAGGATAAGCAGATGCTTCTTTTAGGGAAAAGGATGTTGCTTTCAAGTTTGACAGATTCTGAATGATGGGCATATTGATATTACCAGAATTTAGGTTTTGAGATGCCCTATATGTATATTATCTGTGCCAAAAATTACTACTTTAGAAACTCTTTAAATACTAGCTTTGTGTAAGTGTATACTTAAACTGAAATTTTGCTAGTTTCAATTTGTTGTTTGATGTTAATGATACCCAAAAAAATGAGAATCATGTGAACTTATAATTAAATCTTTTATCATTTTTCTTTTCAAGAGTTTCTAATGATACCCATCATAGCAGGCAAAACTTGTCAGCCTAGTTTCAAAGAACCTTCATTCACCTGGTCTTTCCCAACCCTCCAGTTAGATACGATAATCATTTTGCTATTTCTCATGAAGAACTTTCCATTCCTTCCTTTTTGCATTTGATCTTTATTCTGTTTAGTAGAAAATTTATAATTTTCTAAATCTGGTTTAAGCTTGCCTTCTCCAGGAATACTTCTCTCATTCATTCCAGCAGATTTTTTACTGTTCTTTTCTTGTGGATATGCTGAGCATTTATTCCTTTTAACTGAGATTTTATGCTAGTTTTTTTTTAAGGTGATTTTTTGGTCATATATATTTGTTTGTAATGTATATCCAGCTGAGTCATGAGAATAATTACTTTTCAGGCCATATATGCTCAGATTTTATATCTGCCTTGTGAAGTCTTTGAAAGAAAGGACTTCGTTTGTGTGTCTTTGGGGAACAACAATATTATCTTTGTAAAAGTATGTAGTGTAAAGATTGACTCAAAGCATTTGTGTAAGGGTTCATAGTGTCTTTTCATTAGAGAGGCATTATCAGAGTATTTATTTTAAAAAAAACTTTAGCCATTGAGGAATGATCTCATTAGCAAGCATAGATAAATGTTTTCATATAAAGAATCTGTAACTTAGCAATCTATTTTTATTTACTGAGGACTTACATACTATATGTGTGCTCTCAATGTAGAAACAGTGTTTATTAAGTTTATGTATGATGTGAAAGCCTCTAAATTGTTGAAATTTGACCTGTTTCATCTTATGTACACTTTTGTGGCTTCAATAATCTCTAAAGATAAGACCTTATTAAATTTTTGTAACTCAAATTTCTCCTGGTTATCGCCACCAAGATAAGTCAGAGGTAATAAACTTAGCATGTTATTAGTATCTCCTGAATCTTCTCTTTGTGTTTATAACTGGCACCATTCGGTTTCTGCTTCAGAAAATTAGGAGGCATCCTAAATTCTTTTCTGTCCCAACTCTACCTTTAAGTGTCTCTGAGATCCTTCACTTCTTCATAACAACATTTTGTTGTTATTGCCTTTGCTCAGTCCATCATCTCATCTGAGCTTCTGCAGTAACCTCCAGATTGGCTTACCTCTTCTCCATCTTCCTTTTTCATACTGTCATCAAAATGATCTTTCAGAAATAAATTCTGATCATGTCTCCTTCAGTGACTTCAGAATGCCTATGGGATATAATCGAAATCATTTAACATGACATGAAGTCTTCTATGACCTGACCCCTGGCTACTTACCTCTGTATCTTGTCACTCTTCATCTAGGTTTCCTGAACTATTCCCAGTTACCCAAACAAGCTGTGCTATTTCATAAATCCCTCCCTTTGCTCAAATTGTTCAGGGTGCCTAAAATGCCTTTTCCTGATAAATATCTTCTCAGCTTTCAAGGTTGAGAAGTGTCATATCTTCTAGAAATCATTTTCTGCATCTTATGATTTCTTCCTCCCCAGGTACAACCAAATGTGCCTTCCTATGTGCCTCAGCCATAAGCTGCACCTTTATCTGTCACAGTGTATTTAACACTTTAATGTACTTAATTCTTTACACATTAATCGTTTTGCTAGTTTTTAAGTTCCTTAAAAGTGTGGATCTTTATGTACCCTTTTTACCTTGCCATCATCTAAGACAGTGCTAGACACCTGGCAAAATGCTCAAAAAAAAAAACAAATTTTTGAGTCATTAAGTCAGTTAATTAATTAAATTGCATTTTATCAGAGAGGCAAAGCTAAATCCATTTTTGTGGATTTTCTATTTGTGTATTTTGCCACCAATCTTTGGTGGCACAACTGTTTTCTTAGACTGTCATTATTTAGAAAAGTACATTTTCTATTCCTCAGCCATGCAGTAATGTGTGTCCGCTTAGCGGTCCTGTATGATGAAATCCCCTGCTGTCGTGTTTTGTCCTGCCCAGTTGTGAATCATAATTTTGTCCACTGTATCCTGCCGTATCCTGTCACTTAGCAGATTACTGCAGTGCCTGTGTTTAAATAACCTTTATTTAACTTAATAATGCCCCAAAGCACAAGAATAGTGATGTTGGCAATTCAGATATGCCAAGGAGAAGCCTTAAAGTGCTCCCTTTAATGAAATGGGGGAAATTCTCTGTTTAATAAAGAAAAAAAGCTTCTGCTGAGGTTGCTAAGACCAATGGTAAAAACAAATCTGCCTGAAATTGTGAAGAAGGAAAAAGAAATTCATCCTGATTTTACTGTTGCAAAAGTTTTGCAAACTGCAAAAGTTACAGCCATGATTCGTGATAAGTGTTTAGTTAAGATGAAAAAGGCATTAAATTTGTACAATAAGAGAAGACCACATTCACATAACTTCTATTTTGTTAAAATTATTTTTATTAATTTTTTGCCATTAATTTCTTATTGTGCCTAATTTAAGCTTTGATTTATGTGTTGTATAGAAAAAAACATGGTATACGTCAGTTTCAGTAGGATCCACGGTTTTAGGCATCCACTGGGAGTCTTGGAACATATCTCCTGCAGATAAGGGGGGACTACTGTGTATGTACCTCTGCCAGGTAATGGTTTTATTTTAGCTGAGATAACAGATTTTTCTCAGATGTTTTATGTCCCAATTTGAATAATATTGGGTCTTTTATTATAAAGATGCTATGGAAATCTGGATTTTGTCAATCACTAGTTTTGATTCATAGTGACTCTTGGAAACTATCCTATGTGAGAAATGGCCCTGAGCAGATGTGCTTAGTCATAAGAATTGCCAGACAGTTCCTTATGTGTTGGCAGCTCGTTTTTTTGAGAGTAGAGAACATGTTTTAAGAAATAGGGTTTTGCTGTCAGTTTCCTATCTCTTCAACCTGTTTTACTTTAACGTTTTTTATGGGGTTGCTTCAGTTCAGTCGCTCAGTCGTGTCTGACTCTTTGTGACCCCATGAATCGCAGCATTCCAGGCCTCACTGTCCATCACCAACTCCTGGAGTCTACTCAAACCCATATCCATCGAGTCAGTGATACCATCCAACCATCTCATCCTCTGTCGTCCCCTTTTCCTCCTGCCCCCAATCCCTCCCAGCATCAGGGTCTTTTCCAATGTGTCAACTCTTTGTGTGAGGTGGCCAAAGTACTGGAGTTTCAGCTTCAGCATCAGTCCTTCCAATGAACACCCAGGACTGATCTTTAGGATGGACTGGTTGGATCTCCTTGCAGTCCAAGGGACTCTCAAGAGTCTTCTCCAACACCACAGTTCAAAAGCATCAATTTTTCAGCACTCAGCTTTCTTCACAGTCCAACTCTCACATCCAAACATGACCACTGGAAAAACCATAGCCTTGACCAGATGGACCTTTGTTGGCAAAGTAATGTCTCTGCTTTTTAATATGCTATCTAGGTTGATCATAACTTTCCTTCCGAGGAGTAAGCGTCTTTTAATTTTATGGCTGCAATCACCATCTGCAGTGATTTTGGAGCCCAAAAGAATAAAGTCTGACACTGTTTGCACTGTCTCCCCATCTATTTCCCATGAAGTGATGGGACCAGATGCCATGATCTTAGTTTTCTGAATGTTGAGCTTTAAGCCAACTTTTTCACTCTCCTCTTTCACTTTAATCAAGAGGCTTTTTAGGTCCTCTTCACTTTTTCCCGTAACGGTGGTGTCATCTGCATATCTGAGGTTATTGATATTTCTCCCAGCAATCTTGATTCCAGCTTGTGCTTCTTCCAGCCCAGCGTTTCTCATGATGTACTCTGCATATAAGTTAAATAAGCAGGGTGACAATATACAGCCTTGACGTACTCCTTTTCCTATTTGGAATGAGTCTGTTGTTCCATGTCCAGTTCTAACTGTTACCTCCTGACCTGCATACAGGTTTCTCAAGAGGCAGGTCAGGTGGTCTGGTATTCCCATCTCTTTCAGAATTTTCCACAGTTTATTGTGATCCACACAGTCAAAGGCATTGGCGTAGTCAATAAAGCAGAAATAGATGTTTTTCTGGAACTCTCTTGCTTTTTCGATGATCCAGCAGATATTGGCAATTTGATCTCTGGTTCCTCTGCCTTTTCTAAAACCAGCTTGAACATCTAGAAGTTCATGGTTCACGTATTGCTGAACCCTGGCTTGGAGAATTTGGAGCATTACTTTACTAGCATGTGAGATGAGTGCAATTGTGCGGTAGTTTGAGTATTCTTTGACATTGCCTTTCTTAGGGATTGGAATGAAAACTGACCTTTTCCAGTCCTGTGGCCACTGCTGAGTTTTCCAAATTTGCTGGCATATTGAGTGCAGCACTTTGACAGCATCATCTTTCAGGATTTGAAATAGCTCAACTGGAATTCCATCACCTCCACTAGCTTTGTTCGTAGTCACCCCTTAATCAAAAGTGTTTGTATCTTTGTCATTTATACTTTCAGGGGCATAAAGAATATGAGACTTTACTTCTAGAACATACTAGTCAAGAGCAGAAAGAAATTCATAACTTCATGTTTGGAACTTTTGCCTCTAATAATAGGTAATTACTGGTTTATTTCAAAATATGTATTTTATTGATAATTTTGCAGACACTCCACATTTGTAAACCTGACCCAAAAGTACACTTCTGTGTGATGTAAAGTGTAAAGAGCATAGACTTTGAAGTCAGACAGCTTTAGATTAGTATTCTTATTTTAAATTTTCTCTTGATTTGGCCACATTGATTAACTGAATGAACTTTAGTTTTTTTTTTAATGTCTGTTGAAGTATAGTTGATTTGCAGTGTTGTGTTAGTTTCAGGTATAGAGCAAAGTGACTTCAGTAACACATATACATATATCTCTTTTTTAAAGATTCTTTTCCCGTATTAGAGTGCTGAGTAGAGTTCCCTGTGCTATACACTAGGTTCTTATTATTTATTTTATATATAATAGTTTGTATATGTCAATTCCAGTCTTCTAATTTCTTAATCTCTGCAATAGAAAAATAATTCTCTCCCTTGCTGTGGAAATCAGCCTTACCTTTATTGTTGTTGCTGTTAATTTCTTGGAACTAGATGAAGCGTTCCTTTCTTTTCCCTTCCTTCCTATTGTTATATCCCCATGTCTTGCCAACTGTACAACCCTAAACTTGTTTCTTCTTGTATGTTGTTCCATCAGTTACATTCACTCTTTTTACAAATCTTAGTCTCTTATTGTTTCTTCTAAGACCTCACGTGTGTATACATACCTCCCCTGATGATTGCTCAGATAACTGTATTTTCTGCTTCCCATTCTTTGAAATTGCTTGGAGGAAAAACCTGTATTTGCTGTAGTTGTTCCTCAGAATTTCTTTCAATTTGGCTTTGGTACCCTACCTCTATTCTCCTCCTCAAGTTGACTGGTACCTTTTTTGCCTTAAAACAAAATCCTTCTTTCTCCTTGGTTATTGATTCTTTTCAACTGTTGACTTTTATGTCCTTGAAAATTTTTCTACTAGGTCTTTTCTGTTTGTTTCCTGATTTCTTCTCTGACTTTTGTCACTGTTTCCTTTTTTGGCTTTTCCCATTTCCATCCTACCTGTTAAAAGTAGCAGGACTTCCCTCATGGCTCAGACAGTAAAGCGTCTGCCTACAACGCGGGAGACCTAGGTTCGATCAGTGGATCGGGAAGATCCCCTGGAGAAGGAAATGGCAACCCACTCCAGAAATTTCTTAAATTTCTGGCCATGTTACAGTTTCCCTGCCCCACCCCCTCCTTGGATGATCAGCTTTACCCTGCCCAACTTAAACTTTCCTCTCAATGACAATGTTTCCCACATGTGTACTCTGGTCTTGATCACTTTGTTGAGCTCTATGCTTGAATACTAGGGCAGTGGTTTTTAAACTATTTTTAGTTTAAAAAAAAAGTCTTAATCATAGAACCCTAATATATTGATAAACGTAGAATTGCTGTCATTGATGTGAGGAGGGAAATCTTTCCCATCTTATTAACTGATACTATCTTCAAACCAGTGCATCTTGCTTGGTTCTGCTCTTTTGCTTTACCCTCACATGCAAGTCATGTTTGCACTGATCCAGGTGATCATAAATCCAGGCATCACCACTGTCACTGCTACCCCAAGCCATCACTCTCTCTTTCTTCTCTTTGCCTCCTCTCTGTTTTCCCTGCTTTCTCTCTTACCCCACTGTTATTTATTCTCCACACACCAGCCCAGAAAATCTCAGAGCATAAAGCAAATCACATCACTCACTTGCGTATAACACTCAGTGGATTTCACTGCAGTGAGAACAAATTCCAAAATTCTTTCCTTGCCCAGAGGCACCTACATTATCTGATGTCTCTGCCTTCCTCTCTATCTTCATCTTACACTTTTCTCTCTATGATACATCCCAGCAAATTGTTCTTTATTAAGTACCTTTCTCGTACTCTTTGCATTTATTATTAATTCTTGCTGCCTATAATTTCTTCACCTTGTGTGCGTGCATGTGTGCTCAGTCATGTCTGATTCCTTGCGACCCCATGGACTGTAGCCCACCAGGCTCCTCTGTCCATAGGATTTTCCAGGCAAGAATACTGGAGTGGGTTGCCATTTCCTTCTCCATTTTTCATCTTAGATTTTCTTAAATCAATCCCATTGTCTTGGTTAGCTCAGATATTCCTTCTTTATAGACAGGTTGTCACTGATGGTCCAAGTCTCTCTCCCATTGTTATATATCATTTGCTTCATTGTATTATCGCATTCTGAAATTATCTCTCTTATTTGTTTACATATCTCTTGTCTGTCTCCCCCTAAAGCAGTATAAATTTATGAGGTCAGAGGCTTCGTCTCCCTTGTTTGCAACTACATCCTCAGTGCTGACACCAGTGCTTACTGTAGTTTGGGTGAAAGTGAAAGTCGCTCAGTCGTGTCCAACTCTTTGTGACTCATGGACTACACAGTCCATGTGATTCTCTAGGCCAGGATACTGGAGTGGGTAGCCTTTCACTTCTCCAGGGAATCTTCCTAGCCCAGGGATAGTACCCAGGTCTCCCACATTGCAAGTGGATTATTTACCAGCTGAGGCAGAAGGGAAGCCCAGGAACACTGGAGTAGGTAGCCTGTCCCGTCGCCAGCGAATCTTCCTGACCCAGGGATCGAACCGGGGTCTCCTGCATTGCAGGTGGATTCTTTACCAACTGAGCCATCAGGGAGTAGTTTGGGTTGGTGCTCAATAAAAATAAGCATAGGACTCCTGAAATAGCTAAAAATAAATAAAAGCTGAATTAGCCACGAACATGTGAAACTACATGTCCAAATTACATTCATAGTGCAAGGCATATTATAAACATTCAGTAAATATTTGTTCAAAGAGTGGATGGATAGAATCCTTTAAATTCTGTTTCTGTAAAATCTATGCCATCTCTCCCAGTGGAACTGCTTGCCTATTGTTCCTATTACTCATGTAGACATTCCCTGCCTTTTATTCAAATTCCTAAAGTGTAGCTCTGATCACGTTATATTTGAGTAGCTCTCCATTGCTCTTAAATTAATACAGATTGCCTAACTTGTCAATTAAGGTCGTTTACGTTGTAGCCCCCATTGCCTTTTCAGTCTTCCTTCCCTTCTTCCCTAAATAAGCCCTACACCTGCCTACCTTTATGCTTGAACTTATTTGTTCCTTCCTGAAGTTCTTTTTAGATTTACTCTTGCGAGTAAATTTGCTCTTGCGAGATCTCTGCTTGTGAGATTTACTGTTCAGCCTCTGCCAATTCTTTCAATACCTCCCGCTTTAATATTCCCTAAACTAAATGCAAATGTGCTACCTACTCTGAATCGTAATATTTCAGTCTTTTGTGATGCTTAAGGCGTGCTTTGTGACCCTCCTAAAGATTACTGTCCCTAACCTATCTTTGTGTGTTTTATATTACCTTAAAGAATACCTTCTGTGTTCTAGATGTCACAGGTCCTTGGTAAACATTTTTTGAGTAGGCCCATTGCATAAGCCTGGTTAATAAGAGAAAGTGAATTAATATGCACTTTGTCAGTGGTGCCCAAAGTCATATAACTCTCAAACTGTATTTGAAATAATTGTTTACAGTCCTTTTATAATGGTAAACATACTCATTGTACAGTTATTTGGTAAAATCTAAGGCCATAGCTGTGTATCAGAATTATCTGTAGAGATTCTGTAAAACAGAGATGAGCAGGTACCGCTCTGACATTCTGAATGAATAAGACTCAGAGGCTGTATATAATGTAGTTATAAAATGCTTGCTTTCATGCAAAGAAAGTGTAGAGAACTACTACTGAAAAGTAAAAGTGTTAGTCACTCAGTTGTGTCTGACTAGTTTGATGGAAAATTAGATTTCAACGTAGAAATTAGGATTTTGAACTGCTTTGAATTATATATATTATATATAATTTTAAATTATGTACAGATGAACTGTTTTCAAGACTGAGTAGCCTCTGTTTTAAGGTTTTGATAATTGAGTACACAGATTATTAATATCTTTCTTTGTAGTCATCTGTCCTTTGAAAAGTTTTAATCATTAGAGTGCTACTAAAGAGTAAAAGGAGAAAAAAATTAAACTTTTTCCAGTTTTGCTACTTGTATTCAGTTTTCTAAAAGCAGAAATGATCTTAGAAATTCAGAACTTTGTCTAAAATTGTTTGGGGATTTTCTAATTTTTAAGCATAAGTGATTGGCTTTATTTTACAGATAATTGCACATGAACTTGCTAAAGTATGCATTTTTTCTTTTTTTTCTCCCTCAGAATGTTATCACTTCTCATTGTGTGAAACAAATATGGTACACATTTCTAGAATTCTCTTGACTTGAGCCTGCAAAAGACAGATAAAAACTTATCTTAAAATGGATTCAAATCTTAAAGATATTTATAATTAAAACATTTAAGTTCTGTCCAAGCTAATGCTATAATTTAAGTATATACTTATATAAACTACATTGAGGTATATCATATGTTTTATATTTGGTTATACTTTGCTTAACAGAGCAAAGCTTTGCTTTTTAAAGATGAAAATTCTTTAATGAGTGATGAAAATCACGTTAAAGAAAAATCTCAGAAATTTTAAATTGCTTGACAAAGAAGCATACCTAAAAGTAATGTGCCTTTAAAAATATTCCTTTTAGTAAAAATAAAATGTAACTATTCTTATTTATCAGTTTTTTTTTTTTAATGAAAACTTGCTTTGACCTTTTATAAAAGGATGTACAAGCTTCCCTTGTGGCTCAGACGGTAAAGAATCTGCCTGCGGTGCGGGAAACCTGAGTTCAATTCCAGGGTGGGGAAGATCCCCTGGAGAAGGGGATCGCTACCCACTTCAGTATTCTTGCCTGGAGAATTCCGTGGACAGAGGAGCCTGGCAGGCTACAGTCCATGGGGTCGCAAAGAGTCAGACACAACTGAGTGACTAGCACTTTCACTTTTCTTTACATATCTAAAACATTTAAATGTAAAATAGTATAACTGGTTATTAAAACTCCTTCATAAAATAAATTTAGAATTATTTTTGTTGAAACTTTAAAGATTTCACAAGTTTGAATATTTGAAGTGACTCATAAGACTCCACAGAGCATACTCACATAAGCTTCTATTTAAAGGCCAAGGATATTGTGCAATAATAAGTAAGAGAGCACAGGGGAAGCTTAGGAGGCCCAAGTGACATCTGGGCCCAAATGCTCTATGGTCTTTATGCACACAGAGGTATGCTTTGTCTCCAGGTTGACCCACCAAGATGTGTACAGTGAATCTTGGCTTCAGGAAAGCTCAGAGAAGTTTTGGGTTTGTTTTTTTTTTTTTCTTTGCCCCTCTGATCACATAGTCCAGTCCAGCTGCCTAACCAGTTACACCAGGTGAAAGCCATCGGTAAACAGATCATGTTTGAGGGTTACCAGGGGAGATTCATACTTTAAGCAGCACACCACAAATCCCACTTTTCACTTTTTGGCTCAGAGGCAAGGCCAGACATTCAGGCATCTCTCAAGCTTTTGAAAACCAGCTATAAACTAATGTAATACCACACCATTCCTGACAACTCAAAATCTAAAAAGAGGCAAGATTATGATGCTAGCTTACATTTGTATAAACTGCTAAAACTCCAGTACTTTGGCCACCAAATGCAAAGAACTGACTCACTGGAAAAGATCCTGATGCTTGGAAGGATTAAAGGCAGGAGGAGAAGGGGATGACAGAGGATGAGATGGTTGGATGGTATCACAGACTCAATGAAAATGAATTTGAGCAAGCTCTGGGAGTTGGTGATGGACAGGGAAGCTGGCATGCTGCAGTCCATGGGGTCACAAAGAGTCGGACACGACTGAGTGACTGAACTGAACTGACAGTAAAGTTTATAAAGTAATTTAATATGCATTGCCTTATTTGAACTTTATGATATTTCTGTGAGTTATGCAGGAAAATTGTTTTTATCTCTTATTTTATGGCCTCAGTTCTGAACCTTAGAGAAGTTAAGTTGTTGGCTCAGTTCTCACAGTCTTCTGTGCTGATAGAGCCAAGTATAAAGGATAGACCTTATGACTCTGGTGCTAGAATATTTTTCAGTATTTCATGTCAGAAGTAGATATAAAGAACTATTTCTTTTCTGTCTTGTAGAACAGTGTAGGAATAAATAAGTATATATAAGTTACTGTGTATTTTCCTCAAAAAGCATAATAACTGTTTGTATGTTTTAGGGAATATAACTTAAGAGATTCTATTTCAAATGGAAGACTCAGTTTCAAATAAGATACATTTTGAAGAATTGTTCACAAAATTATTCTTTTAGGATTTCCACACATGAATAAAAAGTTGGACATTCGAGATCTGAGTAAAATATCAATGATACCTGTGACCCTTTGTCTCCTTTCCTTTTGTGCTCTCTTTGATTCATTTATGATCCATTTGCTTGTCTACCACATGCCAGGTAGTGTGCTATCCATGAGGATTTGAAAACTGATAAAATATGACCCTTGCCTCTAACGATCTTACATTCCGTATTTTTTCCCATAAACTCACAGTTCCACGAGAGGAGTATCTGTTAACAGTGTGTAAAGTATTGTGAATTATGAAGAGCTAACATTCTAGAGACTTTTGCCTAGAAGTTAGAGAAGACTTGAAATGAGGAGACTTTTGAGCTAAGTCTTGAAGGTTGTTAAGGAATGTATCAGTAAAAGCAAAAGAAGTCTACTCAGGTCAAATGTGAAAAAATAAACAAGGTTGTCTTAAAGAAACATGGAGTTAGTAGTCTGTTATACTAGGAACATAAATCACATGAGGGGAACTAGCAAGAGAGGAGACTCTTTGAGGCTAGATGGTGACTAAATTTATAAGCCATGCTGAGGAGTATTGATTATATGCCCAAAGAAGTAAGTAATCCAGAAATCATTATTAAACAAGAATTTTTATCATCAGATAACTTTTTTATTTTGGCAGGTAGGATGCATTAAAGAGGAGACCACAAGTCAGGAGATCAGTTTGTAATCTATTGGGATAGTCCTGAGAAATCATGATGAGGCCAGTGATTGGGCCATGGAAGTAGAAATGGAATACACAGCTGAGATACCATTTAGAAGTAGAATCAGTAGGCAGATTAGATAGAAATCAGGAAACCATCTAGTACAGAGTCTTGGTTTTAGAAAATTATCTAATCCACCCCTCTGTTGTGGAACATGAGACTGCTCAGATACTCTTGTGGTCAAGTGAGTTGAATTAAGCTACAACACTGATTCCTCACAGAATGGGGTTCCTGACTCACAGGTTCTCCATATTGCACCTCATTCCCATTGTATCTCTAACACGTTTTCTTTTTCTTTAATGATGCTCTGACCTTCCATTCGTTTATACTTTACAGGGCACTTTAATGTACATTACCTATTTTGACCTGTTCAGCAATCTCATGGCATAAGTAGAGTAAGCATTATTGTCCCTCTTCTGAGGGCAAGAAAGCCAAACCAGAGTGGGTGCTAAGCTTGTTCAGACGTTACTCAATTTGATCATTACTATATATAATCTTACTCCTGAAGTTTTTCTTTTTAAAATACAGAGAATTTTATAACTGGTAGATTTGTGGATTGATTCATATAGTAGATGCACTCCTGACATTGTCTCTTAGTTTACCTTTTATGTGCATTAGCATAAGGTGGTCTTGAAGTTGTTTTTGTTTTGTCATTTGGTGAATCAGTTTGCATAGAAAATATTTATTTTATGGCTAATAAAGTCAGATTTTTATAAATTCGGTTCATTTAAAACAAAGCTTATTCTTAAGTGCTTAATCTTATGAAACATTATTGGTACCATTTTTCAGTAACAGTATATCATAGAGCTGACTCATTGGAAAAGACCCTAATGCTGGAAAAAATTGGGAGCAGCAGAAGGGGATGACAGAGGATGAGATGGTTGGACAGCATTGCTGACTCAATGGACATGAGTTTGAGCAAACTCTGAGAGATAGTGATGGACAAGGAACCCTGGCATGCTGCAGTCCATGGGGTTGCAAAGAGTTGGACTCGACTTAGCAACTGAACAACAACAACAAATATCTTGGAGGACTCTTTAAATACCTATTTCATTACTTATTTTTGAATCCGTAGGCAAGTTGGCAAACCTCTGTCAACATACTGGCTTGACTTCAGTTTGATATAAAAATAGTACTTATTCACAGTTATTGTTAGGTGAGGCGATATCTGCAGAACATTTAAGGCAGATCCTGGAACCTAAACTACCTGAAACATTTTAGATATTATTAGATTTTTATTTCCTGTTGTTTTATGCTAATTAATTATGTAATTATAGATATTGTTAAAGTCAAAAGTAATGAATTAGCATTTACTGGGAGTTTTGCATAAAATAATTTCTTTGGGTTCAATAGCACTGGTATGCTTTGTATTTATAATACATAAAATATAATTTAAGAAATAAATATTGGCAGTTCCTACACTAAAATACCTTCCTTCCTAAAAATGTATGTTTTTCCCCATAATCCACATGTTCTGTATTTCCACTTAGTGTTTAATTTAAAAATCTTTTTTTTGTTGTTTTAGAAAGGCTTATTATTCTAAAATCTTTTTTTTGTGGAGAGTCAAGAAGATATTAAAACTTACTTAATACTGCTAAAGCATTCAGAAACTTGTCCTTTTTGTCCTTTGTAAAGAAAGTAATATTAAACTATCTCGAGACATGTTTCAGTCCATTATGTTAAGAGGTTGTTATACTTCTAGTGTGTAAGGAATGATCAAGGTGTTGAAACTTGGGTTAATTTTCATAGAAAGGCCAATAAGCATTATTTCTCTTAACTTTGTTCAGGAAATTATAGATACAGCTGTAGTCTACATAATGTACTGACATTCTTGTAATTTATCAAGATGATAAAGTTCTTCATGAAATCTGTTGAATTATTTGAGTATAAAACGTAATTTATCCAATTAGAGTATTAATGACTTCCACTTTGAACTCATCCTTTCAGCTCTATTTTTTCTTCACTCTCTTCCACATAGAGAGGTCTTAAAGTAGTAATAAAAGAATCTTTCAATATATAACTCTTAGATTTATTTTTAGATGTATTGTGGTTAGTACTGATTTTACCAAATTTAGGTTTCTTTTCTAATTTAAAAAATTTTTATTGTCTATGAAAACAGTATTTGTTAATTTACTTTGTATTTTAGGCAAGCCAAGTTAGATCTGAGAGTTGCAGCAGCAAAAGTGGAAGAGTTAACTAAAGTGACTGAAGACCTTCAAGGACAGATGCAGAAGAAGGTATGTTCCTTTTTCTAAGACAACTTGGTATGATGCCTGTAGCTTTGTTTTCTGTGTATTTTATTGTCGATCTGTTTTGAATTAGGTGTTAAAGAGGATTGCTAGAAAATGAATTAATCATTTTATTGTCCTCTGAATATGAAATTAGGAAGCTGAGTTATAACATTGGAAATAACTTTTTATTCCTATTCACTATACCTTAAGTTAATAAACATGATATCATAGTCATCCCTTAACACATCGTTGCTGAAGTACATGTTAATGTAAGATCCAGTTTGCATTAACTGGTTAGATGTAGATGGAAAAGAGGTATTTAATACTACCTTTTGTTTAATACTACGTTTTGTGTTGTTTATTGGCATAAAAGACTGATTCTTTTTATGGGTAATAGAATTTTACAGAGAGAAGATTTTAATAGAGAAGGTGTTATGGAGCGGTCAGGCTTTAGATTTAGATGAATCTAATAATTAAAACTCTAACTGTGCTTACTAGCTATGTAACTTCTCTAAGCCTTATTTCCTAATATGTGAAAGTTGGTTATAGATTTCCATTAATGGTAGATTTGTGAAAAGCTTATGCAAACCTCATAGATAATAGTTATAAAAATTGAGTTTTTTGAAACACTGCAGCACTCCCAAAAACAGTCACCAAAAGGGATAAGAATCATGAGTTTTTAACTTTCTGGCCTCAGAGTTCTCCCTAATCCCTGCAGCTATGGCTTCAGCAAGCAAAAGCTTTATAGGCTCCTATAGTAGCGCTCGTGGAGAAGAAAATGGCAACCCACTCCAATATTCTTGCCTGGAGAATCGCATGGACAGAAGAGCCTGGCAGGCTACAGTCCATGGGGTCACAAAGCGTTGGAAATGACTGAGTGACTAACACTGTAATAGTGCTCAAGATCAAAGTTTAGGGCTAGAAAAGCAGTTGAAAGTAAAGAAGAAATACTGGCAGCAAGAGAACTACACACACACACACACACACACACACACACACACACAAAATTGAGATTCAAATCCTTAATGTAAATGCTGACCAAATCTGTGGCTGGTAGTCAGACTGTGCATGTGGGAGGTGGGAGAGGGTCCCAGGAAACCCAGTGAAAAAGTAGGCAGAGACCTGAGAGAGGCATCTCCTCTTGAGAGATATAGCCATATGAAGCTAGATGTTTAGGTTTGCTGCTTTTTATAACTGAGTACACTCCCGATGTGTGTGCAGCTTGAGCAGCTGAAT
This sequence comes from Cervus canadensis, assembly GCF_019320065.1. Lineage (NCBI taxonomy): Eukaryota > Metazoa > Chordata > Mammalia > Artiodactyla > Cervidae > Cervus > Cervus canadensis. The sequence goes on from NC_057386.1 coordinate 86,680,108, forward strand.
GCTGAAACACTAATATTTGAAGTATCAGTGGACAGAGCCCAAAGCCGGCAGGGCAGCTGGAAATTACCAGGGAATCTGTAAGCGCAATGAATCCACAGAGAGCATGAGCCCTGCCTCTGCCCAAAAATTGATTGATCCTTAAATTATGCAGGCACAGCTAGTTCCCAGGGAGCCTAGCTAGAAAAGCAACAGAGGAAAAAAATGAAATAACAGATGGCAGCGGCTGCATACTGTAGGGGAAACACCCCAGAGTGTGAATCTAGGTAGGGTAATTGCCTAAGCTGAACAATAGTTAATAATCCTCGAAAGAACAAAATAGAATCTAGAGAAACTGTGATGCATTATCTTTATTATCCAGTTCTCAATCAAAACTTAACTAGAAACTAAAGTATAATTGGTAGGGGGAGAGGGAAGAAGAAGTAGTTGATAGAAACTTCTCAATTTTCACTGAGTTTGGGTTTGTCTTTTGGATTTAGCAAGCAAAGTCTTCAAATAAACTGTTATAATATGTTCAAATAGTTAAAGAAAATATTTTTAAATTAGAGTAAAATAAGATTTCAGTGAAAAAAAAAGATAAAGAATTTTTAATTGAGAACTAGAAAATAAATTTAAAAATAGAAATTCTAGATTTTAAAAGTACAGCAACCCAAATAAAGATTTTATTAGATGGGCTCAAAATTGATGCTTTTTTTGCACTGGGGTGCTGGAGAAAACTCTTGAGAATCCCTTGGACAGCAATGAGATCAAACCAGTCATTCCTGAATGTTCATTAGAAGGACTGAGGCTGAAGCTCCAATACTTTGGCTATCTGACGGGAAGAGCCAACTCATTGGAAAAGATCCTGATTTGGGAAAGGTTAAGTGCAAGAGTACAAGGGGATGAAAGAGGATGAGATGGTTGGATGGCATCATCGACTCAGTGGACATGAGTTTGAGCAAACCCCAGGAGAGAGTGAAAAACAGGGAACCCTGGCGTGCTGTAGTCCATGGGGTCACAAAGAGTCAGACACGACTGAGCGACCAAACAACAACAATAAAAATTAATTAGAACAAGCAGAAGAAATAATCAATGAACTGTAAGATAGATGAGTAGAAATGTTCCTGTTCAAAGAATAGAGTTTAAAAGATGGAAGAAAAAAGGAACAGGACCTCAGGTCTGTGGGACATAAAGTAAGCCAAGAGAAGTATAATTGGAGTTGCCGAAGTAGGGGGCAGAAAAGATGTTTAAAGAAATATCTGAAAACTTCCAGAATTGGGTAGAAATATTAGCAGATTCAAGAATCTCAGTGAACCCTTAGTAAGATAAACACTAAGAAAATCACTTTAAACACATCAGGACAAAACTGATAGCCAGTTATAAAGAGAAAACTCGAAGGCAGCAACAGAAAAATGAACAGAGATAGGCGGACCTGTCATCAAGAAACTGTGAAAGCAGAAAACACTGGAGTGGTACACTTGAAGTACTGAAGGAAAAAAGTGCTTATTAAGAATTCTGTGTCCAGTAGAACTGTACTTCAAAGTTGAGGGCAAAATAAAGCCAATAGAAGAACACACCAAAAGATAGGAAAGGATGAACAGGAAATTTTTATAAAAATGGTTATAAATAAAACCTATTAATTTTAATGCATCACTATTTCAAGAATCTCTGTTTATGATTATGATGGAATGCAGCATAACTTGGTTAAGAGAACATACTCTAAAGGCAGATTATCTGCATACAAATCACTGTCTTGTTTTATTAGACTTGCACTATAGAGAAATAGTTGGAATAGTGGTAAAAATCCATATACAATTTCTGATTTGATTATTGTTTTACCTATACAGAATTGATAGTTAGGTTCTCTTCTCTGATAGCTCAGCTGGTAAAGAATCAGCCTACAATACGGGCGTCCTGGGTTCGATTTCTGGGTTGGGAAGATCCTCTGGAGAAGGGAACAGCTACCCACTCCAGGATTCTGGCCTGGATAATTCCATGGACTACAGTCCATGGCTTACAAAGAGTCGGACACAACTGAGCGACTTTCACTTTCACTTTCTTTTTCTCTTCTCCTTTTTTAGTATATGCATGCTCTGTTCCCAAAGTAGTATTGCTTCACTTTTGAACTGTGGTGTTGGAGAAGCCCCTTGGACAGCAAGAAAATCAAACCAGTCAATCCTAAAGGCAGTCAGTCCTGAATACTCATTGAAAGGACTGATGCTAAAGTTGAAACTCCAACACTTTGGCCACCTGATGTGAAGAACTGACTCGGTGGAAAAGACCCTGATGCTGGGAAAGATTGAAGGCAGGAGAAGGGGATGACAGAGGACGAGGTGGTTGGATGGCATCACTGACTCAATGGACATGAGTTTGAGCAAGCTCCAGAAGTTGGTGATGGACAGGGAAGCCTGACATGCTGCAGCCCATGTCGTCACAAAGAGTCGGACATGACTGAGTGATTGAACTGACTGACTGAAACTTACATGTGAAATTCTATCAATATAATAGCTTTAGAGTTTTTTCTTTATTCTGTTTAATGATGTATTGAATTTTTACATACTAAACATAAACATTCAGTTTCTTTTCTTTTCTAGGAAGAGGATATAGTTTCTGCCCAAGGAAGAGAAGAAGCATCAGATAGGCGCTTACTGCAGTTACAATCTAGTGTAAAACAATTAGAAACAAGGTAAATTGTTAAATACATCTGGCTTTATCTACAAACTTCAAAAGTTATTCCATATTAAAGTTTGTTTATTATACTTGTTTTATAAGTGCTAAACAAATTATAAATCATAGGTTTAAAATCTGGTTTGTTGGATATTGTTTATTTAGAAAGTCATATTCAAAAGATTGAACATATACTCAAAGATCATTTCTCTCTTTGCTTTTTCTCCAAAACAGTATTAGTCAAATTTGGTTAATCCCAAAATTAAAAATGTTCCTTTTCACCTTAAAACAGGAAAAGAGATAGTGAAGTTGGATAAAAATTATTTAGAAAAATGCATTCCTTGCTGAGCTGATATGTATTATGCTGATGCATGAGAAAAAATACTTGAGAAATCATTATTGATGTTTTTCCTGACGTCTTATGAAACAGTAATTTTCAGTTACCTTTGAAGGTCTGGGCTACTTTTTAGGATGCTTCCCAGGTGATGCAGTGGTAAAGAATCCACCTACAAAAAAAAAAGAATCCACCTACGAATGCAGGAGACACAAGAGACAGGAGTTAGATCCCTGGGTCAGGAAGATCCCTTGGAGAAAGAAATGGCAGCCTAATCCAGAATTCTTGCCTGGAGAATCCAATGGATAGAGGAACCCAGAGGGCTACAGTCCATGACATGGCAAACAGTTGGACACAACTTAGTGACTGAGCACGCAGACTACTTTTTAAATATATTTTGTAGCTTTGTCTTTAATTGCTATCTTAGTGCATACTTGTTGCATACTCCCTTAAGAAGCATTAAAATTGTCATTTGTGGCCTATTAGAGATACAGTGACTACAGCCCATAAAATCACATTATGTTTTATAGCTAAAAAATCCACTCTGTAGGTTGGAATCTGTTATACTCAGAAATAGTCTACTGATCTAAGCACATCAAAAATTGAGATCTCAGTTCTAGTCACAGATCCATGGCTGATTGTGTTTGTTCAGAAAAAAATTAGTGTTTTTGGACTTCTGTTTCTTATTCTCCAAAATGTTAATGAAAGTAATTTCTTTGCTCACAGTGGGTTCAGAACTAACTGATTTTAACTGCTATCTTGAGATTCTGATGAAAGAAGCTGTTATTTTTAAGTGCTGGGGTTTTGGATTTTTTTTTTTTTTTTTCATTTTTCTAAACGTTTCAGTAGTTGGTCAAATATTTGACTGTTTTCTTGAGCTTATTTTTTGTTAACCTTAGAGAAAAAGTCTGTGGTTGTAGATTTTTTTTATTTGCTATTTTAGTAGCATTCTGTGCTATGCACATAAATGCTAGAGACTTGAAATAGTGAAATCTGAAAAAGTGAATTTCAGTTCCTTTGGTTCTAATAGTACTTCATAAGGAATCAAGTTGTTCATCAGTGCTTTCCGTGGTGTTTGTAGTACTTAAGGCTTTGAGATTTTCAGGGTTTTTTGTTTGGCTTTTAGTATAAAGTTATAACTTAATTGAAAGCTTCTAAAGAAGGGATTCCTGCATATGTAAGAAAATGTAAGGGTGTTTTGTAAAGCTCAGCATTCAGCTAGTTGCCTTTGAAGAGGAAATTTTTACATTGACTGTCTTTTAGAACTATTAAATATTGTTTCTATTATGATAAAAATGTTTTATTTTAAAATTTAAAAACTCCTATTATTTTATATAAGACAAAGCAGAATTATTAGTGTAGTTGGCATGTGTCTAAAGTTCAGCCATTGTTTTAGATGTAAATATATCCTATTTAATGGAACTACCAGACTGAAAAGCTGTGTTTTTAATGGTCGTCTTTGTCCTATAAAATTAAACACATATTACTTATTTATAAAATTATTATTTGTGATCCTTTCAAATGCCGCAGACATCTAGGAAGCATAAATCATTTCCTACCTTCTTCCAAAGAAAGCCACTCAACCCCCCACCCCATTATTTTTAGATAAATCATGGGGACTGGAATTCTCTCTAGGGAATGACAGTTCTTTGGGAAAGACCGCTAGTTTGTATCTGCTCTGTTGAATAAGATTGGAGTGAAATGAATAAAATTGCTTTAAACTACCTCTTCATATTTTTAAATTTGGTGTTTCTTTCAAAGAATAGGCCAATAAGACTAAAATTTTGTTGCCTCCACCCCATTTTAATAGATGCCATTCCCCTCAGCTTCCTGACTACACATGGAAGTTGTACTTAAAAACATTGTTTAGAAATGTCTTTATTTTACCTTTAAAGGTGTTTCATAGTTTAAATAATGAATCCTATGTTGGAAATTCTAGCTCTTAAATAATTTTTTCCTTAAAAATTCCTTTCATTCAAAATTCCAAATTTTTTTGTTTGACCTGTTTCCTCCTCCCCTGGAAACTTGCAGGGTCATCCACTCCACTGCCGCCATAATTAATATTCTAAAACAACACAGTGTGTCTTGTTTAGTAAGAATTATTTTTCATTCATTTTACAGGGGACATCTCAATATAGAAATGATATTCTTCAGTTTGGGGAAATTTTTCGGGGATTTTTTGTTGTTGTTGAATACTTTTATTCTTTTTTATAATTTTTTTCTCAAAACATAGTATCAGCTGGATATTGAATCTAATGGATTGATTCCCTAATTTTCATATTTTTTCTGTCCCATATTCCATTTGTTCATTTATTTTCTCCTTTCTTGGGTGCTTCCCTGGTGGCTCAGCTGGTAAAGAATCCACCTGCAATGTGGGAGACCTGGGTTTGATCCCTGGGTTGGGAAGATCCCCTGGAGAAGGGAATGGCTACCCACTCCAGTATTTTGGCCAGGAAAATGTCATGGACTGTATAGTCCATGGGGTGACAATTGGAGGTTTCTTTAAATTTTCTTCTAGTTAACCATTTGTTGAATATTTTATTTAGCTATTATAATTTTTTTAAAGAGCCATTTCTTACCCTTTGAATGTTTCTTTTTCTATAGTATCTTAGTACTGATAAATGTTACATTGTCTCTTTATTAAGTATTTTTAAATATTGTTTAAGATTTTATTCTGCCATCTGCATTGTCTCTGCTTTCTCGAACATTTGTTTTTTTCTGTATGCCTGTCTGTCTTCCTTCAAAGGTTTGGTGATTCTTTCTATCCATTGATATTTAAAAGTAAGATACTGGAGTGCTTGCTTCACCATCACATATACTAAAAACTGGAACATACAGAGAAAATTAGCATGGCCCATACACAAAACCATGAGACATATCTTATTTTTAAAAACCAAACTCATAGATACAAAGAATAGATTGGTGGTTGCCAGAGTCAAGGAGAAGGGGGTGGCAGAAATAGGTGAAGGTAATCAAAAGGTATGTACTTCCTATTATAAAAAAAATGAGTCATGGGGATGTAATATACAGCATGGTGACTATAGTTAATAATACTGTATTGTATATTTGAAAGTTGCTAAGAGAATAGATCTTAAAAGTTGTCATCACAAGAAAAAAATATCAATTGTATACATGGTGATAGATATGAGTTTGACTTATTGTGGTTATTTCAAAATATATGCAGATACTGAAGTATTATGTTTTATACCTGAAACTAATATATAATTGTCCCTCAGTGTCCACTGGGTTTTGGGTTCAGGACCCCTGTGGATACCAAAATCCATAGATGTTCAAATCTCTTATAAAATAGTTGCAGTGTTTGTATATAACTATGCACATCCTCCTGTATACTCTAAATCATCTCTAGATTACCTACAAATACAATATAAATACTATGTAAATAGTTGACAATGCATAGCAAATTTAAGTTTTACTTTTTGGAGGTTTTTTGGATTTTTTAGAAGTATTTTTGATTTGTGATTGGTTAATCTGTGATGTGGAAAACACAGATATGGGGGGTTGACTGTAATGTTGTATGTCGGTTATATCTCAGTTATTTTTTCCAAAAAGTAAGACACCAGAAAGTAGATAGGTAAGTAGGTATGTATAAGTGGTCTTGTAGTCTGGCAGTATTATGTTGAGTTAGTGAGCTATCGTTGGACAGTCCTCAGATACCAGAACCTGAGGGTGCTCTCTCTCGGCCTAGTTTCTCCAAAGTTTAAAGTAGGGTCCATCACCCTTTTGATGTGGGCTGGGAATTGAAGCACACAAACCTGAGTGTGTCCTAAAACTGAAGAGTCGGGGGCAGAGGGGAGTGATAATGTTCAGTATGCAAACTTTCATTTGGTACCCTGAATTTTAGTATTAACCAACTTAACTTGAAATGACAGCCTCTTGCTGTATAGTTATGGACCTGTGAGTTGAATCAGTATACTTTTAAGTGGAAGTTTCTATTTGGCAGTATAGTATAGTTTTTAGGAACACTGACTCTGGGCCCAAACTGACTGGATTCAAACTCCAGCTTCATCAGTAACTAGATCAATAATGTTGGGCAGGCTGCTTACCCTCTTTGTACTTCAGTTTATCTATCTATAAAATAAATACAATGTTTTAACCTACCCCATTTAGTTTATATAGTATAAACTAAAGAGGGAACTTGACCCAATTTTAGTAAGCTGAAAGAAAAGATTCATGTAAGATTTGGCTGCAGAGCATGTAGAAGTGCTATATGAGAATAATAACAACAGTAATACATCTTTTATGTTATAAAATTATGGAAACCTTTAAATTCTGAGGCTGATGATCTGAACGTACTATCCTGTAACTCCACTATAATCAAATTAATATGATTTGGGCATCAAATAGACAAATAGATTACTGAATCATGACAATCCATTAGTAAGTCATATTTGCATATTTTAGGTATGATAAGGGATTATTTCAGTTCATCAGTTGCTAAAGGTACTCATACGGCTGCCTCTCAATCTGGAAGAAAGTTAAATTGGACTCCTGTCTCATAGCACATTCAGAAGTAACTTCCAGATTAATTAAAGATTTACAGGTAAAAGTGTTAAGGCATAACTTTTTTTGAAGAAATTTAGGCTCTTATATTAACAGTCTCTTGATAAGGGAGATCATCTTTAAAAAACACTGAAACCCCAAATGTTGGGAAAAAAAAATAGTCAAATTTAGTTATATTAAAGTGAGCATTTTTAGTGTAATAAAGATTTCTGAAATAGAGTCAATAGGTAACAACAAAAAACTAGATTTGGGAAAAAGTATTTGCAGCATATAGAACGAACTGAAGGTTAAATATCTTAATATTCGAAAACTTCTTATAAAGGAATAAGCAAAGTAAATAAGCCATCAGAAAAAAAAAAAAATGGGCAAAGGATATGAAGAAGGAATTCAAAGAAGACAATTCACTTAGCTAACAAACTTTAAAAATGCTTAAACTCTCCAGGAATTCGGGAGATACAAATTAACAGTGAGGAGAAGTTAATCCATCAGACCAGGAAAGAAAAGAGCTTCTGGTTATATTGGTTGAGGAGATTTTTATAAGGCATTATTGAATATTAAAAAGCAAGTGCAGAGAAGGGTGTATACCATGATCTTAGTTTTTATAACAGGAAAAATTATTTTTTAAAACCTATGGATAGATGTGTATATACTGTGTATGCATATTTATGTGTATGTGTGTATATAAAAATCATATATATGATTTTATGAACATGGAAAAAATATTAAAATAGATGCATTATTTTAACATGGGTTACCCAGATAGAGCATAAGGAAAGGAGCCAAGGAAAAAGCTAAAAGAAAAATGGACCATATAAACAGAATAACTTATTCTTTATGGATTTGCTTTATAACACTGTCATGTGACTATTAAGACGGTATGCATTAGTGTGGGTAGAAAAGTGTACAAAGTGTAATGCAATCAGAGTGAGAATATCTAGGATCATCTAAGCCCCCATTATTCATATGACCATAATTACATGTTTAAGCTCCCTGGGTCTGTTTGTTATTCTTTTAAATGGAAATATTTGAAACCTACTTTATAGAATTTTATGTGAATTAAATGAGAAAATACATGTGAACATAACTGAAATAATGCTTATCCTGTAATAGATGCTCTGAAAATCTCCTGTCTCCCTCTTCCTTTTTAAAAATTTTTAACTTTCTCAATGTGACTTAATTTTTAGATTATCTGTGGCAATTAATGAAGCCACCCAATTAAGAGCAGAACGAACACATCTGGAGAAACAGACCAGAGCGTTACAAGCAAAGTGCAGTGAATTAGAAGCTGAGAAATACGAAGCAATTGTAAGAGCCAGAAACAGCATGCAACTCCTAGAAGACGCTAACCTTCAAAGAAATAAGGTAAGAAAATTAGTAAACAAGTTTATTAAATAATAAATATATAATAAATAGAGCAATGGAATGCTGAACATTCCTCCATGGGAATCAGTAACTACAGAAATAACCCATGAAAATGAAATTGCTACACTCACTATTAGTAGACATACTGCTTCCTTATTGTTAAGACTTAACATCATAAAATATGATAGTGTCAGCCCTCTCCTAAAACTTTGATATCAGACTTTTTTATATCTCCATCCTTGTGTAACTAATCTTCATCCCTGTAGTCTCATTCTTAAAAAAAAAAGATCTTTTGAAGCAATTTACTAGTATGTATACTCCCATGTTTTGTTCACTTGAATAAGATGAATCTTATTAATCTTTATTTCCTCTTCATTACCTCTGTAATTAATAGAGCAGAAGCTTAATTGACAGGAAGTAAATTTAGTTATGAAGATTTAACTGGAGGCTTCGTGTCACTGTTCTTTTTTTTTTTAACCCTCTCACAATTGTGATTACTGTGTTATCACATATCATATCTTTTGTCTTTTACCACTTTCATTTAAAGATATTTAGTTTATAGAAGTCACAATTTGTTTTTAATGTCTCTGGCTCCCTTACTTAGAGATCATTAAATTATTATTTCATTGAAGTAACATTTATTGAATACCTAGGACATGAATAGTACTCCACTGAGAAGTATGCAGAATACAAAGGAAATACTTTGTGACTGTTTTCTTTCTTACATGATAGAGGGTTTTCCAAGAGAACTGTTAAAAACAAAACAAGCTGTAAATTGCATCTTAAGAAGTTACTAGGAAATAAAAAAGAAATAATTATCCAAATCTAAACTGTAGGAATGCTAAGGTGCTTTTTATGTCTTTCAGATAATATTCCTTTCTGTGACCAGAATTCAGTTCAGTTCAGTCACTCAATAGTACCTGACTCTTTACAACCCCATGGACTGTATCATGCCAGGCTTCCCTGTCCATCATCAGCTCCCAGAGCTTGCTCAAACTCATGTTCGTCAAGTCAGTGATACCATCCAACCATCTCATCCTCTGTGCTCCCCTTCTCTTTCTGCCTCCAGTCTTCCCCAGCATCAGGGTCTTTTCCAGTGAGTCGGTTCTTCGCATCAGGTGGCCAAAGTATTGGAGTTTCAGCTTCAGCATCAGTCCTTCCAATGAATATTCAGGACTGATTTCCTTGAGGATGGACTGGTTGGATCTCCTTGCAGTCCAAGGGACTCTCGAGAGTCTTCTCCAACACCACAGTTCAAAAGCATCAATTCTTCAGTGCTCAGCTTTCTTTATGGTCCAACTCTCACATCCATACGTGACTAGTGGAAAAACCATAGCTTTGATTAGACGGACCTTTGTCGGCAAAGTAATGTCTCTGCTTTTTAATATGCTGTCTAGGTTGATTAAAGCTTTTCTTCCAAGGGGCAAGCATCTTTTAATTTCATGGCTGTAGTCACCATCTGCAGTGATTTTGGAGCCCAAGAATATAGTCTGTCACTGTTTCCATGTTTCCCATCTTTTTGCCCTGAAGTGATGGAACTGGATGCCATGATCTTAGTTTTTTGAATGTTGAGTTTTCAGCCAGTTTTTCACTCTCCTCTTTCATTTTCAAGAGGCTCTTTAATTCTCTTCACTTTCTACCATAAGGGTGGTGTCCTCTGCATATCTGAGGTTATTGATATTTCTCCGTGCAGTCTTGATTCCAGGTTTTGCTTCATCCAGCCTGGCATTTTGCATGATGTTCTCTACACATAAGTTTAATAAGTAGGGTGACAATATACAGCCTTGACGTACTCCTTTCCCAGTTTGGAACCAGTCCATTGGTTTTGTCACTGCCTCTTGTACAGTGTCACGAACCTCCATCCATAGTTCATCAGTCACTCTATCAGATCTAATCCTTTGAATCTATTTGTCACTTCCACTGTATAATTGTCAAGGATTTGTCATACCTGAATGGTCTAGTGTTTTTCCCTACTTTCTTCAATTTAAGTCTGAATTTTGCAATAAGGAGTTCATGATCTGAGCCACAGTCAGCTCCTGGTCTTGTTTTTGCTGACTGTATAGAGCTTCTCCATCTTCAGCTGCAAAGAATATAATCAATCTGATTTTGGTTATCAACCATCTGCTGATGTCAATGTGTAGAGTTATATCTTGTGTTGTTGGGAGAGGGTGTTTGCTATGACCAGTGTGTTCTCTTGTCAAAACTCTATTGGCCTTTGCCCTGCCTCATTTGTATATTCCAAGGCCTGTTACTCCAGATTATCTATTGACTTCCTGCTTTTGCATTCCAGTGCGCTATGATGAAAAGGACATCTTTTTTTGGTGTTAGTTCTAGAAAATCTTGTATATCTTTATAGAACTGGTCAGCTTCAGCTTCTTCAGCATCAGTGGTTGGGCATAGTTTTGGATTTCTGTGATGTTGAATGGTTTGCCTTGGAAACAAGCAGAGATCATTCTGTGATTTTTGAGACTGCACCCAAGCACTATATTCTGGACTCTTATATTGACTTATGAGAGTTACTCCATTTCTTCTTAAGGGATTCTTGCCCACAGTAGTAGATATAGTGGTCATCTGAATTCATCAGTAGTCATCAATGAATGGTGATCTGAATACTGTCTATTAGAACTAGGATGAAAGGCACAAAATACATAATATTCTTGGAAATTCCTCCAAACACCTAAGTTAACTAGAAAAATTAAGAGCATGGCAAAATTATTTATCTTCTCTGAAGTGTTCTTAACATCAGATCATAAAGATGATCATTTTGTGTGGAGCACAATGGACAGAGGAGGTAGTAGTGATACTCAGTGCTTGTCCCTTAAATTTTCTCAACCAGGTCTCAAGTCTACAAATTGGACTTGAGTCACAAATTTCATGTTTATGTCTGTAGTGTGTATTAAGTTCCCTCTTGACTCACTGCTTAACTACCAGAGAGTCCCCACCTTCAGTTGCTTGTTCCAAGAAGTCAAGAGTTCTTTGAACCAGTCATACAAACAGGCATGAAAGACAGCTTTAGCATAGTTTTCTTATGAAACTTCCCATTTCCTATTGTCCCATTCTCCCTGACAAGGTTGTTATATCAGAATAGCTATTACTTCTCACTAGCTTACCTATATAAGTGGGAGGAAATTTATTAAAACAAAGCAAAAAAAAGAGATAGGAATGTGTATGGTATCTTTGGAAGATAGTGGGGTCAGAACAGAGAACCACTAGTAAGTAATGATATTTAATTAAAAAAAAATGACTCAAACCTAAAATTTTAGGAGTTCCAGGCTTGTTGGTCCTTTATTGGACCGGAACCTGGTGGTCCGGAGTCGACGATGAGAGAGTGAAAGAAGGAAAGAGGCTAATATTCCCTGGGTTACGCAGCCGGCTTTCACGCTCCAGGGAATCAGCTGAAAGAAAGAAAGAAAGAAAGACACGGGGACCCAAGCTCTGGTGGAGCAAAGGTGCTTTGTTGAATTCTGTAAGAGTATATATGCCAGTAGCTTCTTTAGATAAAGATCAAGAGACCAGACTTTACAAGTTTACCCAGGAAGCAAGAAGCAATAGAGGCCATAAGGCCAAGAAGCAATCCATATGAAAAGAGGGTTGTAAATAGTTACTATTCACAATATGGAAAAACTAACGAAGGAAATGCCTGGATTCCTCAGCCCCAGGAAAGGCGTGCCTCTCCTCTTAATTCCTGAATATTCAGGAATTAATAAGGACCAGAGCAGTCCTGACAGATCCACAACAGCACACAGGAAACCTCCTGTTAAATGCTTCCTGACGCAGGCTCAGGAAGGTATTTGAACTAGAGATATAAACTTGGGACTTGTCAGCATATAAATGATATTTAAAACCATGAGTTTGGATTAGATCACCAAGAGATGGATTTGAATAGAGAAAAGGACCAAGAACTAAGTCTTGGGTAGTCCATTAATAGAGAGGTTCAAGGGAAGAGGAAGAAACAGCAATGTAGACTAAAAAGGAATAATCAGTGAGTTAAGAGGAAAACCAATATTATGATATGCTAAAAGCAAAGTAAAGAAAGTAAAACAAGGAAAAGAAAATTCATTATCTCAAGAAGTGCTTGACAGATCACATAACATAATTACTCAGAGGTGACTCTTGAGTTAGCAGTGTAGAGATGATGGTGAAAGCCTGATTAGGGTGAACATAAGAGAAAGTTTTGGAAATGAGCAAGTGCAGACTTTAGAAAAGTTTTGTTCCACAAGAAAGCAAAGAAATGGGGTGTGACTGACAGCAGAACTAGGCTTATAATGATTGGTTGGTTAGAAATATCATTGAGATGAAGTGGGTGGAGTGATGGAGGTGATGGAGGTATGAGGTGACAAGTGGCATAATTTGAATAAAACCAAATTGTGGAAAGGAATGGAATAATAAATAAATAATAGGAAAGCCTAAGAGGTTTCTCCAAGAATATAACATTTAAATTTGATTACTTAAATTTGATAAATTTTACATAGGGAATAAAGAAGAAGGAAAATTCAAACATAATTCTAAATTTCCATCGGTAGGGATCAGAAGAGTGATGGTACTGACTGAAATAAATATCAAAGGAGAATAATGATTTCTTAGTGAGGACAAGATCAGGTGAGGAAGTTAGAGGAAATAAGTATCATTCATAACTTAGACAAGATCTCCAACTGGAGATGTCTCAGAAGTTTCAAATAAGATGTATGCTTTCAAGAAAGTGATTAGTGGACAGGTTTTTACCCACTTATTATATAATCTTAATAATGATGTGGTCTGTAATAACATCAAATTATTTTCTGAAGGCTCTGCTTGAGGATAAGCAAAAACAAGAAGAAATAGAGAAAATGAAAGAAACAGTTTCTCAGATTGTGCAAGATGCTGCCGTAAGAACCAAGAAGGTGGTAAGGAGTTTTAATTATATTTAAATTCAAAATTTTACAGAATTTCACAGCTTAAGACTAGAGACTACCTGAGTGTTTGCCTTATGGACCTAGGTAAGTAACTATCAACTGGTTGTATCAGCTGTACTAAATTTCACATAAAGATCATCTCATGATGGTAGCCCTAACATTAGAGCTGGACTGAAATAGAGGTAGCGGATAGGGTAAATGGGAAGGAGAGAGATTTAGACTAGGAATATAGTGAAGATTAACTCACCTTAAGTATAAAGTCAGGAAGAAGGATCAAAAAGAACCTTGAGATACATAAGAAGCAAAAGAAGAAAACCTTGTATTATGTGCAGTATCTTAGAACAAGAGTACTAGAGAAGTCTGCTTTACTCTCTTATTTCATTGGTAATGAAGCTTAAACCCATGAGAGGTTATTGATTCACTCAAAGTTGTATACTAATTAAAGCCAGAACTTAGACTCATACTTTCTTCTTGCTGTACTGAGCCCAGGGCTCTTCAATCACATCATGCTGATACCGTACAGTTTGTGAATTGTGTTATTGTTTACAATTCCATTATCAAAACTATATCTTATATTTTTGTGTTAAAAGTAATGAGTTGCTCCTTGGTTTGAATTCTGAGCCTTATGAAAGGTAAAACTGCCTTAGAGGGACTTCTGTGGTGGTCCAGTGGCCGAGACTCTGCACTCCCAATGCAGGGGGCCTGGGTTTGACCCCTGGTCTGGGAACTGGATCCCACATGCCACAAAGAAGACCCAGAGGAACCAAATAAATAAATACAAAAAATTTTAAAGAATAAGCTATCTTGGAAATATAACTTTGCCTACATATGAAGAAATAGGGAAGACATAATATTTGTCTTTTCCTCTGTTATGAATATGAGTTAATTCATAAGTGGTGAGGGTGAAGTTAAAAAACTTAAAGTGAGTTTAGGAGTAAGAAACCACAAAAACCCATTTTAAAGATGAAAAAACTGAAAAACAGAGTAGTTAGCTAACTTTTTTAGGGTTCCACCTCTGGGAAGTAGCATAACTGAGATGCAAATGAGCTCAACTCAATAGCTAGGAGAAATTCTTTATAATTCATTTTGTACTTTTTTATTTTTAGAAATTTCCAAATCCATGAAAATGAAAGAATTGTACAATGAACACTTATTTCTCTCTCACCCAGAAAACTTTTAGTGTCTTGCTGTCTGTTCCATGTCTCTTTATGTTCCATACACACTCTTTCCTTTTGCCACAGATTCAGATATAAGCTTCAGGCCTCATGATACTGCATCTTGACATCTGTTTCCCCACACAAAGGGCATCTTGTTACACAACCACAGCAGTATTACCATATCTTTAAAAAAAATCAGTATTATTTCAGTCAGATTTCTCTAGAATATTCTTTAAAGCTGTTTAGCTTTTAAAGTTCAGGGTCCAGTCCATGTTTATGCACCACTGTATTTGACTGCCATGTCTCTCTGCCTGCATGCATGAACAGTTGTGTCCGACTGTTTGTGACCCCATAAACTGTAGCCCTCAAGGCTCCTCTGTCCATGGGATTATCCAGACAGGAAAACTGAAGTGGGTTTCCATTTCCTCCTCCACGGATCTTCCTGATTCTGGGATTGAACTTGTGTCCCCTGCAGCTCTTGCATCGGTGGGCACGTTCTTTGCCACTGACCCACTTAGGAAGCCTACCATGTCTGTGTTCTTCTTAAGTCATGTCTGACTTTTTGAGACCCCACAGACTGCAAGCACACTGGGCTTCCCTGTCCTTCACTGTCTCCCGGAATTTGCTCACATTCATGTCCATTGAGTCGGTGATGCCATCCAACTGTCTCGTCCTCTGTCACCCCCTTTTCTGCCCTCAGTCTTTCCCAGTGTCAGGATCTTTTCCAGCAAGTCGGCTCTTCGCATCAGGTGGTCAAAGTATTGGAGTTTCAGCTTCAGCATCAGTCCTTCCAGTATTCAGGGAATATTTTTTTCCTTTAGGATTGACTGGTTTGATCTCTTTGCAGCCCAAGGGACTCTCAAGAGTCTTCTCCAGCACCGCAGTTCGAAAGCATGAACTGTTAAGCGTTCAGCTTTCTTTTTTTTTTTTTTTTTTTTTTTTTGCTTTCAGCCTTCTTTATGGTCCAACTCTCACACCTGTACATGAGTACTGGAAAAACCATAGCTTTGACTCTTTGTTGGCAAAGTGAAGTCTCTGCTTTTAATATGCTGTCTAGGTTGGTCATGGCTTTCTTTACAAGGAGCAAGCATCTTTTACTTTCATGACTGCAGCCACCTATCCTCAGTGATTTTGGAGCCCAAGATAGGAAAATCTATCCCTATTTCCACTTTTTCTCCACAGTCAGAGCCTTTAGCGTAGTCAGTGAAGCAGAAGTAGATGTTTTTCCAGAATTCCCTTGCTTTCTCTATGATCCATTGGACTTTGGTAGTTTGATCTCCAGTTCATCTGCCTTTTCTAAACCCAGGTTGTACATCTGCAGGTTCTCAGTTCATGTACTGCTGAAGCCTCGCTTGAAGATTCTGAGTGTAACCTTGTGAGCATGTGAACGGAGTGCAGCTGGGCAGTAGTTTGAACATTCTTTGGCATTGCAGGGAAAACTGACCTTTTTCCAGCTCTGTGGTCACTGCTGTTTTCCCAGTTTGCTGACATATTGAGTTCAGTGCTTTAACAACATCATCTTTTAGGATTTGAAGTAGCTTAACTGGAATTCTATCACCTCCAATAGCTTAGTTCATGCTTCCTAAGGCCCAGTTGACTTTACACTCCAGGATGTCTGGCTGTAGGTGAGTGCCCATACCATCATGGTTATCTGGATCATTAAGACTTTTTTGGTATAGTTCTTCTGTGTATTCTTCACCTCTTCTTAATCTCTAAATCTGCTTCTGTGAGATGCTTACTGTTTCTGTCCTTTATTGTGCCCATCTTTGCATGAAATGTTCATTTTGTATCTCTGATTTTCTTGAAGAGATCTCTAGTCTTTCCCATTCTATTGTTTTCCTCCATTTCTTTGCATTGTTCATTTAACAAGTCTTTCTTATCTCTCCTTGCTCTTCACTGGAATTCTGCATTCAGTTGGGTATATCTTTCTCTTTCTCTCTTGCTTTTTGCTTCTCTTTCCTCAGCTATTTGTAAGCCTCCTCAGACAACCACTTTGCCTTCTTGCATTTATTTTTCTTTGGAGTGGTTTTGGTCACTGCCTGCTGTACTGTGTTGCAGACCTCCAACCATAGTTCTTCGGGCACTTCGTCTATGAGATCTAAACCCTTGAATCTATTCATCATGTCTACTACAAAATCATAAGGGATTTTATTTAGGTCATACCTGAATGGCTAGTGGTTTTCCCTTTTCTTCCATTTAAGCCTGAATTTTGCAATAAAGTTCCTGATCTTAGCCACAGTCAGCTCTCTGTTTTGCTTTTGCTGACCATATAGAGCTTCTCCATCTTCAACTGCAAAGAATATAATCAATCTGATTTTGATATTGACCACCTGGTGATGTCCATATGTAGAATCATCTTTTGTATTGCTAGAAAAGGGTGAGAGTCCGTCTTCTATTAAGCCAGAGACATGAAGGAAATTTGCATAAATGTAATATAATACCACTTTTCTAAATATTTTTTTAGTTTTTGGAAAATATACATATTTGCAAAGAAGTATATTTTTTTATGTTAACCTGTGACAACTTTAGTTACTTTCACTCATAAGGGATTAATAAGTAGATATTTTGAAATTTTGTTTTCCTTTCTAATATGGTAAATTTTAATAGAGAACTCATTATAAAAACAAAAATCTTTGTTTTTATAGTATACAAGAATCTTAAGACAGGAAATTTAATGATCACTGTCCTTTAGGATTTATCATCTTGTTCGTTTACTTTCAGTGTCATGATAAATTCTTGACTCTTCAGTACACTATGTGTTTATCCTTTATGCCTTAAAAATTTTAATTTTATTTTTAATCAGAATTAGTATTATACATGTTTTTATTAGATGTTAATTATTTTTATTGTAGACTTAATTCATAAGTATCTTACTTTACAGATTATAAACACAAGAAAACAATATAATGTACAGATTTCTCAACTAACAGAAGAACTTTCAGCCCTTCAAATGGTATGTTAAAAAACTATGTTGACATTTTCTTCTGAATATTGCTTATTTTAAAGGTCAAGATCACATTACATTATTGAGCATCCATTTATTCAGAAAATAGTTATTAATGCAGGGACTGAGATAGATGCTAGGAAAAGAATAAAAATCAAGATAAACATACTGCCTGCAATCTTGGAACTTATGGTCTGGTAAGAAAGATGGATGACATTTATCACGTTTTACTATGATTACCTTTTTTGGACAAAGAATGCACAGGGTGCTGCTGAAGCATCCAGGTACAGTTGCTGCCATGTGCTGGGTTCATCTGAGAGGTCAGAATAAAGAAAGTATACATAGCAGTGGGAAGGAAGAAAGACAGTCTTCCAAAAAGAAATGAGTACTGGGGGATGGGTAAGCAAAGAAGGAAGAGGAAAGAGTACTTGTGTGACTCAAGGTGGGATTAAATATATAAATTTAACTTGAAGATTTGATGAAGTGGAATTTAATAACTTTGCTCACAGGGGCATAAAAGTAAAACAGTTTCCAGAGATTAGAAAGATTATCATTTCCAGTTTTGCAAACTCATCTTTTCTGAATCTCTATGTCATTTTTAATCTTTCTTGCAAAATTTATCAGTGAATTATGTCTTGTAATAAGTGTAAGACATTACGTATGCCTTCTTTCCTATCTCCTTGTCTTCCTTCTTGCTCCCTGCCTCCCATTCTTTGTCTTTCTCCATGAAAGTCTTATCTTTCCAAGTAGCTTGTAAGTACTTCAGAGTAGCAAAGTCTTATGCTTTACTTTATTTTCTCCATTACTTAATACAGTATTTTGCACAATATATTTTCAATAAAGTTACTGACTAATTGATATTTAAACACTTCTAAAAGAATGATCATATTTTTCTGCATTCCAGTCTAGGGTTATTTAATAGATGTAAATTCTGGAGGGACAGGAACATTATTTCTTTCTATTTAGAAATAGATACTATATAAAGTCTGCAGAGATTTTAAAAATAATTGATAGCTATGTAACAATCAGAGCTATATAAACTCACTTTAGAGTAAAAAAGAATTATAATTTCAATGTGTCATAAGATTTATTCTTAGGATTTATAGTAAAACATTCATAACTTATAACAAAGTGGATTTTTCTAAAGATATTAAATATTATCTAATGTCATATTGGTTTGGTGAAAAAAAAACTGTACTAACTGGAGTTTTTTAAAATATTAAACACTTAGAGGTATGCTTGAAGTACGACACGTTCAACTACTTTAAAAAGCACATTTTCTCAGGAAACTCAGACTGGAGTTTGAGGCATAATAACCTGATGCTGACTTCTGGTTTCTATTCTTCATTACCAGTTTTACCCTTTATGCTATAAAGATGAAGTTAGGGAAGGAAGTTACCATACTTTAGCTAACCTAACCTAAGTTATGCTTGCAGGAAGGAGAAAACCTTATTTTAGGATATTGTGCAGATTTTTTGGATAGGCATCACTGACTCCATATAAATGAGTTTGAGCAAGCTCTGGGAGTTGGTGATGGACAGGGAAGCCAGGCATGCTTCAGTCCATGGGGTTGCAAAGAGTTATATGCAACAGAACTAAGCTGAAGAAAAAACCAGAGCCAGTTTTATGTCAAGCCATGTACCCCCTTTGAAGAGCAATGTAACAGAGTTTCTCTCGAAATACTCAATGTTTTACTTCTGCCAAGTAGCAGAGGTTTTTGTTAATCTATAGCAAATGAGGGAGAGGATTGGTTATAAATTCACAAATTCATACAAGTAAAATGAGAAATTCATTATATTTTTTAGATCCATGATCATGGCCTATATGATAATCAGTGTGATATTGATTCTTAATATTTGTCGAGATTGTCTTTATGATACACTATGGGGGTATGATTTTGAAAATACTCCACGAGTACTTGAAAAAATTTCTAGTATCATTTGGGTTGTTTCTTGTCCAAAAGGTAGGAATATTGGTGGTGATTAACAGCAGATATCTGTGAAAATCTTTTAATAGTAATTTTAAATTTTCACTTTAGTATTTAGTGCATTTTAGATAGAAACTGAAAGATTTTCCACTAAATTCAGGAACACATCACAAGTGTCTCCTCTTGTCACTGCTTTACAACATCATACTGGAAATACCAGCTAATGCAGTTTGACACCCCCCAGAAAAGGAAATAAAAGGTATACAGATTGGGAAAGAAGAATTTGTTTGCAGATAACATGACTGTCTGTAAAAAGTCCAAAAGAATAAAAATTTTTTAAAAAGAAAAACACTTGAACCAAAGGATTGATTATAAAATTGTTTTAGGTTCAGCTGCCTGCCCCAGCCTCTACTGGAGACTGTCCAAGACCAACAGTTTGTGGGTCATCCACTTGACGCCGCCAGGATGGCGTTTGACTTCCATGCACACATGTAGAACGAGTCCCCAGATAATGCCTCTGTGTTCCCAAACGCTGACTCCATCCTCTCCTGGAGACTTGCTAAGATTGGCAGAGATCAAGCCCTGAGCCTTTGGGTGAGAGCACTGACTCCCAGACCCTAGACTACCAGAGAACTAACCCTAGGGAGTATCAAATAGTGAGAACTGACACAAAGGAAACCACTTGAATGCAAGATCCAGCATCACCCAACCACCAGTAGTACCCTGTTGCAGGATGCCTCATCTAAACAACAAATAAAACAAAAATACAAACCTAGTCATCAGCAAACAGGATTACCACTTCAGTCAGCCTTGCACATCAGAGGAAGAAAGAAAGAACAACTCAGCACAAATTTCACACTATATGAAGCTTACACAAACCACTGGACCAACATTAGGAGGGCAGAAACCAAAAGGAATAAAGAATTCAACCTTGAAGCCTGGGAAAAGGAGACCTCAAACAAAATAAGTTAAAAAAATAATAAAAATGAAAAGGCAATGAAATACTACACAAATAAAGGAACAAACTAGAAACACAGAAGTCCAAATAAATAAAGAGGAAATAGGCAAACTACCTGAAAAAGAATTCAAAATAATGAATAAGTAAAGATGATCAAAAACCTTGAGAACAGAATGGAGAAAATGCAAGAATCAATTAACAACAACCTAGAAGAATTAAAGAATAAAGATACAGAGACAAACAACACAATTACTGAAATTAAAAATACTCTAGAAGGAATCAATAGCAGAATATCTGAAGCAGAAGAATGAATCAGTGAGCTGGGAGATAAAATGGTGGAACTAACTTCTGAAGAGCAGAATATAGTAAAAAGAATGAAAAGAACTGAGGATAGACTCAGAGACCTCTAGGACAATATCAAACTCACCAACATTTGAATTATAGGCGTCCCAGAAGAAGTAGAGAAAAAGAAAGGGTATGAGAAATTTTTTGAAGAGATTAGAGTTGAAAATTTCCCCAACATGGAAAAAGAAATAGTCAATCAAGTCCAAGAGGCATAAAGAGTCCCATATAGAATAAACCCAAGGAGAAACACACCAAGACACATACTAATCAAACTAAGACTAAACACAAAGAAAGAATATTAAAAGCAGCAAGGGAGAAGCAACAAGTAACATACAAAGGAAACCCCATACGTTTAACAGCTGATCTTTCAGCAGAAGCTTTGCAGGCCAAAAGGGAATGGCAGGATATATTTAAAGTACTGAAAGGGAAAAATCTATATAGGCAAGATTACTGTACCTGGCAAGGATCTCATTCAAAATTGATGGAGAAATAAAAATCTATTCAGACAGGCAGAAGTTAAGAGGATTTGGGACCACCAAACCAGCTTTACAGCAAATGTTAAAAGGACTTACATAGTCAAGAAGCACAAGAGAAGAAAGAGATCTACAAAGTCAACCCCAGACAATTGGCAGTTGTTGGCAGTTGGCAATTTGGCAGTTAGAAACTGGCAATAGGAATATATATTTCAATAATTACTTTAAATGGATTAAATGCTCCAACCAAAAGACACAGACTGGCTGAATGGATACAAAAACAAGACACATATAGACTGAAAGTGAGAGGGTGGAAAAATATATTCCATGCAAGTGGGAAGCAAAAGAAAACTGAAGTAGCAATCCTCATATCAGACAAAATCGACCTTAAAATAAAGAATATTACAAGAGACAAGGAGTCAAGGAATCAATCCAAGAGGAAGACATAACAATTGTAAATATCTATGCACCCAACATAGGAAAACTTCACTACATAAGACAAACACTAACACACAAAAGGAGAAACTGACAGTAACACAATAATAGTAGGAGACTTTAACACACCACTCACTCCAATGGACAGTTCATCAGAACAGAAAGTTAATAAGGAAATACAAGTCTTAAATGATACATTAGATGAGATGGATCTCAATGATATCTTCAGGACATTCCATCCAAATGCAGAAGGATACACCTTCTTTCCAAGTGCACGTGGAACATTCTCTTGGGTCACAAATTAAATCTCAGTAAATTTAAGAAAATTGAAATCCTATCAAGCATCTTCTTTGACCACAGTGCTATGAGACTAGGTATCAATTACAAGAAAGAAACAGTAAAAAACACAAACACATGGAGATTAAGCAACATGTTTGTAAATAACCAACAGGTTACTGAAGAAACCAAAAGGGAAATAAAAAAATTTCTAGAAACAAATGACAATGAAAACACAACAACTCAAAACCTATCGGATGCAGCAAAAGCAGTCCTAAGAGGGAAGTTTATAGCAAGACAATCCTACCTCAAGAAACAAGAAAAACATCAAACAGACAACCTAACTTTACACCTAAAAGAAGTGGGGAAAAAACAAAAAAAAAAAACAAAATTAGCAGAAGGAAAGAAATCATAAAGATCTGAGCAGAAATAGAAATGAAAAAAAACAATAGTAAAGATGAATAAAACTAAAAACTGGTTCTTTGAGAAGATAAACAAAATTGACAAACCTTTAGTCAGACTCATCAAGAAAAAAAGAAGATTCAAATCAACAAAATGAGGAATGAAAAAGGATAGGTTACAACAGACAATGCAGAAATACAAAGGATTATAAGAGACTATTATGAACAACTATATGGCAATAAAACAGATAACCTGGAAGAAATGGACAGAGTCTTAGAAAAGTTCAAGACTGAACCAGAAAGAAGTAGAAATTTTGAACAACCCATTGCAAGCACTGAAATTGAAGCTGTGATCAAAAATCTCCTGAGAAACAAAAGCCCAGGACCAGATGGCTTTATAGGAGAATTCTATCAAACATTTAGAGAAGAGCTAATGCCTATCCTAAAACTCTTTCAAAAAATTGCAGGGGAAGAAACACTTCCAAACTCATTCTATGAGGCCACCATCACCCTGATACCAAAACCAGACAAAGACAACACTAAAAAGAAAACTATAGGCCAATATCAGATGAACATAGATTCAAAAATCCTCAACAAAATTTTAGCAAACAGAATTCAGCAATACATCAAAAAGCTCATACACCGTGATCAAGTTGGGTTTATTCCAGGGATGCGAGGATTCTTCAATATATGCAAATCAATCAATGTGATACACCATATTAACAAATAGATAAAAACCATATGATCATCTCAATAGATGCAGTAAAAGCCTTAGACAAAATTCAGCACCCATTTATGATTAAAACCATTCAAAAAATGGGCATAGAAGGATCTTACTTCAACATAGTAAAGACCATATATGATAAGCCTACAGCAAACATTATTTTCAGTGGTGACAAGTTGAAAGCATTTCCCCTAAGATCAGGAACAAGACAAGAGTGTCCACTTTCACCACTGTTGTTCAATATGGTTTTGGAAGTCCTAGCTACAGCAATCAGAGAAGAAAAGTAAATAAAAGGAATCCAGATTGGGAAAGAAGTAAAGCTCTCACTCTTTGCAGATGACATGACACTCTACACAGAACATCCTAAAGGTAGTATCAGAAAGTTACTAAAGCTAATCACTGAATTTAGCAAAGTTGCAGGACACAAAATCAATACACAGAAATCACTTGCATTTTTATGTACCAGCGGTGAAAAACCAGAAAGAGAAATTAAGGAATCAATCTGATTCACCATTGCAACAAAAATAATAAAATATCTAGGAATAAACTTACCTAAGGGGACAAGAGAACTGTACACAGAAAAGTATAAAACACTAATGAAAGAAATCAAAGATGACATAAACACATGGAGAGATATTGCATATTCCTGGGTAGGAAGAATCAATATTGTGAAAATGACTATGCTCCCTAACGTAATCTACAGATTCAGTGCAATCCCTATCAAATTACCAATAACGTTTTTCACAGAACTAGAGCAAAAAATTTCACAATTCATATGGAAACACAAAAGGCCCCAAATAGCTAAAGCAGTCTTGTGAAAGAAGAATGGAGCTGGAGGAATCAACCTTCCTGACTTCAGATTATACTACAAAGCCACAGTCATCAAGACAGTATGGTACTGGCACAAAAACAGAAATATAGACCAATGGAACAAGATAGAAAGCCCAGAAATAACCCCGTGCACCTGTGGGTACCTTATTTTTGACAGAATGGCCATCATGAAAAAGTCTACAAACGATAAATGCTGGAGAGGGTGTGGAGAAAAGGGAATGTTCTTGCACTGTTGATGGGAATGTAAATTGACACAGCCACTATGGAAGATGATATGGAAATTCCTTTAAAAACTAGGAATAAAAGCACCATATGACCCAGGAATCCCACTCCTAGGCATAGATCCTGAGGAAACCAAAATTGAAAAAGACACATGTATCCCATTGTTCATTGCAGCTCTATTTACAATAGCTAGAACACGGAAGAATTCTCGATGTCCATTGATACATGAATGGATAAAGAATTTGCGGTACATATACACAGTGGAATATTACTCAGCCATAAAAAGGAACACATTTGAGTCAGTTCTGATAAGGTGGATTGTTGAGGTCCTTTAATGGACCGGAACCTGGTGGTCCAGAGTCGATGATAAGAAAGTAAAAGAGAGAGAGAAAGAGGCTGATATCCCTTGGTTTACGCAGAAAACCAATAAAGCTCTTGACACAGAGCTTGCACTGCTTCACGTAGACACCCGGCACCCTCTCCAGAGCGTCTTAGAAGCCTGGGCAAGAAAGTGAGCTCAGTGGGCTTCCACACTCCAAAGAATTAGCCTGAGAGAGAGAGAAAGAAAGACACGGGTACCCAAGCTCTGATGGAGCAAAGGTGTTTTATTCAACACAGTGTGGGTATATATACTGTCTTACAAGGTAGCTATTTTCAGCAAGATAAAAATCAAAAGTCCAGACTTACAAATTATCAAGGAACATAAGGCGATCCATATCAAAGAGAGAGGGTTGTAAATAATCACTTTTACTATATGGTTCATAAAAAGGAAGAAGGTCGTAAATAGTTACTTATCACCTTATGGAGAAACTAACAAAGGAAATGCATGCATTCCTCAGCCCTGGAAGTAGCGTGCCACTCCTCTAAATTCTTGAATATTCAGGAATTAATAAGGAACAGAGGATTCGTGATAGATCCAAAAGAGCACACAGGAAGCCGCCTGTTAAATGCTTCCTGACAGTGGATGAACCTAGAGCCTATTACACAGAGGGAAGTAAGTCAGAAAGAGAAAGAAATATCATATTCTAATGCATATATACAGAATCTAGAAAAATGGTACTGAATAATTTATAGGGCAGCAGTGGAGAAATAGACATAGAGAACAGTTATGGACATGGGGAGAAGGGAGGAGAGGGTGAGATGTATGGAAACTTACATTACCATATGTTAAATAAATAGCCAACGGGAATTTGTTGTATGGCTCAGGAAACTCAAACAGAGGCTCTGTATCAACCTAGAGGAGTAGAATGCAGAGGGAGATGGGAGGGAGGTTAAAAATGGAGGGGAAAAAAGAAAAAGGTTTTATGCTACAAGACTAGTGTACAAAAGTCAATTGCTTTCCTCTGTACCAGCAATGAGCAAGTGGAATTTGAAATTAAAAACATAATGTCCTTTATACATTGTCATTTACATAAGCGCCCCAATATTAGTTAGATGTAAATCTAACAAGTTATGAGGAAAATTACAAAACTATGATGAAAGATTGCAAAGAAGTAAATAAATGAAAGTAGTCCATGTTCATAGAAGATTCAATATTGTCAAGATGTCATTTCTTCCCAACTTGAACTAAAGATTTAGTGCAGACAGTGGAATATTGTTCAGCACTTAAAAGAATTGAGTTATGTCACCATGAAAAGATATGGAAGAAATTTAAATGCGTATTACCAAGTAAAAGAAACTAATCTGAAAAGTTTACATACTAGATGATTCCAACTATATGACATTCTGGAAAAGGCAGACTATGGAGACAGTAAAAAGATCAATTGAAATCCCAGGATGTTGTTTTGTGAATATTGGCAAACTGGTTCTTAAGTTTATATGGAGAAGCAAATGACCCAGAATTGCCAATACAACATTGAAGAAGAACAAAATCAGAGTACTGACATTGTACCACATTTCCAGTGTGTGCATGTTCAGTCACTCGGTTGTGTCCAACTCTTCGCAACCCTATGGACTGTAACTCTCCAGGCTCCTCTGTCCACGGGATTTCCCAGGCAAGAATACTGAAGTGGGTTGCAATTTTCTCCTCTAGGGCATCTCTCTGACTCAGGGATCGAACTCATCTCCTGCATTGGCAGGCTGATTCTTTACCACTGAGCCACCTGGGAAGCCCCTTGACTTACTCTAAACCTATAGTAATCAAGACAGGGTGATACTGGTGAAACAATAAACAGATGGATCAGTGGGATTACCCAGAAATTAGCCCACATAAGTACAGTGAGTTGATCTTTGACAAAAGAACAGAGACAATACAATGGATCAAAGATAGTCTTTTTAACAAATGATGCTAGAACAGCTGGACATCCACATGAATGAATCTAGATACAGACCTTACACAAAAATTAATTCAAAATGGGTCACAGACCTAAATGTAAAATGCAAAACTATGAAACTCCTGGAAGATAGGAGAAAATACAGATAATTTTGAGCTTGGCAATGAATTTTTAGATACAACACCAAAGGTATGATCCATGAAAGAAACAGCTGGTGAGATGGACTTCATTAAAACTAAGTTTCTGCTCTGTGATAAGCAATATCAGGAAAATGAAAATTGGAATCAGAAATGGGGAGAAAATATTTACAAAAAAACATGTAGTAAATGACTGTTATCCAAAACATACGAAGAACTCTTTAAAACTCAACACAAAGAAAACAAAAATCTTGATTAAAAAATGAGCCAAAGACCTTAACAGACACCTCACCAAAGATTTACAGATGGCAAATAAGTAACCAAAAATATATTCCAAATCATATGTGAAAATGCAAATAAAATAATAATGAGATATCATTACACCAAATAAAGGCTAGATACACCTATTAGAATGGCTAAAACCCAATACTAATAAGGAAAATAGGAACTCACATTCTTTGCTCACAGGAAATCAAAACAGTACATCCACTATAGAAGGCAGTTTGGTGTTTTCTTACAAAAGTAACTTTACTCTTACCATAGGACCCAACAGTTGCATTCCTCTGTATTTAGCCCAAGGAACTGAAAACTTATGTTCACACAAAACCTACACATGTATATTTACAACAGCCTTTTTCTTTGCCAAAACTTGGAAGCAACCAATGTGTCCTTCAGTTGGTGATGAATAAACTATAGTAGATCCAGGGAGTGGAATATTGTTCAGCACTTAAAAGAAATAAGCTATGTCACCATGAAAAGATGGAAGAAACTTAAATGCATATTACCAAGTGAAAGAAACTAGTCTGAAAAGGTTATATGATTCCAGCTACATGACATTCTGGAAAAGGCAAAGTATGGAGCCAGTAAAAAAGATCAGTGGTTAACGGGACTTAGAGAGATGAATAAACATAGACAAATCATAGAAAATTTTTAGACCAGTGAAACTCTATATGATACTATAATAGTGGATAAATGTCATTATAAATATTTTCAAACTCACAAAGTATACAGCACCAAAGTTGAACTCTAAACTATGGACTCTAGGTGATAATGTTGTGTGATGTAGGTATATCAGTTTTAACAAATGTACCACTCCCATTGCAGGATGTTAATAATGGGAGAGGTTATCTATGTATGAGGGAAATCTGTGACTTCCCCTCAATTTTGCTGTGAACCTAAATTGCTCTAAGAAATAGTCAATTAAAAAATTACATGAGATGGGTATGAACATAGGAGAAATCCCAAATTTCATGCCACAATACTACCTTTTCATAGATTAGCAACTTACTACATGAATATATCTTACACAGTAAGTTCTCTCTTAATATAAGATAAATTTAGATTAATTATCTGATTTATTTTAGAAGCTTTAAAAACATATTTAAGTTTTTTACTTTGTATTATAGTTTCAGGTGAACAGGAAAAGACTCAGCCATAATATACATGTATCCATTCTCCCCCAAACTCCCCTCCCATCTAGGCTGTTACATAACAGTAAGCAGAGTTCCATGTGCTATACAGTAGGTCCTTGTTGGTTATCCATTTTTTAAGTATAGCAGTGTATGTTGTACTTCTGTAAAATATAATTATGATAAAGATAATTGAGGATTAGCAGTGTGTTGTCAGCAAAGCAGGTTCATTCATAGTAGAAAATAACCATACCCATTCTCAAAAATAGAGAATGGCTGTGAAGAGCCAGTTGTTAGAATGATTGTTCTTAGTTTCAGTCTCATTTGCAAAACTTTAAATTGTATTGACTATTGATTAGCTTGTTTGATTTTACTGATTAAAATCTTTCAAGCCAGTAACCTGGTACTCTGTGACCTCCTAGAAGTGTGGAAAGAAGTGGACATGTGTATACTTATGGCTGATTCCTGTTAATTGTATGGCAAAAGCCAATATGATATTATAAAGCAGTTATCCTCCAATTAAAAATTAAAAAAAAAAAACTTTCAAGCCAGAAATGTTTTCTGTTCATGTTAACAAAATGTTTTACCATATCAATTTGCTGTTTACAAGTTTTGCAAAAGAAAATTAGCCATTCCAGAATTTATATATCCATGTACATTTTAGGCCAGAGGTTATCCCTATGGTGGTATGCCACAGTCTAGTTCTGTT
Source organism: Cervus canadensis (assembly GCF_019320065.1). Taxonomy (NCBI): domain Eukaryota; kingdom Metazoa; phylum Chordata; class Mammalia; order Artiodactyla; family Cervidae; genus Cervus; species Cervus canadensis. Next base: position 86,709,081 of record NC_057386.1, read on the forward strand.
ACCTTTTAAAATATGTGATAAGAGTATATGAAAAGGAAAACTGTAATATGAGAAAGGGGTTTCATTTATTTCTCCCTGGAATCCATCAATCTCTGTATTCCATCTAGTATGCTTACCTAGAACTCCCTGGCTTTCTATACCAGAGTTGTTTTCTGAAATCCTGAAATAGGTAGCTTTTGAAGATTTAGCTTTTTAAAAAACAATTATGAATATGGTCTTCTTATATAGATAGGGTAAGTGTGATATTTCTATTGTAAACAAATTGTTTTCCTTTTCCATTTTGCCCCGTTTTTCTTAAGGTTTTACAAATATGCTTATTTAAAATATGATTTGAATTTATAGCAGTGTGCTGAAAAACAAGATCAAATCGAACGAGCCATCAGGGAGAAAAAAGCAGTGGAAGAAGAACTAGAAAAGGTAAAAAGAAAAAGGAAAAAATAACTACCTAAACCCAACTGCAAATATTCAACATTACTGTCTGCTTTCATCATACTATCTACTAGCAACCCCTATATTATAAGTATTCTCCTGGTGAGTTCTTTTATTTGCTTTGAATATTTTTGGAATCTTCATTTGAATACTGATATTGCCTATATACATTTCTTTATAAGAGTGGCCGCATTTTTTGAACTTTTTATGATGTAACTGTATTCCTTGTGTAGACCACATCCCAATATTAAATTTTATTTTGTCTTTCTTTTTTAAAAATTTCTGCCAACTTTTACTGGGTTTAGGCCATCTGTAAACATAGCAGGTATATATAACCAAAAAATTACAAATTGCTATGATTTTTACCTTTTAAAAGTACAGATTTTTATTCAGAGTTTGGAAAGAATATTTACCTCAGTGGCATTTAAGAAAGAATTTTGTAAGAAGTCTATAGTTTAAAATTTACTTCTTACTTAGATAACTTTTTTTTATTAGCAGTAAATAGTCCACTCTTTTAAAATACCTTGTGGGGGAAAAGCCTGCTGAATTTGATGCAGCACATACTCTGCTTTACGTGCTGCATTAGGAACTTTCATAGAGAAGTTAAGTAACTTGTCCAATGTTAAAAAATAAAAATAGCAAATAGTAGACTCAGAGTTTGAGTTTCAAAGAGGAGCTATATAGCATCAAAAACATGTGATATATCTATATTATTGACATGAAACGATTATGAGAACATCAGATAGTAAAAGAGTAATTTACAAAGCAGAATATAGTATATAATTCCATTTGTGGTGGAAAATAAGATATATGCATGTCATGTTCAAGATAGGCTGTTCATGGTCACTGTGCCTTCAAGATTGATCCTTTCTGAGTTCCCCTCTGTTATGGAATAGGAAAAGGTCCCATTTAGATTGCCACCCACCAGCAGGGTTTGGGATGAATTTTTTAATATCACATGGCATAGGTTAAGGAATAGGCTTTATTGGGGAGATGTAAAAGCTATGAGACGAAAGGCAACAGGTAAAGGAAAGTCACAGGTTTCTCTTCTTCCACTGTTCTACAGATAGGTATGCTGTGGTCACAGTGAATAACCACTGGTTCTGAAGTATTAGGTATGTGTTTTACTAGCAGGACATTGACATGCTGATACTGTCTTTTTGTGGAGCAGGAATAACAAAGCAGTCTGGTCAGTGGGAAAAGACATTGGTTACTTGGCCAAGCAGTCTGGATTTGAAGAGTACTTCTGTGTAGGGTTTGTGTGAAAATGTGAACTGCCTCACATCTGGAGACCTTGCAGTTCATGGAATGTTATAGCCTCTGTGTCATAGGTGGAAGCTTAGTCTCACAGGAAGCAGAACTTGGCTACAACCACTTCTGCTGGGGAAGGGGAAACCTCCATTTCAGCTAGATCAGGGTCTGGTTAACCTAGAGTGAGATTCTGGAGTCACTTTCAGATAGTTCTCACTGCACCATAGCATGTGTCTGTACTTTTGAATATAGCAATACAGAATTGTCCTGAAAGTGTTCATCAAAGAATCAAAGTGGTTATCTCCAAGTGGTGACACTTAGAGTGTTTTTTAATTTCAGCTATTTTCTATTTCTTACTCACATATTAAAACTATTTGAATAGTACAATGAATAACTTTTAAAAATAAGCAATTATTTTGTATGTCAGTTTTCAGCATTTTATTTTGAAAATGTGAGACAACCAAAGTTAATTATTGATGTGTTTTAATGTTATAGTGAGAACAGATGAGCACATCATGAGTTTTTATTTCTTATCATTTATTTCAGTTTCTAAACTGTGTAATTTCTTAAGATAATTTCTTTCTGCAAAGTAATATACATATAAGCCTCTTCTGCAGATTTACCGTGAAGGCAGAATAAATGAAAATGATTACAGAAAACTAGAAGAAATGCACCAAAGATGCCTGGTCGCCGAGCGTTCAAAAGATGATCTTCAGCTGAGACTTAAGACAGCAGAAAATAAAATCAAACAACTTGAAATAAAGTAAGTTATTCTTTTGCATTTTCAGAATTCATACAATTTTTGACAGATTTTTTAGATTTTTTTATAGGATACATAATTATATCTTATGTAGGAAAAAAAAAACCTTTTAGCACTGAACAGAATTTTTTTTAAGATTATTTTTGAAAGCTAATTTTTTCAGAAAGAAAAGATACAGTACTGAACCATTTTATTCTTAATTTCTTGTTTCTGGCAGTTATATAGGATGTTCATAAGGCCTTTTTTTTCATACTGACTATACAGCTCTTAGAGCAGCTTGTTTATAATTACTGCTTTTAAAATACTCAGCGGTATTGAATATTCAATAATTACCATTTTTATATATTACATTATCTGTTAAAATGATAAATTTTTAATCTGGCATATCCATTCTGAATATTCCTCTACCTTACCCCCATTCAGAGTATTACTTAATATAGTAAAACTTAAGTTGTATGAAATTTCAATCTCTGTTATAGAATATGTTTAATGTATATTTTAAAAATAAAGAGGAATGATATCAGCAATACGGCAGAATAGGAGGTCCCAACCCATTTCTCTCACAGAAACAAATATTTAACAAGCATCCATAGACAAAAGTGCCTTTCCGGGAGCACTGAGATCCATGTAGGAAGTTGTAAAACCCTGGTGGAGCCCCAAAATGAGGAGGCAGGCCTGCATACCAGTGGCAGGCCCTCCAACTATGGTGTCATCTATGAACTCAAAGCAGCCCCATCTTCCTGTGGGCTTGGCTCTAACCCTGCTTGCCCAGTCCTGCACCTAGCCCCTTCCCAAGGAACCCTTCTGGCTACTCTTCATCAATAGGCCTGCTGACTTCAGACCTGACTGTGGCCCCCAAAGAACTCCTGTTTACCCAGCTACAGTTCCACTCTCCCGCAGCTTGAACTAATGCTGCCTACCAGGAACCAGCCCAGGAACCAGACGGGAGCACTAACAGACCCAGTGGAGGCCACACCTGACTGTTCCCCTGGTAACGAGTCTGCCAATCATTGACATGACTGCAGATCCAGCAAAAGCCACACTATGTGGATCCAACCCTGTTCTATTACAATCTGAGGTAGTCTTACATGGCCAGGAATTCACCCAAGGCAAGCAGAAGCTAATGCCTGTAGGTGCCACCATTGCAGGACTGCCAGCCTCAGACCTGACTAACATCCCTGAGTCAGTCTGTGACCTAGCTCTAGTTTCACACTACCACAGTTGCGAAGCAGTTTGGCCTGCCCATAAACCAGCCCAGTGACATGATAGGAGCACCCTTAGAATCCTAGAAGGCATAACATTTGACTGCACCCCTGGTTACAGGTCTGCCGGTCATGGACCTGGCAACAGACACATGACATGGCCTCAGTTCCACTTAGCTGAGAACCCAGAGTCAGTCCCATCAGTTCTGGGGCAAGGCAAGAAAAGGACTTTAGCTGCCAAAACCAGTCTAAAGACTGGAAGAGGAGTCTGCTCCTTCAAATGCACAGATGGCAACAGAGAGCCAAGCAAACATGACACCACCAGAGCAAACTAATAAGACTCTGGTAATCAACCCCAAACAGATGGGGATCCATGAACTTCTTGACAAAAAGTTAAAAATAATTGTCTTAAGGTAGCTTGGTAGATGGTTAACTAAATGAAATCAGGAAAAAAAACAATACATGGACAAAATGAAAAATTTAACTAAGTGAAACCATAAAAAGAGAACCAAACAAACCCTGGAGTTAAAGAATACAATGAAATTCAATAAAGCACTTTATCAGCAGACTTGATCATGTAGAAGAAAACTCGGCTAACTCAAAGATTGGTTACTTGAAATCAATTCAGTTAGAGGAACAAAACAAAAAAGAATGAAAATGAGTGAAGAAAACCTACATGACTTATGGGACACCTTGAAGTGAATCAGTATTCACATTATGAAAATTCTAGAAGGAGCAAAGATGAGAAAGGGTAGAAAGTTTATTTAAAGACATAACGGAAAACTTCCCAAATCTGGGGAGAGTAATGAACATCCAGATCCATGATGCCCAAAGAAGCACAAATAGGGTGAACATCAAGAACTTCACTTGACACATTATAATCAAAATGTCAGAAGTCAAAAAAAGAGAACTTGAAAATGGTAAGAGAAAAGGGACTCATCACATACAGGTGACATACAGGACTCCCCAAACCCCTGCATAAATCTGTCAGTGGATTTCTCATAAGAAGTCTTGCAGGCCAAGAGAGAGTGTGTGGCACAGTATGTATATTCAAAGTGCTGAAAAACAACTGTGAACCAAAAATACTATATCACACAAAGCTGTCCATCAGAAACATTAAAGTAGAGATAAAAGCTTCCCCAGACAAGCAGAAATCAAAATGGAGTTCATTACCACTAGACTTATTATGCAAGAAATGATGAAGGGAATTTTTCAAGTTGAAATGGAAGGACACTAATTAGCAACATAAAAACATATAAAAGTATAAACTTTTAGTGGTAAAGGTAAATATATAGTCAAATTCAGAATACTCTAACACTGTAATGGTGGTACATAAATAATTTTTAACTCTAGTATAGAAGTTAAAAGATAAACATTTTTAAATAACAATAGGTACAATAATGTGTTAATGGATATACTATATAAAAAGATATAAATTATACAGCAATAATAAAAAATATGAGAGAAGTGAAATTACAGAGATTTTTATGTGATTGAAAGCAAATTACCACCAGCTTAATATAAACTAAGATGTTTCCTGTAAGCCTCATGCTGATCAACAAAGAAAAAGTGTGTAATAAGTATACAAAAGATAAAGGAATGAAAGCAAAGTACGAAAATCAACAAGAAGACAACAAAATAGTAGTGAAGGAACCAAGGAACTACAAAATAGAAAACAGTTGATATATGGCAATAGTGTAATGCCCTTATCTACTAGTAATGACTTTTAATGTAAGTGGATTGATTCTCCAGTCAAAAGATGTAGGCTCAGTGGATTAAAAATCAAGTTCCAGCTGTATTCTGCCTACCTGGGACTGATTTTAAATATCAAGAAACACACAAACTAAAAGTTAAGAGATGGTGAAAGATAGCCCATGCAAGTGGTACCCAAAAGACAGCAGAGATGCCTTATATCAGGCAAAATAGAATCTAAGTCAAAAATTGTCACAAGAACCAAGACAGTCATTTTATAATGATAAAGGAGTCAATTTGTCAAAAGAAAAGTTATAAAACTATATGCACTCAAAATCAAAGCACCTAGGTATAGTAAAGTAAATATTAAAAGAACTGAAGGGAGAAATAGAAAGCAAGCAATAATACTAAGGAACTTCAGTACCTTACCTTCACTAATAGGTAGATCATCCAGACAGAAAATCAGTAAGAAAACAGCACATCTGAGCAATGCTAAAGACCAAACAGACCTAATAACTTTCTATACAATGGCAACACAGTGCACAATCTTCTGAAGTATACACAAAACATTCTCCAGAATAGGTCATATGATAGGCCACAAAAATAAATTTTAGCCAATTTAAGAAGACTAAAATTATATCAGGTATCTTTTCCAACCATAGTGATATGAAACTGAAATGCAGTAACAGGAGGAAAACTGAAAAATTAACAGAACAGGTGGAAATTAAATAACACACTCCTGAGCAACCTGTAGGTCAAAGAAGAAATCAAAATGGAAAAAGAAAATATCTTAAGACAACCAAAGATAGAAACAAAATATACAAAATGAATGGGATGCAGTAAAACCAGTTCTTAGAGGAAAGTTTACAGTGATAAATGCGTACATTATGAAAAACATCTCAATAAACAACCCAACTTTACACCTAAAGAAACTAGAAGAAAAAACTAAGCCCAGTGTTAGGAGAATGAGGAAAATGACAAAGATTAGAGCAGAAACAAATCAAACAGAGAGCCTTGCTGTGCCTAGTAGCTCAGTCGCGTCTGACTCTTTGTGACCCCATGGACTGTAGCCCACTCAGTTCCTTTGTCCATGGGGATTCTCCAGGCAAGAATACTGGAGTGGGTTGCCATGCCCTCCTCCAGGAGATCTTCCCAACCCAGGGATCAAACCCAGGTCTCCTGCATTGAAGGAGGATTTTTTTACCAACTGAGCCACCCGGGAAGCCCAAGAATACTGGAGTGGGTAGGTAGCCTATCACTTCTCCACAGTATCTCCCCGATCCAGGAGTCGAACCGAGGTCTCCTGCATTGCAGGCAGATTCTTTACCAGCTCTGCTACCAGGGAAGCCTAAGAATAAAGAGAGAAGACTCAATAAATAAAAATCAGAAATAAAAGAGGAGACATTACCACTGATACCACACAAATACAAAGGACTATAGGAGACTACAGTGAACAAAGATATATTAACAAGTTGGACAACCATTAAAAAATTGATAAATTCTTACAAATATGCAACCTTATAAAAAATTGAAAATTTGAGCAGACCAGTTACTATTAAGGAGACTAAATCAATAATCAAAAACCTCCTTGGATTTCTGAAAAGTTCAGAACCAAATGGCTTCACTGATGAATTCGTCCAAACATTTAAAGAAGATTTAATGTCAAACTCTTTCATAAAATTGAAGAAGAGAAAATATTTCAAAACTCATTTTACAAGGCCATCATTACTCTGATACCAAAGCAAGACAAACATAGTATAAGAAAATAATAAGCTAATATCCTTGATAAACCTAAATGCAAAATTCCTAAAAAAAAAAATACTAACAAACCAAATTTAAGAGTGTATTAAAAGGATCATGGTGGGATTAATACCTGGGATGCAAGGATGTTTTGACATACACAGATCAATAAATGTGACAAAACACTACATTAAAGAATGAGGTATGAAATTCATATGATCATTTCACTAGATATAAAGAAAGCATTTCACAAAATATAGTATCATTCATGATTGAAACTTTCGACATATTAGGTGCAGACAGAATGTACCTCAACATAGTAAAGGCCATTTATAACAAGCACACAACAAACATCATACCCAGTGGTGAAGATCTAAAAATTTTAAGATCATGAAAAAGACAGGAGTGCCCAGTCTTGCCAGTTGTATTCACCATAGTACTGTATGTCTTAGAGAAATTAGATAAGAAAAAAATAATAAAACATCTAAATTGGAAGAGAAGTAAAATTGTCTTTGTTTATAGATGATATGATCTCATATTTTGAAAACTGGAGACTCAGCCTCAAAGCCATTAGAACAAATACACAAATTCAATAAAGCTTCAGGATACAGAACCAGCATTCCAAAATCGGTTGCATTTCTATACACCAGCAGCAAACTATATGGAAAAAAATTAGCAATTCTATTTACAGTAGCACCAAAAAGAATAAATTACTTAGAATGAAGTTACAACCAAGAAAGTGAAAAATCTGTAAACTGAAAAACACTGAGGAAATAATTTGACAGTCACAAATAAATATAAAGGTGTGTTTATTGAATGAAATAATAATGTTAAAATGTCCATACTACACAAAGCCATCTACGGAGTCAATAAAATCCCTATCAAATTCCCATGGTGTTTTCACAGACGTAGAGAAAAATCCTAAAATCGTATTGAACCTCCAAAGACTTGAAATAGCCAAACCATTCTGGAACAACAACAACAACAAAAACTGGATGCATCACGCTTCCTAATTTCAAAATATATTAAAACGTTTTGGTAATCAAAACAATGTAATACTGTTATAAAATAATGTATAGTTACAGCACAGAGTAGAGAGGACAGAAATAAATGCATACATTTGTGGTCAGCTGATGTTTGACAAGGGTGTCAAGAACACAAACAGGGAAAGGATATCTCTCTCTCTTTTTTATTTTTCATTTATTTTCATTAGTTGGAGGCCAATTACCTTACAATATTGGAGTGGTTTTTGTCATACATTGACATGAATCAGCCATGGATTTACATGTATTTGCCATCCCGATCCCCCCTCCCACCTCCCTCTCTACCCGATCCCTCTGGGTCTTCCCAGTGCACCAGGCCTGAGTACTTGTCTCATGCATCCAACCTGGGCTGATGATCTGTTTCACTATAGATAATATACATGTTTCGATGCTGTTGTCTCAAAACATCCCACCATCGCCTTCTCCCACAGAGTCCAAAAGTCTGTTCTGTACATCTGTGTCTCTTTTTCTGTTTTGCATATAGGGTTATCATTACCATCTTTCTAAATTCCATATATATGTGTTAGTATACTGTAATGGTCTTTATCTTTCTGGCTTACTTCACTCTGTATAATGGGCTCCAGTTTCATCCATCTCATGAGAACTGATTCAAATGAATTCTTTTTAATGGCTGAGTAATATTCCATGGTATATATGTACCCCAGCTTTCTTATCCATTCGTCTGCTGATGGGCATCTAGGTTGCTTCCATGTCCTGGCTATTATAAACAGTGCTGCGATGAACATTGGGGTGCATGTGTCTCTTTCAGATCTGGTTTCCTGGGTGTGTATACCCAGAAGTGGTATTGCTGGGTCAGTTTTTTAAGAAATCTCCACACTGTTCTCCATAGCAGCTGTACTAGTTTGCATTCCCATCAACAGTGTAAGAGGGTTCCCTTTTCTCCACACCCTCTCCAGCATTTATTGCTTGTAGACTTTTGGATAGCAGCCATCCTGACTGAGGTGTAATGGTACCTCATTGTGGTTTTGATTTGCATTTCTCTGATAATGAGTGATGTTGAGCATCTTTTGATGTGTTTGTTAGCCATCTGTATGTCTTCTTTGGAGAAATGTCTGTTTAGTCCTTTGGCCCATTTTTTGATTGGGTCATTTATTTTTCTGAAATTGAGCTGCAGGAGTTGCTTGTATATTTTTGAGATTAATCTTTTGTCTGTTTCTTCATTTGCTATTATTTTCTCCCAATCTGAGGGCTGTCTTTTCACCTTGCTTATGGTTTCCTTCGTTGTGCAAAAGCTTTTAAGTTTCATTGGGTCCCATTTGTTTATTTTTGCTTTTATTTCCAATATTCTGGGAGGTGGGTCATAGAAGATCCTACTGTGATTTATGTCGGAGAGTGTTTTGCCTATATTCTTCTCTAGGAGTTTTATAGTTTCTGGTCTTACATTTAGGTCTTTAATCCATTTTGAGTTTATTTTTGTGTATGGTGTTAGAAAGTGTTCTAGTTTCATTCTTTTGCAAGTGGTTGACCAGTTTTCCCAGCACCACTTGTTAAAGAGGTTGTCTTTTTTCCATTGTATATCCTTGCCTCCTTTGTCTAGGATAAGGTGTCCATAGGTTCATGGGTTTATCTCTGGGCTTTCTGTTCTGTTCCACTGATCTATATTTCTGTCTTTGTGCCAGTACCATACTGTCTTGATGACTGTGGCTTTGTAGTATAGTCTGAAGTCAGGCAGGTTGATTCCTCCAGTTCCATTCTTCTTTCTCAAGATTACTTTGGCTATTCGAGGTTTTTTGTATTTCCCATACAAATTGTGAAATTATTTGTTCTAGTTCTGTGAAAAATACCATTGGTAGCTTGATAGGGATTGCATTGAATCTATAGATTGCTTTGGGTAGAATAGCCATTTTGACAATATTGATTCTTCCAATCCATGATCACGGTGTATTTCTCCCTCTATTTGTGTCCTCTTTGATTACTTTCATCAGTGTTTTATAGTTTTCTATGTATAGGTCTTTTGTTTCTTTAGGTAGATATACTCCTAAGTATTTTATTCTTTTTGTTGCAATGGTGAATGGTATTGTTTCCTTAATTTCTCTTTCTGTTTTCTCATTGTTAGTGTATAGGAATGCAAGGGATTTCTGTGTATTAATTTTATATCCTGCAACTTTACTATATTTGTTGATTAGCTCTAGTAATTTTCTGGTAGAGTCTTTAGGGTTTTCTATGTAGAGGATCATGTCATCTGCAAACAGTGAGAGTTTCACTTCTTTTCCTATCTGGATTCCTTTTACTTATTTTTCTGCTTTGATTGCTGTGGCCAAAACTTCCAAAACTATGTTGAAGAGTAGTGGTGATAGTGGGCACCCTTGTCTTGTTCCTCAGTTTAGGGGAAATGCTTTCAGTTTTTCACCATTGAGGGTAATGCTTGCTGTGGGTTTGTCATATATAGCTTTTATTATGTTGAGGTATGTTCCTTCTATTCCTGCTTTCTGGAGAGTTTTAATCATAAATGAGTGTTGAATTTTGTCAAAGACTCTTTCTGCATCTATTGAGATAATCATATGGTTTTTATCTTTCAATTTGTTAATGTGGTGTATTACATTGATTGGTTTATGGATATTAAAGAATCCTTGCATTCCTGGGATAAAGCCCACTTGGTCATGGTGTATGGTTTTTTTAATATGTTGTTGGATTCTGTTTGCTAGAATTTTGTTAAGGATTTTTGCATCTATGTTCATCAGTGATATTGGCCTGTAGTTTTCTTTTTTTGCGGCATCTTTGTCTGGTTTTGGAATTAGGGTGATGGTGGCCTCATAGAATGAGTTTGGAAGTTTACCTTCTTCAATTTTCTGGAAGAGTTTGAGTAAGATAGGTGTTAGCTCTTCTCTAAATTTTTGGTAGAATTCAGCTGTGAAGCCATCTGGTCCTGGGCTTTTGTTTGCTGGAAGATTTTTGATTACAGTTTCGATTTCCTTGCCTGTGATGGGTCTGTTAAGATCTTCTATTTCTTCCTGGTTCAGTTTTGGAAAGTTATACTTTTCTAAGAATTTGTCCATTTCTTCCAAGCTGTCCATTTTATTGGCATAGAGCTGCTGGTAGTAGTCTCTTATGATCCATTGTATTTCAGAGTTGTCTGTTGTGATCTCTCCATTTTCATTTCTAATTTTGTTAATTTGGTTCTTCTCCCTTTGTTTCTTAATGAATCTTGCTAATGGTTTGTCAATTTTATTTTTAAAAAAAAAACAGCTTTTAGCTTTGTTGATTTTTGCTATAGTCTCTTTAGTTTCTTTTGCATTTATTTCTGCCCTAATTTTTAAGATTTCTTTCCTTCTACTAACCCTGGGGTTCTTCATTTCTTCCTTCTCTAGTTGCTTTAGGTGTAGAGTTAGGTTATTTATTTGACTTTTTTTCTTGTTTCTCAAGGTAAGCCTGTAATGCTATGAACCTTCCCCTTAGCACTGCTTTTACAGTGTCCCATAGGTTTTGGGTTGTTGTGTTTTCATTTTCATTCATTTCTATGCATATTTTGATTTCTTTTTTGATTTCCTCTATGATTTGTTGGTTATTCAGAAGCGTGTTATTTAGCCTCCATATGTTTGAATTTTTAATAATTTTTTTCCTGTAATTGAAATCTAATCTTACTGCACTGTGGTCAGAAAAGATGACTGGAATGATCTCTATTTTTTTGAATTTACCAAGACTAGATTTATGGCCCAGGATGTGATCTGTTCTGGAGAAGGTTCCATGTGCACTTGAGAAAAAGGTGAAGTTGATTGTTTTGGGGTGAAATGTCCTATAGATATCAATTAGGTCTAGCTGGTCCATTGTGTCATTTAAAGTTTGTGTTCCTTGTTAATTTTCTTTTTAGTTGATCTATCCATAGTTTAGAGTGGGGTATTAAAGTCTTCCACTATTATTGTGTTACTATTAATTTCCTCTTTCATACTCGTTAGCGTTTGCCTTACATATTGCGGTGCTCCTATGTTGGGTGCATATATATTTATAATTGTTATATCTTCTTCTTGGATTGATCCCTTGATCATTATGTAGTGTCCTTCTTTGTCTCTTTTCACATCCTTTATTTGAAAGTCTATTTTATCTGATATGAGTATTGCGACTCCTGCTTTCTTTTGGTCTCCATTTGCATGAAATTTTTTTTTCCAGCCCTTCACTTTTAGTCTGTATGTGTCTCTTGCTTTGAGGTGGGTCTCTTGTAGACAGCATATATAGGGGTCTTGTTTTTATTATCCATTCAGCCAGTCTTTGTCTTTTGGTTGGGGCATTCAACCCATTTACGTTTAAGGTAATTATTGATAGGTATGGTCCTGTTGCCATTTACTTTGTTGTTTTGGGTTCATGTTTATACAGCCTTTCTGCATTTCCTGTCTAGAGAAGATCCTTTAGCATTTGTTGAAGAGCTGGTTTGGTGGCGCTGAATTCTCTCAGCTTTTGCTTGTATGTAAAGGTTTTGAATTCTCCTTCATATCTGAATGAGATCCTTGCTGGATACAGTAATCTAGGTTGTAGGTTATTCTCTTTCATTACTCTAAGTATGTCCTGCCATTCCCTTCTGGCCTGAAGGGTTTCTATTGATAGATCAGCTGTTATCCTTATGGGAATCCCTTTGTGTGTTATTTGTTGTTTCTCCCTTGCTGCTTTTAATATTTGTTCTTTGTGTCTGATCTTTGTTAATTTGATTAATATGTGTCTTGGGGTGTTTCGCCTTGGGTTTATCCTGTTTGGGAGTCTCTGGCTTTCTTGGACTTGGGTGGCTATTTCCTTCCCCATTTGAGGGAAGTTTTCAGCTATTATCTCCTCGAGTATTTTCTCATGGCCTTTCTTTTTGTCTTCTTCTTCTGGGACTCCTATGATTCAAATGTTGGGGCCTTTCACATTGTCCCAGAGGCCCCTGAGGTTGTCCTCATTTCTTTTGATTCTTTTTTCTTTTTTCCTCTCTGCTTCATTTATTTCCACCATTTTATCTTCTACCTCACTTATCCTCTCTTCTGTCTCCGTTATTCTACTCTTGGTTCCCTCCAGAGTGTTTTTGATCTTATTTACTGCATTATTCATTTTTAATTGACTCTTTTTTATTTCTTCTAGGTCCTTATTAAACATTTCTTGCATCTTCTCAATCTTTGTCTCCAGGCTATTTATCTGTAACTCCATGTTGTTTTCAAGATTTTGGATCATTTTTATTATCATTATTCTAAATTCTTTTCCAGGTAGATTCCCTATCTCCTCCTCTTTTGTTTGACTTGGTGGGCATTTTTCATGCTCCTTTACCTGTTGGGTATTTCTCTGCCTTTTCATCTTGTTTAGATTGCTGTGTCTGGAGTGGGCTTTCTGTATTCTGGTGGTCTGTGGTTCCTTTTTATTGTGGAGGTTTCACCCAGTGGGTGGGGTTGGATGATTGGCTTGTCAAGGTTTCCTGGTTAGGGAAGCTTGCGTCAGTGTTCTGGTGCGTGGAACTGGATTTCTTCTCTCTGGAGTGCAATGGAGTGTCCAGTAATGAGTTTTGGGATGGGTCTATGTGTTAGGTGTGACTTTGGGCAGCCTGTATGTTGACACTCAGGTCTATGTTCCTGCATTGCTAAAGAATTTGCATGGTATGTCTTGCTTTGGAACTTATTGGCTGTTGGGTGGTGGTTGGTTTCAGTGTAGGTATGGAGGCTTTTGGATGATCTCTTATTACTTAATGTTCCCTGTAGTCAGGAGTTTTCTGGTGTTCTCTGGTTTTGGGCTTAAGTCTCCTACCTCTGAATTTCAGTTTTATTCTTCCAGTAGTCTCAAGACTTCTCCAACTATACAGCACTGATAATAAAACTTCTAGGTTAATGGTGAAAAGATTCTCCACCATGAGGGACACCCAGAGAGGTGTACAGAGTTAAATGAAAAAGAGGAGAGGGAGGAGGGTGATAGAGATGAGCAAGAGGAGAAAAAGGGGGACTCAAGAGGAGAGAGACAGATCTACGCAGTTGTCTGTTCCCAAAGTGTTCTCCGTAGCCCAGACACCCACAAAGATTCACAGAATTGAATTGGGAAGAGCAGGGGAAAGGAGGAAATAGAGGTGTTCTGAGGTAGAAAACGGAGAGTCAAAAGTGGGAGAGAGTAATCAGCACCCTCCTGAGTAAAAACGGCAACTGAATATTGGATTCTTAAATGTCAAAAATTTATATCACATACTGAAAAACAAAGATTAAAAATCTAGAGTAGAGGTTAGACTCTCAAAAATACAATTTTAAAAACAAAAACGCAAAAAATTTTAGAAATATATATGAAGTTCAGTTTAAAAATAGGGCTTCTCTTTTTTTTTTTTTCAAGGTTATAGTGAAATGAAAATGAAAATTAGGAGTAATAGAGGAGTAATAGAGAACTTTAAAAGAAAATAAGAGGAAAAAACAAGAAACAAAATTTTTTTCCCTAATTAAAAAAATTGTAAAAATATATGAAAATGAAAATTAAGGAGTAATGGGGGAGTAATAGGGAATTTTAAAAGAAAATAAAATAGAAAAAATATAAAAGAAAAGAAAAGAAAAAAAATTTTTTTAATTAAAAAAAAAGAGTAAAAATATATCTAGGAATTTCTCTGGAGCTGTTGTGGGCAGTGCGGGTTTGGTTCAGTCTCAGATAGCGCCTCGTTCCAGCTTACACTTCTCGATATCTATAGGCCCCTTCCTGTGTAGTTGGTGTTACCTACAGGGATTTTAATCTGTTGCACTGGTCCCTTCTGAAGCGGTTCTCTTTGTTTATTTGGCTTCTGTTTGCAGGTCTCTTCAGTGTCTAGTTTCCGCCCTGACACAGGCGGGCGGAGGTGGTCTCTTGTTCAGGTAGCTAGTTCAGTCGTGCTGCGGGGAGGGAGGGGCACTGCAGGCAGATATCTCTGTGTGTGGGGAGCACTCACCGTGTTCCGGCCACACTGGGTTTGCCCTGCTCACGGGTTTGTGTGCTCTCCCCGTCTACACTGCTCAGGCTCCCAGCTGCTCTATATGGAGCGTGCCCTGCGTTGCCTGCGATTCCAATTTTCGGGTACTCCACAAAAGTGCGGACTCGGTTGCGCCTGCGTTTTGTGCCTTCCCCGCCGGAGCAGCTCAGGCAGCCAGGAGCTTGAGGGGCGCACTCTCCCCGGGTGCGGTGCGCCTTCTCCCCTCCGCGGCCCCAGCCTCAGTTTCCACCCGCGCCTGTCGGGTGCCTGCGCCTTGTGTTTAGCCACGACCCTCCAGGCGGATATCGACCATCCAGAATCTCAGGAAGTCTTTGGTTAGAAACTGGAGGCCTGTTTGCAGTGTGGTAGGGGGTGCCCTCTCTGGAGCCGAGTTTGCCCCTTTCCCCTCCCCCCTACCTCCAGCGGGGATGATCCAGTCCTCCGCAGGCTAGCTCTTCTCTGGAGTTTCTCAGTCCCTTTGTTCTGCCAACGGCCGGCAGTGTGTTCCGGCGGTTAATTTTCTCTCTCTCTCTTGCTATCGCACAGTTTAAGTTGCTATCTCACCGTTAGCTCCCTCCGATTGCCCTCAGGGCATTCGGCCCGGTCCTTACCCTAAGCAATGCCGCCGGCTCCTCTCTGTTCCACCCCCACTTGCTGGTGGCGGATACCGGCGTCTGGGGTACTTTTCTGCTGGGAGTTGCTTTTAGGCACGTAATCTGTGGGTTTTATTTATTTTTCCTCCCAGTAAGGTTGCCCTCCAAGATTCGAAATCTTCCCCCAGACCCGCCAGTGGGAGGGTTTCCTGGTGTTTGGAAACTTCCTCATTAAGACGCCCTTCCCTGGACGGGTCTCCGTCCCTAGCTCTTTTGTCTCTCTTTTTATCTTTTATATTTTGTCCTACCTCCTTTTGAAGACAATGGGCTGCTTTTCTGATGTCCTCAGCTAGCGATCATAAGTTGTTTTGTGAAGTTTGCTCAGCGTTCAATTGTTCTTTCCATGAATTTGTAGGGGAGAAAGTGGTCTCCCCGTCCTATTTCTCCGCCATCTTGGCTCCTCCCCCGGGAAAGGATATCTCTTCAATAAATGGTACTGGGAAAACTGGACATTTAGATATGGAAGAAAAATTGGACCCTTACCACACACCATATACGAAAATCAGCTCATAATGTATTAAAGGCTTAAATGTACATTCTGAAATTGTGAAACTGCTAGAAGGAAACAAAGGGGAAAAGTTTCTTGACATTGGTCTTGGCAGGGGTGGTTTTTTTTTTTTTTTTTGGATATGACCCCACAAGTACAGGTAACAAATGCAAAACTATTCAAATGAAGTTACATCAAACTGAGACCTTCCTACACAGCAAAGAAAATAGTCAATAGAGTACAGAGACACTATGGTATAGGAAAAAATGTTTGCAAGTAATACACCTGATAAGGAGTTAATTTTCAAAATATATAATAAACTTGAACAACTCAATGGCAAAAGAAAAGAAAAAATTGGACAAAGGATCTGATCAAATTTTTCTCAGAAGAAGACATAGCTGACCAATAGGTATATCAAAAGGGGAGGTATCACCTCACACCTGTTAGGATGTCTGTTGTCAAAAAGACAAAAGATAGCAGTGTTGACAAGAATGTGGAGAATAGGGAACCCTTCTGTGCTGTCAGTGGGAATATAAATTAGTGCAGCCACAATGGAAAACAGTATGGAGGTGCCTCAAAAAATTAAAAGTAGAACTACCGTATGATCCAGCAATCCTGTTTCAGAGTATAGATCCAAAGGGCACAAAATGATTGTCTCAAAGAAATACCTGCATTCCCATATTCATTGAAGTCAGTATTCCCGACAATAGCCAAGGTATTGGGATAACCTAAGTGCCTGTTGAGAGATAAAAGGATAAAGAAAAGGTGTGTATGTATGGGAATGGAGATATACATCTATATTCTCTAGGAATCTCCTCCTTTCTCTTTTTTTTCTTACAAATAATTTGTTGAAAATCTGGGTTGTTTGTGTTGCAGAGTCTTCTCTACCCACATGCATATATATCATATCATCTACCTTGTTTCCTGCCCCATGCATTTTTTAAAAAAATTAGATCAAGAGGCTTGATCTGATTCAGCTTTCACTTTTTTGCAAGAATTGTTTATAAATGGTAACATTTTGGACTCCTGTTTGGAGGCACATAATGTGTTGTTATTTTTGATCTTAGCATCTTTCTGACTTGAGCATCATTTGAGGATCATTACCTAGATCCATCATTTCATTAGGAACTTTATTAGCCAAGTTTGAGACAGGAAAAAAGGAACTACAAGTATTATGGCAGTAAAGGATGTTATATATTTGTTATGACACCCAATGGCTAGGGAATGTTCATAGTACTTATTACCTGGGATTGAAAAGATGGAAATTTTAAAAGATAGGAAAAAAATTAGCAGTATGTTCAAACAATATACATGTCTGGAGGTCTTGTCACTCAGTAATCCATTGTTGAGAAAGTTCAAGAGATATAACCTGCTTAAACTGTGATAAAGTAAGTTTATACAACTAGAAGTTTTATTTTTTAAAATTTGAATTGTCTTATTATAATTCACAATTTAATATAGTCAGCAAATGTCTTCTATAGAGTTGATTGATGATGAAAGGAGTTTTTCATTATTACCTGTCCACCTTCCACATCATTAGCTTTCGTTTGTCCTCTTGAAGTCCTCTTTACACAGTGATTCTCAGCGTTACTGTTGGAAAGAAGTTTCATGTTGACTTCCTTAGTGAGTGATAGCAATTCAATTTCTGTTATTAGTTAAGATTGCTAAATGGAATATATTTGGTTGGTGTAACATAACATTGTGAAACCACACGGTTTAAGTCTACAGTGAAGAGAAATGACTCAGAACAAAGAAAACAAGTCTGCAGTATAAAATATGGACAGACTTCTTGACTTCTATTCCAGATCATTAAGTTTAAAGATTCTTTTTGTTTTGTTTTTTTAATCAGTTCCTCGGAAGAGATATCACGTTGCCAAGAAATGATTCAGAAACTTCAAAATATATTGGAGTCTGAGAGAGAGAACTGTGGATTTGTCAATGAACAAAGGTTGAAACTTCAGCAGGAAAATGAAGAGTTACAGAAACAGACTGAGGATTTGAGAAAGAGTGCTCTCGAGGTTCAAAAAAAAGCCAAATTAAAGGTATATTCAAATCTATTTAGAATTAAATGTGTACCTGTGAAATTCAAAATATAGAGAATATTTACAGAGACCTATTTAAACATTTTTAAGACCTTTTTTTTCAGTTTTTGCTTTCTCATCAGATAGCACTAAATCATAATGCAGAGCATTAACCAGTCTTTTCTGTATTGTAGAACTTGGCAAGCATACTTGAAAATGATTGCTTTCACTATCCACACACAAAAAAATGCTTTTCCAACCATGAAATGCACTGATATTCCTGCCAAAGCAATTTAAGCAGTGCTAGCAAAACTATAGATAACTTTACGGACTGCTGTCCTCTCTTTTCCCTCTAAAATGTGCTGTACTTAGTCGCTCAGTCATGTCTGACTCTCTGTGACCCCATGGACCTGCCAGGCTTCTCTGTCCATGGGGATTCTCCAGGCAAGAATACTGAAGTAGGTTGCCGTGCCCTCTTCCAGGGGATCTTCCCAATCCAGGAATCGAACCCAGGTCTCCTGCACTGAAGACAGATTCTTTACCATCTGAACCACCTAATAGCCACTCGAAAATAGAACTCTTAAAACTAGCTCTGTAGATAATGGTACATCAGTATGCTCTGAGAACTGCTCATAGGTAGTCTAAAAATTCCATGCAAGGGAAAAGGCAAGGGGCAAAAGTGTCCTCTGGAAAAAAATTCCCTTTTCTTTCTCCCCACCCCCAACCTGCTTCTTTCTCTAATGCTTATATGGTTTGGCAGTGGGGACTTGATAACCTGTTTGAGGGAGTTTCAAGCACAGGTATCACCATCAGTATGTTGCCTGCCTTTCCCCATTCTGTGTGACTTTTGTAAAAGTGGTATTAACTCTTTTTTTTTTTTTTTAAATGACCTTACTATGTTTCATTTATATATAAAACATAGCTATTTATATTAAATACATATGCATTTTGAATACTATTTAAAAATTTAAAAAAGTATTTAGAACTGTATCAGTTGATTGTATTTGTGTCTGGGGTATGAAGGGGGAGTCCTTAAAAGTGGCATTTACTTTTTATGAGAAAGGTCTGTATCTTCCGTTTGCATAGTAAGGCCATGGGGTGGTAGCATCAGTGTTTCACTTCATTTTTCATTACTGTGAGGACTCATAAGAAGTCACATCCCAACCTAATTCATATCAGCGTATGTTTATTGAATGCTTCCTATTGCAAGTGTCAAGCATTGTGGTTATTTATAAAAGCTTAAGCTCTGAAAAAGAGACTCTTACATATCATACAAAGAAGCTCGTGCTTTTTTGCTTTAATCTGTGAGGAATCTTTGAAAAACCAAGGGGAAAGATCACACTACCAGATATCAAGACTTGATATAAAGCTATACTAATTAAGACAGTGTGTAATCAACAGGAGAATAATCAACCTGATCAATAGAACAAACAGAATCCAGGGACAAACCCAGTTTTCATAATCACCTCGTTATAACAAAGGCACCACAAAAGTTCAGTAGGGAAATAATTATCTTTACAATAAATATTGTGAGGTCAACTGGGTCCATATTTTTAAAATAAACCTTGATCCTTATATCACACCATATATTTAAATTAATTTGAGCTTCCCTGTAGACCTAAATGTGAAATAGAAAATGATGGAGCTTCAAGGAGAACCTTCATGATCTTGGCTAAGGAAGAATTTCTTAAACAGAACAAAAAGAGAGCTAATCATAATGAAAAGGTAGATAAATTGGATTTCTTTAAGATTTTTAAGTCATCAAAAGGGACATTACCATTAAGAGAGTAAAAAGTAGAAGAAAGTATTTATAATACATACAACCAAAAAAAAAGACTCATATCTAGAATATAAAAACTTTTACCAGTTAATAATGAAATAGTAAGAAAAAAAGTTAATCAAAAGAAAAAAACAGACACCCCATTTCCAAAAATGAACAAAAGAATTAGTCTATAAAAGAGAATATATGAAAAAAATGTTCAATTTCATTATTTACTGTGGAAATATAGTTAAAACTATAATGAGGTACTATAGCATGCATACCAGAATGACTAAAATTTTAAAAACTGACAATATCAAGTGTTGACAAAGTTGTAAGAAATCCAGTACCTTCATAGGTTATTTTGGTTATATAAATTGGTACAGCCACCATTTGGTAGTATCTTTTTAAGTTGGACATACATACATACTATGCCAGATAATAATAAAAACACTAACTACATACCCAGCTGGTATGAATGCTTCTGTTCATCAAAATATGTGTACAAGAACATTCATAGAAATTTTAATCTTATCAAAACACTAGAAATAATTCAAATGTCCATCAATGTGAGATAACATAAGCAAATTATGGTATGTTCATATATGGAATAGATGAGAAGAATAAACTGCATCTATAAGCAATGGCAAACAAGTCTCACAGACATAATATTGGACAAGGAAGCCAGACATTAAAAAACTTATAGTCTATTAATTTAATTATATGCTAATGAAGAACAGGCATAAATGCCTGTACGGATGGGATCAGAAGAGTGGCTGCATTTTAGGTGGATGAATACTGATTAGAAGGGCACGTGAGAGAGCCAGGTTCTGAGGTAGCTAAATCTGGGTGGTGGTGCTCGCATGTCACTATATGTATAAAAATTGAGTTGTACCCTTAAAATTTATGTACAGTATGTCATTGTAAGCGAGAGAGAGGTAAATCTTGGCAGAGGAAGGTAAGTAGAATTATAGATCAAACAGGAGTGTCTGTGAATTTACTGATTATGGAAACTAGGTGATAAGCATATAGAGATTCATTGTAAAGTTTTTCTGTTGTGTATATGCTTGAAAGTTTCTATACTGAAACATTTCTGTAATTAAAAAAAGACAGTGTGCTTTGAAAAAATCTTAAATTTTCTTATTTTTAAATATCATATTATAAATTTCATATGGTTAATAACTAAAAACTATTAGTGATCATTTATAGCATTAGTAGAAAATGAAGTTGAATATTTAACTGATAGATGGGAAAGCACTTTCTCAGCAAAACTGAAAACTGGGAGAATTGCAAATGAATAAATATACTGACAGATTTATATATAAGGTTTTTAAATATTTAAAACAACTTTAAAAATATTTTAAAGAGAAATAACTGGATGAAATAGTTTTAATAAATATGACAGAAGACAAAGGTCATACAAGGAGCTTTGAAAAAAATGAAAAAAAAAAAATTGTAACCCAATAGGGAAACATGTATGAGATGTGAGCAGAATTCACAAACTAGGAAAAACAAATCACTAATAAACAAGTTTTTTAAAAGTTTAAACTCTGTATTAATTAACTGCAGAGTTGTCAGTTTGAGTGAATGTGCAGTTGCAGGTGTAAAATGGTACACATTGAGAGTCTATAAAATTTAGTCATAATAGAATAATTACTGTGTCTTATAATTAAGGAGGTTGATGGCCACATTATTTGTAATAAATTAAAAACAACCTATCTAGATAGTTAAATTATGGTCCATTTATAAAGTGCTGTATTGAGTCATTAAAAATCACGTTTCCAAATAATTTGTAATGTGTTTGTACTGTTAAGTCCTAAGTATTTTTTAAAATGAACAGTGTGCATATGTATTTATATATGTTGTAATCCTATATCCACTAATCTCAGTTTTAAAATTCATAAGTAACAATGATGTAAAAGTTAGAGGTGGTTATCTCTGAGTTGTAGATTCAGAGACCATATACTTGTCTTTTTCATTTTTTTGTATTTTGCCTAAATTTTACAGTATACTTGTGTTTTGGGGATTGGTTCTTATAACGGGGAGAAGGGAATGGCAATGAATTTCCCTACCTGATACTGCGTTTACTCTGTCTTTAATTCAGAATAATAGCTGATGTTTCTTGGAAAAACAGAAAGAAAATTTTCCTACCAGAAATGCTCCCTTTATACCAAGTCTGCATGTAGCTTAAGAGAAGAATCATTGCTAAATAAGGGACAGGACCTCTTAACTAGATAGCTGTAATTCTATTTTATGGAGGAGAGCTGTCAGATAAATTGCTTTGTAGCTGATTCCTTCTTTGACAACATAAGAATCTAGTGCTACACTTTGCAGCTTTTCTCCCCCATGAAAAAGTGTATGATCTTTAGGAGCCAGAAAGATCAAAACAGTTGGGTATTCAGAGGGCAGTTGGCTGAGAACCATAACAACTTATTTTATGAAGTTTTCATTTGATCTTAAAGCCACTACTGTCCTTTCTGCCCCAGTTTTCTCTTTTCCTAATTCCTTCCTTCTTTCTGCAAAGGATCTACATATCTTTGTGGTCTAAATACTCCTCATAAAAATATAAAATTAGGAGATGGTTAGTTTTTAGCAATCCTGTCTATGTGAGTGAATAGTTTTGTGCAAAGGAAGGACACAAAGGAAGAGGGGAAGGAGACCATAAATCTGTTTTTCCAGCCCAGCATTCTGAATTGAATCATTAGTGAGACTTGTTTTGAAGACAAAGTTGTCTTGGCCCTTATCCATCCTGCATCATTGCAGACCTGTCCAGTTTAAGTCAGAATTGTGTCAACTGAAGGATCTGGGGTTCATTTAAAGACTGAATTTTGATACCTTTATTATGATTCAGATGCTAAAGATGTAATAGTAAACGAAAAAGACATGGTCCCCATCCTTAAAAATTTATTATTTGCATGGAGGTGGGCAAACTTTAATTGTTATCTTTGCAAACTAGTAAATGCTCTTTAGGAAAAGCATAGGACACTATGAGAGCTTTTTCTAGATAGTGAGAGAATTTCCCTGTAGGAGCAAGAAGTTAGCTAAGTTCTAAAAGTTGAGTAGAAATAACTAAGATAAGCAGGAGGGGAAAGATTACTCTAGTCAAAGGGAGCAGCATATAAGAAGATCCAGGAATGAGAATGCATTGTGACAGAAACAAAGAAGGGAATAGTAGTATAACACAGTCTCATAGAATTAGGTAGAGAGCAGGTTATCATTGAAGGACCTTAAAATAAGGCTTTTCAAGCTGCAAATAGATTTTTCAAGTAGAAATGGGGAGTTAACTAGCCAGAAAGAGTGATAAAACTGTGTAGATGCATAGATCAGCTTTTAATACATGATGTGTGTGAGAGAGACAGAGGCAGAATTAAATACTTCCACCTAAGATATCAGAATTGTGGCTTCTCCAGAGAAAGTGGAGATTGAGGCAAGGAAGGATATTCAATTCAAAATTTGTAAAATTCAGTAATTTTAAAATGTTTTAAATAGAGCAGAAGTCACAGAGCCTCAGGAGGCTTGCTCAGGAGTAACACAATACAAATTTAATAAATCCAAGGTAGTTTTTCCAGTGCCAGTATTTATAAAGTCAGTCTTCTACTTGTGTACCATTTGAGAAAACAAATTTAAGAGATTTAGAAAGTATGCAGCATTGAGAAGAAATAATGAGGACAGAATGTTTGTAGTTTTCCGCCATGAGTTTAGCTGTTATTGAGTTTTCTTTGGTGTTTTTTGAATCAAAAAAATTGAGGCTTCTTATTCATTCATTTTTCAGTTTGAAAGTAGTCATATTTAATAACTTACTAGAAACCATTCCAGCCATGACCATTTTTAAAGCACATTACTTTAAAATATCACAAGATAGGTGTTCCTTATAACATTTCTTGAGTGTAGCAAGATAACGATAGCCTGAGAGTATACCAAAGAAATTGTTCTAGTAACTACTTAACTGTTTCATCAGTTGCCTCAAATATGGTAATAGGTAGTTTCATTCTAGATGCATATGAAAGACAGTTCATTACATACATTGGGTACTTTAGAGCATTAGGGTTAATTCTTTCCCTGAACCTCAAGTTGAGAAAACTTTAGGGTATCCAAAGAGCATTTATTCGTATGTTCATTCTACATTAAGGTTTTTTTTTTTACCGTAATAACATAAATAACCTAGAAATAATTGAAGACATTTCCATATAACTTTCTGAAAAGCATTTTAGTCTTTTCTGGGAGGGAGGGGGAATTGTTCATGTATACCGTAACTGTGGTAGTAAAGGAATTCCCGTATATAATTTTTTTTTTAAACTTTACGAAGCTCTTTGAAAGAACCTGAACTTTAGTATGTAAATCAAAAGTGGTTTGGGGAGCCTCTCAGAGGAGCTTTTGATGAACACATCAGGGTGCTGGGAGCATGGCATCCTTGGAGAGGGCTTGGAAGCTCTGCACACCCCCTACCCTCCTGTACCTTGCTCTGGCTCTGTACCTACCTCCATCTGGCTCTGCTGGAGTTGTATCCTTTATAATAAACCAATAAACAGTTTTTGTGTGTTTTAAAAAACATAAATGGCTTCCATTTAAACCCAGCTCTCAGTTACTAAGAGCATGAACATTTATTGTCCATTCAGGCACCAAAAGTGAAAATAGATGATGAAAGCAGGTCTATATTTGTGGTATGTGTTTTTCCAACTGTCATTTCAAGGTGTTGGGGAAAGTGTTAAAAAATCTGTACTCCATCTTAATTCTGGTTTTATTAAATTTATACTATAACATAGGATAAGTCTTCATCTATGATGGAGACAAATTGTAAAATTAATTTTTATATAGGTTTCTCATCCAAGCATTTCTGTGCCACAGACCACACAATAAATTATTGTATTTATCAGTGATCACTCTGTCTCCAAGAATAACAGAAAAGAAAAAGAAAATACTGTTTTCATTTTATTTCTTAGATCAGTACAATGGAGCATGAATTTTCAATAAAGGAACATGGGTTTGAAGTTCAGTTAAGAGAGATGGAAGACAGTAATCGAAATTCCACTGTTGAACTGAGGCATCTCTTAGCTACTACACAGAAAGCAGCCAACAGGTGGAAAGAAGAAACGAAGAAACTCACTGAAAGTGCAGAAATTAGAATCAGTAATCTAAAGTAAGTCCACTATTAATTCTTTGGTCCATTTTACAGAAAAATTATTTAACCTTTAGTTTAATGTCCTTGCCATAATCTTTCTGTAAAAATATGTAAGTCTGTACCTTATATTTTTTACAGCAAATATTAAATTACTATGAAAAATGTTGGCAATTATAGATCAACTTCATATTGTTTGTTTTATAAATTTTATGCATATCACAGGAAATACAATGATTTTTGTTGGACACGGCAGTTTAGAATCTTAATACTATTCATGTATAGATATAGCATAGTAATGTTCCATAGTTGCAACAGAATCTATTTGGCCTGCAAAGCCTAATATTTGTTCTCTGGCCCTTTAAGAAAAAATTTGCTGACGTTTGCCCAGGAAGAACGTGAACTTTTATGATGAATGAAATGGGAAGCTATGAAGGGTTTTTAACAAAATGATATGATCGGCCTTAAATGTTCAACAGATCACTTTGACTGCTCTATGATGAATAGCGTGGAGAGGGTCAAGGGTAGAAGAAGAGAGAAGAGGAACCAGTACTGTGATAATCCAAGTATAAAATGATAACTTGGATTAAGTTTTGAAGGACTGGAAATCATTATTTAAAAGTTTGCTTTGGTCCATGTTAAGTATGAGCTACCTAAAAGATATCAGAATATCAACTTGTTAGGTACATAAGTTTGGAGTTCAGGAAAGATATTGCAACAAGAGCTATAAATTTAGGAGTGATTAATATATGCATAATTTTTAAAGTCATGGAATTAGAGGGTATAGAAAGTAAGTCTGGATAGGGAAATTAGGCTACTGAGGACTAAGTTCTAAAATTTAGTTTGGAGGAATGAAAATTTAGCCGAGCCTGAGAAAAAATACTGAGACAAACAAGAGAAAGAATAGTAAAAAAAAAAAAAAAAAAAATCAAAAAGAATGACATAAAAATAGATGATATTTACTATAAAGGAATTTGTTCAAGGTCACATAGCTAACAAAGTAAAAGATCCTGGTTTCAAATTTAAGTCAATTGGATATAGTCAATATGGTCCTAACCATTAAAGTTTACTTTGTTTTTTTGCCAGTTTATTTCTTTTTATTGAAGTATAGTTGCTGTACAATATTATATGAGTTATAGGTGTACAATATAGTGATTCACAACATTTTAATTTATAGTTACTGTAAAATATTGGGTATATTCCCTGTGTTGCACAATGTATGCTTTTTCTTATTTTATACCTAGTAGTTTGTATATCCTAATCCACTACCCCTATACTAACCCTTCCCTCTTCTCTCTCCCCTCCAATAACCATAGTTTGTTTTCTGTAGCTGCAAGGCTGTTTCTTTTTGTTATATTCACTAGTTTCTTTTCTTGGCTGAATAGTATTCTATTGTATATATATTTCATGTCGTCTTTATCCATTCATCTATTGATGGGCACTTAAGTTGCTTCCATTTTTTGGCAATTGTAAATATTGCTGCTGTGAACTTTGGAGTGCATGTATCTTTTCGAATTAGTGGGTTGTTTGTTTTTTTCTTTCAGATGAATAC
Source organism: Cervus canadensis (assembly GCF_019320065.1). NCBI lineage: Eukaryota > Metazoa > Chordata > Mammalia > Artiodactyla > Cervidae > Cervus > Cervus canadensis. The sequence goes on from NC_057386.1 coordinate 86,735,672, forward strand.
CCAAGGGTGAAATTGGTACTTCTATTTTTAGTTTTTGAGAAACCTCCATACTGTTTTCAACAGTGAGTGCATCAGTTTCCATTCTCGCCAACAATGTACTAGCATTCCATTTTCTCCACATTTTTGCCAGCACTTGTTAATTGTGTTCTTTTTGATGTTAGCCATTCCGGCAGGTGTGTAGTGATATCTTATTGTGGTTTTGATTTGCATTTCCCTGATGATAGTGAAAGGTTGTTGCTGAACGATAAGACGCCAGGATTCTTGGCCTCCGGAGGAGACGAATTCAATCCGGGGCCAGAGACGGGGCTAGATCGCTCAGAAATTTTGTGTAATAAAGTTTTATTGAAGTATAAAGGAGATAGAGAAAGCTTCTGACATAGGCATCAGAAGGGGGCAGAAAGAGTGCCCCCTGCTCGTCTTCAGCTGGATGTTATATAGTCACTAGCAGTCTGTTAATGAAAAGAAAGGAATGTGTTAAAACTCAAAATGGCACCAGGCCCCTCATCCATAAAATGCATTTTGGGATAATCTTGGCACCAGATGATTCATCCCAGAACATAAAACGATTGACTTGAATCTTGTAGAAGGGCAGATTACCATACAAATAGTATCGTTTACATAGATTAGGGGAACAGTATCTGAGTATAACATACTGGTTTGTCAAGTAGGTTCTGAGCCATTAGGCACAACCGACTTGAAGACAGAGTCTAGGGTAAATGCACAGTACATTAACAGAGCTTAAGACAAACATTTCCATGAGAAACATGTATTGGTTAATTCAAGGTTTGAGAATAGTTAGCTTCAGGTGAAACCAGGTGTCATGCCAACACAGTATTTTAAGAGAAAACCTCCTTTTAAATTTGTAGAGAGAAGGAAAAAAATAATGCTAGTTTGTTTCCTCCTGCCACTTAAGATAGATAAAAATGTCTGACACTTGCAGCCTATTTCCTCCGTTTGGACACCCCTGGCCTTCCTGCCTGTTACCCTCTCAATAGTGATGTTAGACATCTTTTCATATGCCTACTGGCCATCTGTGTGTCCTTTTTGGGAAAATGTCAAATAAGCAGGTATCACTATAAAATTCCTTCTTAGACCTGGTTTTACTGTGTCCCATAAGTTTTGAATTGTTGTGCTTTCATTTTCATTTGTCTCTAGGTGTTTTTTAAATTTCCTCTCTGATTTAGTCAGTGCTCTATTGATGATTCTGTAACTATAGTTTGGCCTCCATGTTTGTGGTTTTATAGTTTTTTCCTGTAGTTGATTTCTAGTCTCATAGATTTGTGATTGAAAAAGATGCTTGATATGATCTCAGTTTTCTTAAATTTATCAAGGCTTATTTTCTGGCCTAGCATGTTATCTATCTTGGAGAATGTTCTATTTGCACTTGAAAAGAATGTATATTTTGCTGCTTTCAGGTGGAATACTCTCTCTGTATATAAATTAAGTTCATTTGATCTAGTGTGTTATTTAAGGCAAGGATTTCCTTACTGATTGTATGTCTGGATGATCTGTCCATTGATATAAGTGGGATGTTACAGTCCCTGACTATTATTATTTCTTTATTTCTTGTCAGTTTCTTCTATTATGTCCATTAATATTCACCTTATATATTTAGGTGCTCATATATGGGGTGCATATATATTTACATTTGTTATATCTTTTTCTTGAATTGATCCCTGGATTATTATGTGTTCTCCTTTGTCTCTTCCAGCAGTCTTAATTTTACAGTCTATTTTATCTAAATATTGCTACTCGGGCTTTCTCTTGATTTCCATTTGTATGGAATACCTTTTTGCATTTCCTCACTTTAGCTTTGTGTGTGTCTCTAGATCTGAAGTGAGTCTCTTGTAGGCAGCATATGTATGGGTCTTGTTTTTGTATACAATCAGCCAGTCTGTGTCTTTTGGTTGGAGCATTTAGACAATTCAAAATTAAGATAATTATTGAGATGTACTTACTGCCATTTTGTTAATTGTTTGGGGCTTGTTTTTGTAGATTTTTCCCTTCTTTTGTTCTCTTCTTTTTGACTTATGACTATCTTTAGTGTTTGGATTCCTTTTTCCTTTTTGTGTGTGTATGTCTGTTACAGATTTTTGTTTTGTGGTTACCACAAGGTTTTTGTAAATCATATTGCTTTAGATACAAAGCAGTTTTAGTTGTTTTTTTACATTCAGTTCAGTTGCTCAGTCATGTCTTGACTCTTTGCGACCCCATGGACTGCAGCACACCGGGCCACCCTGTCCATCACCAACTCCCAGAGTTTACTCAAAGTCATGTCCATTGAGTCAGTGATGCCATCCAACCATCTCATCCTATGTCGTCCCCTTCTCCTCCTGCCTTCAATCTTTCCCAACATCAGGGGCTTTTCAGATGAGTCAGTTCTTTGCATCAGGTGGCCAAAGTACTGGAGTTTCAGCTTCAACATCAGTCCTTCCAATGAACATTCAGGACTGATCTCCTTTAGGATGGACTGGTTGGATCTCCTTGCAGTCCAAGGGACTCTTCAAGAGTCTTCTCCAACACCACAGTTCAAAAACATCAATTCTTCAGTGCTCAGCTTTCCTCACAGTCCAACTCTCACATCCATACATGACCACTGGAAAAACCATAGCCTTGCCTAGACTGACCTTTGTTGGCAAAGTAAGGTCTCTGCTTTTTAATATATGCTGTCTAGGTTGGTCATAACTTTCCTTCCAAGGAGCAAGCGTCTTTTAATTTCATGGCTGCAGTCACCATCTGCAGTGATTTTGGAGCCCAAACAAATAAACTATCTAACTGTTTCCACTGTTTCCCCGTCTATTTGCCATGAAGTGATGGGACTGGATGCCATGATCTTAGCATTGTTTTACATTGCTGATCTCTAATTTCAAATGCATTTTAAATACTTCCATTTTTAAATTTAAATTTAATACAATTTAATTTAAATACCTGTATTCTCTTCCCTCCATGATTACTATTTTTTATTTCATATTTTACATCTGATTGTCTTGTGTATCCCTTAACTGCTTATTGTGGATATAGATGGTTTTACTGCTTTGATCTTTTAACCTCCCTACTAGCTTTTTGTGTGGATGGTTTCCTCCCTTTATGTTTGCCTTTACTAGTGAGCTTTTCCATTCAGTAATTTTCTTGTTTTTAGTTGTGGCCTTTCTTTTTCTCCTAGATAAGTTCATTTAACATTTTTTGGAAAGCTGTTTTGCTGGTGCTCAAGTTTATCTTTTGTTTGTCTATGGAACTTTTGATTTCTCTGTCAAATCTGAAGGAGAACTGTGCTGGATAGAAGATACTTGGTTGTAGGGTTTTTGTTTTTGTTTTCCTTTCACCATTTTACATATATAGTGCCACTCCTTTCTGGCCTGCAGAGTTTCTGCTGAAAAATAAGCATTATGGGCATTCCTTTGTATGGTATTTGTTGCTTTTCCCTTGCTGCTTTTACTATTCTCTCTTTATCTTTAATTTTTGTCATTTTGATTATGATGTGTCTTAGTATGGTTCCTCTTTGGAATTCTCTGCACTTCCTGGACTGTTTCTTTTCCCGGGCTTAGAAAGTTTTGAGTTATTATGACTTCGGATATTTTCTCTGACCCTTTCTCTCTGAAATGCTAATGCTAGTATGCTTGACATTGTCCCAGAGGTCTCTTACACTATCCTCATTTCTTTTTATTCTTTTTTTCTTTGTCTGTACAGTGGCAGTGATTTCCCTTGCTCTGTCTTCCAGCTCACTGATGCATTCCTCTGTATCATTTAGTCTCCTGTTTCCTTCTAGTATATTTTTCATTTCATTTGTAGTCTTCATCTCTGTTTAGTTGGTCTTTTATGTTTTGTCTTTTTAACAAAAACTACTAACTTCTAACTCTCTGTATACATTCTTTTCCCGAGTTCTTTGATTATCTTTACAGTCATTACTCTGAACCCTTTCTTGGTATATTGTCTGTCTACACTTATTTCTTCATCTAGTATTTTATCTCTTCCTTCACCTGGAGTATATTCCTCTGCCTCCTCGTTTTGCCTAAGTTGCTGTTTGTATCTTTACATATGTGGTAGGTTAGTCACACTTTTCAACTTTGCAGAAGCAGCCTTCTGTAGGAAACGTCCTATGTGTCCCAGCAGTACATTCCCCTCTCATCACTCAAACTATGGGTTCTAGGGGTTCTCCCAAGAGGGCTGCGTGGGTCCTTCTGTTGTGGCGGGCTGACTGTGTGGCAATCTGGTGGGCTTGCTGTCCTATAGCCTGATTGGTTGCCAGGCCCTACCTTGTATGGACACTCCTGTGTATAGTTAGTGAGACCCAGTTATGAAGCAGCTCATTGTGGAACCCTCAGGGGCCTCAGGGCTAGTGCTGGCTCTCTGGTGGTCAGAGTCAGCATTTATAAGACTCTGAGCTGTTGCCTGCCCTCTGATTGGTGATCCTAGGTCCTGGGGTTAATGCCATACTAGTGGCAGGCAGAGCCGCTTCCTGGAATCTGGCTGCAGGGCCCAGGGATCCCAGAGCTGATGTCAGATTGCTGATGAGCCAGGGCGGGTTCTTGACCCAGTTGGTTATGGGGTATTGCTGTGTTTCAAAGCTTGTGTTGGCCTACTGTTAGTGGACTGGATATGCAGGCTGCTAGGTCATGGTTTTCTTGCCTCTGGTGTCTACCTTCTGGTGGGTGAGGCCGGTCTGGAGGCTTGTGCAGGCTTCCTGGATGGCAGGGCTATTGCCTGCTCAGTGGTGGGTGGAGCTGAGCCTTGGTCCTCTGGGCAGGGCCATGCTCAGTGGTGGGTGGAGCTGAGCCTTGGTCCCTTGGGCAGGGCCATGCTCAGTGGTGGGTGGAGCTGAGCCTTGGTCCTCTGGGCAGGGCCATGCTCAGTGGTGGGTGGAGCTGAGTCTTGGTCCCTTGGGCAGGGTGCTGAGGGCTTAGGGTGTCTTTAAGCAGCCTGTGTGATGATGAGTGGGCTGTGTCCCCCCTCAGTTAATTTTTTGGCCTGAGGCATCCCGATTCTGGCGCCTACAGGGTGCTGGGTGGTGTCAGGTCCTGGCACTAATGAACCAGAGGGAAGATTTCAGGATGGCAGCTACAAGCATTAGTAGCTATGCAATAGATAGCTCCTAAGTATGGCTCCCACCAGTCTCTGTGTCCCCAGGAAGAGTCACAGGCATCCCCACTTCTCCCGGAGACTCTCCAACAAGGTAAGTCTGGCCCAGGCTTCAGTCAAATTACTGCTTTTGCCCTGGGTCCTGGTGCACGTAAGATTTTGTGTGTGCCCTTTAAGAGTGAAGTCTATTTCCCTCAGTCCTGTGGGGCTCCTGAAATTAAGTTCCACTAGCCTTCAAAGCCAGATCTCCTGGGGTTTGCATTCACAGTACAGAACCTCCAGGCTGGGGAACCCAACATGGGGCTCAGAACTCTCACTCTGAATATAATCATCCTCCAGTTTGTGGGTTGCCCACCAGAGAGTATAGGACTTGATTATATCAGGAGTCCATCCCTCCTACCCATCTCACTGTGGCTCCTTCACTATGTCTTTAGTTGTATATCTTTTCTGGTAGGTTTTGGGCTTTTTCACTGATGGCTGTTCTGCAGATAGTTGTTACTTTTGAGAGGAGGTGAGCTTGGAGTCTTCTTACTCTGCCAGCTTGGCCAACCCACCGCCCCCACCACCAACCATAATGTTTTATAAAATGCTAGTGACTGGTTGAGTAAGATAGAACTGAGAATGAATCTTTCAGTTTGGTACCCTGTGGTGCTTTGATTATTAATAATAAAAATAAGAACAGTTTTGGTAGAATGAAAATGTATTTAGAATTAGTTTGAAAGAAAGGGAAAATTTTGCTTCCATTTATTGGTGAGCTAGGAAATTTGGACCTGTCCTCTCATGACTAGAGAAGTTACATGAATTATAAAAAGCATCTATTTGCCTTAAATAACTAACAAAAAATTATTACCAGTTTCACTTTATGCAAGGAATGCAAAATTATTAAAGCAGTAGAAAAAATTGATGTAATTTACCACATTACTTATTAAAAGAGAAAAATCATAAGGTTATCTCAATAGATATAGAAAAAATATTTGAGAAAATTTAATATGTATTCATTTTTTATTTTTAATATGCCTCTTAGCAAACTAGAAATAGAATTTACTTAATTTTATAAAGGTATCTATCCTAAATCAAACATTATTCTGAATAGCAAAACGTAAATCTTAATAGCTTTTCTTTGAAGACTGGAAAGATGACCAGGACCACTATTACCACTTCTGTTAATATTCGTGGCACAAGTCCTAATCTGTGCACTATGTCCAGAAAAAGAAATAAAAGGTATACAGACTGGAAAAGAAGAAAACAGTCATTCTTCACTGACATAATGATTGTATGTGTAGAAAATCCAGAGTAATTCACAGATTATTAGGTGATCATACAAAAACCAGTTGTGTTTCTACATCCCAGCAACAGACATTTCAAAATGAAACTTTAAAAATAGTATAATTTACATTGCATCAAAATATATCAAATGTCTGTGAATCAATTTAACAAGGAATGTATAAGACTTTCACGTGAAAACTAGGGTATGAAAGTTATTACAGAAGGTCTAAGTAAGTAGAGATATATTAATTGGTCAGAATCCTCAATATTATACATTTGTTAATACCCCCTGCCCTGACGAAATAGAGATATAGCGTAATCTCAGTCAAAATACTTAACACATGGAGCAGTATCCAAAATATTAAGTGAAAAAAAAAAAATGGTATACAGTGCGTATGCTATTCTACCCTTGTCAGGGTATTTACTAGCTTTGACTAGTGAAAGGACCCAGATATAGTGGCCACTATTCAGATGCAGGTGAGGTATCCTAAAAGAAACCAGGACTCCTTAGATAAATGACTGATTATAGATCTGGGGTAGGAACGTATAGGATGAGCCTAGGAAACACTTTGTGGTAGCAAAAGGCAAGGAAGATATCAAGATTATTGGGATCAAATTAAAAGGACCCAGTAGCCAACTTGAGGAAGCTCCCACTGGCCTATGTGGTGACAGTTTGATACTTCATCAAAGAAAATATCTGCAGTAAATGTTAACGTACCAAATATATTGAAAGTCTGTGCCTTCAGAATGATATTAAAGAAAAAATTCTTTGGTCACCTTTGGAAGATATTATAGAAACAGCTTTTTCTGGAAAGAAGATGAAGTTAAAATCCAGCATTTATTCTACTTTTCCTCTATTCACTGTACTTCATCAAATGCTACTTGGCCTTTTCCTGTCATAATAGCCCTTACTTCACTGGTTAGGAAACCAGTGTACGGATTTTGCCAGTTAGTTGCTTAATATGTCTCCCAATTATGTATCTCAGAACCAGGAAGCAACCACAGAGTAGGATTATGGACACCCTGGGCCCACTGAGACAGCTCAAGTCAAAAGTCCTTTGATGACCCACCTGCAATAACTTCTCCTCTGGTTGATGGACCACAGTGGCATTTAGAATCTCTAGGAATTTGTCCTGTCCAGTAATCCTTAAAGTGTCTGAATTTCCCCTTCCCCGTTGCATGGTTACCCAGCCTACTCTTCACAGGTCCTTTTTAGGGGAAGGCTAGGAGGAAGTATATATGAATGTATAAAAGTTTCCTTTAAAAGAACCTGCAACTTCTTCCTTCACTCAAGGGGCTCTGAATCTGAACAGATTCAAGTCTGAGAACTGGTTAAAGAGCCATGACGCTGTCTTATTGTGATTAAACACTGCTATTCACAAGATCTAGAGCTTTTCTTCTGCAGATCAGACAAAACGTGAGTAGACTGCCCATCTATTTCAGTTCTAGGATGACAGTGATAAAATTATCAAGCCCCAAAGATCTCTGCAAATCAGATTCTGCTGATTACTATTTGAACTCTATTGCCATTCCAGTAATGATGACTGCATTTGCTTTGGAGATTTAAGGCCACTACTTTGCCCTTGCTGTTGAGAATTGTATCATTTTCATTAAATTCAGGTAGCCCAGTTCCATGGTAGCAGTTCCCACTGTCATTTCTGTCCCACAGAGAATAGCTACTACAGAGCTCTTCAGGGATAATGAGACACCCCTTCTGACTGTATTTCTCATAGTCCTGGTGAAGGCAGTGTCCTCTAGACCCTCCTGAAGGAGGCAGTCTCCCTGACCTCTGGTAACTTTCTCAACACCAGATTCTCATGTGGGGGTGAGTGTGTCCTCCTCTCTTCCTGGGAACATTTGTCTTGAAAATATTCAGACACATTCAGGGACGCTATTGATAGTTAGTGTATAGGGGCCGGGGGTGCTGGTAACCATCCTGCAGTGCTCAGAACAGCCCCACAAAGAATTTTCCAGCCAGCGGTGTTAGTAGTGCCGTGGTTGAGAAAGTCTGCTGTATGCTGCACAAGGAGCTTTTTACATTTCAGTATTCATTATAGATCACCTTTGAATCCAGATTTTGTTCAACCAACCAAGCAAACCAAAATACTTGAGCTAATTCATTGGATATAGAATATCTGCTTTGTGAGCCCATATTGGTAAACATGGCCTCATCCAGTGGTTTTTGTTAAACAACCCTTAGGTGTTGTTCAAGCACCCTTAAGATCTAGTCTCACACATACTCTCTGATTTCTATGTAAAATTGGCAAAATCGTGTAATTGTCATGGTGCTTTCTGCCACCTCAGAGGTCTTGTCTTCTACCTCATGTCCTATAGCTAAGTAGACTTCAGTCTGGCTATAGATGTAGAAGCAATGGATGATGGCAAGGTAATTCCTGAAAGGAGTCACCTATTCGTTGCAAGGCAACCTCCTTAGGTGAGTCCTTTACAAATTCTTCAGGCAGAGGAGACCTACCTTCCCAAATAGAGAGGAAGGACTGCTTGTACTCTCAGAGAAAATCATTGCAGAATTTAGGGCTTCAGGGCCCCAGCTTCACTGGAGTCTGTCTGTTCACATGTCCCCATTTCAACTTGTAGAGGAAAAAAGACCCTGCAAGGTTATGCATTCAGCCGGTGGTGTAATTCAGCCATTCCTGGGATTAGACTTTGGATTTGATTTTCAGAAAAATCAGCTTTGCAACTGCTAGAGATAGCACCTTCTGGCCCCCTAACCTAGACTTTGAACTCAGAATTTAAAACTCTCCTCCAACTAATAAAAAAAAAAAAAAGAATTCAAATAAAAACATTCTTATCTTGTCTTTAAAAAAAAAAAAAGAATTTAAAACTCTGAGCCCTTTATTTTTATTTTCAGAGCTTTCCATTATACCTGGAAGCTACATTATTTTCTTCATTCCATGTCATTATTTAGTCATTCAAAATGTTACGGTATACTGGCACTTGATGATACAGGTAATAATTTAACTCTTTTACCATGGATTACCTGGGTCCCCCTTTACCACTGACCTTTAAATTTAAGCAAAGCATAGAACGAATTCTAGTTAATTCACAACCAGTTAGAGTTCCCATTCATAACGTTATATTCCTCTGGAACTACTTCTGGTACCAGTTTCTCTATGCATCAGGGTTTCTTCAAGGAAACAGAACTACTCTGGGTAGTACTGAATAGTAATAGAATATGGGATTTATTGTAGGAATTAGACCTTATGCAGTGGCACTGGTAGAGAATTCAGTTCAGTGCACTTGTCTCTGCAAATGATGCTAAACCTGAAGTCACTGTGGGTCTCTGAACCAGCAGTTGTGAAGGACAGCTGGATGCAGATGAAAACAGCTCACAAGGACAAACTGAAACCCTGTTTTCACCTGTCTCTCATCACCTCCACCTCAAACCACTTTTGTGGATGACCTGCAGGAGAGGCTGCTGCCCTTCACCGTGGATCTGTACATGACCCAAGAGGCCAAAAGAGGAGGTCTAACAAGAGGCAGAAAATGGAATTGCTGTGGGTTCAGGTGGTGCCCCACACCATTATAGTGACCTAACATGTCAGCAGCTGTGCGTGAGCTGCCACGGTGCCAGGTACCCTGCCAGCCTTCACAGACTTCTCTTGTGGTCAGCACCAGCCCAGGGCCATGCAGGGCAAGGAATCCTGGGAAACATAATTACAGGTTAACCAAGTTGATGCAGTCCCAAGCTCCCACCGTGTGTTTGTCATAATGTAATTCTTGATGTTGTTCACAATGCTTACATAAGGAAGAACAAAACCATATAAAATAAATGAGGTTTAACATCAGTCTACAAATTATGATGTGCGTGCTAAGTCACTTAAGTCCTGTCTGACTCTTTGTGACCCCATGGGCTATAGCTTGCCAGGTTCCTCTGTCCATGGAATTTTCTAGGCAAGAATACTGGAGTGGGTTACCATTTCCTCCTCCAGAGAATCTTCCCAACCCAAGGATTGAAGCCATGTCTCTTATATCTCCTGCATTGGCAGGCAGGTTCTTTACCACTGACTCCACTTGGGAAGCCACATACATATTTATGATAGGTAGCTATATGTTGAATATACACTGTTTGCCACTCTACATACTCCTTTAATCATCACAAAAACTTTATGAAGTAAATGCTGTTATGCTCCCTATATTAGGGTTCTTCAGAGAAACAGAACCAATAAGGTGTGTGTGAGAGAGAGAGAGAGAGAGTGTGTGTGTGTGTGTGTGTGTGTGTGTAAAGGTTTATTTTAATGAATTGGTTCAAGTGATTGTAGAGGCCTGGCAAGTCCAAACTCTGATTGAGAAGACTGGCAGGCTAGATAGTCAAGCTGTTCTTTTCAAGTCCAAAGGCATTCATGCTGGAAATCTGAAAGCCAGTGTTACTGTTTGAGTCCAAAAGTCCTCTGTTGCAGAGTACCCTGTTGCTTGAAGGAAGTCAGCTTTTTGTTCTTCTCAGGCCATCCACGATTACATAAGGCCCATCCACATTATGAGAGGCATTCTGCTTTACTCAAAGTTCAGTGACTTAAATGTAAATCTCATCCAAAAGTACTGTAATTGAGACATCCAGAATAATGTCTGACCGCACATCTGGACACTGTGGCCCAACCAGTTTGACACATAGAATTAACCATCACAGTCCCGGTGTCATACATGAGGAAGCTCTGGACTTTAAAAAAATTTATACAAGTCTACAGTTCATCATTTGCAATTCTAAATTCAAAAAAACAGAAACCAGTTTTTTCCTAAGTTATCTTCCTACACTTTTGTAGCAAAATCTGACTTGAAATGATAGGCTATTTTTGATACATGTGTATCTATTACATGTATATAAATACAGAGAAACATTTTTTTCCTTTGTAATGCCTATTAATATGTTTTACTGAAAAATATTTATGATTGTAATCATCTCTGTCATACTCTTAACCCATAAAATACTTTTTTTGCTATATTGTATGTGTAACCAACTAATCACTCCCAGTAGATTATTGATTGTGAATGTATTTTATTTTAGTTTGTATTTCCTGAGGTATGGATCAAAGTACTTGCCAAAAGGAAAGACATATTATGTTGCATTTAACTCCCTTGAGTCTGTCCAAGTAGTTTTAATACAACCCTGTCTGTTGCTTATAGTCTGGGCTAGAAAGATTGTTAATGCCCTTTACAAACCATGACTTCAGGAATACTACTTGATTTTTTTAAAAGTAATTTTACCCCAGTTATACATGTATTTTTTATTGTTATTACAGTATAGCTAATTTACAGTGTTGTATTAGTTTCTGATTTATAGTAAACTGAATCAGTTATATATATATAGCTATTCTTTTTAACATGCTTTTCCCATGTCATTATAGAATATTGAATAGAGTTCCTTGTGCTATACAGTAGGTCCTTATTAGTTATCTATTTTATATATATATATATATATATATGTGTGTGTGTGTGTGTGTATACATATATAGTAGTGTATATATGTTAATCCCAATCTCCCAATTTATCCCTCCTCCTTGTTTTTTCCCCCTCGGTAACCATAAATTTATTTTCTACATCTGTGACTCTATTTCTGTTTTGTAAATAAGTTCATTTATACCTTTTTTTGAGATTTCACATGTAAGAGATATCATAATATTTGTCTTTCTCTGAGTTCACTCAGCATGGCTGTCTCTAGAAGTACCCATGTTGCTGCGGATGGCATCATTTCGTTCTTTTTATGGCTAAATAATATTCCATTGTATATATATGTACCACATGTTTATCTATTCCTCTGTCGATGGACATTTAGGTTGCCTCCATTTCTTGGCTGTTGTAAATAGTGCTGCAGTGAATGTTGGAGTGCATGTATCTTTTCAAATTATGGTTTTCCCTAGATATATGCTTAGGAGTGCGATAGCTAGATCGTATGATAGCTCTATTTTTAGTTTTTTAAGGAACCTCCGTAACTGTTCTTCACAGTGGCTGTACCCACTTTACATTCCCAGCAACAGTGTAGAAGGGTTCTCTTTTTTCCATACCCTCTCCAGCGTTTATTGTTTGTAGATTTTTTGATGATGGCCATTCTGACTGGTAGAAGGTGGTATCTCATTGTGATTGTGATTTACATTTCTCTAGTAATTAGCAGTGTTGAGCGTCTTTTCATGTGTCTCTTGGCCATCTGTATGTCTTCTTTGGAGAAATGTCTGTTTAGGTCTTCTGTCTTTGTTTTGGTTTGGGGTTTTTGTGTGTGTGTGCTTCATAAGCTGTTTTGTACATTTTGGAGATTAATCCCTTGTTGCTTCATCTACAAATATTTTCTTCCATTCTGTGTGTTGTCTTTTCCTTTGTGTTTATGGTTTCCTTTGCTGTGCAGAAGCTTTTGAGTTTAATTAGGTCCACTTTATTTTTGTTTGTATTTCATTACTCTAGGAAGTGAATCCAAAAAGATCTTGCTTCAATTTTTATCAAAGAGTGTTCTGCTTATGTTTTCCTCTAAGAGTTTTATAGTATCTGGCCTTACTTACTTCTTGATCCATTTTGAGTTTGTTTTTGTGTATGATGTTAGAGAATGTTGAAATTTCATTCTTCTGCATGTAGCTGTTCAGTTTTCCCAGCACCACTATTGGAGAGACTGTCTTTTCTCCGTTGTATAGTCTTGTCTCCTTTGTCATAGATTAACTGACTGTAGGTGCCTAGGTTTATTTCTTGGCTTTCTATCTTATTCCATTGATCTATATTTCTGTTTTTGTTCCAGTACCATACTATTTTGATTACTATAGCCTTGTAGTATAGTCTGAATCTGGGGGACCTGATTCCTCTCGCTCCATTATTCTTTCTCAGTATTGCTTTGGCTTTTCAGGGTCTTTTGTGTTTCCATACAAATTGTAAAATTTTTTGTTCTGTCTGTGAAAATGCCATTGATAATTGGACAGGGATTGCATTGAATCTGTAGATTACCTTGGGTAATATAGTTATTCTGACAATATTGATTCTTCTAATGCACAAGCATGGTTCTGTTAGTGTCATCTTTGATTTCTTTCATCAGTATCTTATAGTTTTCTGAGGATACGTCTTTTATCTCCATAGATAGGTTTATTCCTAGGTATTTTATTCTTTTTGACATAATGGTAAATGGGATTGTTTCTTTAATTTCTCTTTCTTATCTTTTGTTTTTAGTGTATAGGAATTTAAGTGATTTCTGTGTATTTTGTGTCTTTCAACTTTACCTAATTTATTGATGAGTTTTAGTAGTTTTTTTAGTAGCATCTTTAGGATTTTCTATGTATGGTATCTTGTCATCTGCATACAGTGACAGCTTTTCTTCTTTTCTAATTTGGGTTTCTTTTATTTCACTTTCTTCTCTGATTGCCATGGCTAGGACTTCCAAAACCATGCTAAGTAAAAGTGGCAAGAGTGTTTATCTTTGTCTTGTTCCTGATCTTAGTGGGAGTGCTTCCAGTATATCACCAATGAGAATGTTGCTATGGGTTTGTTTTACATGGCCTTTATTATGATGAGATGGACTTCCTCTATACCTACTTTCTGAAGAGTTTTCATCATAAATCAATGTTGAATTTTGTCAAAAGATTTTTCTGCTTCTATTGAATGATCGTATGGGGTTTGGGGGGTTATATGGGGTTATTTTATTTTATATGGGGTTATTTTATTTTCATGATCATATGATCTTTATTATTCAGTTTATTAATGTGGTGTATCACATTCATTGATTTGCATATATTGAAGAATCCTTGTGTACCTGGGATAAATCTCACTCATGGTGTATGATCCTCTTAATGTGTTGTTGGATTCACAGACAAAAGTGCCTCTATGGGGTTTGTGGGACCTAGCACTAATCGTACGTGAAGGGACACAGGAGGAGTCCTGCCCAGCCACACATTGGTTGTCAGGCATGCAGACCTCTCTATGGGCTGTGGAACTGCCCAAAGCCTGTCAGCTGGCTCTATCCCCTTTCAGCCACAATCTGGGAGCACCTGGAGGTAACTGATTTGGGGAGTCACCCATGGATAGAGAACCTTTGTAGAAGTCCAGGTATTCAGAGAAGAAATTACAGCATTCTGTTAGAAAAAAAAAAAAAGTACATATATATAGGGGTGTGTGTGTGTGTGTGTGTGAATTTAGACACACTGGAGCGGAAGTTTATGAATTCTGCCTCAAGGAGCATAAAGTAGGTGTATCCATGCAAAGTCAGAGAAAGCCCCAGAACCTAGAGCAAAACTAACAAAAAGTATTTCTCATCTGAAGACATTCTGGATTGAAAGAGATGACTGCTACCTCAAATACAAAACTAGTAACACAAAACTACAGTGAACATGAAAAGTCAAAGAAACATGACATCAGCAAAAAAATCACAACTGTCCTCCAGTAACCAGACACTGAAACATCGGGCTCTGCAATTTACCCAATAAAAATGCAAACTAGTACAGCCACTATGGAAAACAGTGTGGAGATTCCTTAAAAAACTGGAAATAGAACTGCCATATGACCCAGCAATACCACTTCTGGGCATACACACTGAGGAAACCAGATCTGAAAGAGACACATGCACCCCAATGTTCATCGCAGCACTGTTTATAATAGCCAGGACATGGAAGCAACCTAGATGCCCATCAGCAGATGAATGGATAAGGAAGCTGTGGTACATATACACCATGGAATTTTACTCAGCCGTCAAAAAGAATTCATTTTGAACCAGTCCTAATGAGATGGATGAAACTGGAACCCCTTATACAGAGTGAAGTAAGCCAGAAAGATAAAGAACATTACAGCATACTAACACATATATATGGAATTTAGAAAGATGGTAACGATAACCCTATATGCAAAACAGAAAAAAGAGACACAGAAATACAGAACAGACTTTTGAACTCTGTGGGAGAAGGTGAGGGTGGGATGTTTCAAAAGAACAGCATGTATACTATCTATGGTGAAACAGATCACCAGCCCAGGTGGGATGCATGAGACAAGTGCTCCGGCCTGGTGCACTGGGAAGACCCAGAGGAATCGGGTGGAGAGGGAGATGGGAGGGGGGATCGGGATGGGGAATAAGTGTAAATCTATGGCTGATTCATATCAATGTATGACAAAACCCACTGAAATGTTGTGAAGCAATTAGCCTCCAACTAATAAAAAAAATTAAAAAAAAAAAAAAAATTCAAAAACACTGTTTTAAGGAAATTCAGTGAACTATAAGAAAACACAGAAAGATAATTCTGTGAAATCAGGAAAACAATGCAGGGACAGAATGAGAAATTTAAGGAGATACAAATCCTATAAAAGAACCAAGCAGAAATTCTGGAGCGAAAGAATTCAATGAACAAAATGTAACATTCAGTGGAGAACATTAATAGCCGAGTAGATCATACAGAAGAGACAGTCAGTGAATTAGAGGATGGGAACTTGAGGAAACATATAAGTATTAAGACAGATAATCCAGTTTAAAAAGAACAAAGAAAAAGAATATTGGAGTTAAAAAAAAAAATCCATTGTGATTTATAGAACACAATCAAAAGAAACAATATCCAAATCAGTAGAGTTTCAGAAGGAAACTTCAGAAAGATTATTTAAGAAATAATGACTGAAAACTTGCCAAACCTGAGAGATTTAGCTGTTCAAAGTCGTGAAGCTTAAAGCAAAGAGAAAGAGAGACTCCTAAAATCAGCAAGAGAAAAAAAGTTTGTAACCTATATAGAGAAACCTATACTAGGGTATTAGTAGGATCTTTAGGCCAGGAGAGAACAGGATGATGTATTCAAAGTGCTGAGAGAGGAGGGGGAAAAAATGCCAACCAGGAACACTCTAACTAGCAGTTATCCCTCAGAAATGAAGGGGAAATAAAGATTTTCCCAGATAAACAAAGCTGAGGAAATTCATGATCACTAGACATGCCTTACAAGACATGCTGAAAGGAGTTTGTCAAGCTGAAATTAAAAAAAAAATGTAATATGAAAATTTACAACACAGTGATAAAGGTAAATAATCAAGTTCAGACAACTCTTAATACTGTAAATTGGTGTGTTGATAATTATAGTGTAAAGGTTAAGGACTAGAGTATTAGAAATAACTATAACTACCATAATGAATACAATTGTTAATGAATACATAATATAAAAAGAAGTAGATTGTGACATTAAAAAACTTAAGAGGCAGGAGAGTAAAAAGGTAGAGTTTCTGTATTCAAGCCAAGTTTTTGTATTCAGCATAAAATAGACTTTTCTATCTGTAAGATGTTTTGAGTAAGCCTTGTGGTAACCACAAAGCAAAAATCTGTACCAGATTTGCAAAAGACAAAGAGGGGAATCGTCACGAAAAATCGCCAATTCACAAAGGAAGGCAGCAAGAGAGGATAAAAGGAGCACGAAAAATGCAGAACAGCCAGAAAACAGTCAGTGAGAAGGCATCAGTAGATTTTTACATATCAGTAGTTACTCCAAATGTAAATGGATTGAGGTCTTCATTCAAAAATACAGAGTGGCTGAGTGAATTAAAAACAAGACCCATTTATATACTGCCTATAAGAGATTCATTACAACTTTAAGGACACAGGCTCAAAGTGGAAAGTGGAAAGTGGTAGCTGTACTTAAATCAGACAAAATAAGACTTTCACATTGCAGTCCCTTTTCTAACTTCTTGAAATAGAAGCGTGTCTCACCGGTTTTCATTTTTTCCTAATGCATGTATTCTTAAATGTTATTAAAATTTCCACTAGATACTGACATAGTTTTAGCATATGTTTTGATGTATGTAGTATTTTCACCATTATCAGTTTTAAATATTTTAAAATTTTTTCTTTTCTTCTTTCAATCCATGTTATTTATAAGTACATTTTGAAATTCCTGAATAAATGGGGATATTTTAGTTATTTTATTGTTAATTACTTGTTTTCCATAAATATGTCTCTTAGAAACAATATGTTGTTCTGCTTTAGATCATTTAGTTCATTTATATCCAGTGAAATCTAAAGTATATTGGGATTTGTTTTCCTTGTTTTAGTAGCTCAGATGGTTAAGAATCTGCCTGAAAAGCAGGAGACCTGGGTTCCATCCCAGGATCAGGAAGATCCCCTGGAGAAGGGAATCTTCTGGCAACCCACTCCAGTATTCTTGCCTGGAAAATTCCATGGACAGAGGAGCCTGCTGGGCTACAGTCCATGGGTCACAAAGAGTCAGACACAACTGAGTGACTAACACTTCCACCTCCATATTTCTGTCATTGCTTTCTTTGTGTTTCCTTCCTTGTACTCTTTATTGACTTAGTGTTTTTTTTTTTCCATCATTCCACTTCTCCCCCTAAGATTTGGAAATTATATTGTTGCCAGATTTTAAAGTCTGCTTTGTAATGTTTTTCTTTCATTTCACCTTACTAATTGTTTTGTGTAATTACAGTTCATTTATATTAGCCCATGTATTTACCACTTTCTTTATTCTTAATTTCTTCTTCTTTCTCAAGCATTCCAGCAGGAACTGGTTTCCTAGTGTCTCAGTTCACTTCAGTCGCTCAGTCGTGTCCGACTCTATGAGACCCCATGAACTGCAGCATGCCAGGCCTCCCTGTCCATCACCAACTCCTGGAGTCCACTCAAACCCATGTCCATTGAGTCGGTGATGCCATCCAACCGTCTCATCCTCTATTGTCCCTTCTCCTCCTGCCCTCAATCTTTCCCAGCATCAGGGTCTTTTCAGATGAGTCAGCTCTTCACATCAGGTGGCCAAAGTATTGGAGTTTCAGCTTCAACATCAGTCCTTCCAGTGAACACCCAGAACTGATCTCCTTTAGCATGGACTGGTTGGATCTCCTTGCAGTCCAAGGGACTCTCAAGAGTCTTCTCCAACACCATCGTTCAAAAGCATCAATTCTTCAGTGCCTAGCTTTCATTATAGGCCAACTCTCACGTCCATACATGACCACTGGAAAAACCACAGCCTTGACTAAATGGACCTTTGTTAACAAAGTGATGGCTGCTTTTTAACATGCTGTATAGGTTGGTCATAACTTTCCTTCCAAGGAGTAAGTGTCTTTTAATTTCATGGCTGCAGTCACCATCTGCAGTGATTTTGGAGCCCAAAAGAATAAAGTCTGACACTGTTTGCACTGTCTCCCCATCTATTTGCCATGAAGTGATGGGACTGGATGCCATGATCTTAGTTTTCTGAATGTTGAGCTTTAAGCCAACTTTTTCACTCTCCTCTTTAACTTTCATCAAGCGGCCCTTTAGTTCTTCTTCACTTTCTGACATAAGAGTGGTGTCATCTACATATCTGAGGTTATTGATATTTCCCCCAGCAATCTTGATTCCAGCTTGTTCTTCATCCAGCCCAGTGTTTCTCATGATGTACTCTGCATATAAGTTAAATAAATTGGGTGACAATATACAGCCTTGATGTACTCCTTTTCCTATTTTGAACCAGTCTGTTGTTCCATGCCCAGCTCTAACTGTTGCTTCCTGACCTGCGTACAGGTTTCTAAAGAGGCAGGTCAGGTGGTCTGGAATCCCCATCTCTTTCAGAATTTTCTATAGTTTATTGTGATCCACACAGTCAAAGGTTTGGCATCGTCAATAAAGCAGAAATAGATGTTTTTCTGAAACTCTCTTGCTTTTTCGATGATCCAGCGGATGTTGGCAATTTGATCTCTGGTTCCTCTGCCTTTTCTAAA
Source organism: Cervus canadensis (assembly GCF_019320065.1). Classification (NCBI taxonomy): domain Eukaryota; kingdom Metazoa; phylum Chordata; class Mammalia; order Artiodactyla; family Cervidae; genus Cervus; species Cervus canadensis. Next base: position 86,754,665 of record NC_057386.1, read on the forward strand.
ACAAGCTTGTACATCTGGAAGTTCACGGTTCACGTATTGCTGAAGCCTGGCTTGGAGAATTTTGAGCATTACTTTACTAGTGTGTGAGATGAGTACAACTGTGCAGTAGTTTGAGCATTCTTTGGGATTGCCTTTCTTAGGGATTGGAATGAAAACTGACCTTTTCCAGTCCTGTGGCCACTGCTGAGTTGTCCAAATTTGCTGACATATTGAGTGCAGCACTTTGACAGCATCATCTTTCAGTATTTGAAATAGCTCAACTGGAAATAGCTCATCACCTCCACTAGCTTTGTTCATAGTGATGCTTCCTAAGGCCCACTTGACTTCACATTCCAGGATGTCTGGCTCTAGGTGAGTGATCACACCATTGTGATTATCTGGGTCGTGATGATCTTTTTTGTACAGTTCTTTTGTATATTCTTGCCACCTCTTCTTAATATCTTCTGCTTCTGTTAGGTCCCTACCATTTCTGTCCTTTATTGAGCCCATCTTTGCCTGAAGTGTTCCCTTGATATCTCTAATTTTCTTGAAGAGATCTCTAGTCTTTCCCATTCTATTGTTCTCCTCTTTTTCTTTGCATTGATGGCTGAGGAAGGCTTTCTTATCTCTCCTTGCTATTCTTTGGAATTCTGCGTTCAGATGGGTATATCTTTCCTTTTCTCCTTTGCTTTTCACTTCTCTTCCTTTCACAGATATTTGTAAGGCCTCCTAGTTTCTAAATTAGATCATTCAGAAGTTCCTTTAGTGAAGATATGCTAGTGATAAAATTTCAACTTCTGTTTGTCTGTAAAATATATTTACCTTCAGTTCAGTCACTCAGTCGTGTCCAACTCTTTGCGACCCCATGGACCACAGCTTGCCAGGCTTCCCTGTCCATCACCAACTCCCTGAGTTTACCCAAACTTATGTCCATTGAGTCAGTGATGCCATAACCATCTCATCCTCTGTTGTCCCCTTCTCCTCCTGCCTTCAATCTTCCCCAGCATCAGGGTCTTTTCAAATGAGTCAGCTCTTCCCATCAAGTGGCCAAAGTATTGGAGTTTCAGCTTCAACATCAGTCCTTCCAGTGAACGCTCAGGATTCATTTCCTTTAGGATGGTACTGGTTGGATCTCCTTGCAGTCCAAGGGACCCTCAAGAGTCTTCACCAACACCACAGTTCAAAAGCATCAGTTTTTGGCCACTTAGCTTTCTTTATAGTCTCAACTCTCACATCCATACATGACTACTGGAAAAACCATAGCCTTGACTAGATGGACCTTTGTTGGCAAAGTAATGTCTCTGCTTTTTAATATGCTAAGTTGGTCATAACTTTCCTTCCAAGGAGTAAGCCTAAGCATCTTTTAATTTCATGGCTGCAATCACCATCTGCAGCGATTTTGGAGCCCAGAAAAATAAAGTCTCCATATTTACCTTATGTTCATATTTGAATGATATTTTTGCTGGGTATAGAATTCTAAGTTGACTGTTGTTTTCTTCCAGAAAATTAAAAACAACAATCTTTTAATCTCTGGCTCTCTTCTGTTGAGAAGTAATCTGCTCACAGTCCTTTGAAAGTTATCTCTTTTCCTGTGACTTCAAATATTCTCTTTGTTTTTCTATCATTTCATTGTGATGTGTGTATTGAAGGCTTCATGTTACTGTATTTTGCGCTTTATGAAAGTGTGGCTTGGTTTTCATTCTGGAAAATGCCAGATGTCAACTCTCTAAATACGTCCTCTGGCAATCTTTACCTCCTGCCATAATGGAGAAACTTGTGCCAGACTTAACTTCCCACCAGAAGCAACTATTAAACTAGACAAAATATTTGAAACAGTTGACTCTCTGATCCATGAAAGACAAGAAAACAAGGTGAAATCCAGAATCACCTTGGATTTCTGCCTACAAGTAGTTTGAGAACCATAGTCCTCAAAAGGGAGATTCCAGCCACCTCCCAGTGAGTGATCCCTCTCAGTTGAGAACAGAGATCAGAGTTTGATGCCTGAACTAACTGAAGTTTAGCAGAGAACCAGAAAAGATGAGAGTTACACAGAGAAAGAGATCCAGAAATCTGCATAGTGGTCCTCTTGAATGTGTTTCTAAAATCCGAGTCACAATACATTAGAGTGAAAGTCCTTCAGAAGGCCAGGCAAATAATGACTGGGGAGCTATAAGCTGGAAAATGGGAAGCACTTACCCAGGGCTGGAAAACATTATGGTTACATCCAACTACTAGCATGGAGAATTCTTGTTGAACACATAGGGCATGCAGTAAAAATTCCAGAATCACTAATCCAGTCCAGGATTAAAGATATCCTAAAGTCACCTTGACAGGACTTAAAACCAAGCCTCAAAATAATCAAACTGTGCTCAAGTAATTTAACTGCCTGCCAGACAAATTCAACACTTATAATACTAGATAAGCAAAACTAGTATTCAAAACCAAGAAAAATCAGTGCATAGAAACCCACCCAGAAATGACAGAGGTGATGTAACCAGTAGACAAGAACTTTAAATCAACAATTATAAATATCTTTAGTGATGTAAAGTAACATATAAAGATGACTAGGAGAGAAATGAAATTTACAAAAAAGGAACCAAATGGCATCTTGGGAATGAAAATTATAACATCAGAAGTTTTAAAATTTACTAGATGGGATTAACAGCAAATTATACACTGCAGAAGAAAAGATTGGAGAACTTAAAGACGGAAGGAGGGAAAAAAAAAAAAAACTATCCAAAAATGGAAGCATAGGGAGAAAAAGAATGAAGACAGAACTTCAGTGACTTGAAAGACAACATCAAGCAGTACAAAGATGGGTGGAAGTGGGGTAGGAGTAGAGGTATTTTAAGAAATAAAGGCCAAAAATCTTCCAAATTTGATTAAAAGCCTTTATATCTATTATGTACTCTTGCTTAACAGCTTACTCTAAAACTTAATTGCTGAAAGCAACAGACGTTTATTTTCTCAGCTTCTGTGGGTCAGGAATACAGGCAGGTCTGCCTCAGAATGCCTCTGATTCAGGATCTCTCATGGAACTGCGATCAAGGTGTTAGGTGAAGCTGTAACTATCTCAAGGCTCCACCAGGGGAGGATTTACTCCCAAGCTCGCTCTCTAGCTGACAGGCTTCAGGTCTTCACTGCTATTGTCAGGACACATTAGTTCCTTGCCTTATAGTCCTTTTCATAGATCAACTCGGACATGACAGCCTACCTCCCTCAGAGGGAGGGTGGGGAGAGAAAGAGCAAGAGAGAGAGAGAGAGAGACAGAGAGAAGGAGGTAAGGGGAAAACAAAATTAAAAAGTCCTGGTCTTTTTTAACCTAATCTTAAAAGTAACATCCCATCACTTTAACCTTTTTCCAGTAATTAGAAGCAAGTTGATACAGTCCCTTGAGTGTGGGAGTGTGTATACCACAGGGGAGATTAGGGGCCACTGTAGAGGCTACCTACCACACCTTTACATCACACCATATGTAAAAATAGCTTGAAGTGAATCATGATCTAAATATAAAAAGGAAAACAGTAAAAACTTCTAGAAGAAAATCTGCAGTAAGCAAAAATTTCTTGCATAGGACACAAGAACAGCAAATCATAAAAGAAAAAAATTGATAAATTGGACTATATCAAATTAATAACTTCTACTCTTCAAAAGCCACCATTAAGAAAATGGAAACAAGACTCTGTGAAAAGATTTGCAATTAGTATATTCTACTAAGTACTTGGATTCCCATTATTTTTTTTTTAAAGTGTTACAACTCAGCAACAACAGTAACAGTTTGGCAGCTTACTACAAACTTAAATGTGTGCTTACCGTACAAATGTGCAGTTTTACTCATAGGAGTTTACCAAAGAGAAGTGAAAATATATATTCACACACAAAAAACTCATGAACAAATAAATATTTGTAGTTGCTTTATTTATAATAGCCAAAAATGGGAAGCAGCCCAACTGTCCATCCACAGATACATGGATAAACATTCAACAATAAAAAGAAACAAACTACTGATACACGCAGCAAACATTGATGAATCTCAAAAATGAGATGAAACAAAAAATAGACAAAGAAAGTGCATACTGTATGATTGCATGTATATGAAATTCTAGAAAAGATGATTCTGATCTATGGTGACGAAACAGCTTAGTGGATGCCTCGAGCTGGGTTTGGTGGGTAGTGACTGCAAAGGGTTATGAGGGAACATGTTGGGGTGATAGACGTATTCTATCTTAACTGATTATAGTTATGTGGGTGTATGTATTTGTCAAACCTCACCAAGGTCTACACTCAAAGTGGCAGCGTTTTATTTTCCATAATTATACCTCAGTAAGGTTGATTTTAAAACAAATCCTGCCTTTGCTCATCAATTCTCTCCCCTCATCCTTCAGGGACTCTGTTGTAAGACATCTTAAGACTTTTATATTACATTCTTTCCTTCTTTATTTCCATGTTTTTTCTTTCACTGTGCTGTATTTTGACAGTAACTTGAAATCTATCTTATCTTTCATAAGGTCTCTTTTTTATGTTCAATCTGCTACTGTATATGCCCATTGAGTTTTCATCCTGAGGTATTTTTTTTATGTCTAGGATTTCTGTTGAGCTCTTTTTCAAGTCCACGGTTTTACATTCTTAAAGCCTCCTGTCCCTTGCTGATATTTTCAGGTTTGTCATGCTTTTCTTTTAAAGTGGTGAACATTATGTGAGAGTCTGCTTCTGATAACTGTAGTATCGTCACCAGACAGTCGTGTTTCTGCTGGTTTCTGTGCTTGTCTGGTTTCTCTATCTGCTTATTAATAATCTCCCTGGAAAATTTTTGTAACGTGGCTTTCACAGAGAGTCTTTGTCTCTACTTCTTCTGGGTTCCTGAGAGCTCTACCAGTTCTGAGCACGTCAGCCAAGAGGAAGGTTTCTGACCTGCCCTAGGTGTTGGTTCTTTGAGTTCAACCTGTAAGGTGGCCAGTCTGTGGCCACAATTTCTCAGGAATGTTTCTTTTTCCTTTTCTCTTCCTGTTTTGCTAATGCCCCACATAGCTTCTTTGTAGTCCTGTGTCTTTGAGGGCAGGGGCGTGGATTCAGATATGGTTCACCTTTATCCCAAGGTGATACCTCTTAGGGTCCCAGATCAGTGTTAGAAAGGATCTCTATTAAAGCACCCCTTTCTCTGAATGGAAATAGAACCAGATCCTAAATGTGTCAAGTATTATGAATATGCCCTCCAGAAGCATTGGTGCCCCAATAATCTGCTTATTTTTCTCATTACAAGCTTTCATTCAAAAATTGTCTTGGTTGTTTTTGCTATATTTTCGTCTCGTTGATCTTTTAAAGTGTTGTGCAGTTTTTAATGGATGGATTAATGTGAATAACCTAATGTGCCTTTATTGGATCCACACATATACTCTTTAAAACTATCCTGCTTGTGTAGCAAGCATATGTTGGTGAAAACTAGGCTTTAGATAACTTTTGTCTTAAGCAGTTTACATGTGTCTGTGGTCAGTTACAGATCCTAGAAGCTGAAATGGACTGTAGCTGCAAAATAATCAGTTGTTACCAGGAATTACTGTCAGATCATTAGAACCAATGTTGCACTTACACAACAGATTATTTCTAATTAATAAACATTAGCAGTTGATCTTAGTATTATTTCTTAACTAAAAGAAATATGTTATATACCTGTTTGTTTTAATCTGTTACCTTGAGTGAGATATAGTGAGACTGTACTCAGATTAAGAGACAGACGCTGAGATAAGTTTTACAGCTGCTTATACTCACAGTTCCCTGGGGTGAACTCAGGTCCACTCGGAGGAAGCACAGGGTCAGTCACAGGGCAGAGGGAGTTGGTGGGGATTGGTGGGCAAGAACCTGTATTATGATTTCTGCTGGAAGGAGTGAGGCAGGGTAAGCAGGTCTGTGCTCAAGTGTGCTTAGTCACTCAGTCACGTCTGACTCTGTAACCCCATGGACTGAAGCCTGCCAGGCTCCTCTGTCCTTGGGATTTTTCAGGCAAGAATAACAGAGGGGGTTGCCATTTCCTCCTCCAGGGGATCTTCCTGACCCAGAAATAGAACTTGCATCTCCTGTGTCTCCTGCATTGCAGGCGGATTCGTTACCCGATGAACCATCGTGGAAGCCGTTTTAGGATGAGCTAATTTGAGTGATTGCAGGGGGCTCTGAAGCATAAGGGACTTCCCTTGGTCATCGGATACCGGGCCCTGGGCCAGTTAAGGCAGATGTGCAGCAGCCCAGAGTGTGAGAGCCCAGAAGGGGAAGTGGTCGTGAATGTGAGTCTAATCCGCTGCTCATGAGGGGAAACTGATGGGCCTTTAACTAGGGCCTCAAATCTGAGTCAAGACAACGTTTAGAAACAACTCTCTTATGTTTCAAAGCACCTGATTATATGGAGTCCTAAACCTGGGATATAAGGACAATTATTCTTTGTTTACTTCTTTAAAAATTTATTTATATTGGAACATAGCTGATTAACAATGTTGTGTTAGTTTAAGGTGTACAGCAAAGTGATTCAGTTACACATATATCTATTTTTTTTCAAATTCTTTTCCCATTTAGGTTATTACAGAGCAACTGTTCCCTGTGTTATACAGTAGGTCCTTATTAGTTATCTGTTTTAAATATAGCAGTGTGTACATGTCAATTCCAAACGCCCCGATCTATCCCTCCCCTGTAGCCTTCCTTCTGGTGACCATAAGTTTGTTCTGTGAGTCTGTTTCTGTTTTGTAAGTAAGTGCATTTGTATCTTTTTTTTTTTTTTTTTTTTTTTTAGATTCTGCATATAAACGACATCAGATGATACTTGTTTTTCTCTGTCTGACTTCACTCAGTGTGTGAAAGACAGTTATTCTAACTGGGCAGAAGTGCTTAAATGTGATTTATTTGCATCACAGTGTTGAAATGAGAGATGAAAAAGGATGTGACATATTGGCTGAGATCTTGAAAAGTTTTGGAAAATGTAGCACAATTTGTAACTCTGTGAATTACCTAGTGAGGGCCTGCCCATGCTGAGGGTGCCCTGTGAAGATTAACCTTCTCATTTTCTAACATGATAGCTTTTTCATCAGTTAGTGTGCTTTGGTGATTAGAAACTGTAAGTCTACTCAGAGAAGGTTTTTGTCACGTGGCAGATATTTTGCATCAAATTTAAGAAAAAGGCAGTGTCAGCACTTTGGATCCTCCTACATTCTAAGAATTACTGGGAAGATGATGATAAAGGAATACATAGTTCAGGATATAGGCACTACGATTTTATGTGTGTGTGTATATATATGTTGTTTGGCTGCATCGGGTCTTAATTTCAGCATGCAGGATCTTCATTGTGTCATGCAGGGTCTTTTGTTGTGGCACATGGACTCTCTAGTTGTATCATGTAAGCTCAGCAATTGCAGAGAGGGGCTAGTCACTCCTCGGCATGTGGAATCTTAGTTCCCCGACCAGGGATTGAACTCGTGTCCCCTGCTTTGCAAGGCAGATTCTTCACCATTGGACCACCAGGGAAGTCCCACAGGCACTAGGATTGAGTGAACTTTTACAAATTAGTACTGTTCATAATTCAAGGCCATACTTCCAGAGGAGAAAATATTACACAGAATAGTGTGGCAAGGTTTATTAATCCAGTAACACTGGTACTCATGTTTGAACTTCTGCTCTACATCTGGCACATTGGTCCTCTATTACAGACCTCTGTGAGCTGTTCATGTACATCCACAGGCACCACTAGCAGTTATTGACATATAGTATTTGGTGAATGCATATGCATATATGAGTATAAATATTTATGTAAATATAAAATCCATAGTGGGCTTTCCTGGTGGCCCAGACAGTAAAGAATCTGCCTGCAGGATGGGAGACCTGGGTTCAATTCCTGAGTCGGATAGATCCCCCTGGAGAAAGGGGTGGCTACCCACTCCAGTATTCTTGCCTGAAGAATTCCATGGACAAAGCAGCCTGGCAAGCTGCCATGGGGTTGCAAAGAGTTGGACACGACTGGTTGACTAACACTTTCACTTTCAAAATCCATAGTATAGTTTTGGACACTTGATAAGTATTCTTTAAATGTTTATAGGTGATTTATTTGAGAATTATTGAGATTAGATTTTTTAAGGGCGTTTTTGCTAGCCAATAGCACAGGACCAAAGAAGAGTTGCTCCAGCCTGAATTCTGGGGTGCAGTGTCAGCTTTAGGAGGAAGCCCAGTACGTAGCCCTGCATGTGACCAGTCTACAGGGGTTTACTAGAATGAGTCCTATGCCAACAATGCTCATCAGTCCTGCTGCCCGTCATCAGGCCATTGTAATTCTTCTGAACATTGGAAATTGTTTTCGTGGGAGTTTTGGTGTTTTTAGCTAAAATTTAGACACTTCAGAAGTAGCGTTATGGTTTCCAGGAGTTGGGGACTTGATAACCTCGATGTGGCCCGTGGAATGACTCAGAAGAGCCGTCTGCCTTGGCTCCTCTCTCCACTCCTTTCCTATACCTCCAGTCAGTCCTTGAGCCTGATCCTGCCTCCTTAATGGCTTTCAAATCTGTTTGTCTTTGCTCACTACTCCTTCCTTAGTTCAGGTCTTTCTCCTCTCCTGCCTGGATTATTGCCGCAGCTTTCTAATTGGTTTCTGGAACTCCAAGCTCCTCTTCTCTCTAATCCATTTCCCATGCTATGACAGTGATAACCTTTTAGATTATAAATCTTGTTAATTCATTTCACTCTTCCATCCCTTCCCACCTTCCAGTTAGGAAGAAGTTGGCCACAGGGATTTTCTGACCTAGTCCTTACATGTATTCTAATCTCATTTCTTATCACTTTCCACTTTTTATTACTCTCTTCTACTTAAGAAAATTTTAGAGACATCCCCATCACCTTAAGGACCACTTCTTTTAATAAGAAATTACTCGTGTCAGTTTTAAAGATCAAAATTATATCCGAAGCACCCAGACCTTTAAAAATAGCAATTAGGTAATAAACCAGCCAGTCACTTCTGGTTAAAGCGCAGGACAGTGGTGGGAAGTGGGGAGGGGCAAATACTGTACTAACTGCTCAGCTGGTACCCAGCAAAGAGGTGTGCCTTTTAAAAGGCCATAGCTGTGAGCACAACACAAAGCTCTCACCCCTGTGAAGCTTTTATTCCAATAGCGGAGGCAGACAGTAAACAGGAGAAATTAAATACATGATGTAATAGATATGCTTAAGTGCAAAAGAGAGCAGAAAAGGGAATAGGCAATGCATGTATTTTGAGGGGGAGTGGAGTTTTAGAAAGGGCCAGTAGGGATAACCATCCTCAGCTCTCCTGACCCTCTTTCTCTTCTTCCAAACAAGCCCTGGTTAAATCCAACTCCTTCCCCTCTCTGTAATTTCACCCATTCAACTCAAGATGGCCGGAGTAAAACACAACCATGCCAATGCTCTTACTCTATATTCCTGATCACAAAAGGGGCCCTTAACTGCCAAGCAATCAGCCTAGATAGTCCCTGGTGACTAGTTCATGCTCTCTTGTTGTTGTTATTGTTCAGTCCCTAAATCGTGTCCGACTCTGCAACTCCATGACCTGCAGCACTCCAGGTTTCGCTGTCCTTCACTGTCTCCCTGAGTTTTCTCAAACCCATGTCCATTGAGTCAGTGATACCATCCAACCATCCCATCCTCTGTCAGCCCCTTCTGCACTTGCCCTCAGTCTTTCCCAGCATCAAGGTCTTTTCCATTAAGTTGGCTCTTCACATCAGGTGGCCAAAGCTTCAGCTTCACATCAGGTGACTTCAGCTTTAGCACCAGTCCTTCTGATGAATATTCAGGGCTGATTTCCTTTAGGATTGACTGGTTTGACCTGCTTGCTGTCCAAGGGACTCTCAAGAGTCTTCTCCAGCACCACAGTTCAAAAGCATCAATTCTTCAGCCTTCTTTATGGTCCATCTCTCTCATCCGTGCATGACTACTGGAAAAACTGTAGCCTTGACTATATGGAACTTTGTTGGCAAAGTGATATCTCTGCTTTTTAAGTAAACTGTCTAGGTTTGTCATAGCTTTTCTTCCAAGCAGCAAATGTCTTTTAATTTTGTGGCTGCACTCACCATCCACATTGATTTTGGAGCCCAAGAACATGAAATCTGACACTGTTTCCACTTTTTCCCCATCTATTTGCCCTGAAGTAATGGGACTAGATGCCATGATCTTACTTTTTGAATGTTGAGTTTTAGGCCAGCTTTTTCACTGTCCTCTTTCACCTACATCAAGAGGCTCTTCAGTCCTCTTCACTTTCTGCCTTTAAAGTGATATTATTTGCATATCCGAGGTTGTAGATATTTCTCCCAGCAATCTTGATTCCAGCTTGTGAGGCATCTACCCCAGCATTTGGTATGATGTACTCTGCATGTAAGTTAAATAAGCAGGGTGACAATATACAGCCGTGACGTACTCCTTTCCCAATTTAGAACCAGTCCACTGTTCCATGTCCAGTTCTAAGTATTGCTTCTTGACCTGCATACAGGTTTCTCAGGAGGCAGGTAATGTCTGATATTTCCATCTCTTTAAGAATTTTCCAGTTTGTTGTGATCCACACAGTCAAAGACTTTAGCGTAGTCAATGAAGCAGAAGTAGAAGTTTTTCTCAAATTCTTTTGCTTTTTCTGTAATCCAGCAAATGTTGGCAATTTGACCTCTGCTTCCTCTGCCTTTTCTAAACCTAGCTGTACATCTGGAAGTTCTTGTTCATCTGCTGTTGAAGCCTAGCTTAAAGACTTTTGAGCATAGTCTTCCTAGCATGTGAAATGAGTGGAATTGTACAGTAATTTGAACATTTTTTGGCATTGCCTTTCTTGGGATTGAAATGAAAATTAACCTTTTCCAGTCCTGTGGCCACTGCTGAGTTTTCCAAATTTGCTGGCATAATGAGTGCAGCACTGAAACAGCATCATCTTTTAGGATTTGAAATAGCTCAACTGGAATTCCATCACCTCTGCTACCCTCTTATCTTTCCTCAAACCACTCTCATCTCCTCCCCTGTTACCACTCCATGTGATAACTTCAGTCCCTACTTCACAGAGCAAAGAGAGGCAATCAGAAGAGAACTTCCACAGTTCCCATCACAGCACTCAGCTTCCTGAATGCATCTTTCCCCACATATCTTATGGTAACAATAGATAAGCTGTCCCTGCTTAAGTAGGAGGCCAGGCTCTTCATTTGTCTCATAGATTCCATCTCCACTTTGCTATCCTATCTCATCAGATTCTCAACTGAAAACATTTTTCCCAAAAATACAATGCCTAACATAGCAATATGAAGTGGTTATCTGTCTAAGAGAGCAATGTGTAGAAATAACCCACAGAATAAGCAATTTAAAACAAAGCAACCAACCTTCTAAGAACGTTCCTACTTAAATCTTAGTGTGTAGACTTATATAGACTCCACGGTCCTGGGGTCCCATATCAGATGTGCTCAGCAGATCACACTAGGTAATAAGGTCTTGCCCAGCCCGGTCACTCAGTTAATATCTTGACTTAAAGTATACTCTTGAAGCCAGTGGGTATAACAAGGACTTTTTTCAGTTTCAAAACTTACCACCTTTTGTGTCCAGCCTTAAAATACCAAGTGTTGGTAAACAGCCTTCCAAATCCTAAACAAGTTAAAACTACCAAATTTCCAGTAATTTAGTGACTTTTTTTTACCCCTTAGATAAAAGGAAAAAATGGAAATAGAATATTTCCTTCAAAATTAATAACACCATTACTTGATACCAAACATTAGTAAGTTTATTGTTTTTCTAATATCATGCGGTATTTTTAAAAATAGTTTCTTACCATCAGTATGAAAGTGAGCAAACATCACCATTCCATCAGAGACACTATATTCTAATTGGAGAGTCAGATCATAAAGAGCTATACAACAGACGTTTGCTCTGCTACTTCATTTTTAGTAATTTGATCTCTACTTTTAGTAGAGATCTACTTTCCTTCTTTTACCATTTCAGTGAATTTAAATTTGTATCAAACTAAATTTTTATGCCATTGCTATGAATTTGCACTGTTCTCAAATCTTATTAAGTAGTTTCAGAATTAATGTGAACTTTTCAAATCATTCATTTAGCACATAACTAAAGACATTATTATGTTCATTTTATTTCCAGTTTGCATAGAATCCTAAAAAATTCTATGTGTATGTTGTCCCAAAATAGTCTCCATCGTTTGTGTATAACTCTTAATTTGACTTTTAAACACTGACAAACATAAGCTTAGAACCATATATTTAGCAATGGCCTTAAATAAGGAGCTACTGAAATATCAGTTTTAAAGACCTAAAAATTTTCCCCTAAACATGAGTGAGTGACTGAAGATCTTAGTGTAGGAGTTAGTTGGGCCTAGAAAAAGCTAAAACAGTAGGTTCAAGTCCAAGGTCTGTACCACAAATATGTGATTTTCTAGAAACCAATTTTCTCAATTCTCAATTTTATTATCTGTAAGAATAAAAACTAGTTTGCTAAGGTTATTTATGAAGTACAAAGCAAATCTTGTAAGCTGTAAAGCATCATGCAAACATATGTATTATTCGAGTTTGACATGTTCTATACTCAGATTCTTTTGGTGGGGAAGGGGGGTGTTTTTTAGTTACTTAATGTCCCCAAAGGCTTCCCTGTGGCTCAGCTCGTAAAGAATCCAACTGCAATGTGGGAGACCCAAGTCGATCCCCTGAAGGAGGAAATGGCAACCCACTCCAGTATTCTTGTTGGGAAAATTTCATGGACAGAGGAGCCTGGCGGGCTACAGTCCATGGGGTCCCAAAGAGTCAGACAGGACTGAGCGACCAACACTAATGTCCCCAGATTGCTAGTCCTTGACTGTCCTTGAGACATTTTCAATATCCTTTTCAATTCTTGTGATCTTTTCCTTTCAAATTTAAATGGATATCATTGTCACTGCTTTTCCTTCTGCTATCTACTTCAGTGTAACATAATTTTTAATAAATTCATGTAAATATATAAGGAAAGAATCCTTTGTTGAATGCTCTTATTAAAGATGAGAAAAAAGATCCAGATTTTCCCAGCCTCTCCTTTTGTGGCAGTCTGCTGTGATCTTTGTTCCACGAATCAGAGCACTGTTTTTATTAACTTTGAAAGGCCCCATGTCATGTGACATTTTTGGTAGATTGAGGAAGGTTACTTGAAAGTAAAGTCATTATCAAAAATAAGTAGGTCATTTTTCACATGCTTTGATTATTTAGATTTAGTCATACATTTTAGACATCTTTTTAAAAAGAGTAATTATGCTTAAGTTAAATATTTCTTGATTATATAATTTTTATAAAATTATTAAAATGTGAGAAAATATTTTTTAACAAGGCTTCACTGTTTATATTTAGGGTTTTGCATGGGAAAATCTGGTTTTCATAGGATATAGTTAATGTTTGCTTAATATGCTTATGTTGGTTGTTTAAGTCACAGGGTTGAAAATGGAGATACATTCCAATATACTAAGAATGTCTTTTGGCATGTCTCTACTATCTCACTAGGATTATGTTAGCATGCTGTGACAGGTCAAAACTAAAATGTTGACTCTCAAAACAGAAAATATTTTCACAAAATTCCACATTAAGATTATTTCCTTTCATGAAAAAAATATATTTAATAATAGTGAAAAACAATTTAATATTTTTAACACATAAAGTAGCACAGTATTATAAAGAGCACTGACTCAGGAGTCAGGCAGACCTGAATTTGAATCCCACGCAACCCCAACCCTTTACACTTACTACAAACCCAGATAAAAGGAATTAAATTAATGCCTGGTGTGTACAGTAAAAGTTTAGGAAGCAGCCAGCAAATACTGGGCTTAGAGAACAGCCTTTATAAATGCTAAGAGATTGTTGTATTCAAAGTTGTTGTTCTTCAGTCCCTAAATTGTGTCTTGACTCTGTGACCCCATGGACCCCAGCAGCATACCAGGCTTCCCTGTCCTTCATTATCTACTGGAGTTTGCCCACACTCATGTCCATTGAGTAATTGATGCCATCCAACCATCTCATCCTCCGTGACCCCCTTCTTCTGCCCTCAATCGTTCCCAGCATCAGGGTCTTTTCCAGTGAATGAGTCAGCTCTTCACATCAGGTGGGCAAAGGATTAGAGCTTCAGCTTCAGGATCAGTCCTTCCAATGAATATTCAGGGTTGATTTCCTTTAGGATTGACTGGTTTGATCTCCTTGCAGTCCAAGGGACTCTCAAGAATCTTCTCCAACTCCAAAGCATCAATTCTTCGGCACTCAGCCTTCTTTATAGTCCAACTGTCACATCCACACATGACTACTGGAAAAACCATAGCCTTGACAATATGGACCTTTGTTGGCAAAATTATGTCTCTGATTTTTAATACACTGTTTAGGTTTGTCATAGCTTTTCTTCGAGGGAGCACATGTCTTTTAATTTCATGGCTGCAGTCACCATCCATGGTGATTTTGGAACCCAAGAAAATTAAGTCTCTCACTGTCTCCATTGTTTCCCCATCTATTTGCCATGAAGTGATGGGACCAGATGCCATGATCTTGGTTTTTTGAATGTTGAGTTTTAAGCCAACTTTTCACTCTCCTCTTTCACCCTCTTCTAAAGGTTTTTTAGTTCCTCTTCACTTTTCTTCATTAGGGTGCTGTCATCTGCATATCTGAGATTATTTACATTTCTCCCAGCAATCTTGATTCCAGCTTCAGCTTCATCCAGTCTGGCATTTCACGTGAGGTACTCTGCTCGTAAGTTAAACAAGCAGTGAACAGTACACAGCCTTGGCATACTCCATTCCCAGTTTTGAACCAGTTCATTGTTCCATGTCTTTTTCTAACTAATGCTTCTTGACCTGAATACCAGTTTCTCAGAAGGCAGGTAATATGATCTGATATTCCCATCTCTAAGCACCATTTGTTGTGATCCACACAGTCAAAGGCTTTAGCGTAGTCAATGAAGCAGATGTTTTTCTGGAATTCCCTTGCTTTTTCTATTATCCAGTGGATGCTGGTAATTTGATCTCTGGTTCCTCTGCCTTTCCTGAATTGAGCTTGTACATCTAGACGTTCTCAGTTCACATACTATTGAAGCCTAGTTTGAAGGATTTTCAGCATTACCTTGCTTGCATGTGAAATGAGCACAATTGTGTGGTAGTTTGAACATCCTTTGGCGTTGCTCTTCTTTGGAATTAGAATGAAAACCTGACCTTTTCCAGTCTTGTGGCCACTGCTCAGTTTTCCAAATATGCTAGCATATTGAGTACAGTACTTTAACAGCATCATCTTTTAGGATTTGAAATAGTTTAGCTGAAATTCAAAGTAAATCATGCTATATAATGCATGAGATTTATGTATGTGAAATAAACACATACTTATTTCATTTTTAATGATAAAAAAATTACTAGTTCTAGAATGCATTAAATTTTATACAAGATTTATATATATGAATTGTATCTCCTTCCTCTTTGGAGACATAATGCTGAGGAATATATATGAAATCAAGCTGAAGTTCTTTTTTTTTTTTTTTTAATTTATTTGACTGTGCTGGGTCTTGGTTGTGGCATGTGAGATCTGATCCCTGACCAAGGGTCAAACCCAAGCCCCATGCATTGGGAGCAGGGAGTCTGAGCCACTGGACCACTAGGGAAATCCCCAAGTTAAAGTTGTTTTTGCTATATAAAAGTAGCCACTGAAGTATTTTCCCTGACAAATCTCACCTTAGGTCATAATACAGAATTACATGGCAGCTATAATAAATTTATATTTTTTTGAAGTTGAATATTAAAATGTATGCTTATTCCAGTGAAAAAATATGTTATAAATATGGCCTGTGCTGGACATATTCGCAGTAGCATCCATGTTGGGCATTGACAGTTAGATGTATGCCGTGTTGTACCCGTCGTGCACAGGCTGACTGCTCAGTGGTGATTCTGTATCTCTGGGGAAGGGTTCATTTGCTGTCCTTAGAAATGGTTTTGTTTTTAGCATGATTCAACAATACAATCCCAAGTCTTGAACCAGTTAGGTCTTTTATTAATAATAAGTTACAAAATAGACACAGAGCAATACATTAAAAAATTCAAATGGCTCATTTTATGCGTTTGACTCTCCCCATAAGGATTTTTCTGTATATGCCATCAACTGGTGCATCCTACCATTCAGGTGAAAAGTATTTATTAACAGCTGTCGAAAATGAGCTTTCTCATGTTCGATCCGAGCACCCTGCTTCCTAGTGTGCCTTCATTGTGCCATATTGAGCATCAAAGCTCTCCTTCTGAAAATTTTCCCTTTAAAACTTAGTGTTGGTCTGCCCTCGCCAAGTCTTGGAAACACTTGGCTGTTTTTCTCTGCCCTCTCTCTACCTCATAACAATTGAATTCTTATGAACTGACTGTTATCTTCCTTACTGTGTCTCCACCTATTTACTACAGTTAGGAGACTATTAGAGACCAAAATCAGACACTAAATACCAGGACAGCCTCAAAACAGTTAGGATACTAGAGTCCCCTCTGCCCTAGTTTTGCTGCCTTTGGAAACCTTGGCTTCTTCTGACAACTGACAATTAAATACTATTACCAGACACCTGTGATTTCTTAAGATCTCCCCATAAGCAAGTATAGCCATAATTAAATGCAATGCAAAATAATTAAATAATTTTCCCGCAGAAGGAAGTTTTTTATCTTAATATCAAAAAGCTTAATATAAGAAGCTCTTTAAAAATTTGAGCTCCTCTGTGGTATCTTCTTTCAGTTTGAAGTTTGTTTGAATTTGTAAAATTGTACTAATTCATCTATAATTACTTCCTCTTGATAAAAGTTACTCTTTTATCTTGAAATATATGCAACACAGAGAATTTTGAGCTTCCAAGGAGATCCATTTAAAAACCATTTAAAGTTTACATATTAACATAGAAGATATATAACTGTAATGTATCTGTACTAATCTTACTTGAATGAGAGATTGTTGTTATTTTATAGATTAAATTTTTAAATTTCTTATGGGGAAAAAAGATTTTCCCTACAAGAAGCAAAATATATAAAGCTATATGGTGGTACTGGCACAGGAATAGATAATTTGGACGGAACATGAACAAATTTTGTTCATGATAATACAGCACTTCAAATGAAAAGATGATGTTGGGAAAATTTTAAATCATTTAGTATATTCCTTTTTTTCTGGTTTATAGTCCTGAGTTTATTCTTGTAGCTATGTGCTCTCCCTCTTTTTTTAATTTGTCTTTTTTAATTGGAGTATAATTGCTTCACAATGTATTACTTTCTTCTGTATAGCAGCGTAAATCACCTATATGTATACGTATATCCCTTCCCTCTTGAACCTCTCTCCCATCCCTTCCATCCCACCCCTCTAGGTTAGTATATTCTTTATTCAGTATACGAAGTCAATTCCAGATGGATTAAAAAGCTAAATTCAAAACAAGGAAAGTATTAGAAGAAATTATATTATTTTTGTTATCTTTGAATGAGTGTTTCTAATCAAAACAAAAACCCACAGTGCAAAAATTGATTAATTTGTTTCACAGTAGAAATTAAAATTCTCTGTGAAGAAATGCTAAACAAAGATAGAAAAGCAAATACAAATGACAAAAAAAATAAAGATCGACATGCAGAATCCGTAGAGTTCAGTACTTAAGAAAAAGAGTAACAGCCTAATGGATGGACACAGTGCGTGAGCATGCAGCTCACAAAGGCAGACGTACAGAGTTCCTTTAAACCAACTCAGCCACACTATACACTGAAGAAATATTGTATTGTATGAAGAAATGCAAATGTAAACAATTTTGCCCAGCAAATTGGCAAAAATATAAAAGATGCTTAACATGCAGCATCTGCAAACACAGGAGAGAACGGAAATGGGGTATACGGTACTGGTGGAATTATAAACTTGCAAATGCTTTGTATAAGGTAATGTAGCAGTAGCTAAAAAAATTTCAACCATGCATATTCATTTGCAACACCGGGTCCCAGAATCTGTCCGGAAGAAATGCTTGCATATGTGTCAACATGCAGTAACATATTTTGTTCCTGCCACCAGCCAGGCCTTTTCATATCTTTAACCATGGCTGGTAAAGTAGCCTGGATCACCCTGGTTTCCGCCATCATTTTTTTTTCCTCCACTCTATTCCATCTTGCATACTGCTCTCAGAAGTATTTTCCTAAAAAGCAAATAGAGTCCTGGCCCTGTTTACTTAAATATTTCTGTTTTATTGTTGCCTGAATGTTTGGTTTGGTTTGGGGTTTTTTGGCAATCTTTCCTCCACCTTATTGTCAGTGGTCTGCCTGTCCCTACCTTGTGAAGGGCATGTTCCAGCCACACTGAACAACTGCCCCCAAAAGCCAAACATTGGTAAGGGCAGCCCTATTACCAAGCCTTATCTTCGCTTCATTTATCCATTATGTATTTATTGAGTGGCACTTTTCTTAAAGTACTAAGGATAACAGCAAAACCCAAGGTTTCCCCCCCCCATCTTTTTTGAAGCTATTAAGAGTATTGATGGGAAAGTAGAAAATATTGAATAAATAAATATAATACATACATGTAAATAAATAAATTTTCTTCCTTCCAGACCCAATTCAGATATCACTTTTTTCTGTAAGGCATTCTTTATCCCTCTGACAGAGTGAATCTTTTTTTTTTCCTGATTCCCATACCACTCTGCTCATTCTTCTTTATGACACTTAGTGAATTGTAGCATAACTATCATTTATATTCACCTCTTCTACAAACCATGAGCTAACATCTTGCCCAGCATGTAGTTGTTCAATGAAATTGTATTGAATAGATGAATGAATAATATACAATGTGTAATATTTTCTTCTCTTGTCCAGTGACTGGACAGTTCATGTATATTTATATGAATTACACAGCATTTGAGACTAAGGAATTCTCTTCAGTCTCTAACACATTATTCTTGGCTATATATGTGTAATGTTTGGCTGCCATAACTGCTTTTCTAAAAAAAAAAAAATTTTTTTTTTAATTTTAATTAGCAGAATGAGAGGCAGCTGCAGGTACTGGCAGATTACAAAATGCATAATTACTAAAAGTAACTGAAGCATATTATAGTATAATTCAACAGAAAAAAAAACATCTGGCACATGCTATGTTAATTTGTCATAAGAGAGTTTCAGAGAAAGCCTTTGCTGCAGCTGGCAGATCCATCATTTCCCTGAAACGAATAGTACACCTTTTGTTTTCAATTCTCTCATATAGTATAGAATGGAGCCTTGTGCAATTTAATCTTTAGTCATCACTAAAGGATGTCATGCGTTGAAGAAATTTTCCCTTACGGTGTATCAACCAAAATACACATGACCCATCCTTAAAACTTAAACTGTCTCAATAATAACAAAATGATCTGAGTAATTGTAGTAATTAATTATGATGCCTGAGATGCTGGCCCACATTCAAACTCTCATCCCATGCCTTCAGGAACCACGACTTCTCTTCTCTTATTTAAAGTATCTGTGATATTTTCAAAGAGACTAGTGCGTTGTGGGAAGAGCTTTGCCCTTCACCTCACAGCCATACCTCTTCAGTTGTGTATATACCAGTGATGTTGAGAACTGAAGTATATTCAGAGTAGAAATGTTCTCTTTCAGCATGAGTTCAGATATCTATTTCTATGACAGAGACAAACTGAAAAAGGCTAATTATTGTTATAAAACAGCTTCTGCTGCTGCCGCCAAGTCGCTTCAGTCGTGTCCGACTCTGTGTGACCCCATAGACGGCAGCCCACCAGGCTTCTCTGTCCCTGGGATTCTCCAGGCAAGAATACTGGAGTGGGTTGCCATTTCCTTCTCCAGAACAGCTTCTAGTGTTGACCTTTTCGAAATAATCTGTATTTCCAGCTGTCTACTGAACATTTCAGTAGGTACCTCAAACTCAGTATTTTCAGTCCTTGTGAACTAATTTCACACCTAGCCCAAGTCCCGTATTTTATTTCATCCCATATTTTTCCATGTGTGGTACTGTCTACCCACTTGCTCAGCAGAACTCTGGGTGTCAACCCCTTCTTTTCCTCACACCCCTAATTATCAAGTGTTGTTCATGCTGCCTCCTAAGTAACTCTTGAATCCGTCCATTTCCCTCCAACAGTTTAGGCTATCAAGATTGCTCACCTAGATTACTACTAAAAGCCCCTAATTCACTACAGTCATGTTTACTTACTATTTTTCCTGCTGTAATCAGCAAGATTCTCTGATTTTTTTGTGTCACTTCTCTCCTTAAAATACTTCAGTGCCTCCCCAGTGGACTGATATTTAAGTCTCCACTTCCCATCAAGACATGTAACACCCTTGTATTTCCTTATATTACCTTATACATATAAAATCCAAGCTGTATTTCTCTGCTCCCGGCTTCTTGCTCTCTCACCCCTACCCCCATATCCTAGTAACAGTCTGTTCCATTCACACTGAGCTTCCTTTCAGGTTTCTAAATTTATTATCCCTTCTTATTTCCTGGCCTTCACACATGGATTTGATTGTAACACTCTTCGTTACCCCGCTTTTGTCCATCTAACTTCTATTTATCTTTCATATATCAGCTTAAAAACCTACTTCCTCTGAGAGACAGCTCTAATCCCCTAATCCTCCATATGTGTTCCCATAGCACTGTGAACTTTTTATAGCATTTACTACCTATAGCATAAACCTCATAGCTTCTCAGAGTTTTTGGTTGTTCCTAAGCTTCACTGTGGCGGGAACTGGATCTTGTTCTTCCTCGTCTCCATAGCACCTAGCAAAGACACTCACGTCAGTATTAGTAGACTTTATAGTTCTGTCGATCTTATCCTAAGATCAGCATTTAAAATTATATGTTGTGAGGAAAAGTCACACAGTTCTTTGAAACTCTGAGTTCATTCTTCAAATAAAATAAGCTTTCTGTGGATGATTTCTATAAATCAAGCTCAGTAGCACATTGGCTTTTGTAGCAGTAGTCTCCTCAGTTTATCACACCACTTGATGGCTACTTTAAATGTAATCACCGAATTATGTAATTAGTTGTGATATGAGAGTAAGTGGCGAAAACTTTGAAAAAGTGAGATGTAGGATATTAGAAATGTTCTGATTGAATGGACTAATTAACTGATTCTGTGGAATTAACTAAAATTTACCTGGGCTAAAAATCACCTTCTGTGTGCCAGGCACTGTTCTAAGCTTTGTGGATGTAGTTTCTCTTTTAAAGCTTTCATTCCAGGATAGGGAAAGAAATAAGAAGGTAAACTAACAAGTAAACAAAATGATTCTTTGTATTTTAAATTGCATGAAAAAAATAAATGCAGTGTGATAGATGATAACTCAGGTTGGAAGCTGCAAGGGCTGGACTGTTTCTTAAAAAGTAGTCAAAAAAGGTGATATTTAAGCTGAGGCTCAAATGAGAGAAAGAAATCAACTATATGAAAAAGCCAGGGAAATAGTCCAGGCAGATGGTAATTAGGAGAATAGTAAGTACAAAGGTTCAGTGTTAGGGAACAGCCCCGTGTTAAATACAGTGAGTGAGGAGAGAGAATGCTGTCAAGGTGAGGAACTAGCCAAGGATCAGACCTTACAAATCTTGCAGGCTATAAGTCAGCTGCTTTTACTCAGTTTAAGCAAGATATTTAAGTAGGACTATTTTAAGTTAAAGTCCAAAGTGCAGCAGTAGGAAATCATTGGAGAATTTTAGTCATTTCTAGGTCTTGAAAAGGCCTGTCTAGCTATTACGTGGAAAATAAACTACAGAAGGGGCAAAGAGAGTCAGGGAAACCAGATATTAGATTGTGACAGTATTCTAGGCAATAGATGACAGTGGCTTAGTACAGAGCATGGTGGGTGGAGATGGAGAGAAATGGGCAGTTATGAAATATTTTAAGGAGGCATAAGGTTAACCTTCTGGCTCAGCTGGTAAAGAATCCGCCTGCAATGCAGGAGACCTGGGTTTGATCCTTGGGTTGGGAAAATCCTCTGGAGAAGGGAAAGACTACAGACTCCAGTATTCTGGCCTGGAGAATTCCATGCACTGTATAGTCCATGGGGTTGCAAAGAGTTGGACACGACTGAGCAACTTTCACTTTTGCAGGGTAAACCTTACAATAAGTCAAACATAGGGGATGAGAAAATGGAAGGAATCAAAGATGATGCTGAAGCTTTAACCTGAGCATCTGGGTAGACAGTGATGATGTCCTTCGAGGCAGGGAGGAAGCTTGGGAAGGTACAGATAAGAAGTGGTTGCCATTTTGGACAGGTTGCTTTGAGGTGCTGATTCGTATTCCTCTAGGCTCATGTTGTTGTTCAGTTGCTCAGTTGTGTCCAGCTCTTAGCGACCACATGGAATGCAGCACACCAGGCCTCCCTGTCCATCACCAACTCCCGGAGCTTGCCAAACTCATGTCCATTGAGTCAATGATGCCATCCAACCATCTCATCCTCTGTTGTCCACTTCTCCTCCTGCCTTCAGTCTTTCCCAGCATCAGGGATTCCAATGAACCAGCCAAAGTATTAGAGCTTCAGCATCAGTCCTTCCAAAATGTCAGGGTTAATTTCCTTTAGGATTGACTGATTAGATCTCCTTGCTGTCCAAGGGATTCTCAAGCGTCTTCTCCAACACCACAGTTTGAAAGCATCAATTCTTCAGCACTCAGCCGTTCTATATATTCCAATTCGGACACATGTGCATGACTACCGGAAAGACCATAGCTTTGACTATACAGACTTTTGTCGGCAAAGTAATGTCTCTGCTTTTTAACATGCTGTCTAGATTGGTCATGACTTTTCTTCCAAGGAGCAAGCATCTTTTAATTTCATGGCTGCAGTCACCATCCACAGTGATTTTGGAGCCCAAGGAAATAAAGTCTCTCACTGTTTCCATTTTTTCCCCATTTGTTTGCCGTGAAGTGATGGGACCAAATGCCATGATCTTGGTTTTTTCAGTGTTGAGTTTTAAGCCAGCTCTTTCACTCTCCTCTTTCACCTTCATCAAGAGGCTCCTTAGTTCCTCTTCACTTCCTCCCATAAGGGTGGTGGTATCTGCATATCTGAGGTTATTAATATTTCTCCCAGCAATCTTGATTCTAGCTTGAGCTTCATCCAGCCCAGCATTTCACATGATGTACTCTGCAAGTAAGTTAAATAAGCAAGGTGACAATATACAGTCTTGACGTATTCCTTTCCCAATTTTGAACCAATCCATTTTTCCATGTTCATTTCTCACTGTTGCTTTTTGACCTGCAAACAGGTTTCTCAGGAGGCAGGTAAGGTGGTCTGATATTCCCATCTCTTTCAGAATTTTCCAGTTTGTTGTGATCCACACAGTCAAAGGCTTTAGCATAGTCACTGAAGCAGAAGTAGGTGTTTTTGAAACTGTGCATTCAGATGGAGTTTATCTTCCCTTTTCTCCTTGGCCTTTCACTTCTCTTTTCTCAGCCATTTGTAAGGCCACCTCAGACAACCATCTCACCTTTTAGCATTTCTTTTTCTTGGGGATGGTTTTGGTTACAAAGCTCCATCCATAGTTCTCTCAGGCACTCTCTTTACCAGATCTGATCCCCTGAATCTATTTCTCACTTCCACTGTATAAATAAGGGAGTCGATTTAGGTCATGCCTTCATGGCCTAGTGTTTTTCACTATTTTCTTCAATTTAAGTCTGAGTTTTGCAAGAAGAAGCTCCTAATATGAGCCACGGTCAGCTCCTGGTCTTGTTTTTACTGACTCTACAGAGCTTCTCCTGGTTCAGCTGCAAAGAATATAATCAGTCTGATTTCAGTACTGACCATCTGGTGATGTCCACGTGTAGAGTCGTCTCTTGTGTTGTTGGAAGAGGGTGTTTGCTATGACCGGTGTGTTCTCTTGGCAAAACTCTGTTAGCCTTTGCCTTGCTTCATTTTGTATCCCAAGGCCAAACTTGCCTGTTACTCCAGGTATCTCTTGACTTCCTACTTTTGCATTCTAGTCCCCTCTAATGAAAAGGACATCTTTTTTTGGTGTTAGTTCTAGAAAGTCTTGTAGGTTTTCATAGAACCATTCAACTTCAGCTTCTTCAGCATCAGTGATTGGGGCATAGACTTGAATTACTATGATATTGAATGGTTTGCCTTGGAAACAAACCAAGATCATTGTGTAGTTTTGGAGATTGCACCCAAGTACTGTATTTTGGACTCTTTTGTTGACCGTGAGGGCTTCTGCATTTCTTATCAGGGATTCTTGCCCAGAGTAGTAGATATAATGGTCATCTGAGGTAAATTCACCCATTCCAGTCCATTTTAGTTCACTGATTCCTAAAATGTGGATGTTCACTCTTGCCATCTCTTATTTGACCACTTACAGTTTACCTTAATTCATGGACCTAACAGTCCAGGTTCCTATGCAATATTGTTCTTCATAGCATAGGACTTTATTTTCACCACCAGACATATCCACAACTGGGAGTCATTTCTGCTTTGGCCCTGCCTCTTCTTTCCTTCTAGTGCTGTTTCTCCACTCCTCTCCAGTAGCATATTGGACAGGGTCATGGCCTAAATGAGATCACTTAGGAGGATCTAAGTGCAGATTGGGAAAGAAGGAACCTGGACTTTGACCAACAGTGCCCTGATATTGCTAAAGCTGGCCTGCAAACCTGTGGTGTTTTTAGTTAACTAAATGAGATTTGAAACCTGTTTTCATATTCAGGTCTTTTGAGGTCACAGTTTTTGCAGTTACCATTTTGCTGCATACTTGGGATTAAATTTTTTTCACTTCGCCTATAGATCTTGATATTATGTTATGCCACAGACATACTTCAATAATACCTCTTGTAAATGATTGGGCTTAAGGTAAGAGGCAATGTGATTTAGTTGAGAGAACATTTTGATAAAAAGATTGAGTATGAAACTCATTTTTTCTGTCAGTCACTGCCTGACCTTAGGAACATTAACTTTTCTGAGTCTTAATTTCTTTATCTATAAGATGAGAATAACTACTACTTTGCAGCATTGAAGTTATAATAGAAGTGAAAGTCACTCAGTCATGTCCAACCCCATGGACTATACGGTGCATTGAATTCTCCAGGTCAGAATACTGGAGTGGGTAGCCTTTCCCTTCTCCATGGGATCTTCCCAACCCAGGGATCAAACCCAGGTCTCCCGCATTGCAGGCGGATTCTTTACCAACTGAGCCACAAAGGAAGCCCAAGGTTATAAAAAGGTGCAGTGGAAAACCCTCCTGGCTGATGTCCACTTAATCGTGGGCATCATCAACCAGTGAAGTTTCTGTATAAAGCGTGCTGACCAATGCCCAAGGCCTTCTGCATGCTCTTGTCTAATCAACTTAGATACTCTAGTGTTGTCTGACACTGTTGGTATCAGTGTGATTGTTCCCAAACCAGGTTATGCCAGTTTCAGAAATACATAATTAATTAAACCAGTGATATGTGAGTAGAAAGGAAAAGTTATTGTTTCTTTTTAAATGGAATTGTATACTTTGGAGAATATGCTGTTGAATTAAGTCTAGATAAGCAACTATAAAATAGGGTGAATACTGTAAAAATCTAGAATAATTCTGTATTTGGATTGTTTGCCAAGTGCCTTTAAATTCTTGTACCACCATAATGAAACCAAAAGTAGAAATAATTAGATGATATCATTATGGATGTGGCTTGTGTAAGAAAGTCATTCAACATTAAAACACTCCAATCACTGTGCTCATAATTTAAAAGGAAAAAAATTCTTTTAGAATTTTGTATATTCCAGGCAAAAAGCTCAGCCAAAATCCTTATCCTTCCTTAGCCCTCAGACCTCTTAAAAATCGGAGGAAGACTCTGGATCTTCTTCCCAGACGGGATAAATGTGAAGATCTGGGGTATAGTTCAGGGTGTTTGTGAACCTCCCCAAAGCCTCGCCGTGGGCCAGAGGAAGGGCCCTGGCCTCGGGTGCTCACTCTTCACCCACTTCTGTCTCCAGTTGAAGAACTGGATGACTTCCCAGTGTTGATTCTAATATTTTCTTAGTAGATGCAGCATTCATTTCTTTGTTTATAAATCATTTTGTGAAATTTTATCTGCACAGAAGGTAGTAATTCAGTTACCTTTTACAACTAGTTTTTCAGTTATGTTTTGTAGGCATAACTAGGATTTTCTCTCACATGCACATGAATGTGAGCTGAAAATTATTCAGGACACCAGTGGACTAAGCAGTTCCCATTGGGGTTATAAAGAATGCCTATTTCTTCTGTAGTTAGAAGAAATCGGTAGGAGATAATTTTACCTTAAACCTTGTAACATGTTATATACTGTGCCAGAAACTAGAGAGAACTTGGGTACAGTTTCATTTAAATTCTGTGGCTAGGATAAAGTGCTCTTTCGCTGCCATGATGTCACACAGAAACTGGAAATGCCATCTATCTCCGTACCTCCTGACCGGCTGCGCTTAAATCATCCCCGATAGAGATGGACATTTCTGTTTTTAAAGATTTCCAGTGAAGAGATTATATAGCTTTACTTGGCAAGTGTTTGAAGTGTAATACCACCGTGAAACTTTCTGGAAAGCTTTATTTTATGTGTATCCTAAATCACTAATGATGTAGGGAATTCTCAATTATGTTCCCTAATGAAGAGACATTTTCTCATAGATAATAGAGAGTCAGATCATCCTCCTGGGTCTTTCCTTTATCCCTGCAGTGAAATATCCTGACAGAGAAATAAGGAGTTGCAATGTACTGACAGGCAGGCTCTAGGAAGGTCTCAAGGGGCAGAGCTGGTGAAATCACTTTTCTCCCCAACCTTTAATGCCTTCTAAACTTTCATTCAGGAGTGAAACTTAAAGGAAGTGCTTAACTAAAAAATTACCTTTTCTTGGGTTCTTCAAATCCTTTGGAGAAAGTAGCAGACTATAAGTACATTTTTTTAAATCTTTATCTAAAATATATTTTCTAACTGCTAAATTCCCTATGAAAATTTAGCCATAAATCTGCAAATATTTATTAAATTCCTATGTGTAAAGTCCTTTGGCACATACGGTAGAAACTAAAAACGATCCCCTTTTTAAAATTTCCATTATTATTGGGGGCACGTGTGTGTGTATACTTGTATGCATATATACACATATATAAACCACCCATTAGAATTACAATACACAATTGCTAAATGTCTTCTACATAAAATAAGTATTAACACACTGACGTGAGAAGAGAACCATCTGGATTAAAGTGAACCAGGAAGGATACATGGAAAGAAGTGGGGCAAGGGTGGAATCTTAAAGAGTAGGCAGGATTTTCATGGGAAATCTGCAAAAGAGGATACAGAAAATGACATGAACATGAGCTTAGAGATGGCACATATGTGTTTTGTTGGCGAGACAGTGAGAACTGATTGAAGTGGAAGGTTCCTATTGAAGAGAAGATTGGAAAGATAAATTCCACAAAGTTCTGGAAGAATCTGAATGCCCGTTTCAGGAATTTGCACTGTTTTGTCCAGTAGCAGAGAACCACTGAAAGTTACTGCTCGAGGAAGCCAATTATTAAAGTCATGCTTTAGAAGGAGAAATACCCAGTGGTGGGTGCATTAGGGAAAAGTACACTGTTAATTGAGCACCTCTGTATGCACTGATGGATGCCTTGCATACAGTTTTTCACCTGATACTGAGAAGCCCAAGCGGTTGGCAGCTGCAGTAAATCTAAAAATTAAGTTATAAGATAATTGTGATGGTCACACTGAATAGAAATGAACAATAGATGCAAGAAATACTGCACAGGAGAATCTGCTGGGGGCGAACTAGATGTTGCATTCAAGAGAAAGCAAGAAGTAGTATCAGCTTTACAGGTTTTAACCCAGGCAGTGATGTAGTCAGTGTAAAGACTGAGTAGGAAGATGAGAAGTAGGTTGTGTCTCAGCAGTGAGAGAGAAAGAACGTAGATTGGCAGCATAGTGCAAAAAGTTTGATGTTAGTCATGTTAAATTTGAGTATAGGACTGAAGCTTTGGGAAGAAATCAGAAGTAAAAATATAATTTGTCAGGTTTCCAGAGAAGTATCTATACTCCTTAAAATACCCAGTACACACACAAACATTCTCTTTTACTTACCCATCTAACCAACATTCAGCCGTGGCCTGCCGTGGTGCACAGTACAGGGGAGAGGCTAAGAGCACAGACTGGAACCAAAGGGCCTGGTTTTCCGATCCTGACTCTCAGCTGACTAGCTCTGTGACTCCAGGCAAGTTACTTAACTTGATTTATAAATGCCTCTGCTTCTAAATTGTCTTGTGTGTAAAAATGGGGATCTCACAGGGTTATTATGAAAGCTAAAGAAGTTTATATAAAGCACTTAGAGTTCAGTTCAGTCACTCAGTCGTGTCCGACTCTTTGCGACCCCATGGGCTGCAGCACGCCAGGCCTCCCTGTCCCTCACCAACTCCTGGAGTTTACAAAACTCATGTCCATTGAGTCAGTGATGCCATCCAACCATCTCATCCTCTGTTGTCCCCTTCTCCTCCCGCCTTCAATCTTTCCCAGCATCAGGGTCTTTTAAAATAAGTCAGTTCTTTGCATCAGGTGACCAAAGTATTGGAGTTTCAGCTTCAACATCAGTCCTTCCAATGAATATTCAGGACCGATTTCCTTTAGGATGGACTGGTTGGATCTCCTTGCAGTCCAAGGGACTCTCAAGAGTCTTCTCCAACACCACAGTTCAAAAGCATCAATTCTTCAGAACTCAGCTTTCTGTATAATCCAACTCTCACATCCATACATGACTACTGGAAGAACCATAGCCTTGACTAGATGGACCTTTGTTGGCAAAGTAACGTCTCTGCTTTTTAATATGCTGTCTAGGTTGGTCATAACTTTTCTTCCAAGGAGTAAACGTCTTTTACTTTCGTGGCTACAGTCACTATCTTCAGTGATTTTCGAGCCCAGAAAAATAGTCTGCCACTGTTTCCACTGTTTCCCCATCTGTTTGCCATGAAGTGATGGGACCAGATGCCATGATCTTCATTTTCTGAATGTTGAGCTTTAAGCCAACTTTTTTACTCTCCTCTTTCACTTTCATCAAGAGACTCTTTAGTTCTTCTTCACTTTCTGCCATAAGGGTGGTGTCACCTGCATATCTGAGGTTATTGATATTTCTCCCGGCAATCTTGATTCCAGCTTGTGCTTCATCCAGCACTGCGTTTCTCATGATGTACTCTGCATGTAAGTTAAATAAGCAGAGTGACAATATACAGCCTTGACATAGTCCTTTCCCAATTTGGAACCAGTTGTTGATCCATGTCCGGTTCTAACTGTTGCTTCCTGACCTGCATACAGATTTCTCAAGAGGCAGGTCAGGTGGTCTGGTATTCGCATCTCTTTCAGAATTTTCCACAGTTTATTGTGATCCACACAGTCAAAGGCTTTGGCATAGTCAATAAAGCAGAAATAGATGTTTTGCCTGGAACTCTCTTGCTTTTTCAATGATCCAGCAGATGTTGGCAATTTGATCTCTGGTTCCTCTGCCTTTTCTAAATCCAGCTTAAACATTTGGAGGTTCAAAGTTCACGTATTGTTGAAGCCTGGCTTGGAGAATTTTCAGCATTACTTTACTAGCGTGTGAGATGAGTGCAATTGTGTGGTGGTTTGAGCTCCTTTGGCATTGCCTTTCTTTGGGACTGGAATGGAAACTGATGTTTTTGGTTTAGAGTAGTGCTGTGCTAAGTCACTCAGTCATGTCTGACTCTGTGACCCATGGACTGTAGCCTGCCAGGCTCCTCAATCCATTGGATTCTCCAGGCAAGAATACTGGAGTGCGTTGTCATGCCCTCCTACAGGGGATCTTCACAACCCAGGGATCAAACCCATGTCTATTATATCTCCTGCATTGGCAGGTGGGTTTTTTTACCACTAGCACCACCACACAGGGTAGGCACTAGGGGAGTGTTTGCTATTATTACTGCCATTACCATCATCTCCACTTTCTTGGTGGAGAGCAGTGTTGCTTACTGTCCAGTGGAGGTGACTGCTTGATACACAATAGAATAGATATTTACACAGATGAAAAGTAACTTAAAGTTAGTGATTTGTTCAAGATGGAGGGAATATATGTGTATCCATGGCTGATTCATGTTGTTATATGGCAGAAACTAACCCAACATTGTAAAGCAGTTATCCTCTGATTAAAAATAAATGCATTTTTTAAAAAGTTAATAATTTGTATCATTGGGATCCTAAATTTCATGGGAAATTATTACTATCTAATAGTAATTATTAGAAATGATTTGTATTATTCAAATACATTGTCACAGGTAAGCAAATAGCATAGGTATCAAATTATGCCATAGGTGTTGTCCGAAAAGGTATTGTATAAACTGAGTGTTGGCCAACTTTATAAGTATGATCCCTGGCCATTGTATCGTCTTCCTCTCCATAGGACTCAGAGGTTATTTCTCATTAGCACTAATGTGCATACCTTTTAACTACATTCAGCCCAGAAGGCTGGCCACATTAGTCATTTTCCTTTTCTTTGTTATGGTGAGGAGTAATAGTAATTTAACCCATGCCTCTTACATCTAACCTGCATTGGCAGGTGAGTTCTTCACTACTAGTGCCACCTGGGAAGCCCTTAAGCTACACAAGATACTTTTAAGCACAACAGTTTATCCTACCTTATTGTCACATGCGTGCATGCATGCTCAGTCGTATCCGACTCTTTGTGACCCCGTGGACTGTAGCCCGCCAGGCTCCTCTGTCTGTGGAAATTCCCAGGCAAGAGTCCTGGAGCAGGCTGCCCTTTCCTCTTTCAGGGGATCTTCCTGAGCCAGGGATCAAACCAGCGTCTCCTCTGTCTCCTGCCTTGGCGGGTGGATTCTTTACCACTAGCACCACCTGGTATTGTTACCACAAAAATTAGCTAAGGTGACACACCTGAGTTTGTCTGTCATGCTCTCAGTCACCAGTACTCAGGCTCCTTGTTGTTGGTGACCTGACCTGTACTGATGAAGCCGCTGAGTAGGAATAAGCCATTTCCCATTCGTCTGTAAGTTCTGTTATGGCACCATCCATGTGTTTACTACCACATGCTTGCACTTGGCCATAAAGAGTGTTCAGTAGATACTTGTGAAATTGATTTGTGGACATTTTTTGTTCTATGTATTTATAACAAATAGCTTGCTGATTTTAACAACTATCCATTCAAATATAGGACACTTGCAGGACATACTAGGTTTTTAGGCTCACTTTGAAAAAAAAATCAAAGCTGATAACTGGAAGTGTTAATCTACTGATTTACTTTAGAAGCAGAAGTAAGGTCAGAGGATAAAAACCAGTCCTGGATGAACTATTTTAATACTCAGAGATTAATTTGATCTCGTAAAAGTTATTTTAAAGTCTCAATTGTATCTGCTTCTAACCTGGGACTCTTGAGATTATCTTTGGCTAAAGGCAATACAATGCTTATATGTTGAACAGCAACCAAAAAAGATGACACTTATGTGCATAATTCTATCTAATAAAGCATAAAGGATATGAATGCATAAGATAAAGCAAATAACAACCAAAACTTATATTTTACTACTGAACATACTACACTGAAATGGTGTTTGGAGTGATTAACATTACCTTAAATTTCCAAGAATTGAGCCTCTCTAACAAGTGCTATATATGAACATTAAAAACAACAAATACTGTATGTTTAATATGAATAAACTTTTATTTTAATGCCAGGTAATATCTCAAGATAGTGATATTAAGGATACTTTGGCACTTTTGAAATATGTGAGGGGAGGTTTGGTTTTTTTATTGTGGTAAAATATACCTAATTTAAAATGGACAATTTTAACCTTTATTTAAATTGTAAAATTTGCCGTCTCACCTGTTCTAAGTGCACAGTTCAGTGGTGTTAAGTGTATTCTTGCTGTTGTGCTACCACTCTCCGGAATATCTGTGTATTTCACAAAGAAATGAGTCATTCCAGATATAGCCTATTAGTGCAACTTTTATTTTGCACACAAAATATTTTTTGTTCAGAACATGAACATGTACCTCACTAGTAA
Organism: Cervus canadensis; assembly: GCF_019320065.1. Classification (NCBI taxonomy): domain Eukaryota; kingdom Metazoa; phylum Chordata; class Mammalia; order Artiodactyla; family Cervidae; genus Cervus; species Cervus canadensis. Next base: position 86,786,608 of record NC_057386.1, read on the forward strand.
ATATTCTATTTCATTAGGTTTTTGAACAGTTATATTAATGGTTTTTTCTTCTTTTCTTTTTCCTCTCTCTTGATTAATAGGAGTGAGCTGAGTCGACAGAAACTTCATACCCAAGAGCTGCTTTCTCAGCTGGAAATGGCAAATGAAAAGGTAGTTGAGGTAAGATAATGACTCTCCTGGGAAGTGCATGTTATAGAATCTTACCTGAGCCAAGTCCAAATTAATTCTCTACTTGGAAATGACCATGCGGATGTGAGTATTTCTTGCAGAAATCATACATAACACTAAAAGTCCACACATAATATAATGTGAATAAAAGCTTTGGAAGTCAGTGATTCATCATATTTAAATGACAAAGACAGAGCTCCTATTTCAATTTCACCAGCATAGCTTGTGCTGTTTCAGAAGTGTTAGGATCCTCTTTATTTCTGTGCATGTCTAAGCTTTCTGTTTTTTTAACCCAATTCCTCTAATTTTGTTTTAATCCATCAGAAAAGACATATAGGAAATACTTTTGCCTACTGGAATATATGAAAGCATTCCTTTACATTAATGCTTTAGAACTAAAGTTAACAAGGGTTTATCATTGTTTTCTTGGAAGAAAACGGGTTAAACAATTTCTGGATTATGATTAGAACTATCTAGAACTCTACTTCTTTATTTGATGTTTTAACTTCTAACATATTTCTTGGAGTTTCATTAATAGGCTGTATGGCTGACTAGCTCCCTATGGCCTTCCATAGGAGCCATAGTGAAGTCATTGCTCTTCAGTGTTATAGCATTATAAATTGACACGAGAAATTTAGAAAACAATTAGACCATAGCCATTAAAATACTCTTTGATGTAGCTCCCCCTTCCAGGAATCTGTCCTAAGGAAATAATTTAAAATATGAAAAAAATTTTAAAGGAAAATATTCAACACAGTAATGTTAATTTTGGGGCAAGATCAAAAGCAACTAAAATGATCAGTTAAAAAAAGAACAGTTGCATATATTATGATTTATCTAATCTGGACTCTGCCTTCACCATTATGGTAGCAGCACAGAAATATGTACCTTATATATCATCTGATTGTAACTATGAAAATGATTGTTATAGAGGATGGCAGTTTTTCCTCAGGTTGTCTCTAATGTTAATGATGTGTCTCTTAAATTTAAGACTACATATTTAAACATCTTGGTAAATTGGAGCAGCTAATAGAGTTCTCGTCATACAATTTAATTTTGCTTTTGGGCACAATAAGAAATAGAATAAGCACATTTTAACAGGATATTGTTATTTCAGTATTTTGTATTACTAGGCATGACATTCACTCTTATCACTTACTTGTATGTTGGGACACAGGAACTATCTAGTTCGAAAAAACTATGTAATAATTCTGTGTGTGCACAGACTTTTTTTTTTTTTTAGGCTAGTAAGCGTGGAGAAGGCTAATACATTTTTTAATTGATAGATTGCTTGCACTTGTCTGCATGACACCGTGTTGTGACAGATGGACGGTCGTGATGCTTGTGTAGTTGCCTGAGGCTGCTCTAACAGAGGAAGAAAGGCTGGGGTGACTCGGTCAGCAGATACTGTCTCACAGTTCTGGAGGCCGGAAGTCCAGACTCAGGAAGACAGCAGCTCTGGTTCCTTCTGACTTCCCCGGGGACAGTCTGTTGAGGCCTCGCTCCTCACTCCCAGTGGCCTTAGGCATTCCTTGTCTTGCCGATGGTATTTTCCTGTGTTTTTCCGTTTGTACATGTCAGTCTGTATGGCCGAATTTCCCCTTCTTACGAAGACGCCGGTCATATTGGATCAGAACCCACCCTGATGACCTCATCTTAACTTAGTTATCAACAAAGAACCTACTCCAAGTAAGGTCACATCCATAGCCGAGGGGATAAGGGCTTCAGGGTGTTTCTTTAAATATAACGCAACCCCTCCTGGTGCCTTAATAACTCCATTGACTCTGATACCCTCTGATGTATGCAGATGTATTGAGAAACTTGGAAAAGATTTCTTCTTCTTTTATTACTGTTGTTTGTTGTTGTATTAGTCACTAAATTGTGCCTGACCCTCCAGGCTCCTCTGTCCATGGGATGTTCTAGACAAGAATACTGGAGTGGGTTGGTATTTTCTTCTCCAGAGAATCTTCCGGACCCAGGGATTAAACCCACGTCTCCTGCATTGCAGGCAGTTTCTTTACCACTGAGCCACCAGGGAAGCCCCACCTTCTCTTTTTTAAATAATACTTTCAGCACATAAATCATTTAAGATAAGTCTGAATAGTGCAAGTGTTAGTTGCTCAGTCGTGTCTGACTCTTTGTGACCCCATCGACTGTAGCCCACCAGGCTCCTCTGTCCATGGGATTCTCTAGGCTAAATACTGGAGTGGGTTGCCATTCCCTTCTCCAAGGGATCTTCCTGACCCAGGGATCAAACCTGAGTCTCCTGCATTGCAGGCAGATTCTTTACTGCTGAGCCACCAGGGAAGCCCTAAGATAAGTCTGATTCTGTAAAAGTCAGGGTTTCTGGAGTGAGTATTTTCTGCTCCTCGACTTCAATAATGTGTGCACGATGTCACCATTCCCCTGCAAGCTCTGCGAGCACAGCGGTTCCGAGTGCCCCAGCCAACAGTGTCAGCATCACCCGAGAACCTGACAAAAGTGAGTCTCGGGCTCAGCCCGGCCCTCCTGACCCTCTGCTTGTGAGGCCCAGGTCTGTGCTGTCACGCTCACCGGTGACGGCAGAGCAGTTTTCTGGCATCTCAAACTGAACGTCCTCGTCTTCACTTCAGGTTCACTTTGCTTTGGATTTAATTCACTTTCTTTGGTGGTTTGTGACAGCGGGGGCGGGGGTGGGGAGGACACCGATTTAGTCATAATGTAAAACCAGCTTTGAACTTTGGCGTTCATAACTTGAAAAATACGAATTTGGAGATATATTGTCTTTGCATTTTGTAAGTGATAAAATGATATTCAGATTTTTGATTGATAATTCCATGAAACATCTCCATCCCACGTACAGTTTTCTAACTTGTCTTATATTTCCCCTTAATAGCATGAAAAGTTAATCCTAGAGCATCAGGAAAAATCCAACAGACTTCAGAGGCGACTGAGTGAAGCCGAACAGAGAGCTGCTTCGGCCTCCCAGCAGGTAGGAAGCATCCTCATTATGCCTGGGTGATGAGAGTCTGAGTAAGTCACAGATAAAAAAATTCCTTAACAGTTTCCAGAGAACTAGAATTTTACTTTTATTTGACTAAGCTACTTAAAATTAGTCTCTTTAATATTTGAGATTGAAAAAGTAAACTTGAGAAACAGAAATAAGCATCACCTAAATCTAGAACTGCACTGTCCAATATGGATAGTTGTAGCCACTAGCAGCTGTTTAAGTTTAAATCAGTTAAATTGAAATCCTCACACTAGTCAGACTTCAGATGCTCAAAAGCTGCGTGAAGCCATGACTGTCATATTGGCCAGCATCATATAGAACAGCTCCCACGGTAAGCACTGCTCTAGAATTATGTTCTGCCTAAAAGTAGGCAGGTATTCACTGAGAGATTTGAAAGTGAATTACATTGCTTTGAATATAGTGTTCCAAATTGCACTAACTGTTTTTATTGCAGTTTTTAAATAGAAAAAAATTACCTAGCTTATAGGTTTAACTTCATTTAATGCACATTTGTATGTGACCATATAAATCTCAAATACCACATAAAAGTTGTCCAATGGGAAATAGAGTAGAAAATGCAGAACATCCATGAAATAATAAGGGGCAATTACTCATAATGCTCACATATCATATAAATGAAATGGGCCATTTGTTCTAAAGTAGGAGCAAATAGTCTCTCCTGTTAGGAACAAAATGAGAGGAGTTTAGTGAGATTATAAAGATAGGCTGGAAACAGATAATTTAGATAGACAGAAACAAACCAAGTGTATTATTAATTATATTTGGTTATAAATTTACTGTTTTGATCAAAATTAACATTATTCTTAGATATTATTAATCTAATAATTAACATTATTGGATAATTTCATATATAGTAAAGCAGTTAACCCTAAATACTCACGGAATTCAGTTTGTGATATTTATAGATTTTTTTTTTTTAATCTACTTCTGGTATGAGCATGGCATGGCTCTTAAAATCCAATCATAACCTGCCCTTCTGTTACCTTTCCTTCTTAAAAGTAATTACAGTTTTATCAGGTAAGTTTAATTTCTTATGAAATTATGGACTGATGAATGAGCTAATTATTTAAGAATTCATTTATTCATTTAGATTATAAGGTTACAGGAGCCAACATGTTCAGGGCAGTATCTTGAGTGGAAGTATTTTGGTGTCCAGCAAATAACCTCGTACCATTAATTAGCCATGTGACCTTGGGCAGTTTCAACATCTCTAAGACTCAGTCTTTTCATGTTTAGGATAATAACACCTCCCTGATATAGTTATTGACAGATCAAAGGAGTTAGCACATATAAAGCTCTTAGCCTGGTCATTAAGTGGTAAATAGGTAATTAGATACATAGAAATTAAATTTCTACATCACAGTCTTTAAAGCTTCAAGTTTATCTTTTTTAAGGACTGTGGTAAAGAAAGTGAAAGTTGCTCAGTCATGTCTGACCCTTTGCAACCCCATGGACTATACAGTCCATGGCAGGCCAGAATACTGGAGTGGGTAGCTATTCCCTTCTTCAGGGGATCTCCCCAACCCAGGGATCAAATCCAGGTCTCCTGCATTGCAGGCAGATTTTTTACCAGCTGAGCCACAAGGGAAACCCTGTGGTAAAGAAAATGCCTACTTAAAATCAGCTCCCTGGAGTTGGACAGTAACAAGGGTCCAGTTACAGAACCTTAATGATATAATCCAATTGGCATGTACTCCCATCCTCTTCCCAACAGCATTAAACCTCAGCAGTCCACACTAATATTTCTCCTGTTATTTAAACTCTCCAATGGCAGAGATTCTCCTAATCTCTGTGAGCCTTTTTTAAAATGTTTTGTCAGTAACTGCCTTACAGATTTTTCCTTAAATTTTTTGTTCCTGCCATTCTGTTCTCATTTGAAGACAGAAAGTAATCATTTACCATTTTCCCCAAACACAAAAAGGAATTTATTCCCTGGGGTTAGTATTTTTTTTTTTTTTTCTATTTTAAAAGTATTCAACTCATAAACTTTGTTTCTAAGACATATATTCAATTTTTTAAAATCTTTATCTTTGCCTTCTCTGAATCCTTTCTGACTTTCCCATATTCTTCCAGAAATTGGGAACTGCTGTTAGAAATAATATCCTGCTAAGGGCTTGATATTTAGTAAAGTAAAGGGGTTGAAAGATTATTGTTGTCTCTCACATGATGTCTTTACTCAGGCAGTCCAGCTCAGCCTCACTGGGCCTCACTGGCTCAGCACAAACCCTGCCCTGTAGTCATTCAGTCATGCTGGAAATGTGCTATTCTGATCAACAGTTTCTTATACGGCCTTCATCCACTTTGGATTACGGTTAGATGTTCTAAGTGTATCACTCTGAACTACTGAATGCCACATTGTGTTCTTTTCACTGTATCGGATTTTTAAAAACCAGTGTGGTGACACAAAACCTAGAAACTATGAAAATAAATTAATGTGACTATGTGAGATTTCAAATTTCTGCATAAAAGAGTAACATCAGTGACAAACTGAGAAAAATAGTTGCCGCATATGATAAAAGGCTCATGTTCTAAACAGAGTGACTGATCAACAACAGCCAGAAAGAAGTGCTGCAGTGGAACAGAGTGCACAGAAGATATAAGACAGATGGCTTTTAAAAGTTTTAAAAGATGCCCAGCTCATCCTCACCCAGAAGGCAAATCCATATTGGAGCTGTGATCTAATGGTATTTTGCACCTGTCAGATCATGAAGTGGGAGAATCCACTGTACCAGCTCTTGCACACATCACTGAGGTGAACGTGTCTTGGTCCATCCTCTTAAGCCCCCAGTTTGGCAGTATGTCTCCAGAATTGTAAATGTACATAACCTGTGACCCAGCAGTTCTAAGAATTTATTCTGTGGATGGTATGCCTGCACCTGGGCAAGTCTATGCAAGGAAGCATGTAAAAATACTAATTGCAGCACTGCCTATAATTTTAAAAGGGAGGGAGGTGGGAGGGGGTTCAGGATGGGGAATACATGCACACCCGTGGCGGATTCATGTCAATGTATGGCAAAACCAATACAATATTGTAAAGTAAAAAAAACAACAGAAAAACCCATCTTAAAAGGTTAAATGATTTAACCATTAAACCTTGAAAGGTTTAACCATTTTAAAAGGTTAAATGCCCATCAACAGGAAACCAGTTAGACTATGGAATATCCATACAAGGGAAATTTCTGTGTAAAAAAGTAACATCAGTGACAAACTGAGAAAAATAGTTGCAGTATCTGATAAAAGGCTCATGTTCTGAACAGAGTGGCTAATCAACAACAACCAGAAAGAAGTGCTGCAGTGGAACAGAGTGCACAGAAGATAAAAGACAGATGGAATAAAGTAGACTGTTCAGTAGGGGGAAAATGAAAGCTGCATATAGTCCTTTATCATTCTTCAAAAAAAAGTGAGGCAATAATGTGTGTGTATTCTCATGTAGGATATTTTAAGAAATTTGTTTCGAGGCTGGAAGTGGTGGTTGTATCTGGAAAGAGGGGTGTGGAATGAAGGAGGGAGACAGGAAGACTTCCTTATGCTGTGCGCCCTTTTTACTGTTAGATGTTTTTCACCTTGTGTCTCTGTCATCAGTTCCAACTTCGTATTTAAGGATTATTTTCGCAGTAGACTTATTGTGACCTGTCATCATCTTTTTATGATCAGCCCTGCACTGTGCTGGCTTGCGCTTAGTTTGTGTTCTGGTCTCTTTGCTGGTTAACGTTTATCTAGATGCCTTTCATCCATCCGTTAAATATGTTTTGGAATTGTCAGTATATCACTGAGCTATGGAAAGTCATACTCGACACACATATCTCTAGGGTAATCATTTTAAAGTCTCAAGAGTAAAAGAGAAATGAACACAAAAAATGACCTCTTACAAGAGGCCTTACAATAAAGTTATTTTCAGTAATTGTAAGTTGTGATTCATTACACTTCATACTAGTCTAAGATTTCCCGTAGAAAAAGTTAACTTCTCACTGATTGTTCATTTCAATTGCAGCTCAGTGCAATTACAGTGCAGAGAAGAAAAGCAGCCTCCATGATGAATCTGGAAAATATTTAAAATTATTCAGCGTTCACTCACAGAACCCTACAATTGGGGAAGCGGTTGACCAGAAGTGTATTAAAATGGTAAAACCTGCGTAGAGTGTCATTTTGCACAAGCGTTTTCCATTCTCTTTGGAGGGTTATTGGAAAACAGAAGAGTGACAGCTTCCTGTAAGTAAAGAAAAGATAATCCAATATTGAGCTTCAGTGGAGAATAAAGCCAGCTGGGAAGAACGCATTGCCTTCATCAACGTGTCTATTTTTTAATTTCTCCTTTTTCCCTTGGAAAAGCATCATAATTTTCAAACTATGCTAATCATGAGAAAGAGTTTTTAAAAAATGCAAGAATTTTAGTATTTCAGGCTTCAGGATTTGAGAATTTCACATCTGTTACTCATAACTCATTTTTAAAGTTCACAAGTATCTGTTTTATTATGAACTCACACGTAATAAATTATGTACTTCCTAAAATGATGCTGTCATGTACTTTAATGTATAATTGTAGTGATTCATTTTTACCTTATGTGATTTTCAGTATTTATCAAATATTGATATTTAAGAACTTGGGAAGATTCTCGTTTGTCTGGGTTTTGGGTTTTGAGGTGTTCTTCTTTTGTTTTGTTTTCGCTATTACTCAAAGCAGTAGGAATCAAAGGGCATCCTAAGTTCTGAGACCGCGGGGTACTGACCTGTTGCCACCCTGTTGATTTTCATAGACCCATTGTAGTCAGTCACTCTCTGCTGCTGGTTTGAACGTGGTGCTCCCTGCTTTCTGTGACCGGCGTAGGTGGGTTTGCCCCTGGACAGAAAGTTAGGAGACCATTGCGGTAGTCCAGAGACAATGAGGTGGCATGAGGACATGCATGTGTAAATGTCCAGCCAGCAGTCAGAAGTTTAGGACTGGTGCCACAAATTGAGATAGTCATGGGGTCTTTGGCCTGGAGCTAAGACTTGAAACCACGAGGGTAGAGGCTGGCCTCAAGGCCCTGTGTGATGTACTGTCAGTACCTCTTCCCCTCCATTGCTTGTGCTCTGTCCTGACGATGCCCTTCTGTCCCTCCCATCATTACGTTATCCTCCTTCCCCACACAGGGTCTCTGCTCATACTTGGCCATTTGTGTGCAGCTCCCCACAAACCTGCCTCGTGCTGTCTTCCCCAGACTCAGTAGGGTCCCTTTGTTGCATTGCTCTTAATCTATGCTCTGTTTTTTCCTGTGGAGCACTTAACAAAATCTGTAACTCTTTTTGAAGCTTTTTAGTTTAATATTATCTCCTCCCCAACAGACTGCAAGCTCCTTGAGAGCAGAACTGTCTGTCACTCATCATTGTATCCTCAGCACTCAGCATGGCTCCCGGAGCACGGAACGTGTTCAGAGCTGTCTGCTTAAAAACTGAAAAAGAGTCTTAGAGGAGAGACCTTAGAAAATGTCTTTGTTGGTTGAATGATTTCAGGAAGAAATGTCATTGGAGGAGACTGAATAGGAGCAGTGAGAGACTGGTAACCAAGAGAACCCAGTGCGACAAAAACTAAGGGATGGATGGACTCTCGACAGGAGGGAGCGAATGGTTGGTAGTGTCAGATGCGGTGATGAGACTAAATAATACAGACACGACAGTCAAATGGCAGGCAGGCGCTCAGCTGATTTCCATTTCTTAAAAGATTATTCATTTGAATCTCTAAATTCCCTCCCGTGTCATTCATAGACTGGTTTTTATGTTATCAGAGTTATGTTCATATTTATATTTAGAATATGATGTTTATTTTTTAAACTTTTAATCAGAGAAAATGTTAGAATTGTATCTGACGAAAAAATGAAACTGTAGGAGAAAACACCTCAGAAACTAGCAATGTAGACAAATGAAATATAAGTAGTAGTATCTTTTTCTAAAAAGACATTATAACTTTCCAGACTTTTTTCTTCAAGATAAAATCTTTCAGCATAAGCGCTTTCTCCAAACTTTGGGCCAAAGGTAAATGTAAAATGTACTCTTCACATTTTAATCCTAATGACCCCACTGCAGTTGGCAGTCTTTCTTGAAGGCTTAGATATTCTCCAAGGAAAGGATATGGTACTAAAATGCAGTAAATGGCCTTTCTGGTCTCTGTTCAATTTGAACAGACTTAAGCTATGTTTAGCAACAAAACTGAACATGTATGGTGTGTTTTCTTCCAGAAAAGTCTGTTTGGTAATGATTTTTAATGTAAAAATGTGGTATTGTTTTTGACATTCCTCATATTGGTCAGCCTTGACTTCACAGATAGTAAGTATCATTTACTCTGTGAACTTTATTTTAGGAGACAGGGGAAATGAATAGGAAAGAGAGAAAAGAAATGGCATAAATCTGAAATTGGGGCTAACATAGCTAGTTCATTTTATTTATTCATGTTTCTTTCTCGTGTCTCCCTGAGAAAGAAAAGAGATATGATTACCTCGTCTTCACTCTGTATACAAATATGCAAATCGGGGCAGCCAACAATCTTGTAATTTCTCCTCTGGTGTGAGAACTGTGGGCGAACATTAGTAACAATTCAGTCATTCGTTTATTCAGCAAATATGAATATTTCATAGCTGCACAGCCTGCCAAGCCAACTCTCAGACAAACCAGGGAAGACTGAAAAAAAAAAAAAAAAACACTTTTAAACATTTTATTATAAATTCTGTTCTTAAAAAAAAAATAAATAAATAAATAAATAAATTCTGTTCTTTAACCATAATGTGTTTTATCAATTTTCTCAAAATAAATCTGTAATGAGCTTTTTTTATAAACCCTTTAATCAAAAATAATGACTAATTTTTTTAGCTTACTTAAAAATGTGTCTATACATCGAGAAATGTATACAGAGGGGAGACGGCCCCTGTGGCGCCCAAGTGCTGCCTATGAAATCCGTCCCCTACCAACTCTTCCTTTTTCTTTTTTGGCTGTCTGGTGCAGCATGCAGGATCCCCAACCCAGGGTGGGATCCCCAGCCCAGGGTGGGGCCCATGGTCCCTGCAGTGGAAGCGTGGCGTCTTAACCACTAGACCGCCAGAGAAGTCCCCCTGCCAGCTCTTAAAGCCTAAAAAAAAAAGTGTGGCTTTTGTGACAGTGTTAGTGTTCCTAGTATTTATGGAAGGAAGAACTAAGTAAATATATGTTTACTTAGATAACAAAAATCATAGAATGGAAAGACATTTTTAAAGTAATTCTTTAAACACTGGCACCCACCCAACTATAATACCAAGAAAAAAATCTACACTGAGTGGTTTTCTAGCCCAAGAGTTCACCACAAAAATTCCCATGTGCCCCCATGTTCCCGTAGATGCTCTGAACACCCTCTAGATGCTCAGAACACCACTCTGACCTACTCTTGTTTCTTCCCCTCAGAAAGTATATTGGAATGTAAGCAAATGAGAAACACATCATAGACATAACTTTGAATCTGCTCTGGTTTATTCCATTTTAAATACAAGTTCTTAAAGTTCAGTCCTCCATTTTTTAGTAACACATTAGCGGTGTTATGCGCACAGCTGTTGAAGCTCACTGGGCCAGGCGGCAGGTTCCCCCGATCAAACTTCCCAGCAGCGCTGACCGCGAGAAGGTTCTGACCTGAAATGTGTCTCCTGCCGTAGTTCTACCTTGTGCAGCAGAGTACATACGCCTCAACCATCTTCCACGTGGCGGATCTTCAGCCTTTGGAAAATAACTCTCATGTTCTCCTCGCACTTAGTAGGCATCTGCATTTCCTCAGAGAACGCAGTTTTGAGTCCCTGCACCAGCCAGTCACTGATCTCCTAAGACATCTGTCGTCCTTCACCCGTTCGTTAGGTACCGTGAGCACCTTACTTCGACCAGGCGTACTTGGGATGCGTCAGTCTTAGGCCCAGAGCCAAACGTTATGCTCAAGGTATGGACTACTAATTACCTTGTTCGGGGTGATGACTGAGAGTGGTGGGGAGAGGGTGAGTGATACCTGCCCAAGAGGGAGTTAGGGGACAGCTTTTTAGAATCTCCAGGGGATGGCTGTGGTTTCACAGTACATACCCCTCCCCTTTGAGAAGAGATCTGGATGCCTGCTCTGAGAGTTACTGTAGCTAGTGATTTGGGAAAATGTTCTTATGATTTCTCATTCATATTTAGGATGAGAAAAAAGTGGGAATCACACTGTTCTGGTGTCTACCTACTTCGGTTAATGCAACTTAAAATCATGTTAGCTTTTTTTAGAAGTTGAATGACACTGTTAGAAAGTCGTCGAGCGTACTGTTGACTGAACTCCTGAGTCTCTTCCCAGGGTTTTGTTGCTTAGCCAGATCTTTGCCCCAGAAGCCAAACTGGTCCTCTATCCCTTTTAAATTTCATTATATTACTACAGCATGCTGAGATCATCTTACCTCCTCATTCTGCCATCCAGTTTGTTACCTATAAGCACAGGAACTGCATCTGTTTAATCTTGTTTTACTGCTATATTTCTTGCATCCATGACAATTTTTTTTTTACTTACAGTGAAGTCCGTCTATAGCTTTGATGAACATGCCCCCCGTATTTTCACGAAAACCACTAAACAAATAAGAACTAGAGAGACCTGAGTAGTCAGTCTCTTAGAGCCTACCAACCACTGCCGCCTGTGACGGATGGCGAGCAGGACCCGTGAGGCATGGCCGGCTGTGTTCAGTCTAGCCCATATTGCTGCTTTTACACTGGATGTTCATAAAAACATCCAGACAGACCTAGGCTTCTACCTAAGAAAGTTCATTTATGCCACAACTGTCATACTTCCCAGACCTAATCTAGTAATCCTGTCTGAAAAGATAAGTTAAATTTCTTCTTAGTAAATCCATGTAGCATCCTAGTAATCACTGTTTGTTCTTTTTACGTTTATTTAAAATGCTTGAGTCTTGTAGTATGGCATCATGGAAGTTCTCAGTCCCTATTTTTATCCTTTTTTCAAAGAATAAAAAAGCCATCAGAGTATAATCTGATGTATAAGGAAATCTGTTAGCACTTAAATCTGTGAAGATTAAAAATACAAGACTAGGATTTCCTGTCATGGAAACCGTACTCTAGGAGATAAAGGAGAGTAAAGATAGTTATGTCATGTCTCTATGAATAGCCAAAAGCAACTGCTGCATCCACTGGAGAATCCTTCCCCGGATCTACAATAACTATGCTGATCTGTATTAATAGCGTATGCCTGTTGAGTACCAACCATAAGGCATTGTGCTGACATCTTGCATTTATTATCTCATATAATCCAACAGCCCTGCGAGGTAGGTGTTATCATTACTTTTCTAAAGATGTAAAGTCATGAAAGTCAAACACCTAGCCCAGGGTCACAGAGGTGGAAAGTGTCACTGCAGGCTTTCAAACCAGGTGTCTCCAACCCAGATCCCTTCTCCTGCCGACACCGCGTCCTCAGTCCGCGGGATCCGTGCCTGGCGTGTCTCCCGTCCCCTGACAGTGTCTGAGCAGTTGCCTCTACAGCCTCTCGCAGACCCCTGGTCAAGGAAGCGACCTCACGGTAAACAGCTTGCTTCTCTCATACACGTACTTCATCCCAGGCTTCAGGTAATTCCGACTAGTGTCCATTCTTTCCTTTTAGTTCATGGATTCCTGCTGTTGATAGGAAATAACAGATGCAAAACAGATTTTGAAAACTTTCATATTTTCATTCATCAACCTTATTATAATGAGTCAGAGCTGTGACTGGGTCTTTCCTTGCCTTTTCTGATTCTGACTCTAACCCAAAGAGCCCTTTTGGTTATCAAACTTTATGCATTACATAGAAAACTTCCTGAGAAAAGTATTCTCATGTCTAGTGGAATTTTTTCAAATCTTGAAAAGAAATTGGCCATAACCTAAAACATCAAGTAACTGTAGTGAAAAATACAGATCTAAGCAAAGGAAGTTATATAAATTACTGGGTTATTTCTTTGAAATGTTTCCAGATTTTCCTTTTTGGAATGCCTTTTAAGCTTTTCTTTAATTGCAGTATAATTGTGCAATGTATTACAAGTGTGCCATGTATAGATTCTCAGTGTTTAAAGGATATACTCCGTTTAGTTATTATGAAATATTAGCTATATTTCCCACAATGCACAGTATATTCTTACAGCCTATTTTATATGTAATAGTTTGTACCTCTTCCCCTCCCTCTCCCCACTGGTAGTTTGTTTAGTCACATATCATGTCTGACTCTTTTTGCGACCCCACAGACTGTAGCCCACCAGGCTCCTCTATCCATGGGATTTTCGAGGCAAGAATACTGGAGCAGGTGGCCATTTCCTCCTTCAGAGGATCTTCCCGACCCAGGGATCAAACCTGTGTTTCCTGCATCGGCAGGCAGATTCTTTGTCACTGAGCCACCAGGGAAGCCCAGTTTATTCACTGTGTTGGTAAGTCTTCTTTGTTATGTTCACCAGTGTGTTGTACTTTTTGATTCCACAGTGATATCATACAGTATTTGTCTCTGACTTACTTCACTTGGCGTAATACCCTCCAAGTCTATCCATGTTGTGGCAGATGTAAAAACTTCATTATTTTTGTGGCTGAGTGGTATTCTATTATATGCTTATTTGTGTGTATATACACACACACACCACGTCTTTATCCATTCATGTTGATGGACACTTAGCTTGCTTCTGTGTCTTGCCTAATGTAAATAATGCTACTGTGAACATATTGGGGTGTATGTCTTTTAGAATTAGAGTTTTTGTCTTTTCCAGATGTATATATGCCCAGGAGTGGAATTGCTGGATCATATGGTAACTACTTTTAGTTATTTAAAGGAAACTCCATACTGTTTTCCACAGTATGAAATTTATATTCCAATCAACAACCAACCACATCTTTGCCAACATTTGTGACTTGTGTTCTTTTTGATGGTAGCCATTCTGACAAGTGTGAGGTGAGATCTCCTTGTGGTTTTGGTTTGCGTTTTCCTGATGGCTAGCAAACATCTTTTCCCGTGCCTGTTGGCCTTCTGCATTTCTTTTTTTTTTTTAAAACTATCAAGTCTTCTGCCCATTTTTTAATCAAGTTGTTTTTCATGTTGTTATATGAGCTGTTTATACAGATTGGATATTAACCCCTTGTTGGCCATTTTATTGTTGTTCAGTCACTCAGTCGTGTCCGACTCTTTGTGACCCCATGGACTGCAGCACACCAGGCTTCCCTGTCTGCCAGTAACTCCTGAAACTTGCTCAAACTCATGTCCATTGAGTCGGTGATGCCATCCAACCATCTCGTCCTCTGTCGCCCTTTTCTCCTGCCTTCAGTCTTTCCCAGCATCAGGGTCTTTTTCAGCTCTTCACATCAAGTGGCCAAAGTATTGGAGCTTCAGCTTCAACATCAGTCCTTCCAGTGAATATTCAGGGTTGATTTCCTTTAGGATTGACTGGTTTATCTCTTTGCTGTCCAAGGGACAGAGTCTTCTCCAACACCACAGTCAAAAGCATCAACTGTGAGAGTTGGACCATAAGGAAGGCTGAATGCCAAAGAATTGATGCTGTTGAATTGTTGTGTTATTGGCCATACTATTTGCAAATATTTCCTCCCATTCAGTAGGTTGTTTTCGTTTATGGTTTCCTTTGCTGTGCAAAAGCTTTTAAGTTTAATTAGGTCCTATTTGTTTATTTTTGGTTTATTTCCTTTGCTTTAGGAGACAGATTCAAAAACATACTGATAGATTTCTTTTCATAGGTGGTAACAGTTTCACCAAAAAAAAAATTATTTACCAAATATCTACCAAAAAATAATAAATATATGTTAAATTGTGTTTAGCATTTATAAAGTGGTTGATACAATAGTGTATGATTTCCTGAGTCAAAATAAGCATGGCATTTTAAAGCATGGTGTTTGAGAGGTATTTACTTACTTTGAGTATTTGGGACTATTTGAGGCAAAGATATGCCCACCAGCATTTCATATGAAAAAGAGAAACAATTCAAACCGTAAAGCTGAAGTAGAGCCAAAATGAGCAAGAAACAGAGGAAAGACTACACAGAGGAGGAAAAACACCAAAGAAAAGATCTTCTTTGTGAAGAAATTGTCTCACATGGTTCTAATCCAGAAATCAGAATCATCAGCCAGATTAACAGGTAAAATAACCATACTTAACCCATAATTAATAAATGTCATATTTAAGATTCAGACTATATAAGCCAAGTAGTAGTGAGAATATTGGGATAAATCAGGGATACATTAGGAAGGATGGTATACTTTCTTCTTTTACCTTTGCTTATTTAATTTGGCATTACTTATTTATGAAAGCTAACCAGATTATTTACTTTATATCACAATAATACTGATTTGAAGGTTTTGCATAGTGTCAGTCTAAAGTTTTAAAACATTAGTTTTAATTGCCGTCATTGTCAAGAAACAGTGATTTTAGGTGATTCTCTTTAACTTTCCAAGTAATGTGTCAGGATATAGAGAAAATTATTCTTTGCATTCCTGATAAAGTGCTATTTTTTTATCATATATGCATATATTTTATATCTGTAAATGTGTGTGCATGTGTGTCCTACAAATGTATAGGACACTAAAGTATCTAATCCCATTCTCCCTAGAAGGCAGGAACTAACTGACCACAAGCCAAATATATCGTGTTATGTTCATAGTCATTCAACCAGTATATTAACATAGTATTTTAAACCAAGATAATTAGCTTTTCTTTATAGAAATTCATGAAAGTTCACATATAAAATTCTTCGTATACTCAAAAACACACAAACTCATCTATGTGAATAGATGAGTTTATTCTGTGAGGCAGCAGGGTCCTGGGGCTGGAGACTGGAAACGCTTGGTTCTACCACCTACCGACCCTGAGCACGCTGCTTAATCCCTGCTTGTCATGCTGTGAACTTTAAATAAAGTAATGCACATAAAATACCCAGCAGTGCTTCTGTCGTTTGACAAGCCCTGGGTAACCATCTGCAGGAGTCTGGAGGTCCTCTGATGACTTTGTGGCATGATAAAGTCAGTTATTACTGTGGAAGTTATCACTATGGAGATGGCGTTGGCAAGGCTGCAGCTAACTGGAAGGAGCAAGACTTGAATCAAGGAAGCCAGATAGAGGCTGCTGCAGTAATCCAGGCAAGAAATGCCATTGAACCATACGGCAGCAGGCAGTGGGAAACAAGAAGCAAGAAACACTAGAGATACTCTGTGTAATATGTACACCGAGATCACCACTGGGCTACGGGAGTTGGAGAGATACACATAGGTTCCAGGCCTGGATGGCATTCTGTTAAGGCAGGGTATAGAAAAAGGGTGAGTTCCCAAATCTCAAGCACCTGCACACGTCAAAAGAGGAAGTGCCTGACAAGCGGTCCCCTAGAACTCAGGAAAGGCTGGACCGCGGCCACACCACTCAGCAGCCCAGGGAACAGTCAGTGTCGAGGAAGCAGATAACACACTTGCTGTTACCTTCTTTTTCAGTCAAAGGTCTGGTCTGCCCCAGGCCAGGGTACATCATCAGATGCAGCTCTGAACATTGAAGGGAAACCACACTGAAGTTTTTGACCTTGAAGTTCATCGCAGTTTGCTGCAGATGGCGAATGTCTCAGAGCTAGCTGTTTTCTGAGTGATCCGAGTAAAACCGCGGACACGGGTCCCTGGCGCCACATTTCGCATCACATGTTGCACAGCTGCCAGCAAGAGGCCCTTCCTTTGGCTCTTGGGGACTTAATTTCCCTTGGGAACCATTGTGATTATTCAACTTGAAGACCTTGTAGGAAGAATCAGTTATTTCTCTCTGGGGTCTTACTCAGAGCAAGCAACACGGAAGTAAATAGTCACTAAGGAGGAACAAGGAGAAATAAGCATTTAGCCAAATTGATGAACAATTCATGTTATTATTAAAAAAAAAAAAAAAAAACACCACTGGCCAGTTTCACAAAAGTTTTAACTAGGAATTGTACTACTACCCTGCTGTCTCCTGTTCATCATAATATATATGAGAATTCATCTCTGTGTCACCCTCACCTCTTTTGCTGTTCCCAGCACAGAGGTGCACTGCATCACATGCTAATGCCTCCATGTAGAGGTTGAGTAAAGACTGTTTCCAGCAGAGAGAACACCAGACTAGGAAACAACAACTGGGGTTGCCCCAGTACTGCCAGTGCCTGATGCTGTGATCTTCTTTGTAAAGAATGGAGGTATCTGTTTTTTGCCATAATATTGTGGAATTCTGTGATCAAAATAATGCATTTAATGAAACCGTTCTTTGAAAAATAATTTTTAACAGTCTCCCTGTCATTCAGGAGCAACATGTATTTTTTTTGCCTTAGAAGGCTTACCAGTCAACATTATGTTGGAGAAATAAGTTTCTTATTCCTAATCATAAACATGACAGCCAAACATTTACTAACTGCCTGCTGCATGCCTTCTATGAGATGCTCCATGAGCTTGCTTTAAATACCAGAGCAACCCCGAGGAGATGGTAGGATGTCCCTCTTCTTTTTACAGACAGGAAAACTGAGGCTTATAACCATTAGGTGACTTAGCAAAGGTCACGTGGCTGGTCAACTACAGCTTAGCCTTTAAACCCACATGTCTCCAACCTGACTAAGTTGCTTCAACTGGTTGTTTTCAGATCCAACATTGTATTCTGTTAAGAACTCCGGCGACGGGACACCAAGATCAGACCTTGATTTGTCAGGGTGTCACCATCAAAGCTGAACCAGAAAGCAGCTCCGTGAGCCTGTGCTCGTCCGGTCTTGTCATGCACCCAGCAGTCTTCATGCCAGTGAGACAACCGACACGCACCATCACAGGAGACACTGGGTACATGTAAATCTAAGTATTTAGCAAAACTAGATTTCAAACGACACTTTAAAATGTATTGCAAAATGTACAGCATTTATTCACATACAGACAAAAAGGCACAAATTCTACTAAATAGTTCAACAAAAAAATACAGCTGTCCTCAACTAGTTTTATAAATACTTTCAAAAAGGGGGTAGAAATAAATACAGGATTGGGCCATGTAATATAAAATAGTCATCTCTACATATACTTTTTGTTTAATTCTGATTTTTAACTCTTCATGCACCTTTTTTTTTTACCCAATTTTAGCTGAATGGACACCAAGCTAGGCACATAGTGAAAAATCCTCTGTACAAGGTTACAAATGTAATGACAAGTTTGTCCATTTCAAAATAATTAAGATTTGTACACAACACATATAACCCTTCATTTAGATTTTGTGTTTATAACCTAACAAATGACATTCCAGGCAACTTTACAAAAGTTTAACTAGCCTACATTTTTGACATAATACATTGATCATAATCAAAGATATTTCTTGGTCAGGATGCACACGGAAAGATAAAGCTTTAAAAAAAGAAGAAAAGAAGAGCAAATGGTTCCATACTGAGAGTGCAAGTGGGCAGATTGGGTTGGTTGCCGCTCATACACCTCAGAGTTCCCAGCAGGACGTGAAACTGACTTACAGAGCTGTCATTACACTGTCAGAGAAACTGTACCATTTGCATTTCGAAGCAGGAATTAAAAGTGTGGGCTTTTTGTGTTTGTGTGTTTTGTTTTTGTGTGGGGTTTATTTTTGTTTTGTTTTCTTTTTGGTTCAGCATAACTTGGAACGTTTGAAAGCTTTTCAACCTAAATGTGGGGAAAAAACAGGTAAGGCATTATTTTTGCACAAAACTAGCATTCCTAATAGTGCAAATGAATCTGGTACCTCTTATAAATGGTGAGAGGTCATAGACTTACTAGAATTTAGATTTTCTTTCTATGGCTTGACAGATTATCCCTCTATATATCCTACTCTCACCCAGAGCTGTTGCTGTAGTCAAAAAAGAACTGTAAAGAGTCCACCTTCTTCTGTATCCAGCAAAAGGTTTCTTGCTCATATGCAAAGAAAAAAAAATCTGATTTTTAAATTATGCTGAGTTAATGTACAACTTGGATTCATAAGAAACTTCTAATATCTGTAGCAACAGTTTATCTGGACAACATTCTTTGAAAAATGAGCCCCATAGCTCAAAAATAGTCAATCTAAAAACCTGGGTCATTCTTTCCCCTCCCCTGAATCAGTTACTAAAATGTATTTGAAAAGTTAAGACTTAGTTTGAAAATGTCATACATACAATGGGGATGTATCAGATCTACTATTTGATCATCTGATAAAACTTGCATAGCAAGATGGAATTCAATAAGCCTTTTTTCCTTGTTGACAGTCATCTGGAAGACTTGAAAGGTAACTACTACAGAACTCAAAGCATCACTCGTTAAGTATCAGAATGTCCCTGCCACATGGAAATAAATGTATAAATGAATCAGGAATCTGAGTACTGGTATTAACAAACTAAGGGATAATTTAGGGGAAGTTGGGCTTGTTCCAAGTGCCCATAATTCTAAATCTCATTGCTACTTTTAATTTTCCTTCTTTTAAGTTTGATTCACAACTACATTGAATTCCAAAGAAAATTAACAGGACCTTAACACTATCCACTGTCTTAATACAAAACGCACTGCAGTGAGTGCAAAAACAGAACATTGTACTCAAATTTAATGCTAAATTTATTATTGCTGATAACTTACTAGTTATTGCCATTTGCAATCAGAAAGTCCAAGTTACGAATTAGAGCTTAGAACTCTGACTCCAGAAAACCTGTTACACTTCAATCTCTTTCCTGTATAAACTTGGTCAAGGGTTAAGAGGTTATCGCAACTTATTGCCTTTCTATTATTTTTAAAATATAACCTATTTGGGGTTTTTTTCCTTTTTTTTTTTTTTTCATTTTCTTTTTTTTCTCCCAAGGAATCCATTCACGTTGGAAGGCCGGATTCCCCAGCATATGCACTAGTGGTTGGCTCTGGAAATATGAGTCACCAGAGTCTGGAAGTTCATTGCTTAAACTTGAACAGCCATTGTGTTGTTGGAAGCCAGGTGGCCAGGTATTGCCAATGGCCAGCGGTCCCAAGCTGGCCCAGAAGGCAGTGGTTAGGGAAGAGAAAGGTCGAGAGGACTGGTGAAGATGGGACCTCAACTGCCCTTTCTCATGGATGGAATCATGTGATGGCTTCACTCTCCACCTGCCAGAACACAGTCAAGAGCTGCCAGCAGCAGGACCTTGCTTCTTCCATTTACCCTAAATCTCCAAGCTCCGGCAGCTCTACCCTGTACCTTCAGATCTTCCGGTAATGACCTTTTTAAAACTTTTCTCTTCCCTCATCTGCTATATTTACACATGAATCCCCTAGAATTACTGAAGCTTCAGAGCTACTGCCTGTATACTACAATGCAACAAAACAGTCCGTGGGCCAAAGTATAAATATGATTTCAAGATCCACCACAGTCCTAGAAAATAAGTTTTATGGGCTATTAAATGATTCGTGAGGGTTTCTCAAGAACCATCTCTGATTCCGTATATTCAGGTAACTAAGAGTTTGTGCTTTGGGAAGGATACAGAGGGCAGTAAGCACTCGTGAGGCTTAGTTCAGCCTAGCCCTCTTTAGAAACTTACTTCATCCATTCTTATTTTAGTGTTTAATTCAGCCTCTAGTCTTAGCAGTGTCTTACAATCTACTCTTGTGTTTCCTCAACAAGTTGCAAATAACACACTTCTCACAACAATGATTTATAAATGACTCTGAAAAGAAATTCAATCAGAATTGCAAGTAAATGTATTTGTGTCGCTCAGGAGTGATGGGTTTCCACTCGTCCCCCCGTGTCAGAGCTCCCGTCTCCTGCACCATCATGCCCGTTTCATCAAGAGGCCAGAATGCTTCTCCTGATGATGTCTGTCCTCCTGCTGATCGAGCTGCTGGCGTGGACACACTTCTTCTCCGAGGCCTCGCTCTCTGAGTCACTCAGCTCCGCGTCGGGGACGTACCCGTCGTTCTCGCTGTCGGGCCTCAGCTTGCTCTTGGCCCGCTCCTTGGCTGGGACTCGGCCGAGGCCCAGGTAGGGGTAGTCTGAGTGCTGGTGGCAGGCCCCCTCCGGGGCGTCTCCCGGCGGCTGCCGTTCCCCCTTCTTTGGAATCCGGAATCCGCCCCAGTTCTTCACTGGGCTGGCAGGTGTTGTAGGCACTTTGACTGCAGACTGGGTATAGTTCACTTTGATGAGGGAGCCGTTGCACTTGGGCACCGCCTCCTTCCTCGTGCCCGGCGCTGACTGCCCCGCCCCAGGGGAGGCGGCAGCTCTGGCGTGTTCCGCGTGCCTCTGGGACACGTCTGTGGACCTCAGAGGCTTGTGACTCTGTTTCAAAGGTCTGTCCTTTAAGTCTCCCTTGCTGAGGTCACAATGAAAACGTTGGTCTCTTCTGTTCCCGTGGTCTGGCGTCACCACGCCATTTTTCTGTTGTGCTGATACGAGCCGTGCTTCTGCAAAGGTCTTTTCAAAACCCAGAAAGCTCTCTGGGCCCACTGTCCCCTCCCTTCTGCCCCCCAGGTCTGGCTGCTTTAGCGGGGTTTTGCCTTCGCTCCCTGCGCTGTTCTGCAATGGATCTCGCTTGTGGGGCTTCTTCAGCGAGTGAACCAAGGAAGTACCCATTTGCTTCCTGAAGAACGCAGAATGCCACTTCAAGTCCTCTATCTTGGGAGCGTCAGGGCCCACAGAAGGACTGTTAAACAGAAGCATGTTTTCCAGTGAGGAGGAGGAGCAAGAGGAAGAAGGCACACCTGTGAACATAAAACCAGAGAAAAAGAAATTACAGCAGAAGCAAATCCAGAAAAATAAAATCTTAGACCCCTTAGCATGGCCCACTAATACAGACTTCCCACCCCAACAGTACAACATACAACCACCCAGTTTGTAAAAATTTGGTTTTTATAGTAAAGATACTACCTGCCTTGAGAATCTGAATGCTCTAGATGCTCTTTTCTAAAACAGCTTAAATTCACGTAATTTTTTTCATGAAACTGTCTTTTCAAGGAATACATTTGCCTTCAAACAAAATAACTGATCTGATTTTCATATGTGATTTACTGCAGAATCTTTCCATGGTCAAATAAGCATAGCCTCCACCACCACCCGGTCTCAGCACCTGCCTTGCCTGCCGCCTGGGAGCAGCACAACCACAGGGGCAGGGAGTGGGGCTGTTAAGCTGCTTTCTCCAAGTTATCTATCCCTCACAGGGCTCTAATGAGGATAAATACACATAAATTGTGAAATGAATAAAGGAAGGTGTTTAAAATCATTCTTGACACAGAGTACATATGTTTACTCATTATATGTACAGCACTGGTGGAATTAAACTGAATTATCATCTAAACAAGGATAAGTTAAATTGGTGTTTTTCAAGCACTTTTTATGCAAGTCACATTAAGAACTAAGTTGCACAATCATAACCCAGTAAAAGTGCACTTTTCATGCAACCATGTTAGCCTTCATCACCTGACGTGCACTCTGACATTTTCTGTTCTGTTTCACTTGTTTTAATGCTGGTGCTGACCTGCTAAAATGCATCTCACAACCCAGTAACAAACTGTAACCCCCAGTTTGAAAAATACTGGGTAAATCCCTAACATGCTAGAGTTCATCAGAAGGACCATGTTCCTGCAGAAGCCTCCAGAGCCTCAAAACAGTTGTCATATTCTCTGAGCCATGAGCCACCAGGAAACGAGGTTTCGTCCAGAGTAGCACAGGAGCCCATGTGAACCTACTGCTGAGCAGGAACGGACAATCGCATGTAGACAGAATGAGCTAGCAACTCTAATGGGAGAATCACCATGACCACAGGGGAGGGGCTTTTCCCATCTGCTGCTTCAGAAATGCCTGCTTTCTCAGTAACCAAACTTACCATCAACCTTCACACCACATTTGTATGTCTTTAACTCAGTCACCTGCTGTGGGAAAATAAAAAGGTAAGAGGTACTGTCCTCTGATTTCCATCGTGACTCGGGATCCAGGCCTCTGAGGAGCCTCTGCTTCATGACTCCCACCAGCACCGTCCCCACTGAGGACACTCACCCAAGCAGAACGGCCCTGCCCATCCCAGAATCACAGCAGAGTCAACATGGACCCTGGGGACACATTCGAGTCACGGCCATCTGCTCTGCCTCATTTGGAATCCTCTCTCTCAAAAGGTAGATCAGGTGAGGCACAAGTGAGAACACAACTGAAAGTCTAAAACTGGAAAAAGGAAAGGGGAGAAAAGGCATCCTAAGGGGCTTCCACTTCACTCCCTGGGACATGGCTGCCAGCCAGTCAGCTGGGGGCAGGAGGACCCCGCCCCCCATTCCTGTTGTGGAACGGCAGAGGGACTTTGGAACGGAGGCCTGCATCACAGCTGTTACACAGACCACTGCCTAACCTTCAGAGGCTCAACCACTTCCCCAAAGAAACGCTGCCATGAAATACAAACAAAAAAACAAAAATGCCCTACAATATCTGTAAGAAATCACTCAAGTAGAATCAGATGAAAGTATTCTTTACAGCTTCCTTTTACAGCTTATTTTCCAAGGCAAACTCACTCATTGGAAATCACTCATGACATAAGGGCCAGCAAGTCAGAGAAAGCCCTCCAGGAGCAAAACTCCGTGGGCACGGCTGTGCTGGCGATCCTGGGCCTCTGCTGGAGGACAGCACGCCACACCAGCCAAGTGGACACAGGCAGGGAGGGCCCCCTCTTTTATTCGCATTCAAGTAGGAATAATGAGACATAAGTTCACTTTGGTGAATCAAACTGCTGGTACTGGGTTGGCCAAAGTGTTCTTTTGGGTTTTTCTGCACCATCTTATGAAAAAAAAAATACAAACTTTTTGGTCAACCCAATATTTACGATACTCTACCTGAAAATTTTTATTTCAAAAATTTTAAAACTGAGCTCACAAATGTAGCTATTGATATAACCTTGACAGATTTGGGGAATATTTACTCTTGCAAAGGAAATTATCTAGGATAAAATTATTAAATAAGTTAGTGGTATCAAAACAAGGATATCTCTTAAAACTTGCCAAGCTTTTTTTCCTCTTTGTTCAGCTGACCAGTTACTTCTGGTCACATATATCCAGATAGTTTCAGGTAAACCCAGAATGTCAACATAATAGGTTACGATTATTTCTTTGTTGAGTCCATGTTTCATATTATTTGTACAAAGCCACAAAAGCAGAAGGTTAGAGTAAGCCGGTTGACTGTGCACAAGGAAAGCCGTGCAAAGAGAAGATACGAGCTCCCAAGACCTGGGTAGGTCTACACACTCAGCACTCTTCCTCCTCCTCTGAAATCCTTATAATACCTGCTTTCTGGGGCTTGTGAGCACAGAATGTTAGCACTTACAGGCCTTCAGAGGCCAGAATTCTGGACCAAACCTCTTACAGATGGACAGACTTCAGAGAGGTTCAACAACTTGCCCCACTATGCACTTGATCTCAAAGTTACTGAAGTGCTCTCCAAAGAGAAGGAAGTCCATATATTAGTTTTTTTCTTTGCCAGGGAAATGCAGAAATAGGTGGCACTAAATAAATACTTCGTGTGGAATCTCAAAAATATTCAAAATTCCAATTACACCAAAATAATCCACTGTAAATGTTATCTAAACGTGGATATGTGCGTTAAGTACCCAATCCTAGGTATATTTACCATATGTTACAGGTAGACCCAAAGGCTAGATAATCAATACATCTTTTTAGGTATCGCCAAGACACTGTACATTTATCAAGTGCTTTACAACACATAAGTTGCTCTTTGAGTCTCACACTAGTCTTCCCAGGAGGGAGCTGGAGATCTTATCCCAACATTACGTGTGAGGAAATGGAAGAGACTCAAACTTTAGACTCACTTGTGTTGGGCATGTAAGTAGGGAATATAGGATTTAACCCATGAGGCTGAACCCATAGCCCCGTCCCCTAGACCACAGTGCCTCAAATGCCTGAGACTTCCCTCAACAACAAAAGCCTTCCTTTTGACTCTTCTAGAGTAGAAAAGAAAATTAAAAAGACACTAGCATATTTTTCCCCCTTAACAGAGTGTTATGGCTTACAAACCCCTGCCCTGTTGTTTGACCTACCAGGGCTTAATGCATACCTGAAACTCTTTCTTGCTCCAAAAGCTTAGTGTAAAGATTGAATATCTGTTCCTGGACTTTGCACACAGATCGTTTAATCTTTTCCCTGCGGGTCACCATGTAAGTGAGGTTCCGAACCTGGAACGTAGAGAATAAAGATTCTAAGTGAGCAATATACATTATTACAGTACTTTTTTTTTTTAACCTGGGGGGGGGGCGAAAATGTGTCCCACTAGGTCCTTGACTGACTCTTGAAATCAAAATATAAATGTTTTATGTAATCTCTGACCTCCCTTTGGGATGCTAAGAAGTACCACAGAAAGGGCCTGTAGGAGGGAGCCATGCCCCCAACACCAAACCGGGCCAACGGCCTGGCCATCGGCTCATCCCAGCAGAGAGACACCCAGCGGTGTCCAAGGCCAGGCATACCAGCTCTTGCCAAAGGACTCTGCTCGTCACCCCCGATATCCTCCCATGAATTCTGTCAGAAGCTTTAGAGCAGTTCAGAAGCCACCCCAGTTGCACTTTATCAAGCATCTTCTGAAGATGCAACTAGGTCAAGGACCATTACAGGGAAGAGCCCCCCACAAAAACATTCTTGCGTGGGGCCCACTAGCATGCCAAGTCGTCACCAAGAATCCAAGTGAAGTTCCATCAACTGGACACTGAGCTCTCTGAAATACCTTGGAGTTTACAGGTAGCTAATTTGTTCCTACAGAGCAAACACCTAGGGAGGGTCCTTGCTTTGCCACAGATTTGCTACAGCAGCATCTCAAGGCCTGCTGTCTGCATCACCGCTGGAAACACTGACACTGCCTGCTTCCTGATCCATCCGTCGGTAACAGAAAGAGCCCAGCGCCACGCGCTCCACTTGGCATCTGATGTGCAGCCACTGGGGGACTGCATGCATATCCTCATTAACCTATCCTAACCAATCAACAAATGTGTTCCCCTTTTTCAAAGCCACCTATGATCAGTCAATACAGAGTCAAATTTAATAACTTAGTCAATAAACTCCCTTCAGTCTCTCAGTCCTAAAACTTATTGGTAAACCCAATCAGTTTACACGGGCCTGGAAACACAAATGTCAAATGCAACACACCAGATACACAATTAAATCTGTCTTCAAGATGTGGACAATACCATCCCACTAAGCTCAGTGGCAAGACCGAGAAAAAAGGCACAACTGTACTCTCCCACCACTTGGGCAGTCCCATCCCATCACCTTCTCGAAGGTCACTCATCTTTTGGCAGCGAGTGGCAACAAGACACACACAACCCTGAATTTTGGCTTATGTTCAGACACCGCCCCTAAAGAACCCTCACAATTCCATCTGTTCTTCCCCAGCTGTGTTAAAGGCAGCCTCCTTTGCAAAAGGACACAAGGTCAGCTGGCTTTCACGTTTGCATTTTACACATCATAAATGGTGTAATTTCCTGGCCAACAGCAGAAACACCAAGTCAGGCTTCTCTTGATCCGAAATGATTCACTATTTGTTTAGGAATTTTCTAACACTTGTTAATAAAAGTAATTGCAAAGAAAATCAGCCTGTCTCAGAGTAAATATTGTTTCAGTGTCATTCACCCTGGTTAAAACACATTCTGACAGCCTCACACTCCAGGCCAGGAAGTAGGTGTCCTTTTTAAGAATTCTGACCAGTTTGGGGATGGAGGTAGGCAGTGGGTGAGATTCTCTTTACAAATATTCCACCCAGAGAAGATTAAGAGTAAAAGCTCAAAAAGAGGAAGGAGTCAAACTGAGATCCTTATTACAGGCTCATTAATTACTGAAAAACAAATGAAGACATTAAGACAGGGAACCCAACTTGCAGAGATAGGAAAGGTAAATTCTCTGACAGCCCAGTAGTAGATAAGGTTACTCTTCTATTTAAGTCAGATGTACAATAGAGATACATCTCTTTTTCTTTAAAATTGTCAATGGAAATAGAGAACTTGCACTCTATTACTGAAATTTAACTTCGGTGTCTGCAACTTCTCCCAGCAAAGATGTCCACCCTGGCTGCTAAGTGGGAAAACCACACTTCCATTCCCCATGATCTAGGAGAGAGACATCTAACTATGACCCCAGGGTTTTCTATTGGAAAAATCAGCCTCTGAATAACCCAGGCCTGGGTGGCCACAGTAGAACAGTGAGTGCCCTAAACCTCACCTCTCTTTTAGCAGCCCCTGTATATCGAACTGAACTGAGGCTCCGTCAAGACACACACCTTGCCTGGCCTTTCTGTGCCCCACTAGACAGGACTTCCTTCCCCTCCATCTTCTCCCAGTCGCCAGCGAGGTGGTACCCAAAACCAGATCTCATACCATGTTAAACCCAGGACACAAAGCAGAGCTTCCCATCATGTAAGGGCCCTAAAACACAGAATGCTGGCCTCCACATCCGGAATCTCTGCAGTCAGAGGCGGGGTCCCAAAGTCAGCAGGTCACACTGCCGCAGGCTGAGGGCCACATGCGGAGAACCACTGCCCTCAGGACCCCAACAATGATCTCAAGTTTTCTTGAATCCCAATCACTGCTTGCAACATTAGAGCTTAACTTGCCTTTCATGGACAACTGTAGCCTCTATCCGAACGTCAAAAGTGACCATCCCACCGCATGTTGGGCAGAACAGTCCCCCAGGACCTGCTGTTTTCACTGCCCCAGTGCAGAGGTGGCACATTCTTATCTGACCAAAGTACTGCTTTTGCTGCTGAATTCATATTTAGTGCTTCCTTCAGAAGACAATGTTTTGGGGGAGAGCAGTCCCACCAGAGTGAAGTGGCAGCCTTGGCAACCTGGCATGGCACCCACCACATCGGCAATCGTGTCTTCAGGTTCCCACACCGTTGGGAGTCCATTCCTGTCACCTGTCTGGTCCAGAACTGGAACCCAGGTGTGCAAGGCGCCCCCAAATTGTGTATTTGCAGGAACAACCACCATTATCACTCAGCTTGTCTGCATTTCTAATGAGGCCTACTCACTTGTCAGTTCTGAAGGGACCACATGCCTTGATCCTGCTCCTTCATATTAACCACTATGAAATGTTGATTACCTAGTGTGAGTTACACTACCTAGCTAGTGTGTGAATTACCCAACACTCTAACTTATTTGAAAACAAATTTATGATTTGTTATTGTCACCCCTGCTCTGATGAGTCTTTTGCCCAATACTGTTTATAATTACAAATAACTGTACTCTCTGCAGCACAGCCAAGATTTCCATTTTTTTAAAGCCTCCACCCTAACAGGCCTTGTGGCACATTTTGTAAAACATGGTTTTCATTTTAATAAGCTTATTTTCAACTGACACTATATGCCCTAAAATCTTAAAGACTCTTTAAAATAAA
Source organism: Cervus canadensis (assembly GCF_019320065.1). Taxonomy (NCBI): domain Eukaryota; kingdom Metazoa; phylum Chordata; class Mammalia; order Artiodactyla; family Cervidae; genus Cervus; species Cervus canadensis. The sequence continues at coordinate 86,815,118 of NC_057386.1, forward strand.
TGCAAGTAATGCCACACAGACAAAAATCCTGATTTATTCCCTATTCTCATACATCATTGGCATTCTACTTAAAAAGCAACAGTGATGACTCAAAAAAAAAAAAAAACTTTAGAATTACAAGTGCGTGTTAATCTGAGTATCTTAGGTACAGAAGAGTTAGTACACCACAAGCGTTTTCTACACTTTTATTCTGTGGTGATTGAGACACACACAGTCCAAACATCAGACTTCTCGTCCTCCCTCCTGAGGACGGACTCCAAAGCTCATGCAACCCCACGTACAGCAGTTGTCGGGCTGGGACAAGGCTTCTCACCAGGATTCCACTTTATCCTTCTGAATCCTTTTCTCATCTCTAACAAAAAGGTCCCACAGACCTGTGATTGAGGCGAGGTCGTCTTCACACTCACCACCAGGGGGGGCACGGGAGCAAGAGCGCCTCAATGCCGCGCCCCTCACCTCCCCCTGCCTGAATCCTGGTGGGCTGTCACTGTCAGGCTCTAGAATGGTCTCTTCTAAGGAAGGCCCACCAGTACTCTCACTGACATGCCTCCTCTGCCAGGTCAGTGCTGGTCTCCGTGAGAGCCGGGGCTTTTTGGTTCAGTACTTCTCCCACGCATCCCTATTCGTTGCCTACGCTCTCACTTCCAATCAGCTCTGAGTCAGATTCTCTCCCAGGCAGGTGAATCACTAATAAGTGAGGTGCATGGGGGAGATGCATTAACCGTTTCAGGCCACTTGGGTGCCTTTCAGCACAGGCTGCTCCTCCGTTCATCTCCCGTGCTCTAATGAATTTAATCGGAGCCGGCTGTCGGCAGTGGGGCAATCGGGAGCTGCCGCAGAAGGTGCTCGGAGACGCATCGCCAATTAGTGAGCTTCAGTCAAAAGCAACCTACAGGGAGCAGGAGGCCGGGGGGAAAAGACAGCCCGCTCCTGATTATTCCTGTAGCAGGAAAGGAGGTCCGGACGGGGACTCCAGAGATGCTGGAGAGCCGGGGAGATACAACGTAGCGACAGCAGAAGGGAAGTGCCGCCAGCGGAGGCTGCGGGCAGAAGTGTGATCCAGAAGCGTGAAACGGAGCGTGCTAGCGTGCCCAGGGGCTCCTGGGTCAGATCACAGGCCTCTGTGCACCAGCAGTCCCACCCCGCGCCCACACCAGACACAGCACACAGACACGTGGACACAGTCACACGTACAGACAACACATACAGCCTCAGTGACGACTTAGCACCTCGCTGCGGGAGAGCCCTGGGGAAGAGACACGCACGGGTGTGGCGGTGACGCGCACACTAGCACCCACACCTGCTCTGCTCAGTGACTGCAAGGGGGAAGGCCCCGTGAGGAGGCCGAGGAGCAGGGCTGGGCCAGGGAGCCAGTGACCAGCAGCCTGAACTTGCCCAGGCTGATCAAAAGACCTCCCTACCTCTGCCCGCCTGCCCCCACCCCCCGCACCATTACATCCACTCTGGCTTCTCAGCCTGTCAACAATTCTAAGCCCATCCCTTGGCCATTTCCCTGGGGCTCTGTTCCCTCTGGCCCTAGAATGAAGGAAGGGAAAAAGACACCCCATGTGATCTCCCAGAAGAACAGTTAAGAACTACAAGAAAGTGTTTAAAATTAAACCAGAGAAGCTCCCCATTCTGTGGTCATCTTGCGTGTGTGTACATCGAGTTTCCCAGCCCATAATATATGGAACCAACACCACCTCATGCTGCGGTATGTACAGGGTCTGAGAGTAAATGAACCGGCTACCGTCCCTTGCTCTGGGCAAGCGGCCGTCTCTTTGCCGTCGTCTTCTCTAGGTCACTACAAGGCGTCAGTGTCGATTATTACCCTCTCCAGGTCCTGCCGCAGGTGCGTGAACAGCTGCAGCCTCCTAAACAAGACGTCCTGCTCCCGCTTGGCCAGATTGTCCTCCTCGTCCTTCTTTGGGGTGATGAGGGGCTTGTTGAAGTTGACCTTCCGCTTCAGCTTCCAGTACTGGTACAGGAAGTCCACCACCTCCTCGGGCAGCCGCAGGGCCCTAGCTACGTCCAGCAGGTTGACGAACGTGTAGAACTCGTCCTCCAGCTGCTGCAGCTTCTGCTTGCGGACGCTGACCCGGTGGGCCTCCTCCCGATTCTGCTCGAGGCCAGTGAAGGGCTCCAGCGGATCCCGCGGGGAGCACTCAGGAGCCCCATTCTCCTGAGCGGTCCCCTCACCAAGGCCCTCCTCGGCTTTGCGATGCGAGCTGTGCTTCGGACAGTAGGACTTGAACTTGACTTCGTCGTTCTCTGCCAAGATGGTCTTCATCTCTAGGCCCCGGTCAAACGCACAGGTCACGTGGAAGGCCGTGCGGCAGTTCTTCACGGAGCACTGGTGAGAAAAGAGAGCGAGAAGTGGGGTTGGGAGCGACCGGACCCGAAGCCCTGCCGGCGGGCACCCTGGCCTCCCGCACACACCCGGGAAGAGCTGCGCCTGGAACACTCAGGGACAGGAAGGCTTCACGTGGATGACCCCGGGCAGATCTAATCGTGTTTTAAATAAGCTATGGCTTAGGATTCAGGAGGCTTTTTTTCATTAACCAAACGGTAACTCTCTTACAAAAGCAACTGCATCCAGAATCACCTCATAAGGCGGACGTAATTATACAGGTGGCACGTGCAATGTTCTCACTACACAGAGTGTATTCTGCGGCATTCACTTGTTTTATCAATCTGAGTTTTTTTAATGTGTGTATTAAAAGCCTGAGTAGTGAGAATCTTCTCAAGAAGGAGGACACTAGTCAGAGATGTTACGGGATCATGGGGGCCCTTCCTGTGCCCACCAGGACAAGGCCCAACACAGGTGGCACACTCCTTCCAGCAGTGGGGGTTACTCAAGACCCAGGAGGTGAATTAAAAACTCCCAAAGAGATGCAAGGAACCAGAGACAGCAGGAGACTAGCCTCTGCACCCTAGGGAAGCTCTGCCAGATGCAGAGGCCTCCAGGCCCATGAGGCCGAGCTCTGAGACCTGGGTGCACTGCGCCTGGCAGTGCAACCTGGAGGGACCTACTGCCAGCAGGTGGAAGGAAGGTCAGCCCAGAGGTCAGGCATTACCCAGCCCCATCTCCCACTCACTGCCCCACCAGGAGGACCATGTAGTGCCTTTGATCCACACAGCAAGCTGGAGGCCTAGCAGGAGAAAAGTGATTAACTTGTCCCCATCTGATCAGTGCTGGGAGAATGCTGGGGAGGAGGTTCCTGGTGGTGACTGAAGCCAGTCCCTTAAAAAGCAATACGGTATTGTGTGAGGCCAAGTGATCCTGGGCGCGGCAGGGCTGTAGAAAAGAGAAGAACCTGCAACCCAGTGGCTTGGGGCCAGTCAAAAAGCTGAATTAAAGTCATTCAATGGAGCCCTGCACAGCATCATCACAGACTGCAGAGGCTGGGGCTGGGGCTTCTTCCCCTAATTCTTCAGCATTTAAGAGGGGACTCAGTACCAGTCGTGACTTCTTCCATTATGACAAAGTCTCTTCTACCCTCAAGTACAGAAAATCTAGCTCGCTTCACAGAAAATCAGTTCCCCCAAGGGTACACACTTCAAGCACATGAACTAACATAAATCTGTAATTTTGTCTTTAATAATAACCTCAATTCCAAGCAACGTGTGAAATCTGCTTTAGTGGCAGCACACACACACACACCTGGCCACTATCAGTAAAAGGCCAAGTGCTCCTCCTCCTCAGCAGGCAGCCAAGAGGGGAGGAAAGTGGAACAGACGACGGAGACACTATCAGTGTTTGGCGCCAACAACACTTTAAATCAGCGCCCCGACCTGCAGGAGGAACACTCCACAGCAGAACATTTATGCTTGGCTTTGTAAAGACGCCAAATGGCCTTCCTCTGGGTTTTCCCATTCAGGTTGACTCAGCAAACAGATGTTACAGAAACGTAAGCCTGAGTCTTTCCAGCTGCAGACATCTCAGGCAGGAATTCTTTAATAAAATCAGTCTATTTTGTGAAGATATGAAAACTCAAACTTCCTTGGCCTCTCCTCCTTCAAATTAATGTCTGGGAAAAAGAGGTCAATGGCAACAACAACAAAAAACCATCATTTTATCATCTCTGTTTAAAAGAGAAGCATAGATCACAGTCGCCTGCCTCCTGTAAGCATCAGTGAAGGACCTGCTCAGTAAAGGGTGCAATTTCTATCCTCAGAACATCAGGTACCTCGGAAGAAAACGATTTCCATTTTCCTTGGTTTGCACAGCGTGTTTCCTGAAAGTGTTCACATGGGCAGTCGATACACACATACATATACCCGCTCCAAGGTCTTTTTTTTTTTCTTTTTACTTTGTGGCTTTTAAAAAATTTCTCCTCCGTGTCCTCTGAATACAATTCTCAGGCCAAAGGCTTTTGTCATGTTTTAGTTTTAAGCAGATTCCATTCACATACAAAAAAATCTGCACTATTTTCAAGGTCCACAGCCAAATCCCACCAGCTGTCTCCTGCCTCACCCTCTGAATATTTTTGTTACATTTTGGATTCTTGAACACCAGTGGAAGTGATAATGAAGAAAAGCACAACTGCTTGGCGTGTAAAATGAAAACTTTTTAAAAACCACCATTCATTGGATACCTTACCGAGAGGAATATCTATCAGCCAAAATACAAACTGATTTTGTCAAATGAGGTCATTTCTTTCAAACCCGCAACTGGTGGTCTGACGAAGCTTGTGCAGTGTACTGAGCTGCCGTGTTTCCTGCATCAAGAGAGAAGCTACCACCCCGAACCAACACCTCTGCCCCCAAGATGCAGCTCGGGGACTGAGGAGGAGCAGGGAGGACGGAAGAGGAGGGGGTAAGGCCATGGCCCTAAGGGGGCACCTCCCACAGGAGGAAGCCAGCAGGGCCACAGGCAGGACTTGGAGACCTTGGTGGAACAGCACCTCAGACCTCTTAAGACTGTCTAGATGCCAAAAATGTAAGGCCCAGAAATTAACTTCTCTAGTAGTGTTTTACACAACACGGAAAACCACCAGGCCGTCTATATTTTCTCCTTAATACTTCCTACATTATGACCTTCCGTGCTTGCCTGCGCATGGACACAGAAAATGCAGGCACAATTTTTACAAACAGGCTCCCCACCCCAACCCCACCTCCCACACACAGAAAAGGAAAAAAATCAGAAATCCAGGCTGTGCAGAACCCTAGGAGCAGCACCTCAGGGGTGCCCCCGACCCAAATGGTGCTCCAAGGAGTCCCTGTTTTACCAAACATAAAAGCATCAGCATGCCAAGCTGATTCCAAACAGTGCACCAGGACTAGGAACCCACGTGCACACCTCAGACACCGGCGGGGTCCCTCAGCAGGTAAGGGGGTGACTGTCCCTCAAGTGCCAAGCCTCCAGCTCATCCCCAGGGTTGTCCCCACGACCCCAGGCTTGTGGCAGCAAGGAGAGACAGGCACAGACGTTACTGCTGGGCAGCCCAGGCAGACTTCTGAGCTGTCCTGTGATGCTTACAGCTGGTGTTCCGGTTACAATCCACCAACAGACGTGTATACCGAGTGTGGCTGCACCCCCCACCCCAGCAACCTCAGAGGGCTGTGGGAACCTCACCCTGCTTCCTGGAGTCCAGTCCCATCTCCGAACCCTCTGAGAGTTAGTACAGACCCCTGCCCTGCAATGCAGGGAAGGGTGGGCACACTGTCCCAACTGAGCTGATTACCTGTATGGATGCCCCAAACTTCTCATTGCAGAGGCTGCACACAAGTGCCCACCGACTGCTGGGGATGTGGGACACCTTCGTGATGGGCTCCATCTTCTCGGGGCTGCCGATGCTCACCTGGAGGCCGACACAGCAAGACAGAGCGGCAGAGGTCATCAGACAGGCAAGGGCAGAGCACAGACAGGAGAAACCTCAGGATGTGTGCCTTCCCCACGACTCTCCTACCAGGGGGTCCCAAGGGGCCCGCGCCCTCCTAGCACAGGTAAAATCCCACTTGAAAGGGGCGAGTTCCACACCTGGGGAGAGGGGCTGGGTTTCTTCTGATGCAAACATCCTGTTTGTAAAGACATTCAGATATACCAACGTTCACTGCTCACCCGAGTGATAGCTCAGATGTGTACGTATCAGAACAAGGTAAGCGAGTACACCTCTGGCCCACAGAGACGTGGTCAAGGCTGGAAATCCATCTTAAATATACTAAACACATTGTGAGCAACTGAGCAAGTAAATACTGACTGCTTTTAAATCAGTCTCTCTCTCTCACTCAAGAAAAACCATTCTCCTCAATCAGAAATGTTTACTACATACTAAACAGAAAACTACCAAGATAAATAAGGTGCCCTCTCAGTGTTCGGCCTGGATCACTGAACTGTATCCTGTTAATACCAAACTGTGAGACCCCAAAAGTCCTGAAGCCTCACTTCAAATCACTCAGGTAACTTTTTTCCTCAGCAGGAAAATGCACCAAAATTACACACCAAAAAATGCTAAAATTTGACTCACAAATGATATTCTCAGAGTAAGCCATGCAAATTAAATTAGTCAAGGTCTGGGACTTGAAATAAATTACACCAGACCTGAAATTAAAAAGGTCAAGGCTAAGTAAGAATTTTAATAAAAATCACACAGATGTGACCTAGAGCAGTGGTTCTTTAACCACAACTGTGTGGCCTGCATGGTTCGCCAGCTCCAGGGGATTACAGCCCACCTCAGGGGAAGGCCACAACGTGAACGCCATGGGTCAACTCCTGGGAGCCCATGAGCAGCGGAGGGTCAGCTGCAACGGCATCTGAAGACAAACCTGAACACCTCCACCCAGGAATCCAACTAGCTGTGGCTCCCAGTTAACATTTCTACAAATGTACACACCGTAAGCAGGTGACCGTATGCTTCAGATTCAATTTAAGGTGGAAAAAGGAGCAGCAATTCACAGGTGTCTTTTTACTGATCAGCTACGATGAGGCCTGCTAATTAATGAATGGCTCCCCGTGACAACGAGCAGCCGCCGGCTCTGGAGCTGAGCCGCCCAGAAGGGCACCCACCTCCGGGATCCACAGCGCACAGCTGACGTGCACCCACTTGGTCCCACTGCGCGTGGGCTTCATCGCTCCTCCTTTCTTGGGACACAGCAAACACTTGGGCTGAACGCCCAGGGCGCACGTCCGGCACAGCCAGCTGCCCTCTGGGACCTTGAGGATTCCATAGCAGGCCTGTGAAGACACCGCACATCCCAAGGAAAAGAGAGAAGAGAGTTGTTTTTCCCGTTATGTCTATTAATTTTAAACACCTAGAAAGAACTGCCACCAAAGAGAACTGCCACTCCCTTCAGGAAAGGTGGGTGCCGCACACTCCGGGGGGTTGGGAGGAGCGCCTGAGAAGCACTCATGGACAGAAACGTCTAACAGAAATCTGCTGTGTAGCTAGATATCCTCTGTACCAAGTTTCTAAATATTAGTCAGTAAATCCTCAAAACACTCTTCGGGGCTAGATGGGGTAGGCCATCTCTCTGATTTACCGATGCAGGTGAGACAGAGTGAGGAGAACACACAAAGCAGCCGAGTCTCCCAAGGCGATTACATGAGACGCCTCCGGACAGGAGGAAGAACCAAGGGGCAGCCTGGATCCCCAGGCTGAGCACACTCTACCAGCCTGCTCCCCACACCTCCTCACCCCAAGCGAACACCACAGGCGCAGAAAAATGAGACCTTCTAGACAAGAAAAGAACTTGGTCTCTTTGGCTGATGTTCAAAACAAAGCCTGCTTTACATAAGACGGCAAATCACACAGGACGGCAGTAACTGCAGAACTCGAGGCGACTAAAAGCCACTAAGATGGGTCAAAGAAGAAAAGGCAAACGTCAAAGAAGTGGAGGAAGAAAACCGTGACGGTACCAGGGGCACAGTCAGAGCCGTTTAAAAACACCAAACTGTTCAGAACTTTATCCTTAAATGAACTAACTACGAGTCAGGAAGTGGAGAGACAGAGTAACACAGCTCCAATTCTCCAGACAGGAAAAACAGCCACTGTGCAATCTGAATATCCAGGACGCAAAAAGGAAACCACAGGGTGAGTGCAGCAGAGTTAAGTGACACTAAGCCTGGAGCTTAGGAGCATGTGTCCGTGCCGTGAATGAGCCACTGTCAACACAGACTTACTGGAAAAACAAAACAAGACAAAACTTTTTATAGAACTGACACTAAGGTTTCAAATACCAAAAAAAGTCTGTATCAGGCACTCCTGAAAAAAGTCTCATTTGAACAGGTAATTTTTTCTTTTTTACTGGAAAAACAAGTCTAAGTAAATTAGAAGATTAAACAAAGGATGCCTTAAAGACAAGTCATGAAGAACATCTCAAAAGAAAAAGGAACTCGAGGAAATACTAAGAGACAATGTGGTGTGGCCAAAAGAACAGAAGACCAGGCCGGGGGGTGGGGTGTCTAGAGCCCTCCCCCCAGCCCCCGCCCTGGAGTTCCAGTTTCAACTCTGCCAGTAACCCACTGTCGACTCTGAAAAGCCCACCCTGACACCAGTTGACTCATTCATAAAACAGGAGGTATGAGTAGTTTCCAAGCAAAACTCTTTTTTTTCAAACAAAACTTTTGTCAGGATGAGGGGGGAAAAAGTAAAACTGGCAAGGAAAAAAAAAACCAAATGTCATCCAAGTAAAATAGCACGAACAACAAAGGAGCAAAATGGTAGCCACAATGCTCATGATGTTGAGACAAAAAAACCTCTATGAGAATTCTCCATTGTCCCAAGGAAAGCTCTCTGGTCATCTGAAAATCCAGAGCTACAAGATGGCTATAATAGCAAAAGACTATGGTTCATGTGTCATCAGGATGAGATGGGCTAAGGCCACACAGCCTGTGAAGTCCTCGGGCAGAAGGGACCCCCAGGAGGCGGCCAGAAGGACAACCAAGAATCACAAACTTGATTCTTCTTCCCCAGAGGTCACCAAGCCACCATCCCACACAAGTCATCTCAGCATCAACATGTGAACTCAAACAAGTACCTCAGAATAGTCTTTTAAAGAGATTATATGAACACACGTCCCCACAGAAATACAGATTACTTTATTATTGTATTAAAAAATAAATGAAAGAAGAGTCAAGACTGAGAGTCTCCCAAGCTTTTTAAATTACCCTATGCCCATCCTTACTGAAGCAACCACCAAATCCTATTGACATCAGGGAGGACAGGAAATAACATTCAAGAAAAGGGGCTCAGTTTATTGTGATGTCAGCAAAAGTGACGTTTTGAATTGTGTCCGAAAAGTTTATGTTAAAGTCAGTCCTAACCCAGAAGAAAACGGATGCAGTCCATTAAGATGAGCTCACACTGGAACAGGGAGGGCCCCTCATCCACTGTGACTGGTCTTCCTACAAGAAGACGGCTAAGTGTAAAGACAGAGACACACAGCGAGGACGCCAAGCGATGACAAAGCCGGAGACCAGAGTGGTGCACAGGTGCAAGCCAAGGAACGCTAACGACTGTCAGCAAACCGCCAGGAGCCAGAAGAGCTGAGGAGGGACTCTACTATGGGTTTCAGAGGGAGTGTGGCCCTGCCGACACCTTGAATTCGGGTTTCCAGTGTCCAGACAGCAAGACAATAATTTCTGTCATTTTAAGTCATCCAGCTGGTGGTACACTCTATTAGAGCAGCCCGAGAAAATTAATACAGGATCCCATTCTCCTGGCTGTAAAAGCAGCAAGAAATACTTCAAACACCCGGTATTAAGAAAAAGATGGGCACACGTCCTCCGTCCCCGACCCTGTCTGTGGCTTCCTCCCGGGCCCCGCTGCCCACCTACCTGGTGCACGCAGATGTTGCACTTGTCACAGAACACCATCTCGTTGCCATCCTCACCATCGGGTGACTGGCAGACGTCACAGACGACATCTTCGTCATACTCGATCCCCAGGCCTTCCTCGGTCTCTATCGCGTGGTTCATGTTGTCATAGCACCGCTGTTCAAATTCCTCCAGGACCCTCTCCATGGTATATTCATCTAACTCGGGCATTCCTGGAGGAAAAATGCCACAAACCTATTTTGATAAATCCATATGAATAAATATTATAATATTAGTTATACTAATGAATTCACAGAGAATAAATAATATCATAAACAAATGTATCCTGAGTGTCCCAAATATTATCTGTTGAATGTCTCTTTGACCCTTTCAAGGAAGGATCTGTAAACTAAAAGGCAGAAAGACATATCCACACAACAGTTTGTTCTTTATGATCAGGTACTGAAGACACAGCACTGGAAGGTAGAAAAATGAAAGATAAATCCCAAAAGGGTTCAAGGATATTAAGTATTGAATACATTAGATTGTCATTTCATTACAACATTATATATAACAACTAACATGTAACAGACTTCAAAACCATGACCGTATAGTATGGCTTGGTTATTTTTTCAAAAAAACATTCCATTTTTTCAGCTTAAAATGGTGCTGAGAACAGATTTCACTGTGAATACTCAAAATGTTTTTACCTGGTTTATCCCTCCTCACCCTCTGAATTTACTAGTTGAGATGCATAAGCTAATCAGACCCATGAAAGACAGAAATACAAGCAATGCCTGAAGCAAAGACAGCTCCTTGTGAATCAAATAAAATGCATTCTTATGCAAGAAATGACCAAAATTAAACTTTAAGCGGTTATCATGGTTATAACTAGTGGTGGGATAAGACTTTTAGTTTCTTCCATTTGTGGATGTATTCCAAACTTCCTACAATGAAAACACTCATGCAAGAAAGAAAAAACAGGCTGTAAAAAATAGTAAAACACATCTAAGGAACAACAGAAACGTCATCAGAGCCAACAACAACTCTTACGCATTACCGTAAATTTAACTGACACTTCCAGTTTTTAAAAACCTGGAGAACACAATAGTGCTGGCACTGTGATAGGCCCTGATAAACACATATTCAAAAAAGCCACCTCTCATCTCAAACTCTATTTAATAACAAGATCGTTTCTGCGTGGCCAGACGCTTTCATCTCAATTCTTCCTACCAGTTTTGAAAACATCACTGGCTTTGAAAATACAACCCTATACCCTATAATTAATTTTCACCATTAAAAAGACCAATGAAAGCCAAGGTAAACGTCTTCAAGTATGTGTTCAGTACATGTTAGAAAACTGCATCACTTATCCTGCCAAAGCGCTCAGCAGTGCCTCGCTGTCTGACAGAGACCCAGCACTATCCCTTGAACCAACCACAGAAGCCCCCAGCCCCTGGCCATCAGTCCCTCTGCCTTAACTCAGGACACCGAGCCAGTCTAGTGGAATACAGGGGTTTCCACAAAGTCTATGAAGCTGAAACATAGTATTCTAACAGAAAACTCATGAACAGATTCTACAAAGCAACCTCGTCGTCTGCTAACAGTCTAGCCACTAATATCTAAAAGCAAGTCATGAGGAACGAATCAGCTTTGTCAAAATTCCTAGCTCAGTCCACAGGGTCTTTATTCAGGGGCTGGGGAGCAGCAGGCATGGCGTCACCCGTCACACGCCAGGCGCCACGTGAGGCTCAGGGACCCACACAGACACAGTCTCAGTCCTGCAGGGCTTTGAAATCCGTTCACCATTTCATAAATACTTACATAAGCTAGGCTGCAAAGAGCCTGTGCCACCACTTCCCGACCTTGACCTACCGCACAAAGCTAATTAATCCTCACAGCCTCTCATGGGGAACCCAGCCTGGGCCTCACTGACTTGCCACCCCACACACTTCAGGCAGCCCTCAGCAGTCAGCAGTGGCGCGCAAGCCAAGACCCACGTGTCATCCTGGTGGTGACACTAGGAGATGCAAGCCAAGGAGGTGCAGGAGCCCTGAGCTGCACACACACAGGAACTGACTGATGTGCAGAGAGATCACCGTGGGCGGGGGCACCGCGAAGGCGGGGCTTCACCCAGGGGGAGCCAGGACAGACACAGGGAGCACTCAGGTTTAGGAAAGGACCTCAGGGGAATCGCCGAGGTGAAAGCACAAGTGCCGTGTTTGGAAAACGGTGCGCTTGGCTGCAGTGGAGTTTACTGTGAGAAACAGCAGGTCAGTGCTGAAGAAGGGATCTGAAGAGCTCAGCCTCCTTACTTTCCTGGAGGTAAGGAAGCGGCAGGTTCAGGGCTGGAGGTCAGGGTGGGAGCCTGGAGCCCTGCTCCTCCCCCGTGGAAAACAGCCCTCCTCAGTCCCACCACTCGCCCAGGGAGCACACGCAGGCTCCGGGTCTGCCGCAGCCGGATGCGCAGGTCTGAGGCTGAGATGGAGCCGGCGCCCCAGGTGGTGAGGAGCTTCTCCCCTCACCTGCAAGCCTCTACTCATCACAAGGCAACAGAGCCATCTCTCACCCATCTCCTTAAACTCCTCGTTGGTCAGTTCCAGCCACGCGGCGTCCATGTCGTTGAGATCGTAACGACACACGCTGTCGGCCAGCGTGCGGATGTCAACGTAGCCCAGCTCTGGAGGCTCGGAGCCTGACGAGACAATGTACTTCTTGGGCCTGATGAACATGAGGGATTTCTCTTCAGATACAACCCTGGTTAAGAAGAAAAGGCAGCCGGGGTTACCCTTCCTGCCACAAGGAAGCAAGTCTGTCTGTCAGAAGGCCCCAGGTGCAAGCGTCCACCTCCAACCCCCAAACCCCAGGTCACCGCCTGGTTAAGAGTTAACACCCTAACATCACTAATAAAATAAAGTTGGAGTCATTAAAGCCCCTAAAATAAAACTAGATGACAAGTGACAAAACTACGGAAGTTGTCACCACCAGCTTCTTCCGTGTGGCTTCCCAGGACCCCGAGTGCCTGCCGCCATCTGACAGTGGGGCACACACACAAGAATGCACTCTGCCCTAAGTGTCAAGGGTTAACATCTGAAGCTCCCTCCACGAACCAGGCCTGCCCACCCCTGCTGGAGACCACGAAGCACAGGGTTCTCTGGGACACGGGGGAGACAAGAGCAGCCACACAGACAATGGCTACAGCAGAGCGCTGGGGAGCCGAGGGGAGAACCATCACCTCCAGGGCTAAAACTCAGGCCTCGACCATTACCAGGCAGCCTAAGAATCAGAGTCCCGGCCACGTTAGGGATGCTCCCAACACATACTGGGGATCCCAGGACAGAAGGCAAGGTCCCTCTGCTCCTCATCCTTCCACCTGTGAACACCTGGAGAATGCTGTCCTTGCACCCGCTCAGGAGGAGGACAGCACTTGAGACGGTCCAACCACTGCTGACTGGAGCCCATGGCGGCCCAGGAGCCCCTCACATCCACACTGTCCGTCCACCTCCAGGTCTCAGGGTGCCGGCAGTTTGCATTAATACCCAGCTGTCCAAGGAGTCTGTCAGAGTATTTCCAACACCCTTATAATACCAGAGTGACTTTATCTATTAATATATGACACTGAGATAGGCAAATTTAAGGGGGTTTTTCCTCCTACTCAACTAAGGGCAGGGTTTCAGGTGAAAACTTCCACAAGCTCTGTGGGTGTTTACTTGTCCTTTGCTGGGCTCGGAACGCCTGGGATGGGGACGCCAGCGCCAAGCAGTTCCATGGTGCCGTGCCCCAGGGGTGGGTGACTCCTGAAGAGCCCAGTGAACACTCCACTCACTCCCCAGATGGCAGTCCGGCCTGGGAGGGTCATTCAATCCTGCACAGTTATGGGGACATTTGCCCCAGGGACCCCTAACCCAATAATCAGACTCGATCATCTCAAGTGCCTGAGGACATGATGGGGGTGAAGGTAAGCTCAGTCCACACTCAGTGATGGTGAAAGAGGACGTTTCGCAAAGCAGGCAGCTGACTGACAACAAGAAGGCAGTGAAGCCAGGTGCTCCCTCCCTGGGAGGAGCCTCAGACAGGTGAGCAAACAGGCCCAGCTTCATGCTGAGGCGGGTCATCAAAGACCGACCCTCAAAACCTTTCAGGGGAAAAGAGGTTTGGAAGTAAAATCAATAGAAAGTCTCTAAGAACATGTGGGCAAAGTTTATCCAAGGAGGACTCTAAGGTTCCATCCACACAGCCCTAACCTGACAGGACTGCTCACCCCCGTCCTCTCCCTGAGGTGGAGGCAGACAACCCTCCCCAGGAAAGCAGCCTCCAGAGAAGAAGGAGCCACTGTGCCTACATCCAGGTGTCCCACCCCGCCCCCCACTCCCGAGGAAGTCCTGGAATTTACCTTCCTCTAGAGGAGAGCAGCACCTTCCCAAGGTGGAGGCCCACAGCACCACCTCTGGACCATTTCTCATTCCCCCAGACACCCTACTGCTAACTCCAACACTGCTCCCCGCAGCCGGCTGGCTCTCGGGGCAGTCAGACCACTGCTGCGGGAGGGGTAGCCCCTCTCCCAGGTACGTCTACCTGGCCACAGGCTGGGGGATGGTCCCAGGGCTCACTGGCACCTGGACCCCTTTCTCCCACTCCTGTCTCCAGGGATCCGCCAGCACGTAGTACTCGTCCGGGTTCAGCTGGTAGGAGTCATGGAGCTTCATGGCAGTGATCAGGTCTGTCCTAAACACCTGGACACGGAGAGAAAAGGGTCATTGACACTGGGTATTTGCATTCTTCTTCAGAGCACTGGCAGCTGCAGGGTAACCATGGTGCTGCCATGTAACCAGGTCACTGTTTCAACAGAGAACCAGTCTGACCTACTGAGGAAAGCCCGGGGCCTGCCACACCCTGGACCGTGCTCAGGACGGGAGCGGCAGCAGCTCAGTACCCTCACCCCCTCCCTGGCTCTGCAAGACGGCCATGTCTGCGCCAGCCACCAAGACTCAGGAACCTCAGTGCCCTCCTGCGAAACTGCTAAGAGACTCCCAATTCAGCAAGCAGGCTGCTGAAGACAATGCGCCTAAAAACCCCTGGAAGGAGACATTTCACTCAAGGGCACCTTCCTGGTAAATATTTAAGAACCAGAACTCCACTAACCATGTAACAACACCAAGCCAAAACCCAGGGCCACCAAGGCTTCTGTTCCTACCCTCAGGCTGCCTCCACCCGGCCCCTGCCCGCTGGGCACCAGGGCTTCTGGTAAGGTGTCTGGAAAGGCGGGTTTTGGGTGGCCAATGCGAGGCAGAGCAAAGGCTACAAAAATCTAGGAGAGAAGCAACAACAGAGCAGGGGAATCCAGGCAGAAAGGAGCTTGTAAAGAATGTGTCTGCACTCCCTCACCTAGTGTAACTTCTGCCAAGAAAGCAGCATCTGTGGGGGAAGAGGAGGAGGAGGAGAGGAAAAGAAGAAAGCAAGCTACCCGCCTCTCCTCACCCTGCCAAAAACAGACCACAAGATTCCAAGGTACCCTCTGCCAAGAGAGCACCTCAATGCCTCATCACAGGTCAAGGGGGGACCAACCACAAAGGGGACCCCCGCACGCCTGCTGTTCCTGATGGAGACTCCCCACCAGGGCCTCGCCTCAGTCCGCGCAGGTCTCAGCACTACAGGAGGAAGCACTGACCCTGGCATTAGCAACATCCCGAGTTGTATTTGGCACGAAGTGAGCCTGCATCTGTAAGCTACATTCTCTGTTTACACAAGTCACAATGCTGAACTCTCTCTTCTTGGGACAGGGAGTTCTTTCTTGTGCTGCGAAGTACAGCTCACATTATATGCCTGCTAATAGGTCCATATTTGTTTTTCCTGGTGACTTTTCAGGCTGGTGATCACTTTAATAAACTTCACCATAATAAAGTCTGAGGCAGTGTCTGAATAAAAGGGCCGTGTCTCCAGCCTGCCATTTTGGATCTGGACTTTCCCCTGTGTGTCACTGAAGTCCCAGGAACCGGCAGGAAGCGGGCTGTGCGCCTTCCACAAAAGCGCCAGTGAGGCCAGGGGCCCGTGCCCCAGGGGGCGCGAGCTGTCAGTCACACCCTCCCCACCCCCGAGAGACAAGTCCTTTCAAGTCCCAGCTCTACATCTTCAGGAAGCAAATTAGTTAAAAACATATTCCAATTAAGTCTGATGAGTATCAGTAGTTAATAAGGGAATCTGCCAAAGAAGGGGGAAAAAAATCAAACTGAAGCAACAAGAAGAGAAAAAGCAGTCAGTCCACTCTTCCTGCACTAGAGACTTGGGAGGGGGTGCTCAAGACTGAGGCAGACGCCCGCAAAGGGACGTGAGCTCAGAGGTCCCCAGCAGGGCTCAACCTCGGCACTGCAAGTATGGAGTCATTTCAACTCAGAAACTTAAAAACAGCAACAGCCTGGAACAAAACACAGGTCAGGGCCACGGCCACGCCCCCCACACTGCCCAGTGCTGACACCGGGAGGGGTTCTAGCTGAGGGACTGCTGCTCCCACACAGGTACCAGCTTCCTACAGCGCGTGCACGCTCAGTCGTGTCCAGTTCTCTGCAGCCCGCCAGGCTCCTGTCCATGGGATTTTTCAGTCAAAAAAACTGAAGAATATAATTAATAACAGCTAACATTTACTGGGCACAATTTACCTCTGTGTATTAATGCTCTTAATCCTCATAAGGATCCTGTAAGGTGAACACCTGTATTATCCCCATCTTACAGATTTGGAAACTGAGAAAGAGGGGTTACATAAGTTACCCAAGAACGCACTGACATCAATACCAACAACCTGGTGTGTGTGTCAACCATACACACTCACGCACACATGCAGGACAGGCACAGTCACGCCAGCACTCGGGAAATACCTCTGAAGGCTTTCGATCTTCAGGTCTGGAGCATGAACTTCTCCCGTGCTGGGATCGGGAATTCTGGGACCAGGTAGTCGACAGGCCTGAAGACACAAATGTCCCAAGAAAAGCAGTCAATCAGAGGTACACAAACCACGGAGTGTTCGCAGCAAGGCGCCCGCAGTGCCACCCCAGGAGACGGCCGGTGCCCCGCCGCGCTCTCCCCTCTCCCCAAGAGCTTCTCCACCCCCACCACACTCACGTCCCGTCCCACAGCAAGCCAGCAAGACCACTCCGCACCCAGGGCTGAGGGCCACTGAGCCACAGCACACGCACAGAGGGAAGAGGCCGCTCATGAACACCATGGAGGTGGTGCCTTCATCCGTAAGCCTGCATTTCTTAAGAGGTTCAGAGTCTCACAGTGGTAAATATAAATCCAGAAACTTAAAAAAAAAAACTTTCAGGAACTTTTCAAACGCTAACATCATTGTGCTATATCCTAAATCCATACCCTAAAACATTAGGAAAAAAGTTCTGACTCCACAAAAGAACTTAGCAATTCCTAGAACAGGGAAACTCCAGCCTGCCACAGACTAGGGGCTGCGGCCAAATCCCCTTTACAAGTGCCTGCTCCCCTCTCCCAGAAAATGCCTGCCGGCATCGGCTCTTCTCTGAGCTCAAAGGACAGGAAGTGGCCCCTTCCCCCACTAAATCAAGGGAACTGGGAGCCCCACCAGGCCGCCTGTGTCTCCTTAATGCCACAGCGTCTGAGTCCTCTTGCTCCAGGCCTCCTTCCCCAGGGAGGGCGCGTCCACACCCAGAGTATCACCCGGGAGACTGTCAGACCTGCATTCCCACACAAGCGCCAGGTCCACGTTCACCTTCAGATCAGACATCAATCAGGCCCAGAGTGCTCCTAAGGTGGGTCACCTCAGCACTACTGTAACTGGCCTCAATGTTTTAGTCAAACCTGATTTTCTTCTTCTTCAAGAGTCATTCTAAACTCTCCTCGCTCAGCACACATCCGATTAATGGCCGAGTGGAACTCGGCTGCCCAGTACCTCAGCACCTCAGCCCCTCTTCTCCACCCCTGTCACTGCCTCCAGTCTCTGGATGCTGCATCACTGCCTGAGATCCGAAACCACCCTCCTAACTACTTGCAGTGTGTCTAACTTCCTAATAACTCTCCTCCATGTTCAACAGACTGTAGCATTTCCCATAAATTAACACCACTCTCCCTCCCCCCAAAATAAAAGCTAAAACCTGAGGGGGACTGCCATTCTATCAACAAAATCACTTTTCACTCAAACAGGAAACTCTTATCTCTACAGATTCTAGAGACAAGAGACACAATCAAAGCACCCTTAAGACCTTGGGGATATAAAGAAATAGATTCTGCGTATAAGCCTATCATCAGATTTGCCATGACGGAGACTAAGGGGATTGCCAAGTGTCCCTCAACAGGCGTGAGCACTACCGTTGATGACCAGTCCTGAGGCTTGTTTACTGGGTCAACTGACTCTGCTCTTAGGCCAGCAGAACAGATTTCCTACCAGTAACCCTACTGAGTGGTTCAGTATTAGACTCCTGAATGAACATGAAAGTTTCACTCCCACACTAAAGGAATATTCTGGGCATACTGGGGTAAGTCTGACTTGCAGGAAGTTCTAAATCTGGTCATTATTGGAAAAAGGAAAACAGAAACCAAATTAGGAACCCAGAAAGGAAGGCCGCTGGGCAGCTCATGTCTCTAGACAGGCCTGTCTAGCCCCCTCCAGTCCTTGGGCCCGGACAGGGGAAGAGCACAGGCATACTCTGGACGGACCGCCCAGGAGCCCGAGGAGGGGGCCGAGATGAGGGCGGAACGGGGCGGCCCCTCTACCGTGAATCGCTAGCTGAAGTGTTAGGGACAACCTCCAGGCTGGTTCCCAAGGTTCCATGCAGCTGGCACAGAACTCAATCCAAGGAATGGTGATCATTTTCAAACTTTTCCTAGGACTGCTTTCACATTCTTGAAAAATGTTGCCTGTTTTTAAAAACAGATATTCAAAACTGCTACAAATTTGGCATCTAATTGTATTACCCAAGAGAAATGCTGGTCCACCCAGAAATAGTCTGTTTCTCTTCCTTTTAATTTGCCTAATGCAAAAAGAGGAAGAGAAATAATATTAAACTCTCCTTTGCAGAAAGGGCAAGACTGGGGGGAAAGCTAAGCTTAAATTATCACTGACATAAAGAATGTTCTTAGTTTACATATGAAGTCAAAAACCAGAAAGCACCCAAATAGTGGCATATCCATACCATGGAATACTATCCAGCATTAAAAAAGAATGAGCTGTTGATACATACACAACATGGATGAATGTGGGAATAATTATGTAGAGTGAAAAAATGCCAGATAAAAAGAGTACATACTATTCCATTTATATAAAACTCTGGAAAATATAAACTAATCTATAGTGACAGAAAATAGATCAGAGGTGACTGGGGAAAGAGGGAAGGGAAGGATTCTCTTCGGTTTTATGATTTCATGGGTGTAAACATGTCAACATGTATCAAAGTGTACACTTTTAAATGTGAGCAGAAAATAATTGATGATTTTCTGCCATCCATTTAGAATAAAGGAGAAGAAAACGCTCCATTTTACTCTACGCAGGTGGTCTGTACAGAACCTAAACTTTGCTGAATAGTGAGAAGCAGCTGGTCCCTCCCTCCCTTGTCCAGCAGCAGATCCTTGTTGCTGGCGATTTCCTCCCTCTAGTTCACTTTAAAACTATGTAATAACTATTTACAACATCCAGTACACCTAAGTCAGTGCTGTGCACACAGCAGATGCTTAATGTTTTAAAAAATGTCTCTTAACTGGACAAAAAATACAGTGTCACTGTTGAGGACTGTAACCCAGGAACTGAAGGTGGTAGGTACTCAGAACGCACCGCTGTTTTACCTATTAGAAGACAGGCTTCTGAGCTCAAGGAAAATGAGGTCACGGAAAATAAAGCACTAATGCCTTTAAAGACAGCATGGTGGGGCCACTGCTTCCTGCCCAGAACACACCTCCATCTACAAAGTCCACAGGAGACTCCAAGCAATGCCTGATGTCCCTATACCAGTTCTCTCTCAGCCACGTTCTCTCCGGTTCCTCCAAGACCATGATCCAAGCAAAACAATTCACACTTATTTTTAATTTTAAAACGTTATGTTATAGAACTTTTTAAGTATGTTGGGTTAAAAAAAAAAATCAGAGTATTTCTAACACGAAAGGACTAGGAGACAACAATTTACACTGCAGTAAGATACTGGCCACTCATTAGTTCTGAAAAGCCATGTGCTAAGATTATGCTGGGTTAAAAGCTATATTTTGTTTTTGTTTTCAGAGTGCTGACATTTACTGACAAGCTAAGAATATGGCAAGTAAATTTTTGTTTTATTTTCTTGTTGCTTTCAGGAGAAGAGTTAGGAACTCTAAAAATTCGGCATAACATTTAAAATTACCTTACTTCCCATACACAAGGTATTATTACCTAAAGTTAAGTCCACTCTACTGACAAGTGACTTTTAAATTCTTGACATGTACTTTGAGTATCAGCAATTAATCTCTATTAAAACACAGAGAAGAATTAGCGAAAAATAAAGCCTTGCTTTGTTTTATGATCCCCATCTTCCCTTAAAACAGAAATGCAGGGGTGGTGAAAGCGACAAAAGGCTCGCAGGCCACAGCACCGTGAGCATGATCCTGTGCGTGCTCTGCACTACTAACCCTGCTTTCTGGTTCTAGGCTGCACTGACCTTCAACGCTGTCCTTTGAAATACAGTCATGCTGTCTTGCCTTAAATCTAAAAGAAGGGAAAAACCTCAAGAGTAAATCTAATACATATTGCACACACCTCCAACATTTGGTAGTTCGTGTGTGTTAAGCCTTCCAGGTGGTGCAACGCATGAAAGGTTCAGCAACAAGAGTGAATGGCAGCTGGTGGTGCCACACCACCACAAAGGCAAGCTATGAAGGAACCTCACCCCCGACCAGATGGCGCATCTCCCGTCTCAGACCCCGCTTCTAGACCCTAAATACCACGCTGGTGTTTTTAGGAGTGTTAAGCCAGCTTAACAAAATAAGATGCTTGGGACCAGCAAGTATGGGGCCCAGAGAGCCAGTTGATGTCACAACAGTGCAGACTGGAGAGAGCTAGGCGCGGCCTTACTCTTACTGTACCAGTAAGGTGGTGCTACACAATGTTTCGTCTGAGAAGGGAACAGATTTAACAGTTCCTATTCGCTTGCACTGTGTGGTAGAAGGCCCGCCTCACACACCCCTGCTCTTTCTACCAGGGCCTGACCCCACATCTCCCACAGCCCAACCCCTTTCCCTCCCAACATGGCTTGTTAGCTCTGCGGTTTATCTTCCAAAGCACAAAGCTTGATGGGTGCACATTCAGAGCACTGGCCCAGGATTGTTTCAACATACCTGGGCCTTCAACCAACTGACACAAATGTTTCATAGTCACCCAGCCCTTCTGTTAAGTTCAAGTCCATGGAGCAGATCAGGTGCTACTTGTTCCTTGAGCCCAAGATGATGCTCTGCCCGTCAATGTCGACAAGCCACAAGCTGGGTGTGAAAAGGGATAAAACCATCTCCACGTGCCTAGAGACAGGCATACAACACACACTCTGCAGTACTTGAGCCAAAATTCCCACATTTCAAGAATTCCTACACAACTCCTCGGTGTCACAAGATTCAACTGATGGTGGGAAAGGAGCAAATTAAAGGTCCAGTCACACAGGAATAGAAGCGGAAGCAGAGTCATTAACCTTTATGCAAAAGAGAAACCACTGAGGACCTCTAAAGACTTGTCATGAAAGAAACCAAGCAGAGTCAAATAAACAAACAAAGTGAAAGCAAGTCATTAAAAAATGTAACTAACACAAAAGGTCCAAATCAGAAAGTGTGTTTCATCCACACAAAACTTTCGTCTTTCTTCACTGTTTATCTGTAAGCTGGAGAGAGCCCAGGAAAACTAAAGTCCTCACATGACGTCATGTTTGTCACTCATCAACCTGCATTGCTAAGTGCAAAATCAGTCGGTTTGACTTTTTACTCAGCTGTTTTCTGTGTCTTTGTCATCACAAGTGAGGGAGCAGAACTTGGTTGGGTAACTGGGAAAGACAGAAGTCTTTCAGGGTCAGCACAGGTGTGGAAACCAGACCAGGTAAGGCGTCCCCAAGGTGCCCGGTCCCATGACCCCTGGCCACACCCCAGGCCTTCCCATAGAGACGTCAACACAGCCCTGTAATTTGGGGCATGAGGCAAAATTGGTTCCTAGACCCCATTCCAATATGCGCTTGCGGAAGCTTCCACATACTAACAAGCAACTGTCAAGTGCCAGCGGGGTGTCCAAAAATTCAACTCAATTCTGACATGGAGACAGAACTAGATTCCAGACTCAGTCCCACAAGACCACCACCCACTTCAGAGGCCAGCCGCCAAGCCCAGGTTGTTAGCTATGCTTCTGACCGGCAGGGGTTCCCAAGACCCTCTCCTCGAGTCATTTGTTAGAGCATCTCACAGAACTCAAAGAAACATGTTCCATATTAGATAACCAACTTATTATAAAAAAGATATTGAAGGGGATGAATCAATAGCCAATAAAGAGACACACAGGACAAGGCCTGGGGAAAGGGCACGGGGCGTCCAAGCCCTCTCAGAGCACACCGGTCTTTCCCAGCCACCGCAGGTTCACCACCTGAAAGCACCACCTTGGAGCTTTCAGATTTTTACCGAGGCTTCCTTATCTAGGCATGATTGATTAAATCACTGGCCACTGATGACCAACTCAATCTCCAGCTCCTCTCCTCCCCCCTCAGGCTGGATGGAAACGCTAAAAATAGCTGGTGGCCCCACTGTCGCATTTGCCAAAACCCCTGAAGACGGAGGCCCAAGGACTCGGGAGGAAATTAAGCACTTGTTTCCCGAGGCTGCACCCTGGCACAAGGCATTAAACTTCCAAGACTAGCTGAGCCACCCCATCCCAGGAGCCCAGCCTGTGAACACCCCAACACGGTTTCATCCAACTGCGAGGCTGGTAGTCCAGGGCACCTGGAGAAAGGCTTCCACAGCTATGCCTGCAGCTGGAGGCGGACTTGCACTGGCGCAGAAAGTGCCTGTGCATCCCCAACTGTAAATACCATGCCGCTATTCCCCTGGACCAAGCCAGCAATCAAAGCAAAGGGCTCCAGCCCAGGAGGCCAGCCGGGTCCAGCCATGGCTTTGTGGGCGCCCCAAGCTGACGTCTGCAGCTGTCTCTTCTCCACTTGGACATGCGAGGCACTGGGCTGGGAGCTGCTGCCAAACTTCTGTCAGAAATGCAAGCTGGAAAGGCTGGGGAGGGGCCACTGCACTGACCCAGCCCTTGTTATGAGCAAGGCTTCCAAACACCCAGACTCAACTAAGGGCAGGCTCAGTTCTGGGTACCTGAGTGCAGAGGCAGAAGGCACCCTACTCACACCCACCACCGAGTGCTACATGAGAGGATGGTCTCCAACGCACACAGGCAGGCTGGTGGCAGAGGCCCACACAGGACAGCAGTTGCTGTCAGAGAAGGTGGAAAGTGTGTTTATGGTGTAGATGTGTGCATGTGTCTATATGACCCGGCGTTCTAAGGCTTTAAATGAGAGCTGTTTGCCACAACCATCACCCACCCTAACGACCAAATCAGCAGGCCGAGACAGGCAGCCCAGCCACAAAGTACCATCACACACTTTCCACTGGATCAACCATGACGAGGCCAGCCTGCCTCCCTTCTATCAGCAGCTATCGTCTTCATCCTCTACCACCACCACTCAATTTCCACATGGAGCCTAGGGCAGAAGAAAAACCAGCTTTGTGGTCTGCCTACATCAACCCTCCAGCACATTATAAATATCTACCTTAGTCCTCCATCCCTGCTTTCTTCAGGGAGACCAGCATAGACACAAACATATTAGCCGGAGGACAAAAACAGCCCATTACAAAGAAGGTGACTTGATGGATACACTTTTGGTGGGGACTTTGGACACCTTTCCTCCTCCTAGAACTCTGGGTGAAAAAACAGGTTTAGATGAAGCATCTGGTCTTCTATGGGCTGAACTGTGCCCCCTGCCAAATTTCTTATGTTGAAACATAACCCCCCAGTACCTCAGAATGTGACTGTATTATATTATTTGGCCATAAAGCCTTTAAAATGGTGATTAAAATGATGGATCCCAACCCAGTGTCACTGGACCACAAGAGGACATTTAACCACACAGAGACATCAAGGATGCTCATGCTCAGAGGAAAGACCTGTGAAGACTCAGTAAGAGGGTGGCAGTCGGTCTGCAAGCCAAGCAGAGAGGCCTCAGGAGAAAGCAAACCTGCCAACATCTTGACCGTGGACTTACAGCCTCTAGACTCGTGAGAAGTAAATGTCTGTTGTTTAAGCCACAAAGGCTGTGGGATTCGTTATGTCCGCCGGCAATGATGAATGGAAGGGCCTCTGGACAGCTGAGAAGGCCTGGACTGGGTCAGGGTCCAGAACTACACTGTCCACTATGGTAATCACTAGACATGTAGCTTTTTAAATTTTAATTAAGATTAAATAAAAATTTAAAACTCAGTTCCTTACTTACACTAGAACATTTCCCTTCTATCGTGCAGCTCTACTCCAGAAAGCAGAAGGGTCTAAGTCTGAGAGAACATCCCAGGAGAATCTTTTGTGACCCAGCCCTCCCAAGGTGGACAAGAGGCCCGAGTCAGAGCAAGCACAGACCTGCTCCTCAACCAAAAACGCAGGGGAAGAGGCCTCTCTGAGCCTTTCATCAAGCACTGGAAGTAATTCATGAACCCTTCTTCTGATTAATTCTGAACCTAAAAAGCAATGGTTTCTTTTTGCAATTGCTGCAAGACAACACCGTGTACTCAGTAAGCAGCAAGCACTTACGGAGTGCATACAACTCCAGAGGACACTTTGACAGGTACCAGAGGTGCAGAAAAGGAATGCCTAAGCTCATTTTTGCCTCAAGGAGTAAAAAAGCCTAAGTAAATATTAAAGAAAACAAGTAGCGAGGGTCGTGAACCAACAAGCACCAAGAATTTCAGAAGGCATTCCCAACGGCTCGCACAGGTGGGGTACAGCCCCTTCACACAGTTCCCTGAAACAGAAGGCAAGCCCCTCTCCCAGAGTGCTCACTCCTGTGTCTCTGCTTTCCCCACCCAGTTCACTCCTCCCTCATGCCAAAGGTCAGCTCCTACTGCCTGTCTGAGAGGGTCCCAGCCCTTCCCCATTTGTCACAGCTTTCCCATCACCACCATTTCTCCTCCTAGCTGCTCCATGCCTGCACCCGAAGCTCCAACCAAACTGTATTTGAGTTCTTCTGTTTCTAATAGTCCTGCTGGCTGTCAGTGTGGGTGCCCACAGCAAAGCCTTGCTCTCTAATTTTCTGTTTTTAATTCTGCTTTTAATCTGCAGAAAGTGAAGAAGAACTAAAGTGCCTCTTCATGAACCTGAAAGAGGAGAGTGAAAAAGTTGGCTTAAAGCTCAACATTCAGAAAACTAGGATTATGGCATCCGGTCCCATCACTTCATGGCAAATAGATGGGGAAACAGTGGCAGACTTTATATTTCTGGGCTCCAAAATCACTGCAGATGGTGATTGCAGCCATGAAATTAAAAGATGCTTAATCCTTGGAAGTAAAGTTATGACCAACTTAGACAGCATATTAAAAAGCAGAAACATTACTTTGCCAACAAAGGTCTGTCTAGTCAAGGCTATGGTTTTTCCAGTGGTCATGTATGGATGTGAGAGTTGGACCATAAAGAAAGCTGAGCGCTGAAGAATTGATGTTTTTGAACTGTAGTGTTAGAGAAGACTCGAGAGTCCCTTGGACTGCAAGGAGATCCAACCAGTCCATCCTAAAGGAGATCAGTCCTGGGTGTTCATTGGAAGGACTGATGCTGAAGCTGAAACTCCAATACTTTGGCCACCTGATGTGAAGAACTGACTCATTGGAAAAAACCCTGATGCTGGAAAAGATTGAAGGCGGGAGGAGAAGGGGATGACATAGGATGAGATGGTTGGATGGCATCACCGACTCAATGGACGTAAGTTTGGATAAACTCTGGGAGTTGGTGATGGACAGGGAGGGAGGCCTGGTATGCTGCAGTCCATGGGGTCACAAAGTTGGACACGACTGAGCGATTGAACTGAATGTAACTGAATCTGCCCAACACTTGGAGCACAGAAAAACAACCGTTTGCATAAAACAACTTCATCCTTCAGGATCTGCTCAACTTCGGCCTCCTCTATAGGTTTCCCTGGCCCCTCCCTCCTCTGAATGTGTGTCTACATATACTCATTTCCACAGTGCATAAGAAAGGCATCTCCAATTGTCCTGATAATATCCAGCTCTGATGGAAAGTCATGTGTCAAAGACAGAGTTCCTTGAAAACAGGCCCAATACCTTTCCCATCACTCAGCAGAGTAAGCATTCTTTCAAGATTTCCCAAATCTGATCTGTAATACAAAACATAAGATAATGGGCCAGAGCTCAGGCACACTGCTAGGTTCAAAATTTCCTTGTTATCTGAAAGACACTCTTCCCTGGGTCGTCTGTGAGCTTCCCAATACACAGACGCTGTGTGACATTTATTTTGACTGCCTGGAAGCCAACTAACTTCTGGTTCTCAGCTGCACTGTGAAAATATGAGGATGCCAGAGAGCTGAGTCGCAGACAGTAGTATTATTAAATACAGTCATGTTCAAATCCACTGAAGAGCGCTGACTCGTGACCTACTAAAAACCTGTGCTTGATATTTTCACATCACACCAGGCAGCCCAATCTGCCTTTGTATCAGGCTGGACTAGTTAATAATTAACTGGCTTCGATTAAGTTCCCTTTTCATAAAGAGCAACTGTGAAGTGCTGTAAATGATGTTTAGGAAAAACAGACACACTAGTGACTCTGGAAACTGGATTATTCACCTTTGGACAACAAACAGGAAGCCTGAGGAATGCCGCCCGCATTGAACCTCACCCAGGAAGATGAAGGCCTGCAGCATCCCACTCAGATGTGACACTCAGGCCCTGGCTCTTCTCTGACCTCACTGATACATGAAGCGCCTCAGCTCTTTAAAGCATTACATTAAAAAATCCTGTTTTTACATGGACCCAAACCCTGGTAGGCTCCAAGAACAACAAAGCAGGACTTACTGCCATTGTCGTCAGAATCCTCACTGCTGCTGGGAAGGCGACCTCGTTTCATGATCTCCCCGGGAAGCAGCAGGCAGCCTGCAAAGCAATGAGACAGCACTTAACCCAAGATGATAATACACGGCCATCGAGCTGTGCTTCAGATGGCAGCCAGGATTCACAGCACACAAAAAGCAAACAGTCGGCTTTAAGTAGCATGTGAATTATAAACAGTAAAAAGACCAGAGAGACATGATTAGGTGCAATTATTAACAGAACAGGTTCAAAAGGGAGGGGGAGAGGTGGAGAAATTACACATCAGCAGGTCTCCCAAAGGTGCCAGGCTTCTCTCTCGCTCCTCTGACATTATCACTACAACTACTCCAGGAGCCTCTTTAGCTGACTGGCAGCAAGCTCTGCGGAAAAAGCCCATGGCAATGAGCACAGTACTTCCTCACTACATACAGATTCATATTTTACACGTGTATTGGGGGTGGGGGGTTAGGGATGGGGCTATGCCGGGATGTGTGGAGTATTTACACTGCTTCTCGGGCAAATACTGCTGAAAGAATCCTAAAAACTGAATACCTAGAATTCTAGGAACAAAACAAACGGGACCCTGGGAATGCAAATGCCTATCCTTGTCATCTCCAACCCCCCAGCAATTCATTCTTAGCCAGACTCCTCCCCCTTTACTCAGGAGGAAACTCAAGTCCAAAAGGTTTAAGCGCTGACCTGCCCAAGGTCACATTGTGAGCAGGCAAAAATCCAATTTCACTACCTTTTCCCCAACTCCTTACAGGCCTTGCCCAACCCAACAGTCTGAGCAGACACCCCGCCTACCCGGCCAGCTCCTGCCAGACAGCTGGTGGTACCAGGCCTCCAGCACCACAGAACGGAGAAAGAGGGCAGTGGACTGAGACCGAATGGCCACCACCGAACACCTACAGATGACCGTGAGGTTATATTCAGACAGGGTAGCTTTCTAAACAAAACCAAAAAGCTTTTCCAAACTAAAAATTACTCATCACCTTGACATCTTTCGGGCCCAAATATTACTGCCAGATCGGTAATTCCCAAAGAGAGAGGAGGGCTTTCCCAGTCAAAGTATGGTTAGTCAGCCATCCCCTCCCCACTCAGCCCCTCAGTAAAGTATATCCCAACCTCTCCCTCCCTGGGAATCCCAGCCTCACAATGTGATGAATTTCTAAGAGTGGGGCACACAGGAAGCGTGTGGGGAAAGAACGTGGAGCATCACTATGCTAGAACAGGCCAAGACAAAAACCACTCTACGAGGCAGAAATAAAAACCCAAAGGTCTGCTCTGAGCGAAACTGGAAAACTGAAGTCAAGAAAAGCTGAAAGTATACCATACAATGCATCTGCTCCCACCTTCAAAACAGACATATATGATTCTTTCAAATAATCAGGTCCCTAGTCTATACTGTAAATTTCCTCTCTGAGACACTCACTAGTTAAGGTTTCTATGTTTTTACCACATGATTCTTCAAAAGATGATTAAAAGAACTTTCAAGAGGAAGCCAGGACATGAGTCCTGATCCAGGTTACAGGTAGCGTCAACAGTCATAGAATCTACAACCACTGCAGCCCCACCCGCACCCCTGGCTTTTCTGCAGAGCCCTCTTCACCCATAACACTAACACCCAGCAACCGAGGACAGGCCCACAAGTTCCTGGCAAACTCCTGCGGCCCACTGCCCGCGTGATTACCCTCCCTGCCCCGTCACCCTCTGCCAGAACGCCAGGTGCTGACAGCTGAGCTGTCCTCCCGCTTTCTAGAAGGCACCCCTGCCCCCCACAAACTGTCAGGAAGCACCAGGAGAAAAGAGAAGGGCAAAGACCCACTTGTTACCAGGAACAGCTTCAGCTCCCTAAATCCTACTTTGCAAGAGAGCTTGAGAACAAGAAAAAAAGAAAAAGTGTTTCCTAAAGAGGAATTCCTTAAGAATCACAGTGTGAAGCATCAGGGCAAGAAGAATGCAGTCCCCCCATCATGAGCAGGTGTTAAGAACGGTGAGGAGAAAGAGGCTGAGAAAGGCCATAAACCCTCCCTGGCCAGAAATGAGGCAACAAATGTTGGCTGCATCTTCACTGATTCAGACAACTAGCATTTACCTAAACAGAAGAGTTTGGAATCTTTTTAAACCAAAATGCTCTCCTCCTAGTGTTCATACACAGTTCTCAGAGAAAGCACACGCTTTCAACAGTCACTATATGCAAAATGCAAGCACTGGCCAAAATGGATGATGCTCCTAACACGGAAATACTTGCAAGCAAAATTACGCAAGTAAAAGAAAAGTAAAAATAGCATTCTCCTTCTAATGAACTCCATTCTCACCAGCCCTGAAAGAGCCTGAGTAGAGGAGGTGAAGAATGCGGTGCGTGCCGCACCTCTCCAGGGAACCTGCACGGTGATGGGGAGAGCGCACGCCAGCATCGCCGCCTCTGGGGCTCTGAGGTACTTAAACCTTGACATCAGGCTGATTTACCTCACCTGGGGTTACTTACCCCTTCAAGAAATTAAAGTATGCACATGTTACTGTCTTTAAGACACACAATACAGTGGTTGTAAGCTGCAAACATCTGTCCAATGAAAACCAATGAGAGCAAGCAGAGGGCCCTCAGCATCATTCAGGGCACTCGCTGATTATTATCTGGATGGCAGTAAGATAAGTAATAATCAATTAAAAGGGCTACTTGCAACGCTCCAGAGAAAGCAGCAAGAAAACATAATAGCATATAATGCATCCCACAAACATCTGAATGTCTAATATATGAGGAGGTGCTGGAGCACAATGACTGCATCTGATCTCAGGGAGCTCCTGGTCCAGCTGAGGAGACAGACTGGTCAGCAGGAATTCAACATGGTGGGTGCTTGACAGTGGTCAATACAAGACTAGAGAAACACATGCTGATGGCGTTGGTAAGATTCTGAGCTGAGTCCTGAAGAACAAAGAGGAGCACAAAAAGCGGCAGCACATTTTGGGCAAAACACTATAATACTTAACATATATATATATGTATATACAATCTAGCATATTACTCTCTGCAGTGCCTTCATATTCAGAATCTTACTATTTGCTCACTTATTTACTAATATGTGTCTCTTCTTGAGCTTCCCAGGTGGCTCAGCGCTGAAGAATCCACCTGCCAACGTACGAGGCGTGGGTTCGATCCCTGGGTCGGGAAGATCCACTGGAGAAGGAAATGGGAACCCACTCCAGTATTCTGGCTTCGGAAATCCCATGGACAGAGGAGCGTGGTGGGCTAAAGTCCATGGGGTCACAATGAATCATGACTAAGCAACCAAGCAATATCAACAACAATCCCTTCTTACCTTTCTGCTCAATTGCAAAGGCCCATCATTTCATAATATGTGACCCTTCCAAGTCCCCCTACTGCCCCACCAGATCTTTAGCCACCTACACCTAGATTGCTTTAGGCATTGGGAAGATCCCCTAGAGAAGAGAAAGGCTACCCACTCAAGTATTCTGGCCTAGAGAATTCCATGAACTGTATAGTCAGCCCATGGGGTTGCAAAGAGTCGGACACAACTGAGTGACTTTCACTTCACTTCCTTTCTCCATGCCCACGGTTTTCTTTGTTCTTGTTTTGTCACTAAGTTGTGTCCAGCTCTTTGCAATTCCATAGACAACAGCACGCCAGGCTTCCCTGTCCTTCACTCTCTCTCAAAGTTTGCTCAAACTTGTGTCCATTGAGCCGATGATACTATCCAACCATCTCATCCTGTCACCCTCTTCTCCTCCTAACCTCAATCTTTCCCAGCATCAGGGTCTTTTCCAATGAGTCGGCTCTTTGCATCAGGTGGCTGAAGTATTGGAGCTTCAACATCAGTCCTTCCCATTGATATTCAGGGTTGATTTCTTTTAGGATTGACTGGTTTGACCTCCTTGCAATCCAAGGGATTCTCAAGTCTTCATCAGCACCACAGTTAGAAAGCATCAATTCTTCAATGCTCAGCCTTCTTTATGGAATTATTACAGTAAATTAATCCAGCCTATGAGGTGACCTCTCCAGGCTATTTCCTCTGCCAATCTCTCCCTCTGTTTCACACTGCAAAAGGCTCCAGCTAGAAACCCAGGTTTTCCACCACCTGGCCCCTCCCCTGGCTCTATCCAAACATCTCTCCTACCAAGACCCCCTAACCAGCCCACCTGGCCTCTAACATAAAACACCTCTTCTTTCCAGCCTCAGCCTCAGCTCCCAGAGCTCTTTGGCCCTCTCCTCCTCACCCATCCATCCCAATCCCACCTCTTCTCCAGGGCTCAGCTCAAAACCACTAAGTACCATCCACCACTCCAATTAAAACCATTTACATTCAGTACCACTCATTTCACCTTTTTCATCTTTTAGAACTTTTTCACTCAGCCTTTTAACGTACTATTTTCTTTAACACGCAATCAAACTCCTGCCTTGCATCATCACTCAAATGTTTTATACATGTGTGTCTCTAAAAAGTTACAGTTAAGTTCTAGAGAACAGAGATTCTCTTGGATTAAATGTGAAATAAAGACTTCACAGAAATGGGTCTTGAGCAAAACTTCAAAAAAAACAAGATTTCAAAGGGCAGCTAAAACAGACACCCCCAGAACTCTGGGTCCAGTCCTCAACAGGGCTCTTCTAACATCCTATCTGATTTCATCAAAACTGGCTTCAAAGTGATACAATTTACAGGAGCCTGGAGTGTCCATTTGCCATGAGAAGCATAACAGCTAGGTAGACAAAATACTATTAGGCATTTGGGACTTTGCCCAAAAAGCAAAAAGACTACCTAGGAAGCCTGATTATAAACACTGCCTGGAAAGGCCCAGTAAGAGGAAGTCACTGGCCAAAGACCCTGGCTGGATCAGTCAAGTGACAATCCTTTGGAAACAGGCAGGATGAGCGGAAAACCAGGCACATGTGGTTGTGGCCCAGGGCATCATCTCCTCGGAAAGTAACATCCTGCATGCGGATCGCTCTCTTTCGGCCTCTCCTGTCACATGGGTTAAAAAGCAGTGGATTAAAAAAAAAAAAAAAAAAGCAGTGGATTCGTTAACACGTTCATTCAATTAAAACTGTATCAAGTTAGATGCCAAAGATATGATGAACAAGGTAGGGAATTGCCCAGAGGGAGATACAGTAAGCAGACATCTAGATAAGTAGCTTCAGTGTGATAACTGTTACGAAGACCTGGTTTCAATCCCTGGGTCAGGAAGATTTCCCAGAGAAGGAAATGGCAACCAACTCTATCATTCTTGCCTGGGAAATCCCAGGTATAGAGGACCCTGGCAGGCTACAGTCCACAGGGCTGCAAAGAGTCAGACATGATTGAGCAACTAACACTTTCACGGGATATGTGAAATCTGAGCATATATGAGCAAGCTGCCTCAAAACCCTCAAATTTATGTTTTCCTTGGACTGAAATTAGGGTGGGGAATCGGCAAGCACTAAAGAGCAGCCCTTAGCTGAAGGAACCCACCCCCAAGTGGTTCAGGAATTTGCAAGGGAACAAATTTAGTGACCTGGGTGTGGTACCAGGGAGGCATGACTGGTATGTGACTCTAGCCAAGAAGAATGAGAAACGACCCTGGAGGACAGAAAGAAGAACTTTTACAAAAGAATAAGATGATTAAGAACTTCAGGATGTTTATTCAGTGCTACGCCTGGGAAAAAGACAGATTTGAGGAACTGTCCAGTTATCAGAATTATTCTGTGGTGGAACAGGGACCGTTTATCAGGGCATAAACTCTACAGCTATACTAAGGATTGCACCCTAGTGATTTTAATTGCTTATGGTTTATATGCAGAAAGGCTATTTTTTTCATTCAAAGTATCAATTTTGTCCACTATGTTTTCAATCTTATTTATTTCACTCTCAAGAAGTTCTAGAAAGTACTCAAAGACCTCTACATATTCCTTCTCTGTGTATCACTTAATACATAACTAATGCAGGGGATGAACGGGGCTTTCCAGGTGGCACCAGTGGTAAAGAATTCACCCATCAATGCAGGAGTCGAAAGAGACTTGAGCTCGATCCCTCGGTCAGGAAGATCCCCTGGAGCAAGAAATGGCAACCCACTCCAGTATTCTTGTTGGACAATCCCAGACAGAGGAGCCTGGTGGGCTACAGTCCATGGGGCCACAAAGAGTTGGACACGACTGAGTGACTGAACACACCCACACGGTGTAGGATGAAAGACTGAGTTCCTGTATGTAAACTCCATCCTATGTTCAACTCAGCTTTATAGAATTTGAGACGCTTCACTTTAATATCCAATTGACCTTTAACTGGAGTAACTTCTATTTATTTTCAAATTTATAAGGTGTCCTTCCATTCTCTGTCAAAGTTAATAATCTAATATTTAAATGTACTATATTTTAAAATGTACTTAGAATATGTATAATATAAAAATGTACATTAAAGAACGGACTTTCAGACACCAAGAAGTCTTACATAAAGACAAAAGTATTTTGTAATGAGGTGGCTCTATCTGCTAAGTTCAGACAATTCAACTATTATTTTTAAACACTATGCAACATGATTTGGTCCCTTAGTCACTGGTCATAGACTATTAATACTTCCCCCATAAAGACAGACTCACATTTTCCTAATAGATCTTCTTTCTTCTTATCTTCAATGAGTATGAAAGTGAAAGTGAAAATGAAGTCGCTCACCAGTAGTGTCCAACTCTCTGCGACCCTGCGGACTATAGCCCACCTCCATCCCTGGGATTCTCCAAGCAAGAATACTGGAGTGGGCTGCCATTTCCTTCTCCATTCAACGAGTATACATTACCCCAAATAGAATACCCAAATATAATAATGACCTATACTTCAAAGTAATCTCTTATCCATAAATGAATGTGAACAAAATCAGCTGGTTTCTTATCTCAGTTTTTATAGCAAACATTAATCTCCTAGACATAAAGTTATCAAATTAACAACACTATCTAAATTCAAATGCTCAGAGTTTAAAAATACTAGTGTGACTGTAACTCAAACCCAGATTTCTCACTTTAACCAGAAAATTATATCTGGTCAAAAAGACAGTCATAGATTTGATATAACTGACAAACTGCTTAGATCTTAAGTGTTAAAAGCTTTAATCTTGTCTAAATATTTCAACTCAGAAAAAAAGAACTTACAAAAATGTGTCTGTTACAATGTCATATATCAAAATTTGTTTAAAGGACATGGTGCCCAAGCTACTACAGTCTCTGCAGAGACATCTACTTGAAAATATTCAGCTGAAAAGAGTTTATATTAGCAACAAATAACCAACCACCTCTCTCAAAAAAAAGATTTTAGTAACTGCCCACATAATCATAAATGAAATATTTATCCCTGTCAATGTTACTAATAAAAACCAAGTGCTGTAACACACTAGTTCACCATTAAGTTCTTTATAAATTATTTTTAAAACCGGACTTTGAAAGTAAATAAAAGATTTTAAGAAATTTATAAATGTGAGTGGTTCTGAATGAATCACAGCAGCTCCCATTTGCCTTTATAAGTATTCCAATCTCTGTTCATGAGCCCTAAAATAATCCATTAAATCCCTCCTAGGTCTCTGTAATTGATGACAATTAGAGTCAGCACCTGAAGAGCAGTTATGACAAAACATTCCAACCATCTGTATTTGGGATGTATTTTTGTTAACTTCCCTTTCCATGAATTCACCCCAAACAATATAGGCAACCAGACATCATGGACTCCAACCCTGAACTTCTACCCCTGTTTCTATCTACTCAGAATTCCTTTCTAGTAGATCTGTATGTTCAGATGCGGAAGATACCAAAAGACATTCCAAGAAAGAAACCACCACAAACTGCAGGGGAGAAAAATGGAATTATCAGCCCATTTACATATAAAAGAGGGAAGAGATATATATACAACTGCTTGCGTATTCATAGAAAATTTCAGGAGTGACTGCAGTGTTCTAGGCTGAATAGGTTGGGAAATTTTACTTCCATTTATGACCTTTTACAGCATATGACCTAGACAGCATATTGAAAAGCAGAGACATCATTTTGCCAACAAAGGCCCATCTAATCAAAGCTATGGTTTTTTCCAGTAGTCATCTATGGATGTGAGCTGGCCTATAAAGAAAGCTGAGCACCAAAAAATTAATGCTTTTGAACTTGGGTGTTGGAGAAGACTCTTGAGAGTCCTGTGGACTGCAAGGAGATCCAATCAGTCTATCCTAAAGGAAATCAGTCCTGAATATTCATTGGAAGAACAGATGCTGAAGCTGAAACTCCAATACTTTGGCCACCTGATGCGAAGAACTGACTCACTGGAAAAGACCCTGATGCTGGAAAAGTTTGAAGGCAGGAGGAGATGGGGACAACAGAGGATGAGATGGTTGGATGGCATCACCAACTCAATGGACATGAATTTGGGTAAACTCCGGGAGTTGGCGATGGACAGGGAGGTGTGGCGTGGTGCAGTTCATGAGACTGCAAAGAGTCAGACATGACTGAGCGACTGAACTGAACTGAATGACCTTTTAGATTATTTTAATTTTTTACCATCATCCTGCACTATGCTATTTGTAATAGTAAAGATTTAAAATCCAGAACTGTTGTTTCTTGCTCCTCACATTAGAGAAGACCCTAGGAGCACAGCTTCTTGAAGGCCCCACACAGGCACCAGCCTAAAATGAGCAGCTACCAATAAACTATATATATATTCCACCTCCTTCCTGAGATGGGGTATCAAAGGCTTATATTGTTTTAAAATACCTCATGAAATAGCATAGGAGGAAAAAAACAGAAAAGGTAATAGGATAATGCTGTAAAATGCTACTATCACTCATTCATTATTTAATTCAAAAGTGAAAGTTTTCAAAACATAAGAATAGCCAGTGTGCCAGTAGCAGGTCACTAAAAATATATGCAGTAAGAATACAAAAACTAACTCAGACAAGAAAACTAGGGTTTAAACTACCTTTAAAGAATTCAAAGTCAAATAAATACTCAACCTCTTATCCATTTCAAGAGCAGTACTATTTTTTTGGGGTGGGGGGAGGGAGCTACATTCCAGAGATGGTTACCAAACACACCATTTCCTCTACCCATGGCAGGCATGGTTAATAAATTAGGTCATTCTTTTTTTCCACAAGCCCAGGCGTGACCTCAGAATCCTCCTTAACACTTAACACAGTGCTGTCACTGTGTCAAAACTCAGATGAACGATGCTGTCTATTTGCCCTATAGGTCCTCTTTTCACACTTTTTTCTTTTCTTTTTCATCAAATTACTGGAGAAAACGAACATAAGACCAATCTCTTCAGAATACATGAGAAGAAAGTTTATAAAACACTTCACTGAAGTCAGAAGTTTGTGTTTCATTCAGCCTTGGGATCTCTGAACCAAATTCTAATTTTTAACACATACACACACTCATTCTTCAGATCAAACTCTAAAACTTCACTGAAGAATAACACTTTAAAAAAAACTAAGTGTTAGTTAGCAGGAGATAGTTCTGAATGAACCAATGTCAAAATAAGGATGGGAAAGGAGTCTACACTCCCTTATCTGACTCTTGGAAGAATAAGCCAATAAATGCAAAGTGACTACAGGGTAATTTTAAAAGATTTTTAAATGCTCAAACCAGATGTTCTTATACAGGATATACAAAGCAGCTTCTGCAGAAACCAGACTCAACCAGCTAATGACAATTACACTGTGCACAGACTGAAATGCAGCTGTTTTGAGAAACTTTGTTCCCTGATTATAGCCGGTTGTCAGAAACTATCAGTTACCACTAACAATGTTAAGTCACCAAAAAATTTTAAAGTACAGTTTAAAAAAAAAATCCAGACTTCCAATGTTGTACATTTGAAGATCTAGATGACTCATTTAACAACAAAAACTGCATTTACACATCATCTGAATTATATATTAAAACAAACATTTCATCACAGTTGTACAAGTCTTGTTAGT
Organism: Cervus canadensis; assembly: GCF_019320065.1. Taxonomy (NCBI): domain Eukaryota; kingdom Metazoa; phylum Chordata; class Mammalia; order Artiodactyla; family Cervidae; genus Cervus; species Cervus canadensis. The sequence goes on from NC_057386.1 coordinate 86,851,897, forward strand.
ACAGTCATGGAAATGTAAGACAGTCTCAATACCGAGCAGCAAGGTCTGCAAAGTATTCTCTGAGGCTAAAGCTGAAGACAGTCTCAGCCATGGATTGTGTCTACAGGACATCTTCCCCAAAGAAACATATAAAATCCTAACTTAATCTCTAGAAAATGTTTTGGAGGTAATTTACCTTTCCTAATTTTAAAAAGAAGTACGGAAAAACAAATAAATAAATAAAAAGAACTACGTACAGTAAGTTCTGGAGAGGTTAGGCAGCAAGAGCAAAGACACAGAGATGGGTCGAGGGCAAAGCCAGAGGCTGAATCAAAGACCCATCCCCAAGGTGGGTGGCCTCCTGTGCCATCCATCCTCCTCCCAGGGGATGGGACCATGGACTTCCTGCTCCTGGGCACCTCCTGAGATTTAGAAAGAGGTTATCGCAAAGATTAAGGCCATGGACTACACGGTATCAGGGGTCAGACAACTAAAATGTACTCAACAGTCTGTTAACTTAGAACTTGAAACATACTTCCTGACAAGCTGATGTTTAGATGGCTGCAAATACCATTTTGCCTGCTGGAGCAGACACAAGGGAGAGCTGGACAGAGTGCACACGAGTGGCTCCCTGAACACTACCACATGGCTACGTGTCCTCTGAGCAGCAGGTACTCACTTCCGGTTGGTGTGACACACACCCTATGTGGAGAGACATCACACTCCTCTGGATACGTCTCCCTCTGGATACAGTCCCAGGTCAAAATGTATATTCCCTCACACAGGGCTTCTTGGCCTGGCCTCCCAGCAGGGTGTGACTACCCAGCCGTCTTTTGCAAGGTACATGGGGTCCTGTATTATACATCCTACCCTCAAAGGCTAGTCTAGGAACCAGAGAGTTAGGAGCCATTGCCCTGAGATGAGTTAAGTGCCTTCATACTCATCAAACAAACTTCTGATTTCAACTTCTTGTTTCAGTTTCCTATCAGAAACGGAATTCAGTCCCAGCAGAAACAATCTGGTGACTACCTAAAACTGTATCACTATACTATACTACAGGCTTCCCAGGTGGCACTAGTGGCAAAGAACCCGCCTGCCAATGCAGGAGCCGTAAGATACATCGGTTCAATCCCTGGGTCAGAAAAATCCCCTGCAGGAGGGCACAGCAACCCAATCTAGTATTCTTGCTTGGAGAATCCCGTGGACAGAGGAGCCAGGCAGGCTAAGCTCCACAGGGTCACAAAGAATCAGAAATGACTGAAGAGACTTAGCACGCACGCATGCACATACTACACTACAGGTACATGCTGTCCTACAGGAATATATACTATTGTACAAGTTTTCAATATATATATAGGTATGGCTGTGTCATTATAAATCAGGGGTCTACAACCTGCTGTTGTTCAATACATAAGAATAGTTTTTACGTATTTAAATGGTTTGGGAGAGGGAATCAAAAGAACATTTCAGAACACCTGAATATTATCCCAAATTCAAATTTCACTATCTGTAAATAAAGTTTTATTGGGACACAGTCACAACCATTCATTTACTTTTTGTCCACTGTTTGCTTTCGCACTTACGATGGCAGAGTTGAACAGCTGTAATAGGGACTATCAGGCCCACAGAGGTTAAACTATTTGCTATCTGGCCCCTTTACTAAAAAAGTTTACTGATCTCTGCTTTAAATCAACAGACTGGCAGTAAGGGGGTAAGAGGGTGAGGTAGGAGGGTTGTGATCTAAGCAACTTAAATTAAATCCATGTCTAGAAACTTGTGAATTTTTCTCAAAGGAAAACCCCTGAGGCTCCTTCTTGGGGCCAGTGTACACTAAGTTATAAAAACTAATAAACTTATCTGATTTTCAAGCCAGTAACCAATAAGCAGAAAAATGACTATTCTAGACAGGCATTTTAACTATACTGTGTGGTTTAACAGTGATGTAAGAGGGTAAGAGAGAAATCATAAAAAGAAGTCACCAGAATTTAAATGCCAAATTGAAATCCAAGGATGCACTTAAAAGTATTCATCCAGACCCTGAAATGACATGTAAATTTTTGAGTAACTCACTTTTTCTGCTGGAGAGGTTCCACAGGTTTTGGATCTCAAGTGTCCTTGACCTTAAAAAAGTCACAAGTCACAAATACTCAGCCTACACATCTAAAGTGCATCTTTTTATTTCAGCACTGAAATAACTGATGGTCATAAAAATGACCATGACTAATCAAGAAAAATCTTAAATCATGTTAAGTGTACTTTGTGCTAAACAAACGCAAATCAGGCAGCTCAAACTCCAGCAACTTGTTAACCTTGCCAATTCTTGCTGCTTACTCTGGAGTAAGGAGTAAAAGAAAAAATGTTCATTTTATTCTTCAGTTTGGACTCTCATCAGTGAAATCTTCACTTAAAATAACTGCTTAGAAACTGTCTTAGAAGCTGTCATGAATTTTCAAATTAATAAAATCTCCTGTGCAGACATTATTAAATGTCTGATCCTATGCAGATCAGTATTAAAAACTATATATTACTGCCAGTTGGAAGTGCATTCAAAACAAGAGAAAACTGATTTAATTCCTTCAACAAAATCAGCCTGAAAGAACCTAAAGTTTAAAAAATGAACTTACTTTAACTGCCTTCAATCACCTTAACAGTCTTTAACTCTACCTGAAGAACCAAAAGCAAAAAAAGTAAACATGTAACTTGTTTTAGAGTATTCATTAAAAGCTTGGTCCTTGAACATTTGTTAAGTGCACATAATACACCACTAGTCTAGAGTTAACAGAAGACTCAAAAATGGAAATACCCACTCTTCCTATGTTTGTTGCTTTCAGGTAAGGAAGACATCCTGAATAAACTTTCAAAGTCTAGGCTAGATAAAAGCCAAGCCACAATAACATGGCCAGAGTCACAATCAGCATTCTCTTAGACTAAATTTTCTCTCTGTTCCATGGCAATCAACCCTGCCCGAACTTAAACAAGATGCCACTTCAACTGAAAGGTAAAAAAGGGCTCCAGGACCAGAGTTTACTTATTCCATCAGAATCAACCATCTGTGAAAATACCAAAATATAAATCCCTCACAATCACATATCAATATTCTTTGTATAAATACACCAAGCAAATGGGATTCCCAAATTGGCAGCTAGTAAAGAATCCACCTGCGATGCAGGAGACCCGGGTTCAATTCCTGGGTCAGAAGACCCGCTGGAGAAGGGATAGGCCACCGACCTCGGTATTCCTGGGCTTCCCTGGTGGCTCAGCTGTTAAAGAATCTGCCCGCAATGCAGGAGACCTGGGTTTGGTCCTGGGGTTAGGAAGATCCCCTGGAGAAGGGAAAGGCCACCCACTCCAGTATTCCAGACTGGAGAATTCCATGGACTGTATAGTCCACAGGGTGGCAGAGTCAGACATGACTGAGTGACTTTCCCATTCACTTTCACCAAGCAAATAGCAAGATTCTCAATTGTCTCAACTTTTTGAAATTTTATATACTATATATAATAAACCTATCAACTGTCCAAATTTTAAACACATTACCAAATAAAGCGCTGCCAGGTCTTCATATGGGCTTCCCTGGTGGCTCAAACAGTAAAGAATCTGCCTGAAATGCAGAGACCTGGGTTCAATCCCTGGGGCAAGAAGATCCCCTGGAGAAGAGAGAATGGCTACCCATTCCAGTATTCTTGCCTGGAGAATTCCATGGAGAGAGGAGCCTGGCGGCTATAGTCCATGGAGTTGCAAACAGTCAGACAAAATGCTTTTACAATGCTTTCAAACTGTGATGCTGAGGAAGACATCTGACGGTCCCCTGGACTGCAAGAAGATCAATCAGTCAATCCTAAAAGAAATCAACCCTGAATATTCCCTGGAAGGACTGATGCTGAAGCTCCAATACTTTGGCGACCTGATGAGAAGAGCCGACTCACTGGAAAAGACACGCTGGGAAAGATTGAGGGCAGGAAGAGAAGGGGGTGACAGAGGATGAGATGGTTGGATGGCAACACTGACTCAATGGACATGAGTTTGAGCAAACTGTGGGAGACAGTGAAGGACAGGGAAGCCAGGCGTGCTGCTGCCCACGAGGTCGCAAAGAGTAGGACACGGCTTAATGACTGAACAAGGTCTTAATATAGAGAAAATCAGCTGAACACTAAAACTTTAAAGGAAACAACTGTCTCAGGAACTAAAACTTTCCCCATTAAGGTTCCTATCGGGCTTCTGATACAATCTAAGAAACTAACAACTCCAAGCAAAGTCCGCCTTTATTTGAAATTTTTTTTAAATTTACTGTTAAACAAGGCAACAGTGTTCTGTCACAAGCTTGAAGCGAGACGAAAAGTAGTTTAACACTGGTATAACTCCCACTGTTTGACCAATTAAGTCAAGCTTTTCAATGCCAATCCAAATAAGCGGCAAGATATTGACAAAAGTGTTATATTTTCCTCTAGAGAATGTCTTATTTTATTAACCATGCAGGAAAACTGGGCATATAACGCAAATTCTTACAGACCATGAACTGTAATAGTGTAACAGGTGCCCCATATGACTGAGGAAAGAGCTTCACCAACAGAAAGGAAGCAAGCAAGCAGAACTGTGAGAGTCATCTGTCTCCTCCTCACTCCTGACAAAGCCTAAAAATACAAGATTTGGTCAGTGTTTGATGTCTAGATGTTTGTTGTTCTAACCACCTCAGTACTGAAAGTTAATTTTTTTCTCACCAAGTGTGCAGATAAATGCACCACGCAAATTTCTTTAAAACCGTTTTCAAACAAATAATCTCCAAACTGAAGACTCTAAATTACACACAAAAAATGCTACTTTAATTCTAACTTTTTCAAATCCAGTCATGATTAACTCGGAAGACATGCCTCCTCAATGTCAGAGGTTCTGTCAAAAAGTTACTACAGATTAGAATCTACTTATAGGAAATAACGAGATGCAATGATCTTTGATTGGACAGTGTTTTAGACAAAGCCACTGTTATATTTGGAGGCGACGTAAGAAAATCTGAATATATCCCAAATAGACACGCTAGCTAACAGGAGGAAAAAACACTCCTTACACAACTGTACAGACAGTGTGATTCATTATACGTATGTATACACAATTATCTGGAAAATGGTAAAATGATGACTTCTAGGTGATAGGAATGTGTTTTTATATTTGCTTCTATAGTTGAAAACATGTACATGTAACACCATTTCTGTAATAATACTTTAAGCTACTAAGGGCTCTTTGAAGTAAAAAATCAATTATTTATGAAGGTGAAACACATGGAGATGTGTTTGTATTCTCACCAAGTCCTCCAAGTTTTGTTTGCTTTTTTAGTTAATCCTTCTACCCAAAGTCTCTGGGCTAAGCAACTGTTGATTCTAAAATACAACATGTCCTTAAAATCCAAAAAGTTTTTTCTCCTGTTCCCACTTTTCACACACTCATCATTTTTCACTATTTTCCCTTTATAGCTACTCTTTCAACCTCTGCAACAGGAAACGAAAATATTCACTTATACGCTGAAAACCGGTCTGGTGATGGAGGAGGAACTTGTTGGCGGGGGAATCTTGTTCTTTCTAAATGAACATACATCCACTTTTGTCGAAGTTAAAAATCTCTGTTACAACCCACTCAAATTTTCTTCTTAGAAAGCAGCCTATGACCTTAAGATGGAATCAAGTTCAAATTCTACTGAAACCTTTATCTCTGGCTGCTCTGAGGAGGTATGTATGCCAGCTTATCAAATACACGTATAGAAACACATAAACTTAAGGGAGAAAACAAAATAACAAAGTCAATCTGATTTAAAAGTGACATTAGATGAGATTGAAATCTTTGGGACAAAAGGGCATTAAGAATTTTCGGGTGCAGGTATTTGCTACACCAAGTGTCACACACAGAACATGCAGTGTATCTGTCCAGTATGTGTTGCCCACTCTACTACGGTAAATTATTTTATCAAAAGTGTTGTCAGTCTAAGTATAGTTACACTGAACGCTCCCTTTCTCCAGCTAAAAGTGATTAAATCTTGATTAGCGGCGATCTGCTCAAACACAGCTTCCTAATCTCTAACCACTGGTGGATCACTACCTAAACCAGCTTCCAGAGAAGTAATTTCTCTGTATCTTAAAACTAGTTCATTAACTTTGAAAGGTATTAGCCTTGAGGTACAAGTAACTAGAGAGCTAGCCGTTCACAGCGGGTTTTCTAAAAAGGAAAAATAGTTCACCTAATAAAAACCTTTGGGAAAGAAGCCCCTAAGCATTCCCATTAATGGAAACTTCAGATTCTCTCTCAATTTCCTAAAAATGTAGCCGTCTTAAGTCATTCAACTGCAGCTATCACTTTACAAAGAGAAAATTTAAATTCCCCCTCGGCTGTGGTAAATAGAAGGCGACAGACCCTCGCCCCCGCCAAAGCGAGGTGGGGCGCCTGCCTCCTAGTTACTAGAAAACCAGCCAAAGCTGCTTTTAAACGGTCTCGTGGTGACGACGCATTCCTAACGGGTTTCGAAGGCACGTTTAAATCGCCCGCTTTTTTGTTCGCTCGCTGCATTCACCCGGTGCCGGGACTACGGCCGCCCCCGCGCGCCGGGGAGGGGAGCCCAGGGTGGGAAAGCCGGGGCGGAGTGATGGGGTACGACCGGGGAGGGGGGCCCGGGGCGAGGAGAGCCGGGGGCGGAGGACTCTGGGATGCAGAGCCCATGCCGGGGGGAAGGGAGGGGCTGGAGAGAGAAAGCTGAAGACCCCAGGAAGGCGGGGACCCCGGGGCGGGGAGAACTGGGCCGCCGCCCCGCACCGGAGAAAGCACCGCGCGGCGCCCGCCGGGGTGTGCGCAGAGCCGCGGCTTCGCGCAGCGACGCCGCCCCCTCCCTCTCTCCCTCGTCGTCGCCGCCTCCTCCTCCTCCTCCTCCCAAGGCGACAGAAACAACAGCGCGGGAGGAGGGGAAAGTAACTCCCGGCACCTCCGCCGGAATTAGCCCCGGTGCAGTGATGACACCTTCTCGTGGCGCAATCAAGCCCCGCTCCCTCCGCAGCGGCGTCCCCGCCGCCGCCGCCCTCTCCGTTTGAAAGTGGCCACCCCCCGCCGCCGCCGCCGCCGCTCCTCCCGCCCCGCCGCCGCCAGCTGCACCAATCCGCTCGGCCCCAGTTGCAAATCAAACGCTCCCTCGCGTCTAGAAGCCACTTGCGCCGCTGGAAACGGCCGCGCCGTCCCCCCCCTCCCCGAGTCCCTCCCGGGCGGCACCTTCAGACTGGGGCGGGCGCGCCGGCGAGAAACGGCTGTGAGATGGGAGCGGGAGCAGCGGTGACGGCGAGCAGCTCCGAGAGGACTCGGCTCCCGCTCCCGCCCCCAGACAGTTCTGGAAACTGTGTATCACCTCTGTCACAGGAAGCCATCCGGCGAGGAAGGCGGCGCGGAACCAACAAACAAACGCCTGCGGCCGCCCGCCGGAATCTACGCGGGGACCGCGACGGGCTTCGGGCCGTTCCCCGGGCGTGAGCGCGGTGGCCGCCCCCGCGCCGCGGGCTTTGTGCGGGGCTCCCGCGGCGCGGGCGCGGTGGGCCAGGCGTCCCCGCCCCCGAAACCCCCCACCCCGGGCCCCGGCAGCGCTGCTGGGACCGTTAGGTGACGCTCCAGCGCGGCTGAGAAAGCAGCGCCTCGGCCGCCGCCCGCCCGTCCCCATTTCCACATGGAGCCGCCTCTCCTCCAGCGCCAGAGGCGGGCCACAAAAGTTGGCCCCGGGGCCACCCAGCACCTGCCCACGTGCCGCGGAGGCTAGCTCCCGGGTCTCCCCCGTCCTTGCCCCCCCGCCGCCCTCAGCCGCCAGGTCACCTATTACCGCTGGGAGGGGAGAGAGGCTGCTATTTAAACGCCCGCGGAAGTTGAGGCACCCCCACTGGCGGGTGCCGTGCACCTGCCTCCCGCCGCCGCGCTCCGCCACTTTGAGCAGCAGCCGCGTCCTCGGCCCCGCCTCCTGCCCGCAGGCGGGCGGGGGGAGCGGGAAGGAGGTGGAAGGGATCGAATTTCTCCAGCAAATGGGACCGTTCCGACAGGATTCGGTTCCCCGGTCAACATTCCACATTCCATCCCTCTCCCGCATTTGCAAGCCAGCGCCAACAACCAGGAAAGCCTGCTGGCTACAGAACAACAGCCCCCCAACTCACAAATACACACTCACAGGCGCAGGACACGTGCACTGAAGGGCTTCGCAACTTGCAGTCCCGGGGTGCACACTGCACGTTTTCAGGTGGACCAAGCGACACGACGCCACCCTCACAATTTGCAGACGGTGCCAAAGGTTGCAATTTGCTATCCGTTTTAAGTTCATGGTTAATCGGTAGTTTGGTCTACCAATGCAACTCCTTCCTAATTTCACCGATAAAGGGTTTTACACTTCACAGGCAGTCTGGCTGTAAGTAAAAGGTCCGTTCACTGGAAACCCAATTGGGAAGAATCTAACTGCTAAACTGTCCCTGCACCCCCCACCCCTCCCTCACTGCCCTTGAATTGATGCAATGAATAATTTGGACATGTGTTGACGCGGTGATAAGAGATAGGGCTGCACCTACCCTACACAGATGTACCTATATCCACACCTATGTTTGGACTATACAGTCGACGTCCCTTCCCCCCGCACCACCACCACGGTCACACACACTCTGGATTCATATATGTACCCGGACCTTGTTCTGCCATTGCCATCTGTCTACCAAGTTGCTATTATGCTTTCCACTTCCATGCAACCTAATGCACTTTGGCTGTTTAAAAAATTCTATAACTAAAGCCAACTAAACTGGGTTTCTGCTCCTGAACGTGTTTTAATTGATGATTCGCCTGAAAACCGCATGTTCTTCGCAAATCCAAAAGAAAAAGCTCTTAAGTCTTCAGCCCCCAAAACTGAAAAATAATCATAATAAAACTTACTGATCCAACACAGATCAATTCTCAGGATCCAAAAATCATCCTCTCCTCCTCCTCCTCTGGCCCCCGCCCCGGCAATGCCCAAGTTACTGGTGGGATAGTAACGCTGCGCTCGGCGGCTGCCGGCCCTCCCTCCTTCGCTACATATCGAGAACCCAATCTTTTGGCGCCATATTAATGACGTACTATATTATTTCCACTAGGCAGCGACCTTCGGCATTAAATTACTCCCGAGAACTCCCGAGCAAAGCAACAAAACCATCAAATATGGCTGAGCCTCTCAGCTCGTCCTGCAGCCGCCGCCGCTGCCGCCGCCGCGGGATCGGAACGCGCACACGGACCCACACGCGGACACGCGCGGACTCTCGGTCGGCGCGCCCTCCCCGCGCGCCCCCCGCGGCCCGCGCGCGTACCTGCTGCGGAGGGGTTCGGCCGCGGCGCTGGGCTCCTCGCCGCTCGCTCCGCGCCGCATGAGTTCGGGCCGCGGCGGGCTGGCGGACGGAGTGGCGGGCGGGGAGCCGGGCGGGCCCCTGCTCTCGCCGGCGCACACACACCCGGCGCTCGCGCAGGGAGGCACTCTCGGACGAGCGTTTGGCTTGTTATGGAGGAAGGACTGTGTGAATCAAACTCATTTCTGGGTCACTGCTGCCACAGGGGGGAGCACTTTAATCCCTTGCCAAAACGAGAGGGTGGGGACGGGAGGGCGGAGGGAGCGCGCCGGGAACCGCGGTGCGGGGGGCTCTGTCCCTCGTTAACTCTTCGCGGCCCTCGCCGTAGCAGGCTCGGCCTGTGTCAGCAGGGGCTTGCAAAGAGCCGCATGCTTCAGCTTTTAAAAGCTCTTCCTTCACCTCTCTTGTGAGCCTAGACTTTCTTGAGCTGTCTCCAAGAAGGGTGGTGGGCTTTTAAATTATCCCTTTCAAACTCTCCCAGTCTGAACTCTTGTTTGATATCACTGCACTAGAAAAGGATTCTTTCAAATTATTTAAAATTATGTAGATTAAATTGTGGCTATTAAGGAATGTAGTTTGGGTGAGAGGTTTTATTTTTAGATTGAATGGAAAAATAAATAGTTCTTTCGTAGTAACAGTTTTGGGGAGCTGCGGGTTATAATGACATTTTTAAATATAGAAAATCCAGTTTTGGAGCTGGAACACTTCTTTACCTAAGTTTGTATCGAAATGATAATTGCAAATAAGCATTAATTCATTAGGAGACAGTAAGTATTTGTAAGTTGACACCACCGTTATGTTACACTGTGTTACAGAACTGGACATTGTCTTCCAAATAGGGAGAATTGAGCCTAATGCTAAAACTGGAGCTACAGACTAACATAAAATTAGTCAGATTAATTCAGGGGTATTTATGTGTAAAAAAGGTATGATTACTGGTTTTCTGCAGAACGCAAACTTTTTCATGTGGAGATTAACACACTTCTCTCATGAAAGTACAAAAGTGTTAGCCGCTCAGTCATGTCCAACTCTTTGCGACCCCATGGACTGTAGTCCACCAGGCTCCATGGGATTATCCAGGCAAGAATACTGGAGTGGGTTGCCATTCCCTTTTCCAGGGGTTTTCCCGACCCAGGGGTCAAGCCCTGGGGTCCTGCATTGCAGGCCAATTCTTTATCCTCTGAGCCACCAAAGAAGCGCTTTTCTCTCATGGACCCCCTTAAAGAAATGAGTCTATATGATATTCTGCTTCAAAAGGGAAAAGAAAAAAAAAAAACTGGGGTACAGGTTGAAAATACTATTCAATAATCCAGAACATAGATCACTGATTACAAAATTGAGTACCAAACCCAAAGGCATACTTATCCACTGGAAGAATTCTTCTGAATATATCAGGTTTGGTTTCACAATATCACACACCAACCCATCCACCCACATCAGGATCATAGTAATCTGATAAATGTGGGAAAACAAAACTAATTGAGTCTTTCAATTATTTTTCAGAAAGCAAAGTAAACCAAAGGAAATCTTAGGTATATGTCCTTTTTCTCTCTTGCCTGCTTCACTAATGAAGTACAAAGACACCTTATCAGTCCTGTTTATGTGCTCACTTAATCCCACATATGTAAAGCACTATGCTATCATTATTACTGTTATTAATGTTGCCCTGAAGTTACTGCTGTTTTCCTTGGTTCACTTTACACATACTCTACTGCAGAAGTAAAAGGACACATACTTCATAGCCAGACAGACCCTGAACTGAATCTGACTCTACATGTTGTCAGCCATGCAACTGTGGGGTAAATTACAAAACTTCTCTGAGCCTCAGTTTCTTCCTCAGTAATAAAATGGGGTTAACAGGCCCTACCTGAAGGGTTGTTAATTGGAATAACTCCATAAACACGCCCAGCAGAGACCCTGGCAGTAGAGAGCCATTCTTCCTATCTCTCATTCTTGGTCTTCTCGAGCCTTTGAAGACTGCAGCTTTTCCACATTCCAGGGAAACTTACTTCACTCATTCCCCTGCAAAAAATAAAAATAAAAAATAAACTACACTTGCCATTCAGCCTTTTTTTTTTTTTTTCTGACTATCCCCACTCCCAAAACATCAGGCCACAAAAATGAAAGTGTGCTGAGTAAATAGATGAGAATAAAAGGGGGTAAAAGAATACATGAACCCTCAACACTGATTAGATGATTAAGGTGGATGGTCCCAGGAACATAATAAGGTAGTGCCATGTGCCATAAACAGCCTTGGACTAAAAGTCTGCAGCCTCCTGTCAACTCACACTATGACTCTGGACAAATGTCTTTGGATCTTAGTTTCCCCACTGAGATGATAGACAAGATGAAATTCAACACCCCTTGTTTTATTAACATTCAGTAATTTCTGATTGTTCTTACCAAACTTACAAGTTGATGATTATTTGTAGAAGTGGAGGACAACTTGTATCAATAAAGAATGTGTGAAAACAATTCATTATTAATGATCAGTGATTGACATTTTTTAAATAATAAATGTCTTCTGCCAGATCACAAAGGAAACTTTTATACACCCTATTTCTAAAATGGGACAGCAGTGTCTTGTGGCAGCATATTTAAAGAATAAGTAGTACTAAGCTGGCAATTAGGAAATGAGTTTCTGCTAACACTCTGTCACTTATTATCTTAACTTACCAAATCATTCATGATCACAATTTCCTGGTTTCTAGAATGGTCCTGTCAATTCACACTTTATTATCAGAGATAAAAAGGACATTCAAGAAAATAGGTACAAAGTAGTCAGTGTAGTTATCAAGATTCAAGTCTTTTCTGATCTGATCAGTGTTCATGGTGATAATTACCATTCTGTATATCGCTTTCATTTTGCTATTGGCATACACAGTTTAATTATTCCCTTCCATAATAATAGGTTTATAGAAATACTGAATACATATATTCATATTCCTAATTTTGAAATCATACATGATTAAACTTATAAATATTTACCTAGTTATTTCATTTGTGTCTACTCTTCAGGTAAAGAATTATAAAACCTTGATACGAAATTCAGAATTGTTCATTTTTGAAATAAAGTAGATATGTATGCTAAAACCCTATAAATCTCATTCCTTCAAAGAAATTGAGCAAGACATTCTTCCTGGCAAATACCATTGCCAATTGGTAAATGTTATGACATGTGTATATACAATTTTTATTGCACAAGTGCTCTCATGGATAAAATGAGTTGTGTTCTAAAAGTTTATATGTACTTTAATTGTCTGGAACTTTTCATTTATTCCCCAATACCTTGTTACAAAGCGAGCTTAAGTTGTCAAGTAGTTTTAAAAATAACTCTGATAACTAAATGACAGAAAAGAATAACTTTTTTGAATGATATTATTTGGGGAACTGAGCTCCCTGTCTAACCAATCAGTGAAGTCACCAGTCATGAACAGCCTGGTAATCCCTCTGAGTAGGTGGTTACAGCACAGAAAATGATTGGAAGACCAGTGACCAAGATGCTTTCTTGCAGGTGTCAGGACTGACTAAATTATTGCCTTTCTTGAGGTTCTTCATTTTTGGTTTTTTTTTTTTTTTTTTTGCTTGTCTTTGATTTGGTTATTTTAATTTTGTTGATTTTCATACTTTTAGCACAATGCAAGATATCAAAGAGAAACAAGTCTGACAGAGAGACGGAAGAGGAAAACTTAATTCAGCCAGATGGAAATGTCCAAGACTGCATAGGTTCAAAATAGGAGAAGCTTTTCTCAATCATGAATGGAAAACATGATGGAGAGAATTTTCAAATTTTAGAAAGGCAAAGGATGATGATAAATCGCACCTATAAGGGTAACGATTATAAACATTGCCATATATTTTTCCGTTTTTTTTTTCTAGGCATTTTTAATAATGTCACATATTTGAATGATGTCACGTATTTCATTTTACAATGTTTCTTTCACTTCTTTCATTTTTATCTTTTCAGTATTTTACTTTTTAAAGTACTTTTTTTTTCAGGTCTTGGCCAGCCTGCATACCATAACTTCATCTACAAGCCACCTCAACCATATGTTCTCATAGTTACTCCCTCAAACTTGTCAACCATTGGAAAGTTTTGCCAAACTTAACATCAAATTCAAATATCTCTCTTAGCCACTGCCTCTATGACTTCCAAATTTTGTTTCCCACGGACCTTTCTTCTTACTTAAAAAGTCACTCCAATCTACCCCTCCAGTCCTCTCTAATTAGATGCAGAGCAGTGGTAACTCAAAACGTGATCTCCAACCAGCAACAACAACTGCTCCTGAGAACTTGTCAGAGATTCATTACTTCCATCCCCACCCCAGACCTACTGAGTCAGAAAGGGAGATCCAGCCATCTGTGTTTTAACAAGCCTTTCAGATAATTCTGATTTGGGTTTAGCAACCACCTGAGTAGATTTTACTTTCATCCACCATGTTTGAGGTACATGACAAGGCAAGGGAGACAAGGATGCAAGTAAATAGGTAAGCAAGTCTATTCTCTGTCCCCAGTGATGGCGATGTAATAGCTTAGTCCTATTGGACTCTTGTGACCCCATGGACTATAGCCCACCAGGCTCGTCCGTAGGATTCTCCAGGCAAGAAAACTAGAGTGGACTGCCATTTCCTTCTCTAATTTTTGCCCTTAGGGCAGTTAAAAATACAAAGGGGTGATGACAATTAACTACAGGGTGTGGAGAAAGCATAAACCTAAAAAGATTACAGGTGTTAACCAGATTGGGGGTGCAGTGGGGATGGGGAGGGCGCTCTAGTGGTTTTCTTGATTTGGAGGTTTATTTTTTGTTTCTTAAATAAAGCCCCTGGCTTTTGTGTGGCAAAAGGATGGGGGTAGAGGTGAGACATGAGGTAGGGAGGCTAGTTAGGAGGCTTCTGCAGTTGCCAGGTGAGAGGCTTGGATGACAGCCGTGGATCATGCAAGGGAGACGACGAGTAGGCACAGCAGCCTGTGAGAGGGGCTTGGGGAACGCAGTCCAGCTCTCCAGGGGCCTTTGCTCTGGGCAAGGGAGAGCTTCTCCCCCTAGCCAGTTCGGTGTCCAAGGGATGTCTCTGGGGCTAATGGGGTCTCTGTGACATCTCAGAAGGGCGCCCACTTGGTAGAGGCAGTTGTCCCTAGAGGAAGTAACATCTAGGCAACCAAACAGAAGTCCTGTTGGGCAGTGAACAGCTTGAGCTGTCCAAGCCCTGTCCCTGCACACAGTATGGAGTCTGAAACTGTAAGCCCCCGGGCAGACAAGGAGGGGGCCCCAGTCAGGAGGACTCGGGCCCCTTGCAGGGTCCTTCTAGGCCCCTCTTCTCAGAAAAGCCTGGATCAGATTCCAGACCCCTCCTCTCTGGGGTCCCAGGGTCCCCACTCCAGTCTCTTTATCCCTCCACCGGAAAGCTCCATTTTCCTCTTTTCTTCTACAAAACACCTTAATGGTCCATTATAACCTGAGCCCAAATCATTAGCAAATGAAAAACTGGCTCCCATTTTCTCTGAGGCCACAGGATGTTGGGGAGGGGGGGTAGAGGGAGGAAGCTGGGAGGGAGGCACCCCCACACACACTGGTTTGGTTCCAATGTTAATGAAGCAAAGAAAAGGAGGTAAAGCCAACACTTTAGTTTCTGTGTTATAACCGTTTGATAATTCACTGTTTTTTTCCTGCCATGAGGCACATCTGTGTGTGATGGATTGGACGTCAGAGGTGAAGAAGCTAGAGTAAAAGATGGCTCCCAAGTCTCTGGCTTAGAGAACTGAGTGGACTCCTTCATTTGAAATTCCAACAGATGTTCATTAAACACTGAGCAGGGCTCGTGGTGAAAACTACAAACCCCTGCCTCTGGGGCAAAGGAAAAGAAGGAAATTCCTAAGGAAAGAAAATGCAATATAGTTCAGCTTGAGGAGGCAGACAGTTGAAGATGCCCACAAGGCCAATGGGATCAAGAGTCAGCTGTTCTAGAGGAAGGATGGGTTGTGAGTATTGGTTTAGTTTGTATTTAGTTGTATTTAGCTGTGAGTATTGTATTTAGTTATCAGCATAGAGAGGTTTACTGAGGTCATGGGAGTGGATGAGCTCAACTGGAAGTGTCTATAAAGTAAGAAGAAAACGGAGCCTAGGCTCCAAACGAGGGAGTCACCAGTAGCAGTCCAGGTTAATTGTCCTCATGCCTGAATCAGGATTTCAAAGTACCACAGGAGAAAATCACAGACCTGGGCTGGTTGTTTCCACAAGGTGTTCCACCACTTCCACCGTGTCCTGAAATCACTATTTCCCCAGACAGCTCACTCTCCTGTTCTCACTGGGATCTTTCTCAGAGCTTTCTCCCTGTCCTTGCTCTGCCATCCTGCCACTTCCCTAGGCGTTTTCAGCAGAGCTCCTAACCTACATCACACCAGTAACAGAAGCCACTGAAGAGGAAATCCTCTGATCTTCTAACACCAAACTTACAGAAGGTCTTTCCTACAGGCTCGCCCTCCCCTTTTTCTATCACAGTGGGATGCACATGTCCTTCCCACCAACTGGGCTCAGAATCCTGAGACTAGCTCACCTTTCCTGATCTCTTAATTCAAGATTATCCCTGCTCTTTCAGGTATTTTCTACTTCTCTGGCTACTAATTCCTTCCCTAACACATTTAAATAAACTTCTGTCTCCCACTAAAAACAAACAAACTCAAATCTCCCTTATTCTCTTTTATTTCTGTCTTCCCTTTTACAGTCACATGAAAGAAGATCACCATTGACATTCTTTCTTGCTAAATTCAGAAGCAATTTCTCATCCATATTTTACTTGACTTTTCACTTCCATTTGACACTTGTGTTGCGGTCCGTGCATGGGTTGGGGTCCTTAGTCCACTTTTATACCCAGGGTACAAGGACTGGGATAGGGGTCTTGCGGGTCATTTGCTGATAGGATGAGGCACAGATTCTGGGTAAGGCAAATACCTTTCTCCCTAGAGAAAGGGGTAGGAGGAGAGACAGGTTATACTGCTCAGGAGGACCTGAAATCTGTTAATAGTTACAACATGGGGGAGGGAAGGACGATAAGGGTCTGGTTTTTCTGTTCCTGCATTCCAAGACCCTCCTTGGTTTTATCTGCTCTTTCGTCCTTGGGTCACCACAACTTGTTCCTTTGTGCCTTGTTTCATGAAATACTTTCACCTTGAGGCAGGAGGTAGATGAGCACACCCCACCCCGACCCCACTGCGCACACCCGGGGTAAAACAATTGAAGATTTATTCCCTGTGGATCAAAACTCCAAGACCAGACATGTGCACAGACCACACATGTGCACAAAGGCTCCTTGGAGGCCAAAGGGGAGTTATGTCAAGGGATGTTCTACCCTTTTCGGTAAAATCCATCCTGGCTAAGAGAGGCCTGTGCACACATGGAAGGATCCTGAGATATACCAAATAGGGACTGTGAGCCAGACAAGTCAAAACGATTGGCCAAAGGAAACCTGGAAGAAATGCCCCATAAAAGTGAGTCATACTGCCATGAGGATGAGATTCAGCGACTCTCTCTCCCTGAGTCTAGCTGTGCGTCCCGTCCGTCCACAAGTTCTGTATTTTTTCCTCTTAATAAAGAGTTTACTGGTTTCACTACTTTCCGTCTTTGTGGGAATTCTTTTCTGGAAAGTCGAAGGGCCAGAGTCCATGTCACTGACCACTGGTCTAGTGGCTAGGATCTGGTACTTTCACAGCCGTGATCTGGCCTCAATCTCTGGTTGGGAAACCAAGCCCGGTTCCAAGCTGTTGCAGGTCGAGGCCAGCCGAGATCAACATGGCTTCCGTAATGTCAACAGTCTTCTGGTTTCTCTCCTATCTCTCTGCCCTCCTAATTCCCTTCCTGAGACTCCTCTTTCTCTTTGGTTAAAGCAATGCCTCAGACAAACTGTTTTTGAGTAAATGAGAAGCTTTCAAAAACTTCAGCTGAAGGAGTCATTTTGGTTCAGATATTTTACAAGAAAAAAGGAATGATTCACCAACCATGTTTAGAATGGATACAAAAAGAAAAAAAAAAAAAAAAAGAACATCTGGTTAAAGATTATTAGGCTAGTCAATCAGCTGGATGGGTAACCCTAGCTTCCCAGAAGGAGTTCTCAGTCTTATTAAAGTCTGTCAGAAAACTGTTCACGCACTTTATCAGGAATGCTAATTGCTTCCCAGAAGGGGTTGTAAATTACATCACACAAAAAATTTCTGTCCCACACCAGCTTTGAGTTAATTTGCTTTCTCACTTTCAGTCTCTTAAATGTTGGTTTTCCTTAGGGTTCTCCCCTAAGTCCTACTCTCTTCTCATTCTACATGTATCTCCTCTCATGACCACCCCCCAAAACATACATCTGTATTTGTGTCTTCAACAACTTTTCTGAACACCCCGGATACTGGACTCCCCACAGGTGATTCAAACTTGGTGTACCCCAAAAATGAACTCATTTTCCCTCCCATTTCGTGACTCCCCATCTGTCCCAGATCTCAATAAGTGGTATCACCGTCCATAGCTGCCCAAAGTGGGAGTCAGAACATCATCCTTGGCTCTTGCTTTTCCTTGACATCTCCTCCACCATCACCACTAATCCACTCTATCACCAGACCACATCTACGTCAGGTTTATCTCTCCACCCCTAAAGCCACCACCATCATCTCAGTGACTTAAACCACCACCTAACTGTCTCCAGTCCTGTCCTCTTCTAATTCATTCTCTATTCAATAGTCAGTGTGATCTTTTAAAGCAAAAATATGATTTACAGCATTCTCATTAACACCATTACTTGCCATTTTTTTTCTTTGTTTATCCTTAAGGATAGAATGTGTCATCAACATAACTACTTACCTTTGCTAGCTTCCTCCCTCCCCCTGCCTCCATGGCTTGTCACATTCCTTCAGTAGTATCCATTCAGAACCTTTGAAAATCTTAGCCCTAAACTTGGAACATTCTTCCCTATCTACACCACTTCTTCTGGCTCTAATTCACTCAAGTTCTACCAAAGAGACTTATCTCACCTCCCTAACCCCCACCTTTTTCTAAGGTTCCATGACACTCAGTATTATCACTATATTATTGGTTCTATCACTGTTTTGTCATTTTTTGTACCCCTCACTAGACTATCTGTGATTCAATGACTTTGTCAATTATTCTCTCCATTATGTTTCTAGTACTGGGCCTAACAGCTGGTAGGCAGTTAATGAATGTATTTAATGCAATGGATGAATGATCAATATATTTGTGTAATTAAATAGCCTCCAAAGCACCATTTAAAAAAACAGATAATGTTCATTCTTATTTTCTAATGCTGAAAGTATTAAATATGTTTCAGAGAAGACAAAATTGAAATCACCAAAAAGCTATTACTCAAAGATAATGACCACTAAAATTTTGATGTATATTTTTACTGCCTTTTGTATATTTGTGTGTGCGTATCTTAATAGACATGCATAGTTTAGACAAATGGGGTCATACTGTATTTGTATTTTCTGACAATATTTTACTTAGTTTATCCATATAGTTGGAGGTTTATGTTATTTCTGTGTTTTTGCTAGTAGAACGAGTATTTTAGTGAATATCCTTATATCCTTATAGTTCTATAATCCATGATTAGGAAAATGAAGTTTTATTGACAGTATAATATTCATCATATACATGAAATCTGAATGATTCCTGATTCTTTAATGTTACACATTTATGTTTTTCTAAATCCACATTTTTACAAATAAGGCTGTAAATATTTCTATGCATAAATTTTTGTTTATCTATTTTACCATTCTTGGGATAGATTTTGAAGAAGTAAATTACTAGGTCAAAAGTTTTAAGGCTTCAGACTCATTGTGCCAAATTGCTTTCAATGAAACAGGTTGTAATTTAGATTCACCATTGTCAATGATTGGGGACTTGGCTGCTGCTGAGTTGCTCAGCCGTGTCCGACTCTGTGCGACCCCACAGACAGCAGCCCACCAGGCTCCCCCGTCCCTGGGATTCTCCAGGCAAGAACACTGGAGTGGGCTGCCATTTCCTTCTCCAATGCGTGAAAGTGAAAAGTGTCTCTCAATAGTGCCGACTCTTAGTGACTCCATATCCTGTAGCCTACCAGGCTCCTCCGTCCACAGGATTTTCCAGGCAAGAGTACTGGAGTGGGTTGCCATTTCCTTCTCCAGGGGACTTGCTGAGTATTTGCCAATTATTCAGCATAGAGCTAGACTCTGTAGAAGGCGAGAAGTATGCTCTCAAAGAGACATGTATTTGGAAAGCTCCATGGGCTTCCCGGGTGACTCAGCAGTAAAAGAATCCTCCTGAAATGCAGGAGACATGGGTTCAGTCCCTGAGTCAGGAAGATCCTCTGGAAGAGGAAATGGCAACCCACTCCGGTATTCTTGCCAGGAAAATCCCATGGACAGAGGAGCCTGGTGGGCTTCAGTCCATAGGGTTGCAAAGAGTCGGACACGACTGAGCACACACACGTAATACCTACAGAAGCAATAAAGGTAACCTGACCACATATATACATACCACAGTAACTTGAAGATAGGTAATTCTATACAATGCTGAAATAGGTTAAGCAGGTTTCATAAATGAAGTAGAATAATTAAGAACAAAAGAAGTAGAAGGAAAGAAATGGAGATTGTGGGGAAGGTGCCCGGAGAATCTGCACAGGGAGGCAGAAAGAAGGAAAGAAACAATTATTGAATGTTTTCTGTGCACGTGCCAGGCACTGCACTAAGCATTTCACACCTAATATCTCATTTTCTTCTCACAACAACCTGAGAAGTAGGAATTATTATTTTCATCCAGATCCAGATCTAAGTGATGTGAAAAACTGACATTCACGGGGATTAACTAATTTGCCAAAGATCATAAAGCTTCTGAGAGGTGGCACCAGGAATTGAACCCAAGCAGTTTGCCTCCAGAGTTCACGCTTTTAAGTATATGACTCAACTAAGTCATTACAAATTCAGAATCAAGTACCCAGTCAGAAATTGTACTGTGATTTAGTATCAGGGACGTGAGTCAGTTGGCACTCACTAGATTGAGAAAGAAAATGAGGGCAAAAAGGATTCCACATGCTAAGACTTATTTCAGACAGTGGAGATGTAAAAAGTTACTTTAAAATATGTGGCACAGACTTAAATGTAAAATTATAAAACTTTGATAAAAAAAATATAGGAAAAACTTTGGGATCTAGGTCTAGACAAAGGGTTCTTACACTTGACACCAACAACAGAATCCATATTAAGGAAAAACTGGTAGATATGGGTCTCTCAAAATTAAAATTTTTCTCTCCAAAAGTCCCTGTTAAGAGAATGAAATATCAAGCTATAGGCTGAGGAAAATATTTGCAAACCACATATTCAACAAAGAACTAGTATCTAGAATATATGGAGAACACTCAAAACTCAACAATTTGAAAAAAATCAAACAATTCAATTAGGAAATGGGCTAAAACCATGAACACATTTCCCAAAGAGGATATACAGATGGCAAATAAGCATTTGAAAAGATGCTCAATATAATTAGCCATCAGGAAAATAATGCAGATTTAAACCACAATGAGGTATCACTATACTACTATCAAAATGGCTAAAATTTAAAAAAAAAAAAGTGGCAACATCAAATGCTGGCAAGGATGTGGAGAAACTAAATTGCTCATACATTGCTTGTAGGAATGTAAAATGGTCCAGCCACTCCTTAAAGCTGTTTGGCAGTTTCTTTTAAGACTAAACATGCAACTACCACAAGGCCCAGCAATTGCACTCTTGGGCATTTAGCCTAGAGAAATGAAAACTTATGTTCACATGAAAGCCTGTACACAAATGTTCATAGCAGCTTTACTCATAGTAGCCAAGAACTGGAAACAACCCAGATGTCTTTCAATGAGTGAATAGTAAACAAACTGCAGTACATCCATACCATGAAATATTACTCAGCAGTTAAAAAAAGAAAAAACTATTGATACATAGACGAATCTTCAAGAATTTATACTGAGTTTAAAAAGCCAATACAAAAAAGTTATTCACTGTATGATTCAATTCACATATCATTCTTGAAATGACAAAATATAAGAATAGAGAACAGATTAGTGATTACCAAGTGATAATGAGGGGGGTCAGGGAAGGAGGGAAGCCTGTGTGACTATAAAAGGGCAACATGAGGGATCCTTGTGGTGATGGAAACATTATATAACTTGACTGTATCAATGCCAATCACATTGTACATGAATGTCTCCTACAGTAATAGTACTATAGTATTTATAAAATGTTATTATTGTGGGATACTGGGTAAAGTGTACATAGGATGTCCCAACAGTATTTCTTATAACCATATGTGAATCTACAATTATCTCAAAATGGAAAGTTTAATTTTAAAACAATAGGCAATCGGAAAAGAATTTAAACACTAATATATTCCTAGAAAGTAGCCTAAAAGGTAGAGAAATCTCCCAATGTCATTCAACAGAGCCACAGGAATGAAAAATTCATGTGGCCTAAGGTGATGCAGAAGTGTAAGTTCCTGTGATTTCTGCTCTGCTGCAGGAAGGCTCACCTTTTCAGTACCAGTACAAACAAAAGGCTAAGCAGGGTTGCAGGGGTTGCAAGAGAAAAGGAGCATTGAAAATTTTTAAAAAGGAAAAAAGAAGTGGTTCTTCCTAGAGCCCTTTACAAATATTCTCTGTCACCTGGCTTTCTGTTTTCCATCTAAGTGGCCAAGAAGAATTAATGACTATGCCTTTTCTATGGTAGAGACTCACCAGGACCCTGAGGGCAGGGGAAGAATTTGAGTCTTGCCTCACATCAGCCAGATCTTACCTAATCTCTCACACATATTTCTCCACTCCAGCTCCAAGGCTTCACCCTCGATGCCCTTCCCACCCTACCAGGGGCCTGTTCCCTAGCAGCCCCGCTGCCCAGAATAGAGCATCCGTGTAGACATCTAATATATCACTGACTGACTTCTAATCATGGGTCAAGCCCACTCGGTCACTCTGTAACATTCATCTTAGTTTTAAAAACATGAGAGGGACATTGTTGGCAAAAATCCAGGAGTAATGAATTCTATGTTCTAGAAACAGAGAAACTGAACTATTTCAATTTGAAAGTAAGAGTTGGCAGGAAACCAACAGAAGCAAAGTCCTCTGGGGAGGAAAAGGGGGAAGCAAGCTGGTGAGTTAACTTGTAGGTCTGTAAGGTGGGCAGATTTCTTTAAAAAGCAAACAAAGCAGTTTTAGACTTGAGAGACTTAATTGGCATCCAAGGCCAAGAATATGAATAATGTTACATAAAAACCTTGCTCAAGTGAGAATTCTGCAATCGAAGCATTCTGACTGTAATAGCTAAAGTTTAAGGGAGAGGAATATAGAAAAAGATGTTTATTTTTCCAGTCATATATCATAACATATGGGCTTCCCCGTTGGCTCAGTGATAAAGAATCCGCCTGCAATGCAAGAGATGAGGGTTCGATCCCTCAGTTGGGAAGATCCCCTGGAGAAGGAAATGGCAACCCACTCTAGTATTCTTGCCTGAAAAAATTCCACAGACAGAGGAGTCTGGCAGGCTAAAGTCCCTGGGGCTGCAAAGAGTCAGACACGACTGAGCAACTAAACAACAACAATTATAACACACACCATTCATGGTATAAAGATTTAAATCTCATTTTTTTTTTCATCATCATGGCAAGAAAAGTTTGATGCTTTTCAGAATTTCAATGTCTAAGAAAATAGTTAAGCTGGTTTTGAAGGTTATAGACAGTGCTAGGATACTAGGATGCATTCGCTCTTCCCTCCATTAAATGAGAAACTTCATGTATGGATAAGGTAAAATTAGAGAATCAATAATGGCTCAGGGACCTCCCTGCTGGTCCAGTGGCTACCAGTCCATGCTCCCAGTGCAGGGGACCTGGTTTCGATCCCTGGTCAGGGAACTAGGTCCCTTAAGCCACAACTAAGAAGTTCACATGCCTCAACCAGAAAAGATCCCATGTGCAGAGACTGAATATCCCTCATGGCACAGCTAAAACTGGCACAGTCAATAAATAAATATTTATATATATATATATATATATATATTTTTTTTTTTTTTTTTAATGGCTTAACAGCAATTCCAGGTCACTTTAGTAATGACAGACATAAATAGAATTAATAGAAAATTAAAAATCTATTTTTTATGGCTCTTTTCAGTTTATTGCATTAAGGAGTTACACTAGTCCAAGTTAAAAGCAGACCCCAAATGGTTACATTATACAAGCTGTGAAGTTTTTAAACTTGTGACAAAGGACAGAAGGGAAACTCTACTCATTGCCAGGAAATCCTCACTTAAGCTTCAGTGAGCCAAAAGCCCTTAAAACCCATGAACCTTCAGCTGGTCGTCCTCAGTCAGTCCAGTCTCTACCAGGAACTGGCACATGTTCTTGCGCTGGTCACCCTGTTGCTGAATTACTTCTCCATATTCTGGATGCTCAATTCCAGTACCATTGCAGGCAAATTTCTTCTTAAATGCCTTCACTAGTTGTTTTGTTTTGTTTTTATTGTAATTATCAGCGATCCCTTGGATAGTAGTAAGGGTCTTCCTGCCGTTTCTCTGTTGAATTCTTATATGGATATAAATCCTCAGTGCCAGCAGGATGCAGATCATCACCCTTACTTCATCAACAAGGAGTCGAACAAGCGGAGGTTCTGGATAGCAGACCTATGATAGGATTCCTTTTCCTCAATGGAAACAGCCAGCAGAAGGCAGTGGTGGGAGAAGGCGGGCAGAGGGGGCCAGAGAGTGGGGAAGCCAGGGGGCTCGACGGGGGAGGCTGCTGAATCCTTGGCGGTGGCTGAGTGACTGGGCAAATCTATTTGTTTTAACCCTTTCCCTTTCTTATACCCTCCTCTGTCCACCTAAAATAGTACCAGTGAAATGAAAGAAAGGCACACAGGAAGAAAAACAACAAAGCAAGGGCCTGGGGAAACTTATATCTATGTTATATTCTCTCAAATTATAACAGTTGTTATAAGTATCATTGGATAGACAGAGATTTATATAAAAATGCCCATTTCTGGGTTATTAATTTTATTATAGCAAAGAAGGGAAACAATGTAATGTCCAAAAATAGGAAAATATTTAAGCATTTTATGGTATGTTGATATGGTGGAATGTTTTGCAGCCATTAAAAGAAGTCATAATTTCAGATAGTAAAAATTAAAGAGTGAAATACCCACCAATCGTGGGAATAAGGAGGAAAGGGGACTCTCATACAATGCCAGTAGAAAAGTGAATTGTTACAGCCTTTTAGGAAAGTAACCTGGCAACATCTATTAAAATTAAAAAATACACTGTCCAGACAAAGACCCTGATGTAGGTAAAGAGTATTTGAAAACACAAAAGCAAAAGCAGGTAAGGACTATGCCATGGAATCCTCTTATACAAACATGGGATGCTTTTCATGGAAGTGCTCCCAACTGAAAAAGCCTACTTCCAACTCCCTGACCACTCATAAAGTCTCTGGGGTCTACCCTGTGGGGTCCTCAAGCCTTGCGTTTCCCTTTAATGCCAGACCTCCGGGTAATACTATCTCTCACTTGGCAACCACTCAGCCATGTTCAGGGACCACCCATATTGTACAGTCACCTAGATGCTTCCCTTCCTTTGCTCACTTCCTCCCACCCACAACATATTAACTGCCAAGTCTGGTTAACTTTAAGTTATTTTCTTGGGCTCCAAAAGCACTGCAAACAGTGACTGCAGCCATAAAATTTAAAGATACTTGCTCCTTGGAAGAAAAACTGTGACAAACCTAGACAGCATATTAAAAAGCAGAGACATTACTTTGCTGACAAAGGTCCGTATAGTCAAAGCTATGGTTTTTCCAGTAGTCAAGTATGGATGTGAGAGTTGGACCATAAAGAAGGCTGAGCACCGAAGAATTGATGATTTTGAGCTGTGGTGCTACAGAAGGGCTCTTGAGAGTCCTTTGGACAGCAAGGAGATCCAACCAGTCAATCCTAAAGGAAATCAACCCTGTATATTCATTGGAAGGACTGATGCTGAAGCTCCAATCTTTTGGCCACCTGATGCAAAGAGCCGACTCACTGGCAAAGACCCTGATGTTGGTAAAGATTGAGGGCAGGAAGAAAAGGGGGCAACAGAGGATAAGATGGTTGGATGACGTCATCAATTCAATGGACATGAATTTGAGCAAACTCCAGGAGATTGTGAAGGACAGGGAAGCCTGGCGTGCTGCAGTCCGTGGAGTCACAGAGTTGGACATGACTGAGTGACTGAACAACAACTGGTTAACTTTGAATTTGCAATATGTCTCCCACTTGTTCCTTCCTCCTCTTCCCATACCATCTATCCTGACTCAAGATGGTATTTCCTATCACTTGAATTATCCAATGGTAAAACTGGTGTTCCTTCCTCCTTAGCCCTCCTGGCCCGTTTATTTAGCACACTGTGACCAAAGCAATCCTCCACGAAACTCTGACCATGATACTCTCCTGCATACAGAACTCAGTGCCTCCCCTGTGGGTAGAGAGCAAACCTCAGCAACCTCAGCAGGGCACTCCACCTCCTCAAGCACCTGGCTCGAAACAGGACCTAAACTTGTAGCCCCAGTGCCTTTGTGTGTTGAACAGTATACTTAGTTGAACAGTATCCCCTCAAATTCATGTCCACCTGGACTCGCAGAGTGTGACCTTTGCGGATGTAATTAGTTTAGATGAGATCTTGCTGGAGAGTGAGGGCTCTAAATCAAATGACTGGTGTCCTAATGTGAAGGACATATGAAGACACAGAGAGACATACAGAAGGAAGATGGCCACGTGAAGATGGAGGCAGAAATGAGAGTGATGCAGCTACGAGTCAGGGAATGCCAAGGCTTGCCAGCAACCACCAGAAGCTAGAGTCAAGGAAGTAATCTTTTCTAAGACTCTTCAGCAGGAGCATGTCACTGCTGACACCTTGGTTGTGGACTTGTACCTTCCAGAACTGTGAGAAAATAAACTGTTGTTTTAAGCCACCAGGTTTTTCATTCATTTCATTCATTCATTTCATTCATTGCAGCAGCAATAGGAAACTAACACAATTCATTAGGAGAATTTAAAAAAAAAACCAAAGACAACAACAACAACTAAAAACAACATCCAAAAAACTCAATTTAGCTTAAGGGAAAAGAAATTTATCAGAAAGGTATTACTATATCTCAAGGATCCCAAGAACAGAAATGCAGTTGAACCTCAGGAATGTCCAAAGTGAGAGACACAATGGTCACCAGGATTCTCAGTCTATGATGTTTTTCCTCTCTGTATGTGCTCCATTTCTTTTTCTTACTCTTCCTTTCTCTTTTCCGCTTTTCTTTCTCTTCTCAAGGTCATAGTCAT
Organism: Cervus canadensis; assembly: GCF_019320065.1. Classification (NCBI taxonomy): domain Eukaryota; kingdom Metazoa; phylum Chordata; class Mammalia; order Artiodactyla; family Cervidae; genus Cervus; species Cervus canadensis. Next base: position 86,878,595 of record NC_057386.1, read on the forward strand.
TGGGAGCTTCAAAACTTAATTTCTGTTAACCAAGAGAAAGTGACTACTTTTTTTCTTAGTTTCAGTTCAAAATTCCCAAGGAAGAACTGATTGGCCCATTGAGTAAGAATTCCACCAACATTCACCAACTAATATTTTATGGTCAGAAGATGATTCTTAGAGAAACCATGTGATCACACGGTACCAAGAAGATGATTTTTATAGAAATACAACTAGGAGGGGGAAGGAAAAAGGAATAATTTGTGTCCTTTGATATTCATGCTTCTCTTTTTCTGGAAGTCATTTTTTATTCTTTATCTCTGCTTGCTGAAACTGAGCAGACCTTCCAAACTCTGGCTTAAATGTTACCTTTTCCACAAAATATGTTAATCTCTGCCACTAGACCACAAACTCTCAAAAGCAGGATAGGAAGTGGGGAGGTGCACCCTGCACTGCTGAAGGGCAGAGTGGGGGCAGGGGGCGAGGTGGCGGGGGGCCTGGGGAGGGGAAGAGGAGGCCCCCGGGAGAAGTTGGGATTGAGAGGTTGTGGTGACTCCTTAGTCAGCAGTAGTGGATGCTAAAACTGGTGGGAAGGCCAACAGAGCCAGCACTGGACAGGTGCCACTCTGAAGAGCAGGCCATCCTCTGTCAGATAGCAGCCCCTACTCTGGCACTTGGCACTTCCAAGGCTCTTCTTAGGCATCCAGATGCCATCTCAGGCAAAGAGCATGAACTGGGAGTTGAACTTTGATGGAAGACACAAAAAATACAGCTAGTGGAAAATTTAAGAGCACTCCTGCCCACAACCCAGCTGGGTAGGAGGTTCAGGCTTATACTGAACCTTATCAGTTACAGTAAATTTAAAACTTCAATATTACAACCAAAAGCTAAATGTGAGTCCGTGCTATAACCCGTACTAATCAATGTTTGGCTATATTTTTGTTTTATAAGTCATATTATGACAATGTGGTGAACTTGCAGCTTTTATGTCTAGGACTTGCTGATGTTCTTTTTTTTTTTTTTTACCTGTACTCATTGCTTAATACAGCCACAATTAGTCCTGCAGGTCAGTTAGAAGTCCCTTGGACAATCAAAGAACAAGTTAATAAAGACCAGTATGCCATGTGCTCAGCTTTTTTGGAGAAAGAAAGAATCATGCTGTGACTTGGAATTGAGGCTAGTGCGGCACTTATTACATGCATGGAGCACGTGAGACCAAGGAGGTGGGAGGGGGAACAGACAACACCTGCAGAGGTCTGGCTCCTTGCCCCCTCCCCCACCCTCAGGCCCAGGCAGAGAAGAGTTCTTATCCGTGGACCAGCTCGGTCATCAGGCCAGAGCACGAGTCAGGCCCATGCTTCTCCAGGCAGGGTTGACCCATCAGTCAAAATCTCTCTTACTCTGCTTCCCCACCTGCCATCCAGGCGAATCTATTTACTCAAGGTTAACTTTAGTGCATTCAAGGAAAAGTGTTCCAAAGTTATTTTGGTTTTGAAAAATTAATGCTTGCCTTTACAAAATCAAAATCCAAGGAGATATTTATGTTAGCTTATATATAGATTTACAAACTTTTATAGATATAGTTAAATTTAAACAATTCCTTCTAAGGGGACTTTTGATTAATGGTTGGTCACATTTAATTAATCTATTTTAAAAATTTATAACTGAATAAATATAATATATAAAAATATATATATATATTAAGTTCTTCTGTTGAATGACCAAAAAATCCAACTGAAACCAAAAAACACTTTCCAAGTACTTAAGTAATTTACATATATCTAATAAATTAATCTTATAAATATGTTAATTTTAAGTTCTTTTAAATGTCTAATGTTGCATTTACATTTGAAACATTTCCACTTAAAATCACAAATGCAAATCAATTACTTAGTTACACCTTTTAAATAAGCATTACACACATAATGTGTTATTATTCCATTAGGTCTTCTCCTAAACATTATAAAAACTTAAAATACTAAATATATAGAATCCTTTACACAAAAATACTAATACTGTGTGTTTCATTTTTAGTATATTTCTATATTTAATTGTAAGCTTTCCCAATGTTTTAAAAAATGCTTATTGTTTAAAAAAAATGTTTATCTTCTCAAATTCTTTTGACAATATTCTAAAGCTGGTTGAATTGCATATAAGGTCTGGAGCCATAAATATCTAGGGGAATTTTCCTCATGTAGCACCACAAAGAAGAGTCCCTTTATACTCTTAATATATCAAAAACTACAAAACCTGAAAAGGGACTTGACACCAGCCTCCAAAATGGCCTCCAATGAGGCCCGTTTGTCTCACTCACTTGACTAACTATCCTCCCGTTAGTCACTCCCCTGTGTAGATACTTCTACTCTGAATGAGCCTGACCTGTAATGAACAGGATATTGTGGAAATGATGCAGAATGACTTCTGAAGCTAGGTCATAAAAGACACTGCTTCTTCTACCTTGCACACCGCTGGATTGTTTACCGTGGAGGAAGCCAGCTACTCATGCAGCCCAGGGAGAGGTCTATGTGGTGAGGAACTGAGTCCTCCTACCAACAGCTAGAATTAAATTGCCATGTTTATGAATCTGGGAAACAGCTACTCTAGCCCCAGTGAAGCCTTCAAATAACTGTAGTCCTGCCCAAAATATTGACCGTGACGTTAGGAGATATCCAGACTCAAAACTCAGCAGTCTCACCCTACTGTGTGGTCCTGGTGTGGAACCTGGTCTCAGCCTCAGCCTTATTGGACCAAGGAATCCTCAAAGTGAGAGGATTTGAACTGTCATGAAAATGTGTAAGCAAGATTCCAGTGTCCTGCATGCTGAAGAAATGTACTTACTGAGGGAGTAGGTAGAGGATAGTGGGGCTAAAATACCACTTGCTACTCATAAAACTAAGTCAGAAGAACATACCAAGGAAGAAAAGCCAGACACTGAGAAGGCAGAGGAAAACATAAAGACAAACAAACTTCCAAGTGAAGGAAAGTGCTAGTCGCTCTGTGGTATCCAACTACAGCCTGCCAGACTCCTCTGTCCATGGGATTTTCCAGGCAAGAATACTGGAGTGGGTAGCCATTCCCTTCTCCAGGGGATCTTTTCAATCCAAGGATTGAACCTGCATCTCCTGCAGGCAGATTATTTATGGTCTGAGCCACCAAACAAGTGCATACCAAGTGAGGTAAGTAACACCCTCTTCTAACAACACAAGAGAAGACTCTACACATGAACATCACCAGATGGTCAATGCAGAAATCAGACTGATTATATTCTTCACAGCCAAAGATGGAGAATCTCTATACAGTCGGCAAAAACAAGACCAGCAGCTGACTGTGGCTCAGATCATGAACTCCTTATTGCCAAACTCAGACTAAAATTGAAGAAAATAGGGAAAACTACTAGACCATTCAGGTATGATCTAAATCAAATCCCTGACAATTATACAGTGGAAGTGACAAATAGACTCAAGGGATTAGATGTGATAGACAGAGTGCCTGACGAACTATGGATAGAGGTTCATAACATTGTACAGGAGGTGGTGATCAAGGCCATCCCCAAGAAAATGAAAGGCAAAAAAGCAAAATGGTTGTCTAAGGAGGCCTTACAAATAGCTGAGAAAAGAAGAGAAGCTAAAGACAAAGGAGAAAAGGAAAGATACACCCATCTGAATGCAGAGTTCCAAAGAATAGCAAGGAGAGAGATAAGAAAGCCTTCCTCAGTGATCAATGCAAAGAAATAGAGGAAAACAACAGAATGGGAAAGACTAGAGATCTCTTCAAGAAAATTAGAGATGCAAGGGAATATTTCATACAAAAATGGGTACAATAAAGGACAGAAATGCTATGGACCTAACAGAAGCAGAAGAGATTAAGAAGAGGTGGCAAAAATACACAGAAGAACTATACAAAAAAGATCTTCATGACCTAGATAACCACGATGGTGTGATCACTCACCTAGAGCCAGACATCCTGGAATGCGAAGTCAAGTGGGCCTTGGGAAGCATCACTATGAACAAAGTTATGGAGGTGATAGAATTTCAGTTGAGTTATTTCAAATCCTAAAAGATGATGCTGTGAAAGTGTTGCACTCAATATGCCAGCAAATTTGGAAAACTCAGCAGTGGCCACGGGACTGGAAAATCTCAATTTTCATTCCAATCCCAAATAAGGGCAATGCTAAAGAATGTTCAAACTACCACACAATTGTACTCATCTCACACGCTAGCAAAGTAATGCTCAAAATTCTCCAAGCCAGACTTCAACAGTATGTGAACCATGAACTTCCAGATGTTCAAGCTGGATTTAGAAAAGGCAGAGGAATCAGAGATCAAATAGCCAACATCTGCTGGATCATCAAAAAAGCAAGAGAATTTCAGAGAAACATCAACTTCTGCTTCATTGATTACACCAAAGTCTTTGGCTGTGTAGATCACAACAAAGTGGAAAATTCTTCAAGAGATGGGAATGCCAGACTACCTTACCTACCTCATAAGAAATCTGCATACAGGTCAAGAAGCAAAAGTTAGAACCGGATATGGAACAACAGACTGGTTCTAAATTGGGAAAGGAGTTCATCAAGGCTGTATATTGTCACCCTGCTTATTTAACTTATATGCAGAGTACATCATGCGAAATGCCAGACTGGATGAAGCAGAAGCTGGAAACAAGATTGCTGGGAGAAATATCAATAACTTCAAATATGCAGATGACACCACCCTTATGGCAGAAAGTGAAGAGGAACTGAAGAGCCTCACGATGAAAGTGAAAGAGGAGAGTGAAAGGCTGGCTTAAAACTCAACATTCAAAAAACGAAGATCATGGCATCTGGTCCCATCACTTCGTGGCAAATAGATGGGGAAACAATGGAAACAGTGACAGACTTGATTTTGGGCTCCAAAATCACTGCAGATGGTGACTACAGCCATGAAATTAAGACACTTGCTTCTTACAAGAAAAGCTATGACCAACCTACATAGCATGTTAAAAAGCAGAGATGTTACTTTGCCAACAAAGGTCCATCTAGTCAAAGCTATGGTTTTTCCAGTAGTCACGTATGGATGTGAGAGTTGGACTATAACGAAAGCTGAGTGCCGAAGAATTGATGCTTTTGAACTGTGGTGTTAGAGAAGACTCTTGAGTGTCCCTTGGACTGCAAGGAGATCCAACCAGTCCATCCTAAAGGAAATCAGTCCTGAATATTCATTGAAAGGACTGACGCTGAAGCTGAAACTCCAATACTTTGGCCACCTGATGCGAAGAACTGACTCATTGGAAAAGACCCTGATGCTGGGAAAGATTGAAGGCAGGAAGAAAAGGGGATGACAGAGGATGAGATGGTTGGATGGTATCACTGACTCAATGAACATGAGTTTGAGTAAACTCCAGGAGTTGGTGATGGATAGGGAAGCCTGGCATGCTGCAGTCCATGGGGTCGCAAAGAGTTGGACATGACTGAGCGACTGAACTAAAGTGATCTATATAAAAATGTAAAGTGTGATTGAATCAAACACTGATGCCTGCCAAGGAATGGGAGATGAAAATGGTTGAGATAACAGGGGATGATGGATCAGGCAAATGATAAAAATGTGGCTGCCATTAAGGCCCTAAATGATGGTGAGCTACAGAAAGCCACTGACTTGTTCACAGATGCCATCAAGCTGAATCTTCTCTGTATGCCAAGAGAGCCAGCCGTCATGAAATTACAGAAGTCAAATGCTACCATCTGAAACTTTTTCAGAGATACTGAAATATATCCTGATTCAGCTCAGCCTTACAAGTGGGCAGAGAAAGCACATGTACCTTTGGGCCACTGGGTAGAAGCAGTCCATGGTCCTGCCCTTGCCTGTAAACTAGATTACAATGAAGATGTTAGTGTAATGCTTAAAGAATTTCAACCAAGGGCCCAGAAAAGTGCTGAACAACAGAGAAAGTCTGAGTGAAACCATGAAGACCAAAGGCTCAAAGAAAAAACGGAAAGGGTTAAGAAGGCTTGGGAGGAACAGAAAAGACCCCAGAAGGAGGGAGAAATCAGAAGACAAATAGGAGCTCAATATAGCTGTTTTTCAGGTGGCTTTCCCTGGGCAACACCTGGTAATTTTCCTGGAAGAATGCCTGGAATGGGATGGGGTATGCCTGGAATGCCAGGAATGCTTGGGCTCAATGAAATTACTAGTGATCCAGAGGTTCTTACAGACATGCAGGTTTCAGAAGTTATGACGGCCTTCTAGGATGTGATCCAGAACGTCAATATATTGAAATATCAGAGCAGCCCAAAAGTTGTGAGTCTCATCTGTAAATGGTCAGCCAAATTTGGAGGGCAAGCCTAAGGCCCTTCTGACAAATAAAGCCCATGCTGAAGGAAAAGCAACTGAGATCACTCAATGGATGTCGCAGTAGTACAATCCAGTGTACTTCTGACCTGCTGCTGAAGGGAAAGCTATGGTGCTCTGAAGATAGTCTCTCTGCCTCTGTTCCAAATGAAGCTGAAACAATTTCCAGTGGTTTGCCATTAAAACAATCATTCAGATAATATTTTCCTACTGGGAATTAAAAACTTTAAATGTTTTTAAAACCTGAAAAATATTAAAACAAGAACAACTATTAAGCAGCCCTTTCTATTGAAAAACAAAACCCACTAAGCCGGTCCCAAATTCCAGATCCATAAACACTGTGTAAGATAATAAACATTTATATTCTTTTAAATTTAAATTTGGGGTAATTTGTTATATAGCATTAGATAACTTACAAGGAATGGCCATTTTAGCCCATATCCCTAAATCCAAATCATATCATTATGTAATTTTCAAGCCTGATTGGTTCTCATAAACCTCCAGTCACGTGATTATACCACCGGCTTGGATTAAAACTATTTATTGTTTCACTTCATCCTGAAGTTTTTTTTCCTGTCTTTTCTACGTGTTGGGTCCACAATGATAGAGAAACATTAAAATATATCTAATTCTCCTCCTCATAAGTCTGTTACGACTCTATCACAACTTCAAGGAACTACATTCTACGGCCACCTACCATCACAGCAATCTCCACTTGACCAGATTGAAAGCTTTTTTCTTTTTGACTGCACTACACAGTTTGCCACAGCAAGTGTCACAGTGGTAAAGATGCAGGTTCGATCCCTGGATCAGGAAGCTCTCCTGGAGAAGGAAATAGCAACCCCCTCCAGTATTCTTGCCTGGAAAACTCCATGGATAGAGGAGCCTGGTGGGCTACAGTCCATTGGGTTGCAAAGAATCGGACATGACTGAGCGCAGCACACGATTTGCAGGATCTCAGTTCTCCAAGCAGGGACTGAATACACGCCCCTACAGTGGCAGCACGGAGTCTTAACCACTGGGCCACCAGGGAAGCCCTGAAAGTTTATATTTTTTTTTTTTTTTGAAAGTTTATATTTTAACAATGAAAGATGGAAGCATGTTTTCTAGCAGTCCACTACTAAAATATCCACAAAGTCTAATAAACATCTCAGACTTAACATGGTTTAGAAAAGCTTTTGATTTTCCTCTCCCCTAGCCTACTCATCCCAGTCTTCAACAGCTCCGTAAGTGACATCATCAACCATCCAGATGCTTATACCAAAAGCCTAAGAGTCATTCTTGATTCCTCTCTCCTTCTCACAAAATCAACAATGGGGTTTCCGCAGATTCTACCTCCAGAACATATCCTGAACTTGCTGACTTTTCTTCACCTCCATAGCCTGTTTCCATTCCATCTCCTATCTTTCGTCTATATCTCCTTAGCCTAGACTATGCCATCATCTTTCACCAGGACACTGCAAAGAGCCTCCTAACTACAACCCTTGTTGCTTTTGTCTATAAACATTCACATACAGGTCTTTTTGTGACACAGTTTATTTCTCTTGGTAAACATCTACATGTGAGATTGGTGAACCATATGGTAAGTACCTGTTTAATTTTATCAGAAACTACTTAACTAATTTCCATTTTGCACTCCCACCAGTAACATCTGGGAGTCCCAGTTCTTTATCCTCTTCAGCACCTGGCATTTTTTAAAAGTCATTCTAGTAGGTGCGTAGTAGTCCTTTTTCATTTTTTGAATTAGTATAAAATCCACGTATAATGAAATGCACAGATCCTAAGTGCACAATTCAAAGGAGTTTTGATAAACATGTATACTCATGTAATCAAAATACACATTTCCATTACCCTAATAAATTCCCTACTAAACCTCTTCCTGTTGTCTCTAGCCCCTAGAGGCAGCCTCTTCTGATTGCTATCACCACAGATTAGTTTTACCTTTTCCTAAACCTCATAAGAGGATTAGTATAGTATATACTGTTTTGTGTCTGCCTGAGTTTGCTCAGTATAATGGTTTTGAGGTCCATCCATGCTATTGCAGTAGTTCTTTGTTTTTATTGCTGAGTGGTATTTTATTGTATGGACACATCACAGTTTATTTATCCATTCACCTTTTGATAGACATTTGGGTTGTTTCCAGCAACTCCATTCCTAGGTATTTACCCAGGAGAAATGAAAGCATATGTCCACAAAAAGACAATAATCGCCTGCTTCCTCTCTTGATCCTCTATAGTCCATTCTCCATGTAGCATCTAAAGGAATCTTTTAAATAAATTACTCAAATCCCATCTCTCTTCTGCTAAATACCCCTTAGTGACTTCCCATTCCACTTTAGAAGAAAACACAAACTCCCTACCCGGCTTGTGAAACCCAGATATCACCAATTCTCAATCCTGCCTGCACAGAGGCCTCTGTAAACTTCTGTCGCTTGGGCTCCACCTCAGATCAAGTGAATCAGAATCTCTGGAGGAGGGATCCCAGCATTTTTAAAGCTCCCCAGGATGTTCTCACAGGCCCCCAGGTTGGACAGGTCTTGCCAGGTGAGCTGGCCCATGGCTTTCCTGCTTTATCTCATCCCACTCTCCCCCTCTGATGCCGCACTCCTGCTACACTGGCCTCCTTTCAGCCCTGTGAACGCAGGGATTTTATCCCTACCTCCGGGGCTCTGTACTAGTTTGTCTTCTGCCTGGAATGTTCTTTAGATCTTAGTGTAACTGGTTCTTTCTTGTGATTCAGGTCTCAGCTGAAATGTCACCCGCTTAGAGGAACTTTTTCTGCCCACTCAACCCAAAGGAGCCACTCTGCAGCGTGTCACTTGTTCAAATACTCTAGATCACATTTATGTCTAACAGTGCCCTGTTCATGCATTTTTCTTTGTGTTTATTGTCTGTCTACTCCGTCTAGACTATAAATCCCATGAGAATAAGGACCTTGCCTGCCTTATTCTCCACAGTACCCTTAGTATTTATAATCATGCCTGGCACACAATGAAAGTTTCAGAAATATTTGTTGGAAGCATGAAAGAACACACGTACAAAATGTACATATTACCTGAGAGGGAGGGCAAAATCCACAAGCGGTCTCCTTTCTTTCTTTCCCCTAGCTGTTAGCATGGGATCGTTGATTTACAGGAAAACAAAGAGACTCCAGCAGAAGGGAATTAAACCCAGATACTAGATTTCATTAGGTCCTAAAAGGCAGAGAGACTGTTTTTGACTTCAAGTATCTTAACTTCCGTCCTAACCTGAGGCTGTACACAGTATAGATACTCAATGAATTTATTTCTATTAGCAGTGAAGTGACCGTGCTCTGTTTTGAGGGTCTAGAGAGGGTGTGGGAGAGAGGGATGGGAGGTAGAGCATTTGAGCAGGGATTAGCGAACCATGAGAAAAGGAGACAGAAGTATATTTATGCCTTTATCCTCAATTTATTGAGCTGTCACCAACTCAAAGCGTGAATTCAGTTTAATCTATCCCAGCCAATTGGACTTTAAAACACTATCCTATTCTACATGTAGTTTCTCTTTGTAAGCAAGGCAATATGTTAAAACAAAGTTTTAAAGAAATTTTAAAAGAAAGGAGAGAAAAAGAAGAGTGATCCAGGGAAGAAGAGAGAAGGCAGTAGGGAAGAATTCAGGAACATCTCCTTTGTGCTATACACAGTATTAGGCATGTTCCGGCATTTACTTATTTATCACAACCCTATGTGAAATAAATATGGAAACAGAATGAAGCATAGATAAATGTAACTTACCACTTAACTGTTAAAATACTAGACAAAAATAAACAAGATATACATATCAAATATGCAGATGACATTAACAATGGAAATGTCACCTAATGTAAGCAAAATAAATCAAAGATTCAAATTAATCTTACAAGGCTAGTGGTTAGCTACAATGTAGTACATAAATTAAATCTTGCAGCAAGCTACACAGATACAGAAAGATGGAGACCTAGTCTGACCAGAGCTTGTGTAAAAATATCTTGTGGATTTAGTTGACTGCTAGTTTAATATAAGCCAATAGTAGATGCTAAAAGATAACCCTTAAGTATTGCATGAGAGTCCTTATCTTAAGCAACTTCTTTCAGTATTTATCACTGGAGATATTTTTTTTAATTCTCTTCTCTCCTGACTGCTGTTACATCTGATTATCTTTCCATCTCTGAAGCAGATCCTCATTAATACAAACGCTAATAAGACAATAGCCCTCATTTAATAAGGGTTCTGTGCCAACTACACAATTACTATATCTAATCCTTCCTCTTAATAGCACTAATGAAATAGGCATAATTATTTCTGCCATCTTTTAGATGAGAAGACAGATTTAGAAAATCTAAGTAATTTTCTCAAGATCAGACAGGTAACAGCATTCTCGGAGCTCAACTATAGCAGCCTGACTTAGAGCCCAATGATTCTAACCACTATTCCTTCTACCCCAGACTTTCTTTCAGAGCATGCCTTTCCTTTGCTCATTTCCTAAGTGTCAGTGCACATAACAGTCCAGTCCTCAGGTCACAGCTCATTTTATTTCATCGTCTCTCTGGCTAATCATTGCTAGATCTGGGACTTTGATGGACAACTTCTACACTGATGAGTCCTATGACAGCCACCAATAGTGCTTCCCTAATACCCCTTACCTTTTCCACGGCCTTTTTTGTTGGTTGATGCCTCCATAACCTTCAGAAGAGGCTGAATCCAGCCCCAATCCTGGCTCCAGAGACAGAATCACGATTAGTTTCAAACAGAGGACGTGATGTTTCCTCTGCCCCATGTTTTCAGTGACTAGTTTAAGCACTAGAAGAGAATCAGCCAAGAGATTTTTCAGAAAAGTTTTCTAGGCTCTTAAATGGAAATATTCATCAATAAGTAATCTCTTTTCTATCACTTTGTTATGTCTGTATGTACCACGGAGGACTAAGTCAGCTATCTTGGAGACTTCAATAATTTTCAAGAGCATAAAGGGCGCTTGAGACCAAAATATATGAGAATTGCTGCCTAGTCCATGCCAGTATCATCCTTCACCAAGTTATTGAAACAGTTTCCTAAATGGTTTTCCTATGATAAGCTGAGCATGACCAACCCCAATAAACCTGCTCTCTGCATTGCTACCAAGGTGATCTTGCATGCGTGTGTGCTAAGTCACTTCAGTCATGTCCAACACTTTGGGACCCTATGGACTGTAGCCCTGCCAGGCTCCTCGGTCCATGGGATTCTCCAGGCAGGAATACTGGAGTGGGAAGCCACGCTCTCCTCCAGGTGATCTTCCTGACCCAGGGATAGAACCTGAGTCTCTCATGTCTCCTGCAATGCCAGGCCATTTCTTTATCACTAGTGCCTGGGAAGCCCTAGGGTGATCTTACTAAATGCTAATCAGACACCTGCTTAATCCTTCAATGACTCTCTGTGGCTTTCAGTTTAGCACCTAACACTCTACTTCTCTTGTTTTATTTGTTCCTCTCCCCTCATACAACTGTTCACCCCAGCCATTCGCAAGTAATTGCCGTTTCCTAACAGAAATGATACTGTCTGTTATTTCTATGCCTTCCCACTTTTTTCTTTTGCTTTTTTTTCCTCTTTTGGTCTTTGGAACAGAGGACATTTACTATAGTAAACTGGTTACAGAGCTGATGAAAGAGCTAAGAAGTCATCAGGATGGTGAGGCAAGCAGAAGCAAGCAACGATAGCAAGCCACAACCAATGGCAAATTCTGTGAGTGGAAAAAATAACAGGAGGAAGTAATGTCACCAGATTCCAGAGATCAGGGTTACCCAGGGAATTCCAGAACCACAGTAGACCGATTCTGCATGTGCCAGGACTGTGAAGGAGCCAAGCCACTGCCAACAGTGCCTTCCAAAGCTAAGCTTCCTCATTTGCTCTTAAGGTCACACTGCCATGTCCTATCCCTTCATTCTCTAGCTAGCTAACTTCTACTTATCCTTTAAAACTCGGCAGAAGGGTCGTTTTCTACAGGAAGTTGTCTCTAAGCCCATGGTATAATTTACTTGTCCCTTTTCCATGCTTCCAAAGCACCATTTGTCAAAGTGGTCACCAGAAAGTAGTAGAACAATAAGCTCCTTGAAGACTGGGACAGCCTCTCTTTCCTTGGTATTATTTAAGCCTAGGACAGTGTCTGACGATAGTGCTGGGGGCCATTATATGTGCTCAGAAAATGTTTCACAAACATAGTCATGAATTACCTCTGAGGTAATTTGCTTCTGGGATGACTTGCATTTTCTGAAGCTTTTTTTTTTTTTTTTAAGTGTGTCCAAGGCCTGGACAGTTCAGGGCATTTTCCTTCACATACCAGCTTCTTCATGTAGCCCTTGAAAGAAAAATTATTTCACTTCTTAATACCATCTCTATACTGTGGGATATATAAAGATGCTTTCTGAAGCCTAAGTTTCATGGTCCCCTTCAAACTGTGCTTTCCTAGGGTGTAGGCCTCGCCTCAGTGATTTCTCCTAATTCTCACACTTGGAACATTTAATTTTTATTTTACAAACCACTTTCGAAAGAAGCCAGAAAACTGTTCTGTTGGTCTTTTGTGCTTTTTTCATAACCTTTCTTCTGCCACTTCAGATAAAAGTAATAGGTAACAAAAGCTTAATTATATTTTGGGAATCGGCCACTAATATTAGTGCCTGGCTATCTGTTTGAGACAGTCTGTGCATGCACAAGTACCAGGGAAAGCTTTTTGGACACCATGAAGATGGTGAGCATGGCATGAGGATGACCAAACTGCCAGCGGACAGTATTTTTTCCTTAACAGCTTCATTGAGATGTAAATCACATATCATATAATTCACTCATTTGAAGTGTACAATTCGATGGTTTTTAGTATATTCACAGGTATGTACAACCATCACCACAATTTTAGAACATTTATATCACCTCAAAAAGACACCTCGTACCCTTTAGATAACTTCCTCCCCCACGGCCCCCACCCCCCTTCCCCATCAGCTCTAAAACTACCAGTCTACTCTCAGTATCCATAGACCTCCTGTTCTGAACTTTCATATGAATAGGATAACATATTATGTGGTCTCTGAGGACTGGCCTCTTTCACTTAGCATAATATTTTCAAGGTTCACACATGCAGTAGCATGTGTCAGTACTCCATTTCTTTTGGACAGTCCTTTCCAAACATGGCAACTGGACTGGCCCAGCACAGTCACTAGAGCAATTAGTGTGAACTAATTTGGTGAGAAGATTTTCTGCTGTGGTCCCTTGCTGGTGACTCTCACTGGAGTCTGCTACATGCACCTCTTTACCTAAGCTACCACTATGAGCTGGCATTGGGCCTTATGTGAAAATGAGGAAATTAAAAATTAATCAGAATTACAGACAGAATCCCCAGAATCATTGTCTGACTTTTGAGCATTAGAATTCATAAGAAAATCACCTCAGACTGTTTCTTCACAGAGTTCTAGTGGACTCTAGACATATCCAGCAGGGAAGTCCAGGCTTATGTGAATGTTGTTAGTTCCCTGGTTCTCAGTACAGTCGCTCAGACCAGTAGCATCGGTATCACCTTAGAAACTTGTTAGAAGTGCACGTTGTCAGCCCACCTACTAAATCAGCGACTCTGGGAGTTCAGTAAATCTGTTTCAACAAGCTCCCAAGTGATTCTGATCTTAAGTTGGAGAATCACTGATTAGTTAATGAGTATAATATTAATACTATCAGTATTGGCATATGAACACAAATTAATTACTGACTCATACCCCTGTTTTGTATCAAGTGTGTATACTCAGTGGATGAAGAAAAATCGCTGGTACCTAAAGTGTAGATTATGGTACATAGGCTGAATTTCTATACATTCATATGGCAGGCAATTAATCTCATTACTCCCCACTTCCCATCTTTATTTCCTTTTAAAACAATGCTTTGATAAAAACTTCGTTAAAAAAAAAATCTTGATAGGGAATTCCCTGGTGGCCCAGTGGCTAAGACTCTGTGCCCCCAATGCAGGGCCCACCCTGGTCAGGCAACTAGAACCCACATGCCACAACTAAGAGTTTGTATTTCAAAATTAAAGATATCCCATGCCACAACAACAACAACAAAAAATCCTGATAAAATTGTCTTCTTTATGGAGTTTATTTCCACTTCAGACTGAGTAGATGTTTAGATCTTATAGGTAGCATCCCTAGAAGATGGTATTTCTACACATTTTTCATGAAAAATTAATTCCTATACATATTTATATTAGACACAGATCTCTAGAGATGGTTTTTCAGAGTGAATGTTTTGTCCGCACAGAGACAGTATCAGGGAGTGCATTTTTAAAGCAATCGGTAACCTGATGCCTGTATCGATGAAATACCTGAGTTCACTTTGAACACACCAGGGACTTTATCTGTCCTTTGTTGTTAAGGCCAAACATTTTTTAGATAGTCTGAGGACAGTCATTATCTCTTTCAGAAAGAGTACAGGAATGGTTTACTCTCGGTTAATCTGGATAGATTTGACTCATGGCTAGTTTTAAAATTCTGCTAAAATGTCCTTTAAATACTCAGATAAATAAAAGTGTAATTCTTAATAAAAAGCAATTTCATTTGTAAGGATGCACTACTGTGTAATTCTTTTGAAACAGTATTATTTCCTCAGCATCCATTTTCATTTTGCTTTAAATACCATTAAAATTGATTTTTTTTAAACCTCAGACACATAGAATCCTGTCATGAGGTACTTACCACACACGGCCTTATGCTTTTAATTATTATTTTGTACATTTCTGTCTCATCCCTCAACTATATTTACCCTCCCTAAAGGCAGTGACAACTTCTTGTACATATAATGTCTATCAGATGTCCTAAACATAGCAGGCATCTGTCAAATATGTGTGTATTGATTGATAGTTTTGAGAGTAACTTGAAACAGTCAGTCCCATTGTCAGGAATAGAAGCTCTCTCAAATTACGTCAGTTAAGGAGCAATAACAACGGACCACTTCACAGATATCAAGGACATAAGAAAGCAAACCTAGACCATGCAGGCCAGGGGACTTGATGTACAGGACCCAAGGCTAGTCCTTTTCTCACAGGACCCTGCGGCTTCAGGTCTCTACCTCTACCTGTGTAGCTCCTTCTTTCTCAGTGTTTTTAGTAGACTGACTTCCTTTTTATTGTGGTTATCTCCATTCTCTGAAAATATGCTCTTACATTTGCTTTGGATCTACTCAACTATTTTACTTCAAGAGCCCATCACAGCATCTAATTGGTTAAATTTTAGTGGCCCAATTCCAAATTCCACAGAGATATCATGTGATTAGGGTAGAGTTTAGCTCTAGTACAACCGGCCATGAGTAGCAAGTAGGAGGTATAGAGGAAATCAGGTAGCATATAAAGTTATTCTCTGGTGGTTATTCCCATAAATAGGGCTTCTCTGGTGGCTCAGAAGGTAAAATCTGTCTGCAGTGTGGGAGAGCTGGGTTCTAGCCCTGGGTCAGGAAGATCCCCTGGAGAAGGGACTGGCTACCCACTTCAGAAATCTTGCCTGGAGAACTCCATGGACAGAGAAACCTGGCGAGCTACGGTCCATTGGGTCACAAAGAATCAGGCACGACTGAGCGATATCTTATCTGATAAAGTTATTCCTCTCCAAGAACTGAGGGGAACAGGTTCACTAAGAGGTCATGTACAAGGAGATAACAACTGACACAGCTACTCCTGTTTATCTACCACATCCTAGAACTCAGACAAGCATACAAAAGTTAGACATCAGAGGTAACTATGGTCATGGGTAAACTTCTCCCTTAGTCTAGATGAGGGCTTGGCAACCATGACCCTTGGGACACATCCAGCCCGTGGTCTGCTTTTGTAACAGTAAAGAGTGATCATTACATGAAGAACAGGCAACAGAGATTGTAGGTGACAAACATTAAAATATTTACTCTCTGGCCCTCGACGGGTTAGTTAGAGTTTGCTAACCTCTGCTCAGATGACCTTTCTTTATTCTTTATTCATTCATTTCACAAATACCCACTGAATATCTACTATGTTCTAGACACTGTTACAAGTATTGTAGATGCAGTGATGTCACAAAGGCAAGTATGGTTCCTATCTTGGAAAAGCTTAGACTCTGCTGTGGGAGAGAAGAGATCAACAGTCAGCATATACATTAACAAATAAATAGGACAATTTCAGATTATAAGTGCTAGGAACATGATAAGCAGAGGATGTTAATAAAAAGAGAAAAACAAGGGAAGGGGACAGGTTGCGGATATCCTATCTGTGGAGGTGACGTTTATGCTAAGACCTAAAAGATAGGAAAGAACCAGTCACGAGGAGGCCAGCATTACAGCCAGGGGAAACGAGGGCCAAGTCTCTGAGGCAGATAAGAGGTTGGCTTAGCCCAGGGACTTCAAACAGGCCCATGGTATGAAGGCAGAGAATGGTAGCAAAAAAGTTAAGATGGTAGGGAAGGGCCAGATCATCTATAGCCCTTGAAGGAAGCCACTGAAGATGACACAACCTCATAAAAGGTATGATGTTTTTTAAAAAAAATCTCTCTGGCTACCACAAGACAGAGTATAGAGAAGTAAGAGTGAGTTCTATTTAAGAGATTATTGTAATTGTTCAGGTGAGATAGGGCTGTGATTTAAAGTAAAATGGTGTCATGGGAATGGAGAAAACTGGATGAATTAAAATATTTTAAGGGATGTCCCTGGTGGTGCAGTTGTTGAGAATTTGTCTTGCAATGCAGGGGATGTGGATTTGATCCTTGGTCATGGAACTAAGATCCCACATGCTGCAGAGCAACTAAGCCCATGTGCCACAACTACTGAGCCCACATGCCACTAGAGAGTCCATGTGCCGCAATGAAAGAAATCATATGATGCAACTAAACATGAATCCTAGATTTCTGTTTGAGCAGCGAGGTAGATGGTATAGGTCTTGTCACCTTATCCATATTATCTCTGATAACTGAGTAATTCAGTCTCTGGAACTAAGAATCACACTTATATATTAGAAAAATTTTTAAAGTAAAAAAAATTATTCTCAGTATTGAATCTTCTTAACTTTTATATATGTTCTCTTCTACAAGGGATAACTGAGCAAAAAAGCACTTCTTTTTTTATTTATTTATTTATTTATTTAAAAAAAAGCACTTCTTTAGCAAACTCCAGACTACCTACTTGGAAAACTGCAAGCAGTCTCCCCTCTTCAGAATAACAGCCTGTGTGTGCTCTCTGAGAGTGGAATGACCTCTCAAGGTTGCCAGTTTGACCCTTGGTGTTGTGACTCTGTTCCTCCCTTTGGGAGATTGCTGTGAAAAGGAGAGAACCACAGAGTCACTGTCCAATAGGAGACGCCTGACCCACTCCCTCTCCCCATCAACAGCTGTGTGCAAGATGAGAACCGGCACTAGCCTAGAGACACTGAGGTTTGTTTTGAAGCATTTAAAGAGGAATGCTCAGGGGAAGCTTTAAATTTCTTTCTACTTAAAGAAGTTGAATTGTAAGAGCCATCTCTTTCCCCTTAATCACCAGGTCTAGTGTGAAGCCAGCCAACTTCAGAGAGTTAGTAAAAGAAGTGAGTAATGACTCAACTTTCTCCTCATCTCCCTCTCTCTTCAGGTTTGATCTTACCAGACACTCAGGCTGCACTTTCTGGCTCTCACAAGACCTTTTCCAGTGTACTGCAGAGCCCCGGGAGCTCTGTATTTAGAGGCTGGTCCTGTACCACCATCCAACTGACTGATGGCGAACTTCAGTGCCCAGAAGCCTGGGCACTGAGTACAGTGGAGAGTGGTAGAGTGAGTGTACCAGGTCTCTAGAAATGTCCGAGTCAACAGTGATGGCTGAGACATGACCTGTATCCCTGGGAGGACTTGATCATTTTAGTTTAACAATTTGATCCCTATTATATAGAGAAGCTTTTTTTTTTTTTTTTGAGAATCTTTTTTGAAGTTAGTTCTTCTAAAAGTCTGCTTTTGTCTCTGCTCACTGACTCCTATAAGGATTTATTTTAGAAATAAGCTTTCATGGTTATTCCCATTGTTCCAGTTTCAATGATCAAAACATCCAGGACTGCGTTTTGATTCTACTTCTTTGTAGTTATTTATCATAGGCATTTCTGAATCTTAGATTATATGAAGCAGTTATTAGTTACTTTCAATCCACAGATTCACTGCATAATTCACTGCATAATCGCCATATAATTTTATTGGGCTTCCCAGCTGGCTCAGATGGTAAAGAATCTGCCTGCGATGTGGGAGACCTGGGTTTTATCCTAAGGTTGGGAAGATCCCCTAGAGAAGGAACGGCTATCCACTCCAGTATTCTTGCCTGGAGAATTCCATGGACAGAGGAGCCTGGCAGGCTACAGTCCATAGGGTTGCAAAATCGGACACAACTGAGCGACTTTCACATAACCAATTATTACTCTCTCAAGAGCCTGCCGTCAGAGTCAGCTGTTCAAATCACACTTATTTCTAATGACGTCCACTCTCCTCCACAAACAGGGGCTCCTTCCACTCCCCTTCACCATAACTGCATGCTTCCAAGAGGTCCTTTGCCAACATCTAGTCAGATGTATCTTAAGTAATGAAGTTAACAGGCCAAAATAAAGGATGGAAATAAACCCACTTAATACCAGTGAACTTATTTCACTATTTAAAAGTGTATTTCAAAGTGTAAGTGTGTTGCAACGTGTTTTGTAAAGCAGTGCTTATAAACCGTTGTGTTTTCAAAACAACTTTTTCCTATTAAGCCTGCATCAAGAAGTGGAGTTAATTTGCCAGAGTACTTTTTTGTGATAATTACAGAAATTGTAGATTAGCAAAAATGAACTGAAAAGATTCTGAGCTAATAAAAATACACGCAAAAATTACAATATTCAACTGCGTCGAGATTCCTCATGAGGAAAACATTAACCATCCCTGATAGGCCAGTTTTGAGTTCAAGCCAGTACATTAAAAAACACTTAGGGAAAGACACCTTTCAAGTGACATGTGGTCCAACATTCCCTATAATGAAAGACACAGTTCTGTTATTCAGAGATTTGAAACAAACAGTAGATGAACTAATAAAGGATAAATTTCATGAATTAGAAGATATTTAATAAATGCTTTTTTCAGGTGATAATTATTTTGCCAGCCAGGCAATATAGCTCTTTACTTCTTAGAACCAGATGTAAAATGTTGTAATCTGTCACTGACCTCTAGGAACACATTACCATTTACTTCATGAACATTTGCTAAGTACCTACTGGGTGTCAGGCACCATGCTAGAAGCAAGAGATGAAATCTCCAACAGGTAACCCTGTCTGAACACTTTGCTCAGAGATCCTATGACTAGCATCACTTATGTTACTTCAGATTGGCTGAAACTATCATTCTAACTGCACGTGGCAGAACTTTGAGGATTGCAAAGGAGTGAGTCCCCTGGTCTAACATGTAGAAGCTCCTGGCCACCAGTGTACACTACTGGCCATTTCTCAGCTGTCTTGGGAATCTCTCCAAGTTCCAACTAATTATATAGTTATATTATCTATTGAAGGGTTCTGAAGTATTTGTCTTCAACTTTGGCAAGCTCACTCATAATCCCAAAAGTGGGAGAAGAAAAACACTTCCTGTGTCTCTGAGCAAAGATCTCCTGTGTTTAGCAAAAACAAAAAAGTAATAATAAAGCAAAACCAACAAAAAACCTTTCCCAACTAGAAGAGAGGAAAGAACATTTTTGCCATGAATTCCATTAATCACCAACTTCAGGATCCTTTCTTTTTTTTCTTTTGGTCATGTCAGGGATCGAACCTGCATCAGCTGCATTGGAAGCACACAGTTTCAACCACTGGACCTCCAGGGAAGTGCCTCATGACACTCATTCCAAGAACAGTTTTAGATTTTATAGAAAGAATGGAGATGGAGGGTTTCCATAATACATGCCAACTCACCTAACCCCCAAGTTTCCCCTATTTTTTGACATCTTACATTAGTACAATAATATAATTAATGAACCAATATTGATACATTATTAATATCTGAAGCCCATTCTATTTAGATATCCTTAGTTTTTACCTAATGGCCTTTTTGTGGTTCCAGGATACTACATTATATTATTTGTCATGTCTCCTTAGGCTCTTCTGGGATGTTAAGAGTTCCTCAGACTGTCTTTGTTTTCGATGACCTTAACAGTTTTGAGGAGTACTGATCAGGTATATTGTAGCATGCTCTTCTACTGGAATTTGTCTAATGTCTTTCTCATGATTAGCCTGCGATTATGGAGTGTTGGGAAGAAGTTCACTGGGGTATAGTGATGTTCTCATCACATCATATCCAGAGTACATACTGTCAACCAGATTTACGACTCTTGACATCGCCCTTGATTACCTGGCTGAGATAGCATCCGTCAGGTTCCTACACTGGAAAAGGACTCTTTTGTCCTTTCTGCCCTTCCCCACACTGCCCTCTTTGGAAGGAAGTCACTATGTGAAGCCCACACTTATGGAATGTACAGTTATGTTCCTCCTTATTGTGTGTGGAACATCTGCATCAATTATTTGGAATTCTTCTGCATAAGAGATATGTCTCTTCTTCTTCATTTGTTAATTTATTCAATAATTTATTTATATTAGTAAGAACTCGTGGATATGTATTTTGGGTTATAGTTCATTACTACAGTACCTTATTATTAAGTTGCTTGAATTGTTCCAATTTTGGCTACTGGTGTCATTCTCCCCATGTTTTGGTTTCTTTTTTGAGTACTTCATGACCCCCCTTGCAGACTAAGAAAGAATATTTTATGGTCAGTCTCTTATATTGAGATTCATGCAATGGGAGAGATATTTGTTCAGATAATTGTGTCTAGTTTCTCAAGTCCTGTGAGGAAGGTGCCTATTTTCATCCAGATATAAATTGTTTCTACTCTTCACCTCCCATCCCTACCCCTGCATGGGCATAGAAAGAGGGTGAGGTTTATCCCTCAGTTCATGGTATGTTATCATCACTGACACAGGTACGTTCTCTCTCTTGTTCTACTTATTTATTCGTGTCTCCATGCTCCAGTCCCATTTTCCTTCTCCCTCCCACTCAAGGAAACTATTCTAATGTACTTGATGTGTACAAGTTTGATTGTTTAAAAAGCCCTTACATGACTGTTGTTATCTTGGGAATTCCCTGGCAGTCCAGTGGTCAGGATTCAGTGCTTTCACTGCCAGGAACAGGATTTAGTTCTTGGTCGGGGAACAAAGATCCCACAGGCTGCATGGTATGACCAAAAAAATTATTATTATTATCTTTTATAGGTACACTGATGGCATGGTAGATATAAATAGAAAATGTGCCCATATTTTTAAAATTACACTGTGGACTATATTGGATGAAATTATATGAAATCTTGAATTTGTTTTAAGATACTTTGACAAAGTAAAAATTTTAATGAAAAAAGGGTAGAAGAAGCAAACATGACAAAATCTTACTAATTTTAAAATCTGGGTGATAGCTATATGAAAGTTCATTGTTCTATTCATCATACTTCTGACATATTTGAAAATTTTCAGCATGAAAAAATAAAAAACAAATTCATTCCTTCCCCTAGGTCACAAATAGTTTTCTATATTTTCTTTTATTAATTTTATAACTTCAACTTTCATGTTTAGGCCTTTAATCCATGTGGGATTTTAGGCAGGTATCCAGTTACATTTTTTTTTCTCATATGATGAGTAAGTTTTCCCAAAACTATCTACTAAATTATCTTCTCTTTATCATTTTTGTGATACCACAAAATTAATAATAATTATATATACATTAGTGTATCTCTGTCTATTCTGTTCCATTCATTAATTTATCCTTGTGCCAATACCACCCTGTTTTTATTACTCTTTTTTAGTATAATTTAATATCTTTTTACTCTTTTTTATACTCTTGTTTTTAAAATTTAGCTATTCACATGTTATTTTCATGTAAGTTTTAGGTATGGTTATCAAAAATATTTCAAGTCATTTTTAAAAATTTAGTAGTTTAAGGTTATAATATAAATCAAATTTGAAATTTATAGATACAATTTAAAAGAACTGAAAGGTTTATAATTGTTTTATATCTATTTTCCTATCATACTGACTTACTAAAAGAATGATTCTATATATCTTCTATCAAAATCTGGCCAATCCATATTGTCTATTAACAAGCTAGCACTGTAGTAAAACTAGGTAGATCTGGTTTTAAAACACTAAGTGGATGGCAAAAAATCAGAAGTCAAAGTTAGTAGAAGATATTCATTCAACTCTTAATTATTCTTGATGCTATGCTAGAGTCTACACCAAAAAAGACTACATCCTTTGGGGGATTACATTTAAGCAGACAACAATGAGTGCATAAATGTACAATCTTTAGCACAAAAAGTCACAAGAATCTTTAGCATACTGCTGCTGCTAAAGTCGTGTCCGACTCTGTGCGATCCCAGTCAACTAATCAGTGAACGGACTAATGTGTTTCTAGCACACAAAAGTGGAGAGTAAATGCATATTCAGTTCAGTTCAGTTCAGTCGCTCAGTCATGTCGGACTCTTTGCAACCCCATGAACTGCAGCACACCAGGCCTCCCTGTCCATCACCAACTCCTGGAGTTTACTCAAACTCATGCCCATCAGGTCGGTGATGCCATCCAGCCATCTCATCCTCTGTCATCCCCTTCTCCTCCTGCCCTCAATCCCTCCCAGCATCAGGGTCTTTTCCAATGAGTCGGCTCTTTGCATGAGGTGGCCAAAGTATTGGAGTTTCAGCTTCAACATCAGTCCTTCCAATGAACACCCAGGACTGATCTCCTTTTTAGGATGGACTGGTTGGATCTCCTTGCAGTCCAAGGGACTCTCAAGAGTCTTCTCCAACACCACAGTTCAAAAGCATCAGTTTTTTGGCACTCAGCTTTCTTCACAGTCCAGCTCTCACATCCATACATGACCACTGGAAAAACCATAGCCTTGACCAGACGGACCTTTGTTGGCAAAGTAATGCCTCTGCTTTTTAATATGCTATCTAGGTTGTTCATAACTTTCCTTCCGAGGAGTAAGCGTCTTTTAATTTCATGGCTGCAGTCACCATCCGCAGTGATTTTGGAGCCCAAAAAATAAAGTCTGACACTGCTTCCACTGTCTCCCCATCTATTTCCCATGAGGTGATGGGACCAGATGCCATGATCTTAGTTTTCTGAATGTTAAGCTTTAAGCCAACTTTTTCACTCTCCTCTTTCACTTTCATCAAGAGGGTTTTTAGTTCCTCTTCACTCTCTGCCATAAGGGTGGTGTCATCTGCATATCTGAGGTTATAGATATTTCTCCCAGCAATCTTGACTCCAGCTTGTGCTTCTTCCAGCCCAGAATGCATATTAGGAGTGACAAATAAAAGAGTGGACAAAGACAGGAGAGACAGCCAGGGCAGAGAAAGTACTAGAAGACAGCAAGATTTATTGTTGCCTGAAAAAAGTAAGCTAAATAATGTATAAACCAGATAGCCATTTGTGTGAAAAGGGGAAGAAAAAGTGTGTATTTATATAATTTTTCTTGTATATACATAAAATATCTCTGGAAGGATACCAAGAATCTAATAGCACTGATTGTTTGCAGGAATGGAAATGGATTGGTTGGAATGAGAACAGAGAGGGGAGAAAGATTTTTTACTGTGTACTCTTTTATATACTTTTTAACTGAATTATGCAAATTATTTAAAATTTTTCAAGTTAAAAAGTTGATGGGTCAGAAAAAAAGTTTTTACAATTATTTATAATATGGAATAGGAACAACAGGCACACGTGCATACACATTTGTACACATACATCAAAAGAATTTTGTTCCACTAATTCAACCACTAGTTCAACCATACATTAGTAAGAAAAAAGGAAGAGACCATGATAAAAGTTCCAGTGTGTTATCAACATCTATAAACCACACAGAATAGAACAGAACCAGGAACAAGATATTGAAGAGGTGGGTCTAAGTCATCCTTGATGTCCTGATGGTCTTTTGAATTTTATTTTATTTTATTTTTATTTTTTTATTTTTTTGGTCTTTTGAATTTTAGAGTCTGAAAGATATTTACCCACAAGCTACCATCTCAGTTTGCTCTCCTACACCACCTGCCACCAGGGTGTTGGAAAAACAACTTGGTCAGTTTCTTTCTCAGTCAGCTGAAATCTATGTCCTAAGTTTAATGATGGAGTATTGATCTGTATAGTACAAGAACTGAAAATCACTCAGCTATCCCAGCAAGTTCACTGACAACCATTAAAAGGTTACAGATAATACACTGTAAACAATACGAGAGAGATTTCTACAGCCTCACAGGAGCAAGAGCTAACAGTAAGGCTCAACAGCCTTTTTCCAGCTCATAGTCAAAATACTGTATTTTGCAGGTAATTCTTTCTCTGAGTGACAGATAATTCCTAAATTGATCTATATATTTTTATCCTTTCTACCACTGGAGAAGGGAATGGCAAACCACTTCAGCATTCTTGCCTTGTGAAACCCATGAACAGTATGAAAAGGCAAAAAGATAAACCCCCCAGGTCGTATGTTTCTAATATGCAATTAGAGAAGAAGTGGAGAAACAGCTCCAGGAGGAATGAAGAAGCTTAGCCAAAGCAGAAACAACACTCAGTTGTGGATGTGTCTGATGGTAAAAGTAAAGTTTGATGCTGTAAAGAACAATACTGCATAGAATCTGGAATGTTAGGTCCATGAATCAAAGTAAATTAGAAGTGGTCAAACAGGAGATGGCCAAGAATGAATATCAACATTTTAGGAATCAGTGAACTAAAATGGACAGAAATGGGAGAATTTAATTCAGATGATCATTGTACCCCCAGGTAGCTCTAGTGCTAAAGAACCCATATGCCAATGCAGGAGACTTAAGAGACCCCAGTTCAATCCCTGGGTCAGGAAGATGCCCTATAGGAGGTCATGGCAACCCACTCCAGTATTCCTGCCTGGAGAATCCCGTGGACAGAGGAGCTTGGCAGGCTACGGTCCATAGGGTTGCAAAGAGTCAGATACGGTTTTGTGAGGCTGTGCCATGACAGGCAGCCTAGATTAGGAGTAGGCCTGGTTTTCCAGGGTAACATGATTATCAGGCCACCTGGAGCCAGCCAATCAATATGCGCCCAGTAAGGAAAAGGGAACCTATCAGGGGAAAGCTGAAAAGCCCGCTAACGCCCAAGTTTGAAAAAAGCCCGCGAAGGTTTGAGCCAATAAGATTACTTTGCAAACATGTAACCAATCCGCTTAAGCCAGCTACCGACTGCTTATGCTCACCTTATAAACCGGGTAGCAGCTCAGGCTCAGCGCTTTCTGACCCCGCATCACTGCGTTGGATGCGGCGGTAAGCCCTGACTCGAGCCAGCAATAAACTTCCCTTTTTTGCGAGTTGCATTGTCTTGGAAGCCTTCTCTCTTCCCGCTCGGGGATTCGGACATCGGGCATAACAGTTTAAGTGACTTAGTATGCACACACCCTAGCATGCATGTGGGCAAGAATTCCTTAGAAGAAATGGAGTAGCCATTACAGCCAACAAAAGAGGCTGAAATGTAGTACTTAGGTGCAATCTCAAAAATGACAGAATGATCTCTGTTCATTTCCAAAGCAAACCGTTCAATATCACAGTAATTCAAGTCTATGCCCCAACTATTAATGCCAAAAAAGCTTAAGTTGAATGGTTCTATGAAGACCTATAAGGCCTTCTAGAACTAACATCAAAAAAAGATGTCTTTTTCATCAGAGGGGACTGAAATGCAAACACAGAAATTCAAGAGATACCTGAAATAACAGGCAAGCTTGGCATTGGAGTACAAAATAAGCAGGGCAAAGGCAAAGAGAGTTTAGCCAAGAGAACACACTGGTCATAGCAAACACCCTATCCAACAATATAAAAGACAACTCTACATATGGACATTACCAGATGGTCAATACCCAAATCAGATTGATTATATTATTTGCAGCTGAAGATGGTGAAGCTCTATACAGTCAGCAAAAACAAGACCAGGAGCTGACTGTGGCTCAGATCATGAACCCCTTATTGCCAAATTCAGACTAAAATTGAAGAAAGTAGGGAAAACCACTAGACCATTCAGGTATGATCTAAATCAAACCCCTTATGATTATACAGTGGAAGTGACAAAGAGATTCGAGGGATTAGATTTGATAGACAGGGTGCCAGAAGAACTATGGACGGAGGTTGGCCTCACTATACAGGAGGTGGTGATCAAAACCATCTCCAAGAAAAATAAATGTAAAAAGGCAAAACAGTTGCCTGAGGACGCCTTACAAATAGAAATGAAGAGAAACAAAAGGCAAAGGAGAAAAGGAAAGATATACCCATCTGAATGCAGAGTTCCAAAGAATAGCAAGGAGAGATAAGGAAGCCTTCTTAAGTCAACAATACAAAGAAATAGATGAAAACAACAGAATGGGAAAGACTAGAGATCTCTTCAAGAAAATTAGAGATACCAAGGGAATATTTCATGCAAAGATAAACAAAGGCACAATAAAGGACAGAAATGATATGGACCCAACAGAAGTAGAAGATATTAAGAAGAGGTGGCAAGAATATGCAGAAGAGCTATACAAAAGGGGTCTTAATGACCCAGATAACCACAATGGTGTGATCACTCTCCTAGAGCCAGACATCCTGAAGCATGAAGTGAAATGAGCCTTAGGGAGAATTACTACAAACAAGCTAGTGGAAGTGATGGAATTCCAGTTGAGCTATTTCAAATCCTAAAAGATGATGCTGTGAAAGTGCAGTACTCAATATGTCAGCAAATTGGGAAAACTCATAGTGGCCACAGGACTGGAAAAAGTCACTTTTCATTCCAATCCAAAAGAAAGGCAATACCAAAGAACATTCAAACTACCACACAACTGCACTCATCTCACACACTAGCAAAGTAATGCTCAAAATTCTCCAAGCTAGGCTTCAACAGTACATGAACTGAGAACTTCCAGATATACAAGCTGGATTTAGAAAAGACAGAGGAACCAGAGATAAAATTGTCAACATCTATTGGATCATAGGAAAAGCAAGGGAATAGCAGAAAAATATCTACTTCTGCTATACTGACTACACTAAAGCCTTTGACTGTATGGATCACAACAAACTGTGGAAAATTCTTCAAGAGATGGGAATACCAGACTACCTTACCTGCCTCCTGAGAAACCTGTATGCAGGTCAAGAAGCAACAGTTAGACCTGGACAGGGAACAACAGACTGGTTCCAAATTGGGAAAGGAGTGTGTCAATACCATATATTGTCACCCTGCTTATTTAACTTATATGCAGAGTACAACATGTGAAATGCTGGGCTAGATGAAGTTCAAGCTGGAATCAAGACTGCCAGAAGAAATATCAATAACCTCAGATATGCAGATGACACTACCCTTATGGCAGAAAACAAAGAACTAAAGAGCCTCTTGATGAAAGTGAAAGAGGAGAGTGAAAATGCTGGCTTAAAACTCAACATTCAAAAAACAAAGATCATGGCATCTAGTTCCTCTCCTTCATGGCAAACAGATGCAAAAATAATGGAAACAGCAACAGACTTTATTTTCTTGGGCTCCAGAATAGCTCCAGAATAGATAGTGACTGCAGCCATGAAATTAAAAGACACTTGGTCCTTGGAAGAAAAGCTATGAAAAACCTATACAGCATTATTAAAAAGCTGAGACATCACTTTGCCAACAAAGGTCCATAAAATCAAAGCTATGGTTTTCCAGTAGTCATGTACATATATGAGATTTGGACCATAAAGAAGGCTGAGGGCCAAAGAATTGATGCTTTTGAACTGTGATGTTGGAGAAGAATCTTGACAGTTCCTTGGACAGCAAGGAGATCAAACCAATTAATCCTAAAGGAAATCAACCCTGGATATTTATTGGAAGGACTGATGCTGAAGCTCCAACACTTTGGCCATCGGATGAAAAGAGCCAACTCAATGGAACAGACCCTGATGCTGGAAAAGATTGAAGGCAGGAGGAGAAGGAGACAACAGAGGATAAAATGGTTGGATGGCATCAGCAATTCAATGAACATGAGCTTGAGCAACTCTGAGAGACTGAAGGACAAGGAAGCCTGGTGTGCTTCAGTCCATGGGGTCTCAAAGAGTCGGACACGACAGAGCCACTGATCATATCTTTTCTACCACCACAATGGTAGTAGATTTACATTACCTTGACAATTTACCTACGATATATTTATAAATACCACATCCATGTCATAGCTGTATATGTCTGTGTTAAAATTCCCCTAAATTAAAATTTGCATATTGATTTTTAAAATCACTTACTTTCATCAAGTATATACATTCTGATCTTTTAGATTTTAATCTTAACAGATTATCTTCTTGCTTTTTTGAAATTCTGAGTTATGTTCTATGTTATGGTTTTGCTTAGAATTTTTCACATAAAATGTTCTTCTCTGATAACTATCATTTAACAGTTGTCTTATGTTCCTTACTGCTACTGTTGAAAGTTTTGTGCTGGATTTTTAAGCACTCTTCATTATAACTTCTTTGGAATCATGAATATGAGCAAAGATCTGGAATATGATCAGGTCCATACAAAATTTTTAGGTTGCCCATAACTTGAGACTCATTTTCTACTGAAATGTTAGAGAAATAAACTTCATCTAAATCTTGATAAATGAAGGCAAGTACAAATTCTATTAAAAAATCAAAATGCTACTGCAGTTAATTACATGGACAGTGTAACCAGGCTGCTTGGGATCAAATCCCAGAGCTACCACTTACCAGCTGTGTAACTGTGATAAGAGACTTATCCTCTCTGGGCCTCATTTTTCTCATCTGCAGAGTTGGGCTAGTAGTGGTTTGTGAAGAAGATTATGAGTAAATATACATAAAGTATTAGAACTGTGTTGATGTAGTAAGTTTATTATTTCTGCCAAAATAAGTAATTTGTGGGTCAATTACCTGGGAGTTCTTTTACCTTTTTACAATTTCTGTTTCTTTACTTTCTTTCATACAGTTTTCCCTTTTTAAAATAGCTCTAGATCCCCCATCATCATCAAAGTATAGTGTATTATTCAGTGCCTATGCTGGTGTACCTCAATTTCCTATAGAAAGAGTTAGCTATGACTTCATCAATGTTCAAGGTCAATTTTGATAAGGTAACATAGTTTTTTTTTTTTTCTTTTCTTCTCATTCTGTTCTTTCTCTGAATCTTTTCTTCTCATCACGAACCAGATGCCACGTAGGGTGATAATCAAATTGAGAAGTGAAATACAAAGAAAAAGGCAATATGACTTTTACAGCCCTAAGAGAGTTTATGAGCCAAATGAAGAAAGAATCCAGACATTATACCTAGTGAATGCCCAGGAGGATAAAAAGGACAACAACCTCAACCAATAAAGCACAGTAACTACAGAAGCTTTTCCACATCACAACACACCCTGACCTTACTCGGAGAGCTTTTCGTTACTTAATCTTTTCATGGATGTCTTATGCACCAGAGGGGACAAGAGCAAGAACAGAATAAGCCATAGAGTTTCAGAGAGAATAAAGTACAGAGACTCAGAGGAAAAAGAAAATAATTTTTTATTTTTTAAAAAAGAGGCAAGTTTTGACAAAAAGGAAATGGGAACAGGAATGGAGATGGAAATGCCATATGAAAACTGCATATCCAGGGAGAAATATGGGAATACACACAGTGCTTAGGAGATGACAATAAGCACCATTCTACTCTGAAAGGAGAAACCAAAAGAAAAAAAAAATCAGAGAACATGTGGGAAAATACATAGAAAGCACCTGAAAGGATGAACCTGGAAAGAAGAAAAGAGCTTAAATTCACATTTGAGTGAAGAAAGGCTTTCTTCCTTTTCAAAATCCCCATGCCCGACCAGCAGCAGTCTTTGTGGTATTCACACCTCCATCCCCATTGCCCCGTCTTTTGACATTTATTTTCATTCAAATAGGCTGCAAATCACCCTTACTAGAAACTTGCCAAATCGTATTTCAAAAGTCTGTAAGAGATGATGCTCTTGTCATATTGTCTTGGGACTGGCTGTTAGGCCGCAGAGCTTTAGGCTCTGCCTCAAGAGCCACAGCAGCAGGGGGCAGGCTGAAAGTCAGCTCACCAGGCTAATCTGAGCTAAGGGCTCAGATTTCTTCCTCAGGCAACCCAGTTGGCTTTGCCAGCTTTGTGGCACAAACTGAATCTCTAGTCCCAGCCAGCTGTCGAAGAGCTGCCAATGGCCAAAGGATGTCTGGGCTCTTATACAGCCTGATGATTCCGCACAGTTTAGCCCAGAGAGCATCATAGCTACAACAACAGGGAGGATCAGGATTAGAACCCAGTGTCCTGGTTCAAAAAAGCGCTTTCACTTCGGAGGTGAGATTTCTGGAGTCTAAGCATGGTTAAGTAAGGCTTACAAGAGAACTTTCATTTACTGGGAGAATACTGTTTGGGCAACTGTTTTTTTTTTTTTTTCCTTTCCTTCTTTCCTACCTCAATTAGATGGATGAGGTTTTCTGGGCTTTTTTTCTCCTGGTCCTCTTGTCCTCCCATCACCCTATACTGGTTTGGAAGCTATGATGTTTCATTTCTTTTAGTGATTTCCATTAATTGAAAAAAAATACAATGGGATTTTTCAAACACATATAAACAGAGTGAACAGAATAAATTTCCCAACGTACCTATTGCCTAGCTTCATCAGATATAAATAAACTGCCAATTTTGCTCCACCTTTGATTATTTCAAAGAAATCCCAGAGAGTACCTCAATTTATCTACACATATGTTACTATGTCTCTCTAAAAGATAAGGACTCTTTTAAAAATATATACATAATCACAATGGTAGTACCACACCTAAAAATATTAAAAATAATCCTTTTATATTCTCAAATACCCAGTCAGTGTTCATACTTCCCGGATGGCCTTCATTTGTCATCCTTTTTTTTTTTTGGCAGTTCACAGTTGTTTGGGTCAGTATCTAAGTAAGGTCCATACACTGCAATTCTTCAGTAAGTGTTTCAGTCTCTCTCTCCTTTCTCTCTGTTGCCATTCTTTCTGTTTTTATCTTGTAATTTGCTCTGTTTGTTTCTCCCAAGTGTGAGTTTATTTCAAAATTATGAAGATCTATATATTTTTATTACATATAATAAAGCAATCTTTAGCTTAAAGTAAAAACTTTCACATTTAAAGTTTTTGTTTTAAAAAGGTATTTTTAAAATGTAGACACTTAAAAACCACCCAAAAAGAATATATCTTGCAGTATAGGCTTATCCTTAAATATTCACATCCCAAATGCTGTTTAGAAAAGATTTGAAAACTGGCTAAAAGTCATTTACAATTGGCAATGATTAAAATCCCCTTGTCTCTGGAAGAGCAGATTAATGACACATAATGAATTTACTGTCACAGCATTTAACAGTTTAATCAGCATGTAGTTTTTATCAGTATACAAAATGGTCTTAGATGGTCAGTGCAGTTGTTCTGTAGTGAATACTGTATCAGGAAAAGTACACTTCACCAAAAAGAGAACATAAAACAAACAAACAAAAAAACCCAGAACATCAACTTTCTTTTTTTTTCTTTTTATTTTTATTTATTTATTTTTTTTATTAGTTGGAGGCTAATTACTTCACAACATTTCAGTGGGTTTTGTCATACATTGATATGAATCAGCCATAGATTTACACGTATTCCCCATCCCGATCCCCCCTCCCACCTCCCTCTCCACCCGATTCCTCTGGGTCTTCCCAGTGCACCAGGCCCGAGCACTTGTCTCATGCATCCCACCTGGGCTGGTGATCTGTTTCACCATAGATAGTATACATGCTGCAGAACATCAACTTTCAAATGGCCTTTTCAAAGAGTTTCCTTCTTTACAAAGAGTTTTCAGCTCAGGAGAGAAGAACAGCACTTAATTACTGCACCCCTTGTATATGGGATGTATGGCAGACTATACCAAGTCGTCGACGGGAACTGCAATATGCAGAATAATATAGCCATTCCCTTTTTATGCCACCAAAAAGCAGTGCACAGTGTGAGCACCAAACCCAAAAACATAATAATCATTGGAAACAATCTCGTTGTTTCAAACATTTTCTTCAGTTGTTTCATGGGTCCCATTAAAAAGCATGAACTGGCTAACGCAGCAGTATCTCCAAAGGTATAAAACACCAAAAAGCTTTATGCCTCCAGGGAGCCACAGCAATCCAGTTCCAAGGATGGAGAAGATGCCGGTAACAACGCGTATCGCAAACCACTTCAGCCTGGTGTTGAAACTAAGGGATAAGGCATCAAGGACCTGCACGGTCAGGCCCCGCTCCCTGTTGTCCTGGATTCTCAGGACCCACAGCAGCTTCTCCATGTTCCCGCTCTCGGATCACAGCAGCGGCAGCTGCCCTGCCTGCCCCTCTCGCCTGCTGAGAAATCTTGTAATTTGTTTTTTAAGTGAAGAAACTTTTTTTTTTTACCTACGAAGTTTCCCACATTCTATGTTTTGCTGACTGCATCCTTTAATGTTTTGTAAGAAAATATATTCCACTGTCTCTTATGTTTCCTGTGAAATTATAGTTAGATCTAAAGTATGGAGCAGATTCAGGGCTTTGTTTATTTATATGTGTGGTGGTGTTGGCAAGATAGCTTCATGGATGGAGCTGCGCACATGTATCAGGGGACATATAACGTTCAATTATGACATTACGATATTGATGGTCACTACCCTAGAATCAGTTTATTAGAGGATAAAGATGATCATATATTTTTCTTTTTGCTTCTTTATTAGCTGGGATTTTTTTTTTTTTCTTTCTGGTAGAAAAAACATTTCCCCCAGCAAATATTGAGTTACACTGAAATACAGATAATATGGGAAAAAGAGGATAAGTTCTTAATTCTATTAATCACATTTTTAATTAGCTGCTTCTAGCTTCCTCTCAAGGTGATCAATAAAACTGGGAGTCTGTATTTGTGGGTGGGGAGGGGAAGAATCTCACTGTGAACTAATGGATTCAAACATAAACTGTAAGCAAATAAATAAAATGGTGTGGTTTAAACCAATAATTTTGGAGTCGTTTGTAACATGGCAGTACATAACTGCAGCAGTCCCCTTTCATTTAAAGAGAAAGCTTTGTGAATAAAGGTGTTCATTAAAGCAATCTGTCTTTATCCTTTTTGCTGTACCCATGAGCTAGTATTCCATCCTTGATGGGCAGATGGCTTCGCCGTTAGTTTTAGAAATCACTCCCCATTTGTGCACATCCAGGTTGCCTGATCAGTCCGTGTTACCCTCATGTCTTGTTTGGCATTACTGCCTCATGGATCATGCACTACAGTTGCCTCTCAAGAGGCAGTCCCTTGCCCATGGCCAGGTTATCTGGTTTCTGCCATTGCTTCTAATTCACTAGTGACTCATTTATTTCAAATCAGATGTCCAGGAGGCTCTTTTCCTGAAGACAGAACTTTAAGCAAAACTGGTCAGTCTCTTTCAGTCACAAAAAAAAGCCATAT
This sequence comes from Cervus canadensis, assembly GCF_019320065.1. Lineage (NCBI taxonomy): Eukaryota > Metazoa > Chordata > Mammalia > Artiodactyla > Cervidae > Cervus > Cervus canadensis. The sequence goes on from NC_057386.1 coordinate 86,912,356, forward strand.
TTAATTTGCAGGATACTTTTGATATTACTAGAACTGTATTCCTGTCCGAATGACAATGATTTGTGTGCAATTTCATTTGAGTATGAGGCACTGACATACAGCTTTCTTGATAACCAGTCTCTGGAAGCCTATGGATTGATGGTAGCGCTAAACAGAATAATATTCTTACAGTAAATTTTTTTGTTTGTTTTTTTTTTTAGAGTAAAATTTTAATGGCTGTGTCTAGAGACTTCTTGAGTATCCAGATCTCCAACATTTTGTAATGAAGACACAACTAGGTTTGTTTACTAGCTAAGTGATTCTCACCCACCAGCTTTCAAGCTTGGCTGATTCTTTTCTGCAAAGTACTTTAAAGGCATCATCTCATCTAACTCTCACAAAATCCCTAGGAAATGGGATTCCTGATTACAGACAATAATACACCAGCACTTTTCAGGTCACCTGCAAATAGCAAAGTTGTAAAAGTTAAATCAAAATGTGCTAGGGGTTTGCCCCACTGACTCTAGTCTGAGTATAGATCACTCTTGTCATCAAGGTATGTTGGAACCCTAACTAGGCACTAAGAGGGCTACTAAAAAGGTATAAAACAGAACCTGTAACTTTGGGGGTCTTAGCCCTTTAAACTGTTAGGTAAATGAATGACACACACTTGCTGACTGCTCTGTGGACACTCCCAGGGTTCTGATGTGTATAAATTCCCCAGACGTGAAGGGGGGAAAAAAAAGCTAATCCTAGGCAGAGAAGCTGGGGAGAGAGAAGCAGAAGAAAGAAAACAAAGAAGAAAGAAGGCTCCTTGACATAGTAAGACTTATCCATAGACCACAGTATATATAACTCAGGCCAGAAGGAAATATAGATTTACATTGCTTCTTTCTATGTGTTCTACTGTAGTACCATAAGATTGTAGCAAGAAAGGAAGAACAACAAGAAAAACACTGAAACACCATAACAACAATGTTCTGATAGGCAGCTTATCCCCCTGATGGTGATGTTTTCTTTGATCAAGTTGCTCACGTTATGATTGAGAGGGAGGGTGGCTGTGGGGTGGAGGTAGTGAGTATACCCAGGAATAGTTCTTAGAAATCCTTGATCAGGTTCAGTAGCATCTTGCTAAACCTCCAGCCTGGTAATTTATATACAGTTTATGCAAAAACACAGACAAACTCTCCTGCCCTGGTTTTTTAGCAAAGAGAAGGCAGCTTATAGCTTCAGAGAAAGCTCACATTACAAAGACTTCATTACTTTTACAAAATATGCACCCAAGGACATTTACTAGTGTATTGAGAGCTATTATCATAAATAATTAAAACTAAACTATTCTACTCTAAATAAATGTATAAAGTACATTGGGTGATTCCGAGCACTAAGCTTTCTCAATACACTGTTTTGTAGACTTACAATGCAAGAACCCACCCAGGCCATTAAATTCACATTCCTGGTTTTTCCAGAGAGATTTTATAAAGCAAATTTAGATGGGGCACAAGAACTTAGGACATAGAACTCATATTTTCTAATTGGTCCTTTTATCCTACAGTAGTTATTTACAAGGAAGTGAAAATGTTTATAGACAGCTTTGCAGAAAGGACTCTCACAATAGTATTTTGCACAAATACTCTGATGCACAGTTCAAAAAGCCCATGTGTCAAGCAACATGACATTTCTTAAGCACCACTGCTGTCTTGGAAGCCATTGTAATTTGTGTTGAGGAGTTTCCTTCTGAAGTCTTTCCTTCCTACTCAAACAATATAAAATGAACAGACATCACAAATTTACAATATGACTGAAAGGATTTCCTATGCTCATGAACCTAACATGCACTCTGATATGTTGCTCAAACAGTAAACTGGATATCTAATAACTGCTTGACTTGCTCCTACATTAGTCTTTGAGGAGACTGAGGTTGCCTTGACAGTGAAAAGCTATTTTAGGGTTGATTTCTATAGGCAGGATTCTCCACATTTGGTTGGTCAACTTCCAGGCTTATCCTGATTTGAATCTTCTGAAGATGAGTCTTTTTCTGGGGCTCTGAGATATCCCAGAAACCTTGAGGTCCTCTAGAGTTATTCTAACCCAGTTAAATTCTCAAATCTGAGCTTTAATTCAAAAGCAGCTTGCAAAGAATCTAACCGAGATTTTTACTTCTGGGGTCTCTTTAAGCCAAGCTAGAGCTCTTCTTCCTCCATCCCTCTTCAATCTTTACACTTGGCAGAAACCTGCTGAAGAACTCAGGCTCTGTATTTTGCAGCTCTGTTACCTAAAGACTGTAATCACTCATGTAAATCAAAAGAATTCATACCAGACTTTAGGAAAACTCATGTCAAATAAACATCATTTTCATAAGTTAAATTAACAACTACAGGATAAGCAAAGACATTAGAGAAGATTGATATGGTACAGAAAGTAAAAAAGTTTCTCATTCTTGTCTGACTCTTTGTGACCCCATGGACTGTAGCCCACCAGGCTCCTCTGTCCATGGAATTCTCCAGGGAAGAATACTGGAATGGGTTGTCATTTCCTTCTCCAGGGGATCTTCCCAACCCAGGTCTCCCGCACTGCAGGCAGATTCTTTACCATTTGAGCCAGCAGGTGCGGACTTCATTTTATATATCCTGAAGCTCAGTATCAGTAATCAGAGATAGCATAGCAAAATGAAGTACAAGCTTCATTTTGCCCAAACTGTTAAACCCATTCTCTCTCAGTTTTTTCATGAAAGTTGCACTTATTGTGGTCTTCTGACTTGCCCTGTTTCCTTCCACTTCAACCATGTCACCCACCACCAGCCTGAGCAGGATCATAGTAGTTTAGGATGTTCAAACACGTGTTGAGTCCACCCTCTGGTCTTGATTTTTGGCTTATTCTTTCTCCTTCCCTACAACATTTGAGAGAAATACATAACCCTGAAGACATATTTGGGTTAACTGTATCAAAATGGCTCAATAAACACATCACACTTCAGACTTCCCTGGTGGTCCAGTGGTTAAGAATCTGCCTGCCAATGCAGGGGACATGGGTTTGCTAAAGGTCCAGGAAGATTCCACATGCCACAGGGCAACTAAGCCCATGCACCACAACTACTGACGCTTGCAAGCCCTAGACCCTGTGCTCCATTCTAAAGAGGCCCACACACACTGAAAGTAGAGAGCAGCCCCCGCTCACCACAGCTAGAGAAAGCCCATGTGCAGCAACAAAGATCCAGCACAGCCAAAAACAAGTAAACACAGTTTTTAAAAAGATCAATTTAAGAAGTGTCACATTGGGCAGATCTGTATTCCATCGTATGTAAGATGTTCTATCATCCATACCATCATGGACTGTAAGTAAGAGGAGCATCATCAAAAGGTGACCAACCAGAAGGCAAAACCACCAGGGTACATGACGAGAAGCTGAGGAGTAGGGGCACGGATTTCAGGGGCACTGAAAAGCCTTCTCAACCCAAACTGTCTTCTATTATTGGTTCCTATCACAGACTGTTTCCACCATGGTGTTTGAAAAACGTCACCTTACCCTCCCTTTGGGCTAAATAAGGTTAGAAAAATATGTGGCACCCCCCCCCCCCGCCCACCGCCATCACTCCCCATTCCACTCTCAGGGTAGACAGCACTAACCCACTATGATTTTCTGTTCTGCTAAATGCAAAAGTGTCACTCAGACAGCCACTACCAACTGTTGGTGTTAGCCTTCTAGAAGAAGCTGCTTGCTATTCTGAGATTAAGGCTTTGAAGTCTTAAAAACTAAATGAAATGTCAGACATAATGTCATTCTCGGGCATAAAAACTGTAAATCTCAAATGTTTGTATTAACAGATTATAAGACCTGCAAAAATGGGAAAGTATTTGGCAGTGAAGAAAGAAAGGAAATGTCGGGATATGAATTGGGGGCAAGGAGTAGCTCTCTGTAAAATATTCTGAAAATGGGAAGATTAGTCTGCAATATGAATAATCACTCTCTCCACTGTCTGTCTGCTACAGATGAAGTTTTCATAAAGCAGTAATTTTTCAGAATGAAAACATTAAGATTTTCAATCCATTTGTTACTCAGTTTTACTTAATCAGAGACTAAGATATAGTGTGTTTTTATAAATACTTAAAATGTAGACAGAATGGAGAGATCAAGAAATTATCTTATTTTCAACAGTAAGTTTTCCATTCTCACCTCTCCTGTCAAGTTTGTCCTGTTCTACAAGTGCAAAAGTGAAGAAAACTGTTGAAGGACAAGTTCAGAAGGCAGAAAAGTATGACACAGGGTGAACACATAAAGCCTGGTGAAAATAAAAGTCAAAGAATCTTAGCATAATTACAGCAGCAGGAGCTTTTCCTATCAGGGAGAGGCTGAACCTTCCAGTGTTTAAAGTTGGAAATCTGCAATTTGGGGGACTGCTTCTGAATTCTGGGTGGGGGCAGGGAACTGGAATTTGTCCTTAAGTCAAGTCCTCATTTCTCTTCAGGAAGTACCACTTTGGTAAGTGTTTTAGGACAAGGTCGGTTACACCCACCTGGATTAATCCATCTGGGCTGCTGTAACAAAACAGCACAGACTTCCTCCTTGACCACATTTTAGACTCCTTGGAATCTCTTCTGGACTCATGGTCAACTGTGGCCCCCAACTTCGCTGTACAGCCTAAATGTATCAAGAATCCTGTTAAGTCAGTGTAGAGAGAATCTCCCACCCGTGATAACAGATCACCATCGCCTGCCTTTAACAAGAAACCTGTTAAGTCAGTTTAACAACAATCCCCCTACTCTTGATGCCTCCTCATTAATCTTCTACCCAGGGACTCATCCCCTGGACCCCCTGCCCACTCCTTGGCTATAAATCTCTACTCATTCTTACTGCATTTAGAGTTGAGCCAGTCTCTCTCCCCTACTGCCATAGTCTTGATCACCTATCAAAATAGTCCTGAATAAAGTCTTTATTACTGTTTTAACAGGTGTAGGAACAACTTTTTCTTTGACACTTATGGTGCTACAACTTAGATGTGATCAGATTCATCATCAGACCCTTGGGCTGGAAGTTCTTGCCTCTTTGTTTCAAATGGTGATTTATTCTCTGACTCCTGGGCTGGAAATTTGTTTCCTAGCTCCTTCTGAAGCCTCTTTGTTCTCTCTGTTTGATTCCTACTTCTCCCACAGAACCTCTCAGTTGACTGAAACCACTTGCTAACTACATGCTCCACCATTACTGGACTAACTGTACACTTCCTTTCTTGTTGGCATGATATGATGAAGGATAATTTGAAACCAAGGATCTCTCTGAACTGACTCATCTAAGACTTCTCCCTTTCCATCACTTCTCTTTCACCACTTTCCCTTTCCCTTCATTCCTTGAATCTTTTGATAAATCCACCTTCAAACAATGCCTTCTTCACTCCTCTACTTAACCCTCTTAGAACTTCTCTTTCCTGTCTAGGCCCTCAACTCCCTACAGTCAGTAGAATTTTAAGCCTCTGGCCCCTATGTGGGCTCTCAAGGGACTCAGGGATCCCCAGAAGCAACTACCTGAGGAAGAAAAGAAAAAAAAAAAAAAGAAAGGCTAATTTTAAACAGACTGGGTATTGTATCCACTCAGATGAGCCTTGGAAACATTTAGACAACTGACTGAATATTCCCTCAGTCTCTCACCTAAAGTTCATTCCACAACCTCCTTTTTTTTTTTTTTTTTATTGAAGGATAATTGCTTTACAGAATTTTGTTGTTTTCTGCCAAACCTCAACAAGAATCACCCATAGGTATACATATATCCCCTCCCTTTGAATTTCCCTCCCATCTCCCTCCCCATCCCACCCCTCTAGGTTGATACAGAGCCCCTGTTTGAATTTCCTGAGCCATACAGCAAATTCCTGTTGGCTATCTATTTTACATATGGTGATATAAGTTTCCATGTTACTCTTTCCTTACATCTCTCCCTCTCATTCCCTCTCTCCATGTCCATAAGTCTATTCTCTATGTCTGTTTCTCCATTGCTGCCCTGTAAATAAGTTTTTCAGTACCATTCTTCTAGATTCTGTATATGTGCATTAGATTATGATATTTATCTTTCTCTAACTCACTTCACTCTGTATAATAGGTTCTAGGTTCATCCTCCTCATCAGAACTGACTCAAATGTGTTCCTTTTTATGGCTGAGTAATATTCTATTGTGTATATGTACCACCACTTCTTTACCCATTCACCTGTCGATGGACATCTAGGTTGCTTCCATGTTCTAGCTATTGTAAATAGTGCTGCAATGAACAATGGGATACATGTGTCTTTTTCAATTTTGGTTTCCTCAGGGTATACACCTAGGAGTGGGATTGCTGGGTCATATGGTGCTTCTATTCCTAACTTTTTAAGGAATCTCTATAGCATCTTCCATAGTGGCTACATCAATTTACATTCCCACCAACAGTGCAAGAGTGTTCCCTTTTCTCCACACCCTCTCCAGCATTTATTATTTGCAGACTTTTTGATGATAGCCATTCTGACTGGTGTGAAGTGATATCTCATTGTGGTTTTGATTTGCATTTCTCTAATAATGAGCAATGTTGAGCATCTTTTCATGTGTTTGCTAGCCATCTGTATGTCTTCTCTGGAGGAATGTCTGTTTTTCCCACTTTTTGATTGGGTTGTTTGTTTTTCTGGCATGGAGTTGTATGAGCTGCCTGTATATTTTGGAAATTAATCCTTTATCAGTTGTTTCATTTGCTATTATTTTCCCCCATTCTGAGGGTTGTCTTTTCACCTAGCTTATAGTTTCCTTTGCTATGCAAAAGGTTTTAAGTTTATTCAGGTCCCACTTGTTTACTTTTGCTTCTATTTCCATTACTCTAGGAGAGGGGTCATAGGAGATCTTGCTTTGATTTATGTCATTGAGTGTTCTGCCTATGTTTTCCTCTAAGAGGTTTATAGTTTCTGGTCTTACATTTAGGTCTTTAATTCATTTTGAGTTTATCTTTGTGTATAGTGTTAGGAATTGCTCTAATTTCATTCTTTTACATGTAGCTGTCCAGTTTTCTCAGCACCATTTATTGAAGAAGCTGTCTTTGCCCCATTGTATATTCTTGCCTCTTTTGTCAAAACTAAGGTACCCATAGGTGCATGGGTTTATTTCTTGGCTTTCTATCTTGCTCCATTGGTCTATATTTCTTTTTTTGTGCCAGTACCATACTGTCTTGATGACTGTAGCTTGGTAGTGTAATCTGAAGTCAGAAGGTTGATTCCTTCAGCTCCATTCTTCTTTCTCAAGACTGCTTTGGCTATTTGGGGTCTTTTGTGTTTCCATATGAATTGTGAAATTTTTTGTGCTACTTCAGGACTTCCCTTGTGGCTCAGCTGGTAAAGAATCTGCCTGCAATGCAGGAGACCTGGGTTTGACCTGGGTTGGGAAGATCCCCTGGAGAAGGGATGGCAACCCACTCCAGTATTCTGGTCTAGAGAATTCCATGAACTGTATAGTCCATGGGGTTGTAAAGAGTCAGACACGATTGAGCAACTTTCACTTTCCCTTTGTGCTAGTTCTGTGAAAAATGCCATTGGTAATTTGTTAGGGATCACACTAAATCTGTAGATTGCATTTGGTAGTATAGTCATTTTCACAATATTGATTCTTCCTTCCCAGAAACATGGAATATCTCTCCATCTATTTATATTATCTTTGATTTCTTTCATCAGTGTCTTATAATTTACTGTGTACAGTTCTTTTGTCTTCTCAGGTAAGTTTATTCCTAGATATTTTATTCTTTTTGTTGCAATGGTGTATGGGATTGATTCCTTAATTTCTCTGATTAGTCATTGTTAGTATATAGAAATACAAGTGATTTCTGTGTATTGATTTTGTATCCTGAGACTTTGCTAAATTCACTGATCAGCTCTAGTAATGTTCTGATAGTGTCCTTAGGGTTTTCTATGTACAGTATCATGTCATTTGCAAATAGTGAGAGCTTTACTTCTCCTCTTCCAATCTGGACTCCTTTAATTTCTTTTTCTTTTCTGATTTCTGGAGCTAGGACTTCTAGAACTATGTTGAATAATAGTGGTGAAAGTGGACACTCTTGTCTTGTTCCTGATCTTAGGGGGAATGCTTTTAGTTTGTCACCATTGAGAATAATGTTTCTTGTAGGCTTATCATATATGGCCTTTACTATGTTGAGGTAGGCTCCTTCTATGCCCCCTTTTTTGAGCGTTTTAATTATAAATGAGTGCTGAATTTTGTCAAAGACTTTATCTGCATCTATTGGGATGGTCATGTGGTTTTTATCTTTCAATTTGTTACTATGGTGTATCACATTGATTGATTTGCACATATTGAAGAAGCCTTTCATTCCTGGAATAAACCCAACTTGATCATGGTGTATGAGCTTTTTGATATGTTGCTGAATTCTGTTTGTGAAAATTTTGTTGAGGATTTTTGTATCTATGTTCATCTGTGATATTGGCCTGTAGATTTCTTTTTGTGTGTTGTCTTTGGTTTTGGTATCAGGGTGATGGTGGCCTCATAGAATGAGTTTGGAAGTGTTCCTTCCTCTGCAATTTTTGAAAGAGTTTTAGAAGGATAAGCATTAGTGCTTCTCTAAATGTTTGATAGAATTCTCCTGTGAAGCCATCTGGTCCCGGGCTTTTGTTTTTTGGGAGATTTTTGATCACAGCTTCAATTTCAGTGTTTGCAACTGGGTTGTTCAAAATTTCTTTTTCCTTCTGGTTTGGTCTTGGAAGATTGAGCTTTTCTAAGAATCTGTCCATTTTTTCCAGGTTGTGCATTTTATTGCCATGTAGTTGTTCATAATAGTCTCTTATAATCCTTTATATTTCTGCATTGTCTCTTGTAACCTCTCCTTTTTCATTTATAATTTTGTTGATTTGATTCTTTTCTCTTTTTTTCTTGATGAGTCTGGCTAAAGGTTTGTCAATTTTGTTTATCTTCTCAAAGAACCATCTTTTAGTTTTATTAATCTTTACTATTGTTTCTTTCATTTCTTTTTCATTTATTTCTGCTCAGATCTTTATGATTTCTTTCCTTCTATTAATTTTGGGGGTTTTTTGTTCTTCTTTTTCCAGTTGTTTTAGGTGTAAAGTTAGGTTGTCTCTTCGATGTTTTTCTTATTTCTTGAGGTAGGATTGTATTGCTATAAACTTCCCTCTTAGGACTGCTTTTGCTGCATCCCATAGATTTTGAGTTGTCATGTTTTCATTGTCATTTGTTTCTAGAATTTTTTTTTATTTCCCTTTTGATTTCTTCAGTAACCTGTTGGTTATTTAGAAACGTGTTGTTTAATCTCCATGTGTTTGTGTTTCTTACAGTTTTTTTTCTTGTAATTGATATCTAGTTTCATAGCATTGTGGTTGGAGAAGATGCTTGATATGATTTCAATTTTCTTAAATTTACTGAAGTTTGATTTGTGACCCAAGATGTGGTATATCCTGGAGAAGGTTCCACGTGCACTTGATAAGAAGGTGTATTTTTCTGCATTTGGATGGAATGTCCTGAAGATATCAATGAGATTCATCTCATCTAATGTATCATATAAGATTCATTTCCGTATTAATTTTCTGTTTTGATGATCTGTCCATTAGTGTGAGTGGGGTGTTAAAGTCTCCTACTATTATTGTGTTACTGTCAATTTCTCCTTTAGTTAGTGTTTGTCTTATGTACTGAGCTGCTCCTATGCTGGCTGCATAGATATTTACAATTGTTATGGCTTCCTGTTGGATTGATCCCTTGATCATTATGTAGTGTCCTTCCCTATCGCTTGTAATCGTCTTTAGTTTAAGGTCTATTTTGTCTGATATGAGGATTGCTACTCCAGCTTTCTTCTGCTTCCCATTTGCATGGAATATATTTTTCCATCCTCTTGCTTTCAGTCTATATGTGTCTTTAGGTCTGAGGTGGGTTTCTTGTAGACAACATATATATGGGTCTTGTTTTTGTATCCATTCAGCCAGTCTGTGTCTTACAGTTGGAGCATTTAATCCATTTACATTTAAAGTAATTATTGATACATATGTTCCTATTGCCATTTTCTTAATTGTTTGGGGTTGATTTTTTAGATCTTTTTTCTTCTCTTGTATCTCTTGACTATGTAAGTCCCTTTAACATTTGTTGTAAAGCTGGTTTGCTGGTACTGAATTCTCTTAACTTTTGCCTGTCTGAAAAGCTTTTTATTTCTCCATCAACTTTGAATGAGATCCTTGCCAGGTACAGTAATCTTGGTTGTAGATTTTTCACTTTAAATATATCCTGCCATTCCCTTCTGGTCTTTAGAGTTTCTGCTGAAAGATCAGCTGTTAAATGTATGGGGTTTCCCTTTTATGTTATTTTTTGCTTCTCCCTTGCCGCTTTTAATATTCTTTCTTTGTGTTTAATCTTTGTTAGCTTGATTAGAATGTGTCTTGGCATGTTTATTCCTGGGTATAGGACTCTTTGCACCTCTTGGACTTGATTGACTATTTCCTTTTCCATGATGGGGAAATTTTCAGCTATAATCTCTTCAAAAATCTTCTCATACCCTTTCTTTTTCTCTTCTTCTGGACCCCTATAATTCAAATGTTGGTGCGTTTGATATCATCCCAGAGGTCTCTGAGACTATCCTCAGTTCTTTTCATTCTTTTTACTTTATTCTGCTCTTCAGAAGTTATGTTCAGCATTTTATCTTCCAGTTCACTGATTCATTCTTCTGCTTCAGATATTCTGCTATTGATTCCTTCTAGAGTATTTTTAACTTCAGTTAATTGTGTTGTTTGTCTCTGTGTGCTTATTCTTTAATTCTTCTAAGTCTTTGTTAACTGATTCTTTCATTTTCTCAATTTTGTTTTCAAGGTTTTTGATCATCTTTACTATCATTATTCTCAATTCTTTTTCAGGTAGTTTGCCTATTTCTTCATCATTTATTTGGACTTCTGTGTTTCTAGTTTGTTCCGTCATTTGTGTAGTATTTCTCTGCCTCTTCATTATCTTTTTTTTAACTTATTATGTTTGAGGTCTCCTTTTCCCAGGCATCAAGGTTGAATTCTTTCTTCCCTTTGGTTTCTTCCCTCCTAAGGTTGGTCCAGTGATTTGTGTAAGCTTTGTATAGGGTGAGATTTGTGCTGAGTTTCTGTTTGTTTTTCCTCTGATGGGCAAGGCTGAGTGAAGTGATGACTGGGTTAGTATTTTTGTTTTGTTTGTTGTCTATATGAGGCAGCCTGCACAGGGTGCTACTGGTGGTTGGGAGATGCCGGGTCTTGTATTCAAGTGGTTTCCTTTGTGTGAGTTCTCACTATTTGATACTTCCTTGGGTTAGTTCTCTGGTAGTCCAGGGTCTTGGAGTCAGTGCTCCCATTCCAAAGGCTCGGGGCTTTATCTCTGGTCAGGAACGAAGATTCTACAAGTGGTTTGTCATGGCCTTAAGTGAGATTAAAGCAAATATTCAAAAACAAGAAACCAAAGATGGATCCCAGACAAATGGCAATTACAAAATAAGGCAAATAATAATTAAAATAATGTAATATACACATATACATATATACCCATGAGCAAAGTCAAAACAGTCCAAGAAAAATAAAGTACAATAGATTGACCCCGCAAACAAAGGAAATAAAAAATTATATTTACCAGTTAAGAACAAAACTAACTAAAGCACAAAGTGGAAAACAAAACTAAAGCAGGATGCCAAGTGGGGAATAAAGCAACAAAAACAAAACTAACAAATATGTTGAGAGGAAAGGAAAGAAAGAAAGAATAGATATGGAAAGTTAAATAGAGGTAGATGAAGAAGATATATATATGTTAAAGATTAATTGCAAGGGGAAAAGAACAGGAGGAAAGGCAAACAAAAGAATAAACATAGAAAAAATATAATAGGTTAAAAAATTAAAAATTAAAATTATAAAAAAGAGGAAAAAAAATGGAAGAAGAAAGAAAAAATGGAAAACTCTCCAGAGATGCAAAAGCCCAACATAGAGGCAGAGATTTATAACAATAAAAAAATGTGACTGAGGAAAAAAAAATCTCAAAAGCTTAAATAGATATCATAGTGCCAATAAAATCAGCAACTACAGCAGAGAGGGGGAGAAAAGGGGGAAAAAGGGGAAAAAAATCCAAAAGAATCTACAGGACAAGTCAAAACATAAGAATAATAAGTGTTTTTCTTGAGTCACTGCTGCCAGAGTCCTTTCCCTCACTGGGAGTCACAGTCCACCTCACCTCCCTAGGATGCCCTCCTACACTGTGCTGATCTCTGGACCTGCTGTGAGGTCAGCTCAGATTCTCAACTGGTCCTGCTCCTCTGTGTTCTTGCCTCCAATGCCCACAGCTATCAGAACTAGTGTGTTTTCTTTTGTGGGAGCTTACCTTTTACATATTCCATAAATACAGAGTCTGCCTAGTTGATCTTGTGGATTTAATCTGTAGCTTATACAGCTGGTGGGAGGGTTTTGGGCCTTCTTCCTTAGCCACACTGCCCCTGGATTTCAATTGTAGTTTTATTTCCACCTCTGCATGTGGGTTGTCCACTGGGGTTTGCTCCTGAGGCTGCCCTGGAGGACTTGGGTTTGCCCCTGTGAGGGCCAGGTGTGGAGGTGATGCAGCTGCTTGGGTCACAGGGGTTCTGGGAGCACCTGGTACTCAGGGGAGTTGGCAGCTAGGGCAGCAGGAAATATAGTGCTCTAGAAGGGTATGGCAACCAGTATTGGCCAATTTGCTCCAGTATTCTTGCCTGGAGAAACCCCCTCCCTGACAGAGAAGCCTGGCAGGCCACAGTCTACAGCGTCGCCGTTCAGGCACTTAGAGGGCTTCCTTGCCTGGGGTCCTTCCCCATTGTTTGGTGTGTCTGGCACATAGAGAGGCCCCCATGGCTGGGGTCCCACTCTGTAGATCGTTGTGTCAGGCACTTCAAGGGGCACCCTGGATGGGATCCTGCTCTGTAGTTCCCCCCATCAGTCACTTAAAGGGGCACCCTGGGTGGGGTCCTGCTCTGTAGTTCAGTGCATCAGGCATTTCATAGACCAGCCTCTCTACTGTTCATCTGCCAATGCTGGCGTGTTGGGGGAGAGAGGCTATCGTGATGGCTCCACCCCCCACGTATGACTCAGCAGTATCACCTTACTTACATGACTGCCCGGCTTTTCTCCACAGGCATTTCCCATCACAGCCTCCTCTCTCACATCCCCTCAATCCATCTCTCCACAGTCAACAGCAGCCCTCGCCCAGGGATTGCTCCATAATCCCTAAACTCCAGCTCCCAGCGGCTGCACCTTCCAGGGGAATATGTCCCCGTCTGGGGTATGTATGGCTGTGGCAAGGACTGTCTGATTCTCATTCCATTTAGGCTGCCACAGATCAGCTGTTTCACTCTCAGCCTTAAATGTTTCTCCTCTGACTCAGACAATTGCCCCGATGTGGGGATCGGATCCCTGCTTCAGTTCCCTCACCTGCAGAGGGCAGGTCCAGGCCTACTCACGCTCCTATTTCTCCCCCAAGTTCCTTCCTCCTACTGAGTTTTGTGTTGGTCTGTATATTCTCTTCCGCTGGTGAGGTACTCCTGTCTGCTCTCAGCTGATGTTCTGCATGTACTTCTGTGTCTGAAGGTGTATTCCTGATGTATCCATGGAGAGAGACGCACTTCACATCTACCTACTCCTCTGCCATCTTGTTCTCTCTCTACAGCCTCTTTAAAATTACACATCAGAGCAAAAGAAAATCTTAACGTTTCCTCCACAAATATTGGTAAAGTCCTTTAAGCTCTCTATTGAGCAAATAATCTTAACTTTTCCTGTTTGCCAGAAACACAACTCAGATAAAAATATAAAGTGGAGCAACTATTTCATGTAAATCGGTGAGTTCACCTTATTGTGTTTATCAGACTCATCACTAAAATTTCAGAATGGGAGCTATTTGGTCTCATGTCTTAATATTTGTATATGTTTATGTATGTACATATGCCATGTATATGTGATGTTTTTCTACTTCCAGATGGTATTACCAAATTAATTTACACAATCTCATAAAGTAGCTCTCAAATTGGTTTAAAGACCTTATATAAATAAAATATTCTTAAAATTCTCAGAAATATAGAAACAAACCCAAATGTTTTTGAAATTCATGTAATCTGAGTAAATTTTTGACTAGTCTGGTATCATAAAAATGACTATGTCATCGTGTTAGCATTAAGCATACTTTTTATTTTACTTGGGTCAAATAAGGTAATAGTATATCTATTAGATGTTTAAGACTATAAAAATTATAAGAACAAATGGACAAGATGCAATATAAATAAATTTTGTGATATCCGTTATCCATTACTTTACACATATCAAGCATAGCAGTAAAACAAAAGAACCCATGTATTTAACTTTAATAGGTTTTGCATTTGTGATACATGCCTAACATGCATATGCTATAAAAATAGTTAAGAAGGAAATAACTTGAGATAATGATTAACTTTGTTTAATAACATATCTGCCTGAAAATAGTTTCCAAAGTCTTTCTGGTAACATGTAAACTTTGAGTTATGCTAAGTTAAGTAACAGATATGTGCTAAATATCTAGATCATTTCTAAGATAAACTACTGAAACATTCATTACCAAACACAAGGTTACATACTTTTGGCTTTTTATTTTATATGGAACACAGAAGCTAAACATATTTGGATTTGTTAATAAACATGCTTTTTTTTTTTTTGGCCACATTGAAAAGTTGTACTATGAGGAAGCTTATACCTATAAAAACTGTAAGATGGGGTGATGGTTAATTTTATGTATCAACTCGACTGGGCTAAGGAATATCCAGATGGCTGGTAAAACATTATTTTTTTGTGTGTCTATGAGGGTGTCTCTGGAAGAAACTAGCCATTGCTTCAGTAGACTGAGCAAAGAAGATGACCCTAACTAATGCTGGTGGGCATCATCTAAATCAACATGGGTCTGAATAGAACAGAAAGGTACAGCTCTTTTTACTTGTGCTGAGACATCCGACTTCTCCTCCTGGACATTAGAGCTCCTACTTCTTGTACTTTTGGCATCAGATTGGGACTTATACCATCCGGCCCTCGATTCTCAGGCCTTTAGACTCAGACTGAATTATGTCAACCTTACCTGGCGCTCCAACTTGGAGATAGCTGACTGTGGGACTTCTTGGTCTCTGTAATTGTGTGAGCCAATTCCTATAACAATTCTTCTCTTATCTATATATATCCTATTGGTTGTTTCTCCGGAAAGCCCTAACTCATAGATTACATATTCATTAAATTCACTAGTCTACAGAATAGTGGTATGTGACAGACAATCATAACTGCCTACTTCCTAATTTTCCTATGTTGAAAAAAGGTTACAGCCTCTCCAATAAGTGGTGCTGAGAAATCTGGACAGCTACATGTAAAAGAATGAAATTAGAATACTATCTAACACCATACACAAAAATAAACTCAAAGCAGATTAAAGACTTAAATGAAAGATAGGACACTATAAAGTTCTTAGAGGAAAACATAGAAAAAACACTCTCTGACATAAATCACCACAAGATCTTTCTTGACGTACTTCCTAAGATAATAAAAATAATAATAAACAATTGTGACCTAATTAAACCTAAAAGTTTTTGCACAGCAAAGGAAACCATAAACAAGATGAAAAGACGACCATCACCATGTGAGAAAATATTTGCAAACAAAGCAACAGACAAAAGATTAGTCTCCAAAATATACAGACAGCTTATGGAGTTATATATCGAAAACACAAACAATCAAAACAAAAATGGGTAGAAGACCTAAACAGACATTTCTCCAAAGAAGACATATAGATGGCCAACAAACACATGAAAAGATGCTCAATATCACTAATTATTAGAGAAATGCAAATCAAAACTACAATGAGGTGTCACTTTACGATGACACCAGAATGGCCATCGTCAAAAAATCTACAAACAAAGGCTGGAGAGGATGTGGAGAAAAGGGTACTGTCTTCTACTGTTGGTAGAAATGTAAATTGGTACAGCCACTGCAGAGAACAGAATGGAGGTTCACTAAAAAACTAAACATAGAACTAACATATGACCCTGCAATTCCACTACTGGGCATATACCCTGAGAAAACTGTAACTCAAAAAGACACATGTACCCCACTGTTTATTGCAGCACTATTTACAATACAGCCAGGACATGGAAGCAGCTTAGATGTCCACTGACAGATGAATGGATAAAGATGTGGTACATATATACAATGAAATACTACTCAGCCACAAAAAGGAATGAAGCGGAGTCACTTGAGGTAATGTGGATGAACGCAGAGCCTGTCGTACAGAGTGAAGTATGTCAGAAAGAGAAAAACAAATACTGTACACCAGCAAATATACGTGGAATCTAGAAAAATGGTACTGATGAACCTATTTGTAGGGAAGGAACAGAGGCACAGATGTAGAGAATGGACTTGTGGACACAGGTGGGGAAGGAGAGGCGGGGGACGAATTGAGAGAGTAGCACTGACATAAATACACTACTATGTGTAAGAGAGCTAGCTGGTGGGAAGCTGCTCTATAGCAGAAGGAGCTCAGCTCCCTGCTCTGTGAAGGCGTAGAGGGGTGGGATGGGAGCGTGGGAGGGGGACTCAAAGTGGGGGGATATATGTATCACATGGCTGATTCACAATGTTGGCATATTCTCTTTTTTTTTGGCCTGACAGCATGTGGGATCTTAGTTCTCTGACCCAGGGATGGAACCCATGCTCCCTGCACCGCAAGCACATTCCTAACCACTGGACCGCCAGGGAAGTCTGATTCATGATGCTGTACTATTCATGATGCAGAAACTAACACAACATTGTAAAGCAATTACATTTCAAATTTTTTTTAAAAATCAATTTTATGGAATTCCCTGGTGGCACAGTGGTCAGGGGTCTGTGCTTCCATTGCCAGGGCCTGGGTTAGATCCCTGGTCCGGGAGCTAAGATCCCACATGCTACACAGCATGGCCGAAAATAAAGAAAGAAAGAAACTTTTAAAAATGTCACTAATGGCTAAGAATCATCGTATGTAAGTAAAACTACTACAGACAATAATGATGAAGAGAAATAACTTTGCCTGAAAAGAAGGAAATTGTAGGAGTAGTTTTGTTCAGGGAAGAAGAGTAATTTTGTCCTAAATTAAATGACCGGTTGCTCCAGTATGAGAAAAGGGAAAGTGTAAGACAAAAATTGAAAGACTATAAAGTTTTTCTGTGGAAAGTCTGCAGAAAAGGAATCTTGAAAAGGAAGTCTTATCTCATGTGGTCAAAGCAGACTCAGATTGGATGTGCTTATTTATAAGTTTCTTAATGAACTTTGATATCAAAAGAATACTGATGCAAAAATAGAATTTGATTTTCTCTCTGCTGAAAATGGTAAGATTTTTTTAGATTGTTGTTCTGCTCTTAAGAGATTGTAAATCTTTTTCTTTACCTTTTGCATAATATGCTTAAAGAAAACAAGATTTTGTGTCATATCAGAATTTTCCTGTGCTTTATGTAAACATTTATCACACTCTTGACTATTTATGAAGACCAAGTCTTCTCATTTTTTAAAAGAGCCGAAAAGGTTTTTTACAATCATGTTACCTTCTATAGTTATTTTTGAATTATTTTGTCACTTTGTTTAAATAGGTAGCTCAGTATCATTTCACAGTGATTTATGATTTTTTTGATTTATGATCTTATTTAATCAAGTGTTCAATTGAAATTTTTGACAATTTCGCCTTCCTTAAACAAAATTCTAGATAAAATTTTGATATTGAACTGACTTTGAGATTTCTGAGGGCTTCTGGAAATTTTCAAAGGTTTGTTCTTTTACCTTGTAAAAAGAGAGATATTAAAAATTAATTAGATTTATCTGTATGTTGAATGACATGAAAATCATTGTCAAGTAAGAAGAGACGCTTAACCTTCCATAGATTATATTTGCATGGATAAATGTCATTAATATATTTTAAAAATTGTGTGAAGTTTATAGAAATTTGTCAGTACCCTTGCTGTCTATATGTCCAGTATAATGTTATCAGTCATAATTTCAGTTATTATTTTTAAATGTTGCATACCACAGGAATAACCAAATTCCCCCAAATGAACTCCCATCACATCTTTAACAATGGTCATTTTAAGTCTTTTGTCATTTACAAGTAGTTATTCTTCTACTGTGATACTTTCTTTAAAGTGTTTGCAAGCAACTACAGGCCAGAGTGCTTCATCTTCAGCAAAAAGAGACGGACTCAGAGACTCATGGAAAAGAATGCAACAGGTACTCCGGGATACAGGCCAAAAGTCACCAAAATGGCATTACTTAAATAACGTTGAGACCATACCAGTGAAATGAGTAAGAATTTCCAGAACTCTAGTTGAGAAGCTACAGGTTCATAAAACTGCTAACTCAAGATTAAGCAGAAGAAAAATTAATTACATGAGACTGAATGAGCTGATTAAGGATAATTATGGCTTTGTCTTTGGAACTTTGCTAGTTCTTTAATGTTCTATGTTGTGATAGTACCCTTTTTCCCTTTTCTTAACCCACAACAATTTAATAATTATATTTTTATAAACACAAATTGAACACATTTTTTTCTTCCTGGTCTGGCTTCTCCAGAATTAAGAAATTCTCAGAGTATTAATTATTTGCATAAACTCAGTAAGAATCTGTTCTTTTCATAACACAGCATAATTGGAAAAATTATATAACCAAGCTTTGACTAGATGTCATTTTTAGAATGATGTACCTAGAATCAGATATGACCAGATAAAATCAGATAGTTTTAAAAAACTGAGATTGACTTTATGGAGCCAGTGCTTATGAAGCCTTCTTGGAAAAACCAGCCTGGTACTTGACTTACTGGATTCCTAGTCTTACAGGCAAACAAATAAAGTCACTTCCTGGCAGGCCCAGGAAACCTAGGATATTTTGAGGGGCCTCAAGAAAAGAGGAAATCACCCAAATCTACAGGTATTTCAGGTAAAGTATGGTAGTATGCTTTTGGTTTGGCTTCCTAGCTTCAAGAGGTTTCTAAAAGTCTTTTGAGATTCCCTACTAAAAGTTCCAGCAAAATAGACTTAAAAGAAAAAAAAAAGCCTATGTGGTCAAATACATTGTTGCCAAACCTATGTAAATTATTGAGTCAAATATAATGAAATCAGATTTATTTTGTAAACAAGAATCAAAAAGGAGGGTGGCTATATAAAGAAATTTAATGTTTCATAAACTATAGGAAGTAGGTACACTTCATAAATTATAGGAAAACTACAGCACACCCTTGTGGGTTATCAGATTCTGGTCTGATTCATTGTCTATGAGGTTTTGTTCTCTATCTGTAAATTAAACTAGGTCCTGCTCTACTGCACTTTTTGTTAGTCCTTACTAAATTTTCAATTTTTCTCATTTCCTCCAATATCTGGCTACAACTCTCCAAAATAATGTTTTCAACTTTTCTTGCACTCTCCTGCCTTAGAGCTACTCAGAATTAGAATCTGACTGTCCAGGTCTTTATCTGAATTCTGGGTCATCTTGTACCTAAAGAAGTCCTGCTCGCTAAAGCCGGACATTGAACACCCTCTGTGCCCGGAGCTGCTGCTGTGTGGGCCACTTGGAAAATTCACTGGAAGACTTACATCTTCCATGCTCTGCTTCAGAAAATAACCACAATTGTGAAAGAGGAGCCTGGCGGGCTATAGTCGATAGGGTCACAAAGAGTCGGACACGATTGAAGTGGCTGAGCATGTGACACTGATGTCTGTCAGAGACATTCAAACTACAAGCCAGGAAATCGATCATTATCACCCCTGTCCTCGTTCCACCATCTTAGGATGTTTCAAGGCCAACATCTAGAAATCTTCTCAATTGGCTGCCAAGTCTCAACAGATGGTTCAGCTAGTCCCTGAACAAAAAGCGACTGACAAGCAATGGACTTAAATTATCTGAGGGAAGAAAAAAATGTGTCTTCTTTCCTTGAATGAGAAGAGGAACTGACAAAAACTTTATTTGACCAAACTGTAGACATGCTCCTCTGAGCCCTCTTTTTGACTATGCCTTGGCCCTCATCCTTCCTGGGCCTGCAGAGCTCAATTGTAGGAAAAATCCTGCCTGCTTAGTCTGTTTAGAGAGAATCCCCTACTCTTGATGTCTGATCAGAATCCTCAACCCCTGCTCTTAACACCTAATCACTCTGTCTTCAGTAAGAATGCTGGTAAGTCAGTT
This sequence comes from Cervus canadensis, assembly GCF_019320065.1. Lineage (NCBI taxonomy): Eukaryota > Metazoa > Chordata > Mammalia > Artiodactyla > Cervidae > Cervus > Cervus canadensis. The sequence continues at coordinate 86,932,505 of NC_057386.1, forward strand.
CAACAAGAATCCCCCACCTTTGATGGTAATTTTCCTATCTATCTGCGATTTTCCATCCATTGACCCCTCTCACTCTTGCTAGTTAAGTGTTAGTCGCTCAGTCGTGCCCGACTCTTTGTGACCCCATGGACTGCAGTCCACCAGTCTCCTCTGTCCATGAGATTTTCCAGGCAAGGATATTGGAGTGGGTTGCCATTTCCTTCTCCAGGGGATCTTCCCAACCCAGGGATCGAACCCGGGTCTCCTGCACTGCAGGCAGATTCTTTACCGACTGAGCTATAAGGGAAGCCCACTCTTGCTACTTGGCTATAAATCTGCGCTTCTCCTTGCTGTATTCAGGGTTGAGCCTGATCTGTTTTCATTATCACCAGTCTTGACAACCTACTGCAACCGTCCTGATTAAAGTCTTTATTGTTTTAGTAGGTGTTTGAATAATTTTTCTGGTAACAGTACTTCAGGTTCCCACTCCGAGACTCCGAACATGGACACACGGTCCCTTTCTGCCACATGTAGGACCACATGCTGTGCCCACCCGGGAACAGGGAATTGAAGACAGGTATCTGTGCCAAGAAGTTCAAGGTACCTGCATCAGGGATGAGGGGAAGGCAAAACTTCCTCATTTTTCTGGATCAGAGGGCAAGTTACAGACCTCAGTGGGAGATACACTTGGAAGACAATTGTGTCCAGTATAATGAACATCTCACAAGGGTCACCAGCAGCACAGGCAAAAGAAAGGGATTTGAACAGAAAACAAAATTGAGCAATATTCTGGAGTACCTGAGAGAATTCCCTGAGAAATCTCCAGAAAGAGCAGAGGAAAGACTTAAAAGGACTACATTTCAGCAAACGGATAGTGACAATTTAATTATAAAAAGGAAATGTAACTTCATTCTGAAGTTACACATTGCTGAGACAAAAATGTATGGATTGTGCATTTCAGAAATCATAAACAACTATGATTATCATTCCTATTCCAATGTGCAAAGAACAAAATTTATGCTATTCACCACTTTAAGAAGCAGAATGGTAATGATTTCTTGAATGTAACATCAAATACACAGGTAACAAAAGGAAAAAGAGACAAATTGGAGTTCATCAAAACTGAAAACCTTTGTGCATCAAAGAGTTTAAAAAAAGAACCCACAGAATGGGGAAAAAAATTACAAACCACTATTTGATAAGGGATTAATACCCAGAGTATATAAACATTTATAAGGTATATAAAGGTGTGAATAGTAGTTATTGTTTGATGGGTTTATCAGTATGGGGTGATGAAAAAGTTCTGGAGATGGATAAAGATGATGTGAATATTCAAATGGGTAAAATTGTAAATTTTATGTATATTTTATTAAAATAAAAAAAGAATAGCCTAACTACCAAGAAACCTGAATTTACTAAACCAATAAATTAGGAGATTGTTATTGGACTATAAAAGGATTTGTCAATTTTCAAATTATTTCCTTTAAGGAAGACTCTTTCCTAGAGCTTTACTGTCTTTTCACAAAGCATTAAACATTTGTTAAAGCAGTCGAAAGTAGGGAAAGGAAAAGGTGAAGAAAAAACGACCTTTGAAAAACTGTTTGTCCTTTTACAAGGCTACTGAGTATTCTGTTTATATGGGTTTTCTGAATGTTTTCTTTTGAAAAAAACGAAGAACTTATATAGATCCAGTCCAATGAGCTTCTGTATATCTGTCACCTGTGTTCATCAATTTATAACACTGTCTTCCTCTCTCTCAATATATATATAATTGTTATAATTTTATTACTTTTGATGAGCTCAAAAGATTAGCGCATAAACTCTAGTCTTGATTTTTTACCCCTAAATAATCTTAGCATGTATTTCATAAGAACAATGACTTCTATTTCATAGATATGGTACAATGATCATATTCAGGAAATTTAACATTGGTGCAGTTCAATACAATGCATATTCAGTTTTTTCTAGCTGTCTCCTTATTGTCATTTATAGAAAAGAATAATTATCTTTTCTATCTAGAATCTAGCCTAGGATATGCGTTTAGTTCAGATGCTGTGTTCTTTAGTCTCTTTTAACCTAGAACAGTTCAACCTTTCATGATACAAATAATTTTGAAGAGCCAATTACAGTATGTCCCTGAATTGGAGTTAGTCTGATTCGTTTTATGATTAGACAATGCATTTTTGGCAGGAATACCACACAGGGATGTCGTGTCCTTCGCAGTGCATCATATTAGGAGACACCTGACATCAGTTTGACTATTCTGTGTTCCCTTAATTAAGGTAGTGTCCGCCAGGTTTCTCTACTAAGAGGTTACCAAAGATTTTCCCTTTGTTATTGTAATTCATAGGGAAGTACTTTGAGATTAAGTAAATATCATGTCCAAGTTGAATTCAATGGTTTTAGCACTCACTGATGATTCTGGACTGAATCAATTATTTCCATAATGCGTACAAAATGGCAATTTTTAAACTCTACCATTTCTTTTACTACACGTTGTTTTAAAATGTAATGTTTCAAAAAATAAATAAATAAATAAAATGTAATGTTTCATAGCAAAATAAATGCAATCTTTTATATGGCAGATATACCAGAAATAAATTTGTATTACGGTTATTAAGGTGAAAAAAGTACATCACATTTTTAACTTGCAAAAGACATAAAAAAGGAAACTAAAGAGGTATGGGAAAATGGACAAGTTATTTCCGTATTCTTTCCAAAACGTAAACTTCGTTTGGTTTCTGAAAGCAGTCACCCAAAACTCACTAGTGTTTCAAATAAGGTGGTCTATCTCTAAGATAAAGATTCAGAGAGTGGAGGAAACATTTTAAAGTCTGATTATAAATAACCAAGCTTAGGATAAACATCAATTGGTTGCAATTAGAGCTTCCCTGGTGGCGCTAGTGGTAAAGAACCTACCTGCCAATGCAAGAGACATAAGAGATGCGCGTTTGATCCATGGGTCAGGAAGATCCACTGGAGGAGGGCCTAGCAACCCAACCCAGTATTCTTGCCTGGAGAATCCCACAGACAGAGAAGCTTGGGTGGGCTACAGCCCATAGTGTCACAGAGTCAGACATGACTGAAGCAACTTAGCATGCATGCAAGCAGGCGTTAGTTTGGTTCTGGGTATTTATTTCTTTAAAGATTATTTAAGATATTATCTTAAAATAAGGTATGGTAGTTCTTATTGTATTTAACTCCGTTTCAAAAGTACACTTAATTTTTTCTTTAAAAAGTAAGAGTGTGCTAAATGTTTTTTCTTAGTTTCTTCTACTTGAAGCCTAGCTAGACCATGACCCACAGAACTAACGAATCATTACTCATGTAACAGCAGGATACAGTAATAACACATAATAAACTAGAAAAAAAAATCTTCAGATGCTGAACTTGCAAAATAAATATACTAAGTGAGAAAGCCCTTAACTCCGTTGTTCTAAACCCTGATAGCATGCAAGAAACACCTGGGAGCATTTAAAATGCCAGGCCCCACCTCAACCTATTTATTCCCACCTAGCACTGATATTTGAAAGAACTCCCCAGGTGGTTCTAATGTGCAGCTAACATTGAGGACCTCTACCTAAATCTATCACCTATTGAGGAAACAATTAGACCTCAAGTTGGTTGAAGCTTCCTACCAACTTCACTGCTTTTTTCATCGCAGGCTAAGATCTTTGGCTCTTCCCAAAGCACTTTGGAATTTGGCTAGAGGACCTCTTTCTGTAGCCATAACCACTTTTCCTTCCTCTTCGAGTCCCTCCTTTGAGGCAGGACAGTAAATATTTCCATTTCTCCTGATTCCTCTCCTGCAAAGAGTTCCTTTAAGAGTTTTTCAAATGCAACGAATGAAATAATAAAACATATACTGCAGAAATCGTGAATACTGTGAAAAATTTTGTTAATTTTTAAAACAGCTATTGCTTATTGAAATATAAACAAATTTTGCCTTGCTTTTTTACATTTCCACTCCTCTGATGTTGGAGTGCTTCTTCCCACAGTGGTCTTAAGGAGCTGCAGTTTCAGTAAAGAAACTATAATGTTTCTCTAATACTCATTTACTTGCCTTTAAAGCTTCATAATTGCATGCAAAAGGCCATCCTTGTTTTCATCTGCAAAGCTGCACCTGATGAGTTTTGTGACCTCACTACAGCAGAACCAAGTAGGGGTCAGGCAGGTAATCTTCCCTCGGCCCTTCAGCAACACAGTAATACTCCCATGCCCACCCTGATCTAGAACAACACTGACTTCATACTTTATGTCTTTGAACATAAAGTGCAGCTTTTGATAACAGACAGGCTTCCACAGAGGCAAGGCTAAAATCACAATCACTGACTTCCATTGAAATAAACAGCACCAAATGCAGTGGCTTTCAGAAAAATCCCAAGCTTGTTTTTAGTGATCAAGTCAAAAAGCTTCTAAAAGCTCTGAGTCACTGTGACAAACAGCCTGGCTGAATGTTTCAGTCTCTACTGGACACTTGATTTAGGCGTGATGAGAAGAGAAAAAATAATAATTTTCCAGTTTCATTATTTTATTTCAAAAGAGAGATTGTTACAGTGAACCTGAGTACTTATTTTCTGACCTCAGCAATTATCAACATTTGCCAGCTTTGAGGAAAAGAAGAAATTTAATGCTAGGGAGAGCTCCAATAATTAAGACAGTCACAATGAAAATATGACAATCTGATCTGGAAATTTTTACAGGAGGAAAAAGAAAAGGACGGTAGTCAATTAGTAGAAACTTGCTTTCCTCTGGCCCAGTGTTCAGTTTTAATACTGTAAAAGAAACTGCTGAATGGTAAAGAAAATTTTCAGCTGAAAAAACAACGTAAACATTGCTTTTTCTCTGTGGGTTTTGTGAGACCCTGATGGGGAAGAACGGCACTGCACTTCTCTCAATACTGCTGCAGGGTTCTAGTTTCACAAGATCATGGCGGATGTGAGAAATGGGCAAAGAGAGCTCTTCTTCTAGAGGTATTCTGTGACAGAAAAAGCCCAGGATGAAACCTGCAAAGATTTAGGTTCTTCCCTCAGTTCTGCAGATAGGTGGCTGGGTGACTATTAATAGAATAAAGCACCATAAAAAATAGGGGTTAAAAACAAACAAACAAAAATATGTAGAAGGAAATTATGTAGAGTCCAAGATCATACTAAATAAACTATAGCAGACTGGGCAGATTAAGGTTTAAAATGGGTGCCTTGCTAAAGAAAAAAAAAAAAAAAAAGATCTTGAATCTAATCAACCTCTAGGCTTAACTATCAATTATAGGGAGTAGAGGTACAAGTTAAATAACCACAAGGAAAAAGTCAAAAGCAGAATTGGGGACATCCTACAGGAAAACGAAGAGCCAGTTTCCACAACAAATTGATGCATAAGAAGAAAAGAGTTAGGGAAATAGGAAGGGGGAAGCCCTTACAGAATAAAACAGACTTAAGAACCATAACAAACAAGTGCATTGTATGGATCATCTGGGGATCCTAACTCAAACAACCCAACTGGAAAATACATCTTTAAGAGAGCTGGGGAAGTACTCTGTGACAACCTAGAGGGGTGGGATGGGGAGGGAGACAGAGGGGCTTTCAAGAGGGACGGGACAACTGTATACCTGCGACTGATTCATGTTGATATATGGCAGAAAGCAACCTAATATTGTGAAGCAATTATCCTCCAATAAAAAAGAAATTTTTTTTTAAAAGAGCTGGGGAAATCTAAAGATGGCCTAAGCATTAGATATTAAGAAATTATGCATAATTTTGTTAGGTATGATAATGGAATGGTGGTTTTTTTTTTAACATTTTGTTGGAGATATTTCCCTGGAGAAGGAAATGGCAACCTACTCCAGTACTCTTGCCTGGAAAATCCCATGGATGGAGGAGCCTGGTAGGCTACAGTCCATGGTGTCACAAAGAGTTGGACACGACTGAGCAACTTCATTCTTCACTTTCTTTCACTTAGAGATATTTACTAAAGTATTTACAAGGGAAATGACATGTTTTCTGAGACTATTTAAAACTTTTCAACAGAAAGGAAGGAAAAAAAGGAAGGAAAGAAATAGAGGAGGGAAAGAAGAGTATGTAGGGAGGGGATAGATGAAATGAGACTAATAAAATGTTAATCTTTATTGAAACTGTGTAATTAATACATGAGGTTAGATTATGCTTTTCTGTCCACTTTTGTGTATGTTTGAAAATTTATATGATTAGACATATTTTTAGTGGATGTTATGGGGCATTTAGGGAGATGCTGCTGCTGTCAAGTCCGCCTGCTCCTTGGGATTTACAGCTGAGAATTTTTCATTTTGTTTTAAAGCAAGCAATGTAGTAGCACTTAAAGGACATGGGCAGCCACGATTTAGGTCAGGCTTACCTCAGCGTTGTCTTTGTGTCATAATTTACCACTGTTGAAGGGCTATTTATTTCCTGCTTATTTGCTGTTTCTGTACCACAACATTTTCTAGCTCTTGAATTCTGTGCTTTATGAAATACCATTTATAAATTAAACACTGTGTGAGTCCCCAAGTTGGGCCATTTAGATGAAACCAAAGGTGTTCTTATACCTCCAGAATGCCCAGGAAAGTACTTTTCATTCTGAGAACACACTCATGGACTTAGATGAAAATACACCATGGAAATTCTGAGCTTTACTAGTTGAACTGAACAAAACTTGTCAACTCAAGGTCCTAGCCCTGAACAAATATGAATTATGGCTTTCTCCCCAACGCTACATGAGAATTTAATCTTGTTCAATGACAAATTTTGGTTTCACCAAGGGCCTCTGCACCATATAAGCAGAAGCTACTAGCCAGGAGTTGGCAGCGGTGTGACTTTCTCACCTACAAAATAGGTATCTCTCAGAACAGAAAATCCTGACAAAGGCCTCTATGAAGAAGGCAGGACTTCCCTGATGGTTCAGAGGTTAAGAATCCACCTGCCAATGCAGAGGACATTGTTCCCTGATCCGGGACGATCCCACATGCTGTGGAGCAACTAAACTCATGCTCCAGGACTCCTGAGCTCACACTGTAGAACCTGGGAGCTGCAATTACTGAAGCCCAGGTGTCCCTAGAGCCATGCTCCACAACAAGAGAAGTCACCACATTGAGAAACCCGTGCACCACACCTAGAGAGTAGTCCCCACTCACAGAACCTAGACTAAGCTACAGACAGCAATAAAGACCCAGCACAGGCAAAAACCATATAAAAAGAAAAAAAAAAAAAAAAATGAAGGCACACAACAAATAACTATTTGAGATCTGAATTTAAACAAATATTAGCCAAGTTTTTGTATACTAATTTGCTTTTAAGGTAAATTTCCAACAGAATTCTAAATATTCTAGAGCAGCTGTTAAATTATGAAAGTAAAAGTGTTAGTCGCTCAGTCGTGTCAGACTCTTTTTGACCCCATGGGTGTGGCCCACCAGGCTCCTCTGCCCATGGGATTCTCCACGCAAGAATACTGGAGTGGGTTGCCATTTCCTTCTCTAGGGTATCTTCCTAACCCAGGGACAAAACCTGGGTCTCCTGCATTGCAGGTGGATTCTTCACTGTCTGAGTCACCAGGGGAGCCCATGAGTGAACCAAAATGTGGTTAATTTTTTTTCAAAACTGGAAGAAAAGCAGGAATTTTTTAAAGATCTTTAACAATATCTCTAAATGCTCATTCTCTTTTGAACAGAGGCCCAGCATGGGAAAATTATGGCAAGTTTTAGAGATGCCAAGAACAGACTCTAGAATTAAAACACCACCACCAATTGACATATGCTGAAATATAGCCCTTAAAACATCTGGTATATATTTTCACTATCTTTTTAATAAAAATGTGCAAATATGCACGTAAGTGTATAAAGAATTTTCCCACAGTGATCACAACTATGTATCCACCACTGAGATCAGAAAACAAAAATATTACCCAGCAGCACCCCCTTGTTCACCACCAGTTTCAACTGCCACAAACCCACTGTAAGTCCTATTTGGTGTTTGTTCACCACATTTTATTTTTTGTCTGTTTTAAACTTTACATAAATGGAATCATGTAGGATGACTTTTTTTATCTACCTCTTTTGCTCAACGCTGCTTGTCAATTCATCCATATTGTCTCAGGAGCTGTTACTTTCATTACTTCACTTCACTTCATAGTATTTCACTGTGTAAATACCCCATAGTTTACCTGTTCCCTATTGAAGGGCATCTGGGTTATTTCCAGTTTGCAGAACTACAAATGGGGCTGTTATGAAACTCTTGTGCTATCTTTCAGGGCACCACAAGTGCACCATATCCATAAGAATGCGTATCTATTGAATATATGTAGATAGCATTTGTTTTAATAAAAACTGAGACTCACAGTGCAGAGACTGTATTTTCTTTATCTTTGTGGTCCCAGGACACACTAGTGCTTGGTACTTAGATATTCAATAAATCTTTGCTAAATGAATGAATGAATGCGTGCTATCTGTGGCCCATTCTCTTTCCTTCAAGACCTAATGCCACATCACCCAAATCAGTGTATTTTGGGGTGTCTTTGAAATCTTACTGTTTATCTTAGTTTTCCTTTTGTTAGGTGTTAACACAGAGGTTTTCTATAGTAGGTATCTGTGTGTTGTGACTGAAATGATTGATGCCCTGCAGGCCTTTCAGACAACAACATGCATATTAAGACTGCCCTCTGCCTGGTGCTGTTTACAGCTTGCTTTATGCTTTGTGAACTGCCTGACGTTCCTGCTCACAGAGTCATTTGTCACGAGGCTGCATTCTACATTTATCTGTCTGCTACTCTTTTTTTTCCCAGTATACCATAATATAATAAGACTTTTTTATTTGAATTATCTCTGGTTATAATATTAGCTCTCATAAGTTGGTTACATAAACTTAAAAAAAAAGTGAACTTTAAACTAAAATTTTGACTTTTATCTTTTTGCAATGTAGGCGTGGGACAAAAAAGAGCATTTTTTGAGATATATTTATATGAAATGGGAAATGCTATGGCATATGTTGCAGGTATTGATATGTTGCCAAGAGAAATGGCTAGCAATATTAGAATCATACCTTATTTTTCTTTCTCTAGTGCAGTAAATGCTACTTTTTCCACTGTGGGTGGCATTCATTAATATAATGAGATGATAGAACAAGACAGAAAAATATCACAAGCCCTTCATGAAGCTACCGACACTGATGAAGTGCCCACCCAGGTAGACTTCCAGAGGGTGGCAGGGCTTGGGGTTATGTGACTCTTAACATTAGCATTATTTAGAACAGGAGACCCAGCATCACTGGTGGCTCAAAAGAATTAGCTCTAAAAACATAAAAAATTAGAAATAGCACATGACTTGCTACACATTTTTGCTAAAGACGAAATATCTTCAAGAAGGAACTGGTTTAGAGACATCAACCCACAGGTCTTTCAAAGGAAGAAGTTATCTTAAAAGAACAGTCACTTCTGCTTGTCCAATTAACTTAGAAATATCCTTGACATTTTTCCTCTGGGAAGAAAGACTTTGGGTGACAGTATTTTATATTGCTGTTGTTTGGGGTTGTGGAATCTTCTCCTTCATTGTTGTCAAGCCCTTAAGCAATGGGAAATGGCCTTGAACCTAAGCTCTGGAGTTGTGTATCTCCTTGCATGCATGTAGCTACTTTTTGGGTCACTGTACTTGTGGTTACCTTTTTTTTTTTTTTCCTCCTAAAGTCACTTTAATATCTCATCATCATTTAAAAACTACTGTTCCCAAAGGCCTCCCCTAGTGGTCTTATAGATGACTGATTACAATCAAAAGAGGAGAAAGAAGTAAAATAAACTTTAAAATAAACCTAAAGAGAAAATGGGAAAAATCCAAACCATTTAAATCAGTGCCATAAAACTATTTTAGAAAACCAGCTTTCTATATTTTAATGCTTTCCATGTCTGAGGCATTTCTCCAGACTTTGGTGCTATAATTGTAACACCATCTTGACACTTCTACTTTTAAGCCACAAAGTTTTTGCCTTTTCCTTTTTCAAAGAAAAAAAGTTGGAGCCAAGTGACCACTATGCATACTCATGACTCATAGGTAACGGAAGAGGCAGCGAAAGGCCCACATAGACAAGCAGATAGAAGCCTATGCTTTCTGATGGTGCACGTTTAGGGAAGGTGGCCAGGGCACTGAGGAAAGGAGGATGGTTGAAGTTTACACCTGCTCTAATGCGGACAGGGGGTGGGGGAATGGCTCGGAGACAATGTCTGCAAGGATGATTCCATGGTGAGATTCAGAAAATAGGACTCTCTGAATTGCTCCTTCAGAGTAGACCCTTTAGGAAAGAGCCTCCTTTTCCAGCTGATGCAAGAGAGTATCAGGCCAGATGTCAGAGCCTCTCAGAGCCCTGGGCCAAGTGCTGGATACAACCTATGCAATCAAGGCTGTTACCACCGCTGCATGGCAGCCTTGCGATCCACCTTCTTCTGGCTGGCCCATCCGGAAGCAGCATTTGTCCATGTCACGTCTAAGTCACCCAGCAATGGCCTTCCAGCCTGCCCCACTGGCGTGTGAATTTTGAGGCATAAGCAGCTACCTGAGCACAGTTTAGGGTTGGTGGAGAAGGGGACAGGGACAGATTGTGACTAAGAGACTCAAGACCTTCTTAAAAAAAAAAGTAAAAAAAAAAAATCTGTCACCTTATGGATCCATACTTCTTTTCTCTCTTCTATTTCAAGACTCTCTGGTTCCACCTTTTTTACCATTCAAGCCAAAGTTATGCCAGTTACGCTATTGCTTTTATTGGACACCAGGTCTTAGAACACTCTGGTTCATATTAATGTGTTTCTTTGATTTTAATTTTAGTTAAGAGAGGTCAGCTCCTTCCCTAGGAAAATTCTCTAAAGATGATTTCCTTATTCTTTTCAGCAAAAAGCTCTGCTTATCAAGGGTCAAAACCTGCCTGCCTTTGACAGGTCCCCCAAATTTTCATCATATCCTTCCCCCAAAAATGAATATTTATGCATCCTAACTCACAAAACGAAGGGGTATCAGTCACCCAATGCTGCATAAGGGACGTCTGTCTGTTCCTAGATGACTTGTTCTTCCACCCAGAGAAATGGTGGTCACCTTCTGGTTCCCAGATACACCATCTTCATGAGCAGGAATGTCATGTACATTTGTGTAGGTTGCACACTGCATAAGGACATTTGGTTGAGAAGAGGGCACTGTCTTCTAATAAGGACAAAGGAGCTGTGTGATGGCCAAGCCACTACCTGCAGGACTGTGCCTGCCCAGGCACTGTATGAGATAGCTATGTACCACCTGTTTGTGACGACAAGACTTTAACTAACTTCTATTGATCTTAGTCTTCTCATCCATAAATGTAGGTAAATATCCAGGATCTATGCTTTCTCTTCAGTAAGATAAGGAAAATACCTTACCTGGAGGATAAGGAAGAATAGATAGGTTTTAAAGTTCTCCACAAAGTCTAAGAAATTCTGCCCTATTTTCTCTTTACAGAGACTCTGCGACCTGTGACCCAATCTAAAACAGTCACAGTCCAGAGCCATTCTCTATTACATCATATTATATCACCTTGCTTATTGTCTATATTATCTGAAAATATTCTGTTTATTTATTATTTACTTGTTGATTGTCAGTCTCTTCCCCATCCCCCACTGTTTTAGAGTATGAGCTATACAAGATCAGGAGCCTTGCCTCTCTTGTACACGGCTCTATCATCCAAGAGTTCCTAGCACAGAATAGGTTGTTGCTGCTGCTGCTAAGTCACTTCAGTCATGTCCAACTCTGAGCGACCCCATAGACAGCAGGCCACCAGGCTCCCCCATCCCTGGGATTCTCCAGGCAAGAACACTGGAGTGGGTTTCCATTTCCTTCTCTGATGCATGAAAGTGAAAAGTGAAAGTGAAGTCACTCAGTCATGTCCGACTCTTAGCGACCCCATGGACTGCAGCCTACCAGGCTCCTCCATCCATGGGATTTTCCAGGCAAGAGTACCAGAGTGGGTTGCCATTACTTTCTCCCAGAATAGGTTGACAAATGGTTAATTTTGATAGTACTGTGAAATTTTTAAAAATTTCCGCAAAGTACTATTACTAATAGTAATTCAGGGCTTTGATAACTTATATTTCTCTCATCGAGAGCTTGGCTTTTCTTTAAGCCGACTTATCACTTTTACTATTGAGACTTTTATGAAGTTTAGAATGTAGGAAGAACAGGAGTGAAAGACAAAAGAAAGGCTGAAGTGGCAGCTTGTAGATGAAGAAACCAGGAGTTATTTCTTTGCTTTCATGCTATGCCTGAGTTGAAGACAGCAGTTACATTGTTTTACCCATTCAGGAACACCATTTTAAACACATGTCGTAAAGGTCATCAGTTCAGGCTTTTTGCCACAGTAGAAGAAATCTGCCAAAGAATAACCAAGAGACTGCTGCCTTGCTCTGAACGTAAAATGGAAGTTCACAGGTGATTGGAGAGCCTTTATTTGTTTTGTGTGCAGAATCCCCCAAAGGCATTCCTCATTTCAAGAAAGGTCAGGTTTTCCACACTCCTTATAACCTCTCTCAAGTAGTCAGGCCAATCACAAACTCCTCTTCTCCAACAAAGCTGGGTCCTTTTCACTGGCTTCATGTTCCAGGATTCCTGCCAGCTTTCTACTTGTGGAGCAGTCAGGGTATGTATTAATATTTGTTTTTTTCTTCAAAGTGATAGCCACTCCTTATTTTAAAAAATCAGCATTTTTTCAATTTCATATAGGTGCTCTATTATTTAGGCTTTACGTAAAATAAATAGAAAGGAAAACGGAAAAATAAGGAGGGGAAGGTCTGCTCTTGATTGATGCTGTGAAATATTAAAATGCCATTGACATTACCCTAGTCATAAACAGAACAGAGATGCGCAGGCAGCATTTTCAGGGTGTGATATGTGTCCTTAAAAGTAAGAAGGCGTAAAAATGAAATGGGATAGAAAACAGACCAAGAGTAAAAAAGCGTAAGACAAAAATAAGCGGCAGAAGAGAATCCCTTCTGATCACTAAGAGAACTTGTTAAATAACATTTAAAAAAGAGAAATAGTCCAATGCAACTTCATCTCTTTAGTATCTTGAATCTTTAGTTTAAAAAAAAGCAGATGTACTGAATTTAATAGTAAAGAGGTGTTTCTTCTTTTAAGGAAAGATGCTACAGTTTCCTACTATATGAACTGTTGTTAATCAAGTAGATTTCTGAAAAAATAATGCTTTGCCATTTGATCATTTTACAAAATGTAACAGAATTTCAAGATTAGAAAAGTAACTTTTGATAGATAATAAACACATATAGTAGGTCCATAGATGAAATATTTAAAATACATTAAGATAGATATGTATTTATCACAGAGAATACTGTTTTCAAATAGAGAAGACAAACTAGCAAATTCACAAAAAGAGTTTGGTTCAGTTTCATCTTATGATAACAATTTGTTCGCTTAAGTAAAAGTCTGGACCTTGATTAGCATGTCAGTATGTAACAATGTGAGCTTTGGTCCCAGCTTTAAAAAACCCTTTATACATTCTTTGAAAATTATATCATTCACTAGTACTTATTAATGATAGAACTGGAAGACAAAGGGTTTCCCTGGTGTCTAAGTGGTAAAGAATCCACCTGCCGATGCAGGAGACATGGGTTCCATCCCTGATTCAGGAAGACCCCATATGCTGTGGAGTAACTAAGCCCATCTGTCAAACTATTGAGGCTATTCTCCAGAGCCCAGGATCCACAACTACTGAGCCCACATGCCCTAGAGCCCACGCTCTGCAACAAGAAAAGCCACAGCAATGAGAAGCCCGAGCTACTAGAGAGGAGCTCCCACTAAACTCAATTAGAGAAAGCCCACGCAGCAATGAAAACCCACTGTAGCCACAAATAAGTGAGTAACATATATATATATATATATACATACATACATACATATATATATATATAGAGAGAGAGAGAGAGAGGAGCTTCCAATTCTTTCACATATAAAAAAAATTGGAAGACAAAGACAATTCAAAAATGATTGAGACAACGTCTATGATACTGTGGTAAGATATCACACTGAGATATTAAATAAGATTAGGCTCTGAAATCAGTCTGACTCTACCGCTCACTCCTGAGATCTTTAATAAACTTCTTAAATTCTGAACTTTCGCTTCACCAGCTTTAAAATAGGGAGATTATTACTCAACTCACAGGGGTTTTGTCAAAATCGGTGTAATGTATTTGAAAGCATCTTGGTCTCTACTGAGCACACAAGTACTCAAGAAATGTTCATTTTCTCAGTTTACCTGCTTACAAAATGAGGGTATAATAAATTTCTACATGCAAGATACTCTAAAGTATTACACCATTTAGATTTTCTGAAATAATTCTAAATAAAAGATATGCATAAGGAAAAAAAAATAAGACTGAATTTACTATGGGATATATACTTTATAAGGAGGATTATAAATATTTTGAGGTCAACAAAAGGCAGTGTCGAATTTAAATATTTCCTTTTGAAACCTAAAATGTTTTAAAAATATATAGAGAGGATTTCCCTGGTGGTCCAGTGGTTAAGACTCTGTGCTTCTACTGCAGGAGACACAGGTTCAATCCCTGGTTGGGGAACTAAGATCCTGCAAGCTGCAATGTGTGGCCAAAAAAACAAAAACAACATACTATCATGACATCAGGCTCCATGGCATCATGGATCATGGTAACTATCATGATTGCTATATTGGTTTCAACTTTTTCAGTTTATAAACTCAGAATAGGCTATGTCTGGCAGGGATCAAACTGAACTGTAAGACTGGCTTCTGACTCACCAAGCTCCTCTCTCTAAATGACTGCTATTTCATGAATTTAAACAAGTGCTTGTTTCCATGTGTGATATTTTTGATATGCTTCCAGGTCTCAAACTGGATAAGAGAGCCAGATTACAAGCCATTTCGCTTAGTGTGAACAATGAACTGGCCCTAATATAACCCCTCTAAAGATTTTTCAGTTAAGTTCCTCAAATACTAGTCAGTTACTTTGGCATGAACATAAGGAGCTAATCACTTTCTAACATGTAGTGGAAATACAATGGAGAGAATAGAGAGTGTTTTGTGATAGAAAGATTTTTAGAGGTATCCAAGACTGGCTAGAACCCTCTAGAAGCTCCAAGCAAGAAAATAATTATGTGTACTATCTCATGGGTAATTCAAGATAAAAACTATTCCAAATCATATAATAAGAATAAGAAGTGCCAATGAAATTCTGAGTTTTAACATGATGATGACTATAGAAGTCTCTTGAAAAGAAATGGCAAGATATAAGATGAAAACATTTTTCACCTCTGTTTCTCTTGCTTTGCTGATTGATACACAAAGTTGTCAACTACAAACTCCCTAAGAAGTCACTAATAATCTGTTGATTAACCATGACTAAGTTGGTTAAGCCTACTGCAAGGAGGGAAATTACCTCCTGGACAGAATCTTAGGAATACCTCAGAAGGAGAGGTCAGAGACAGAATATACAGGGTTTGTGGTGTGGGTCTTTTAAAGTGTGAATCAGGTTAACACTAGGAAAAGTTTATGATACAGTAGTTGGGAATTGATAGATATAGCTAACAGAGGGTCTTGAAGCACATCTTGATAAATAAATAGTCATTTGGTAAGAGAGCCATTTGCTCAGGTAATTAATCTATTGTCCTGAGAATCATCATTTGCTCTAATAAGCAATTTATTGTGCAAAAAAATTGGTTTGGGGGAATTTCCTAACGTAAACAGTGAAATTATTTGTTGCTCTACAAGTTTATCTTCCTGAGCAAGAATTTCCTAGAACAAATAATGTCGTGTTGCCACAAGTGGTCTTAGGTCTTGGTCCTGGTAGTCAAGCTATACAGATATACAAGTGGGATCAGTTCTCATTGTCTAATATGGAATCTCACACAGGGCAGAACCTCAGCGTTGAGTTAGGTATTGAATTAGGAATAAGAGATATGGGGTCGGTCAACAAAGGGATGTGCAAAATAATTTCAAGAAGACTTGAATGAAGTTACCTGTTTTCTCTAAAAGAAAAAAGTTTGTTGCTCCTACTGCTGTTTAGTGGCTAAGTCATGTCTGACTCTTTGCAACCCCAAGGACTGTATGTAGCCCACCAGGCTCCTCTGTCCGTGGAATTTTTCAGGCAGGAATCCTGGAGTAGGCTGCCATTTCCTTCTCCAGGGGATCTTCCTGACCCAGGGATCAAATCCATGTCTCCTGCTTGGCAAGAGGATTCACTATCACTGAGCCACTTGAGAAGTCCCAAAGCAAAAGGTATGAAGGACTTCAAAGTTCAAATTTTGGCCCAAATGGTCCAGATAGACCTGAATTTCAAGGAGTAGAGGCCAGAGAGAAAAGATTCTGCTGAAGTTTACATACAGACCTGACTAATCTGTTTGACTGATCTGAGATGCCTGGATCTGTTGGTGTGTTCCTTGAGGGTTGGACTGCCCATTCAAGTTTGTATCACTGACGTGGGACACTGAGTCATTAAGTGCTCCATACCTGCCTGTTGTAATGAATGAGGTTCTACTAAAGGTTGTAGATTTGTCTCTGAATAGGGAGCTAGGTAGACCTATAGATGCAGGTTTACCTGGTTGGTAACAAGCCCATCCATGTTTAAGAAGCTAAGCATTAACAACAATGAGAATCTCAGACTAAGAAAAGACTATGAAGATGCTTAAAGGACACAGAAACAGATGAGATAAAAAAAAAAGCAGAGAAGAGACACCTGATAATTAAAAATAGCTTGAGTTTACACAGCACCTTTTAAAGTACAAAGTGTTTTCATTTATGTTATTTTATTTGATCTTCACAACATTCTTGCAAGTAAAGTAAAACAGGCATTATTATCACTATTTTATGGATGAGAAAGTTGCAGCTCAGAGATGGTTAGTGTCTTGGCCAAGGTCACAACACTGCAAAGCTGCAGATGGGGCTCTCAGGCCTAAATCTTCTGAAGCATTTTGCAACTGCTCAGAATTGGAAGCAGAACTAAAACTGTGAGAAGAGTGAGAGGAGTGTTTCTCTTTACCCCTCCATCCATAAGGACCATGGTTTGCCGAGTTGTAAGTTCTGTAAATAGACAAGCATGTGCTGTGAACTGTAACTGAAGGGGAACTGTCGATGGGAGTTGTTGGACCCCATATACTCTGCCTGGGTTCCTTTCATGTAGCCTCTGAACACCAGAAGTCTACTCTGCCATCATTTAAACACAGATTACTGTTTTTTTATGCCAAAGTCTCGCCTGGCCACGTGCTTCCACAGGCAGCAAAATTTCAGTATCCCTGTCTGGCTGGGCTTAAGTTTTTGGCAAGAATTTCCCCTTCTCTTGTGAACATCTTGGAAAGCTTTTTAACTGAGCACAAAGATGTTTATTTTGAGAGGCAAAAGGGACTAACTAAATAAATCCAAAAACAATCTTTACCTCTCCCACCAGATGAGTCTTGCTTTTAATGTGTCAGGTATTTTGCTACCCCACATCTAATCTAGGCAGCACCCCCAGGGGACACCACCTGGGATGACTCTGAAGATAGTGGCAATTCTCTCGGTGACTTCAAGCCCTGGAGAGGTATTAGGAATCTGGGGGGTGGGGGGAGCATTGAGGGAAGTAGAAAGGGAAAGAAGTGATGGGTCTTGGAGGGGAAGAGTGGTTGTGACCACAGGGGACTGGTTCCAGGACTACCCCCTCACTCACCCCACCCAGCTACCAAAATCCAAGGATTCATTAGTCTCTTATACAAAATGGTACAAGACAGCTGACCCTCCTTAGGCAGGTGAGGAGAGCCAACCGTATTGTGATGCGAGGCAACTGGCCACTATGCAGCTGCCCCTCAACTGCCTGCTTACTTCCCAAGTAACTTTTGGAGCAGTTTTCACCCTGATTTTAGAAGGCGTCATGTCCAGACATAGAACATACTTTGTTGGGCCCTAAGGATAGTGGCAAATATCACATGGTCAATGATCATTGAGGGATGTTGGTACACTATCATGTCACTTTAGAGTTATACTTTATAGTAATTGGTCTAGGTTTCTCATTTGAGAGATAAGGAAACTAAGGCACAGAAAATTAAGTGATTTTTGCAAAGTCATACATGATTCAGCAGTAAATCTAGGTAACTTGATTTTTGTGAAACAGTGATTCTGAAAGTTAACTTGGCTTTTTCTTTTTTCTTTTAATAAAGGTTCTCTTCTTTCGACACTGGATTTCTCACTCTTTTACAATACTGTCAAACTTCTCCAGTGTGAAGGACCCTGACAAAGGAAAGGCTTTCTTAACTGAAGTTAGAGGTAAAAGGACCTTTTCTAAAAGTTGTGCTTAGAGGCCCAGACTTTAAACTTTCTCTTGAAGTATCCAGTAGAAATATGGTAGTAGGTGCAGGGATGCAATGAAAAAGGGAGAACTGAACTTCCTACAAGTGAGAAGGCAGATCCTTGAGGGCTTGGGGACAAGTAGCGGACACTGGTCTAAATTAAGATGAAACCTTAATTTACTCATAGTGGAAACTGGTAAAAATTCACAACTAGGTCCTTGAAGCTCTTGTGAGCCATTAATTAGTATAGGAGAGAATCACACCACTAACACCAGTGTAAAGTTATAAATCGGTTTGGTTTGGGGAGGTAGAAGATTAATTTGACAGATCAATACTCTTTATCTTCTAGAACAAACTCAAGTGTAGGGATCAAGTGGGAGAGGATGTCTCCAGGATCCCCTAATACTCACAAGCCTTTAAACTCAGTATTCAGTTTCCAAGGCTTCCTAGGTGGAGCTAGGGTTAAAGAATCTGCCTGCCAATGCAGGTAGATGTTAAGAGACACCAGTTCGATCCCTGGGTCAGGGAGATCCCCTGGAGAAGGGCATGGCAACCCACTCCAGTATTCTTGCCTGGAGAATCCCATGGACAGAGGAGCCTGGTGGGCTATATAGTACATGGGCTGCAAAGAGTCGGACACGACTTAAGCAACTTAGCACACACGCACGCATTCAGTTTCCACACTATATGCGTCTCTCCTGCAATTCTACACCAAACACCACAGTGCTTTTGCCAGCATGTCCCATGATTTACAAATAGACGTTCAGTTTTCTGCCAATGCTAGGTGATCTTGATTGCTTTTTAGTTTCTGTAAGTTCATTTCATTCTTCTTTTTATGGTCCCAAATCCCCGCTCTTTCCCAACACCATAATCACAGGGCACGTCTCTTCTTTCTCTTAAGAAAGCAATAGCCACTGAATTTTATGTTTCCCCTCGCCCCTGAGGGAAGGAAGCAATACCAGTTTGAAAAGGTCCTTGTTAATATTGCTGCTCTAGGCAAAGTATTATTTTTCTTTTTAGCTAGACTCACCTTACTTCCTGGGATTTGTTTTCTGAAGTTAATTCATGATTTCAGCTCAGGTGCAAAGAAATTCTAACAAGCCAAGAATCAAACCAAGAGGCAAAAGATAAAGGTTAGGGGACTTCCCTGGTGGTCCAGTGGCTAAGACTGCGCTCCCAGTGCAGGGCCTGGAGTCAATCTCTGGTCAGGGAACTAGATCCCACGTGCCACAACTAAGAGTTCACATGACACAACTAAAGATCCCATGTGCTATGACTAAGACCCAGTGCAGCCAAATGAATAAATAAATAAGTATATATATATACTTATATATATAAGTATATATATACTTTTATATATACTTATCATATATATATATGATAAAGGTTACCTATCTTTCAGGTCTAACAGCTGCAGTTGCAGACTTTCCAAAAGGAGAAGCAGTAGCAAAGGAAGTCAAGGCTCCAAGTTTAACTGCCATATCAATGAAGGTAAGAAGCAACCAAAGTCATTAGGTCCAAGAGGGAGGGGATATATGGACACATACAGATGATTCACTCATTGTACAGCAGAAACTAACATGGTATTGTAAAGTAAGTATATTCCAACAAAAATCAATAAAATGTGGACTATATCTAAAAATTTTTAGAAAAAGAATTTTAACAGAACAAGAGCTGAGCTAATTATAACAGGAATTCTGAATGTAATCACCTTTCCCCCACCAAAAAAAAACCAGTTATTAGAGTGTTGATCTTTGATTCTTTTCCCAGATGCCATTCTCAAAATCTTGAGGGTTCTTTTCTTTTCCAGTTAGTTAAATTGCCATGGACTAAATCTTTATATCCTCCCCCCAAATTCATATGTTGAAATCCTAACTTCCAAGGTGATAGTATTTGGAGGTGAAGCCTGAGGGGTGATTAGGTCATGAGGGTGCCACCTACATGAATGACATTATTGTCCTTATTAAAAAAGACATAAAAAAGAAATACCTCACCCTTTTCAGCTTGTGAGGTCACAGTAAAAGAACAGCTGTCTAGGATGCCTAGCCTCTCAGAACAAACGGAATCTGCCAACCCTTTGATCTTAGATTCCCCAGCCTCCAGGACTATGAGAAATAAATGTTGGTTGTTTATAAGCTACTCGACCTATGCTATTTTGTTATAGCAGTCCAAATGGACGAAGACATAAACGCAGAAATGTTTCTTGTTTGGCTGTAATGATGTTTTGGTTTTCCTGGTGGGAACATTCTTCCTGACTCCTAATAAGTATTGTGGTGGTTTAGTCGCCCTATAATGGACAGTGCTCTATAATACATAAGTGCTGTCCATGGGGTCGCAAGAGTTGGACACAACTTAGCAACTAAACCACCACAATAAGTACCAAATTATTGGAATTCCATCACTTACATATTATACTCCTAGGAACTAGTTAGAGCTTTTCCATTTCTCTGACACTGAAGCTTGAACTTAAGAAATTGTCTTTTCAATAGAAATTCAAGCAAAATAATTCAGATGATGAAACCACTGTGGTTTGGACTTTTAGGGTTTTTTTCCCCTCTTTGGATTACAAAGTTCACACTTTACTCATCTACTACACAACTCTTAGACATCTCAGAGCAAACTGGCAAGCTATTGTTGACCAAAGAAGTGACATATCAATTCCCAGCAAGGTCACTTGCTTTTGTGAAGCTATTCAATGAGTTGGGAATTTTATTTGGTGCACAAAATGCCAAAACTTCTTTTAAGTTAAAGTGTGTTTTTTTTTTAAATGTTCACAAAATCTTTATCATACCTACTATCAGAAGGTGGAACCTAATTCCCCTCCCTTTGAATGTGGGCAAGATGTAGTGAAGAGCTTCTGATGAATAGAATGTGGTAGAAGTGATGCTAAGTCCAATGCTAGCTCCTTAAAAGCGATTGCTTCTGCCTGGTTCTCACTCTCTTGGGTCACTTGCTTGAGGGGAAGAAAGCTGCCATGTCCTGAGAACACTGGAGAATCCTCAGGAAAAGTTTATGAGGAGAAGTCCTCCACCTCAAAACCAAGTCACATGTATGAGCAATCTTAAAAGGGGATCCTCCAGCCCCATCAAGCCTTCAGATAATTGCAGTCTCAGTTAATGTCTTGACTCTAGGATCTTGAGAGACCCAGAGCCAGAATCACCCAGCTAAGCTGCTCCAGAATTCCTGACCCATAGAAACTGCCAGAGATCATAGATGTTTGTTGTTGTTTTAAGTTACTAAGTTTTGGGAAAATTTGTTATGCAATAATAGATAACTAATATAGGAAGCAATTACCAGAAGATACAGTTCTATTTTTGAAACCCTTGAAATGAAAATAACAATTATTGTACAATCAGAGAATTCTTTTTTTTACAGCTATTTACATTAAACTCTCATTCATTTGGGTCACAGAAATCCCACCCAAAATGCTCCTACTTTTCTTTCCATCTGTTAACATTTGAAAGGTTGATGGGCATTATTTGCAAGTGAATGCATGGATGTGAATGGAGCAGAAATGCCCAAAAAAAAAAAAAAAAAAAAGGTTTAAAAAACTAAAAGCTAGATACAATTCCCCTATTACTCATTAACTATTTTACTTTTTAAATCTCCTTTAAAATCCTGTTTCATCTTGGAGAAAATGCTCCAGTTTGGATTAGTGTAAGCTCTAAAGTACTAGTTTATTTTAGGGCCTCATTATCTCTTGAATGAATTACTGATAAATCCTTATCTTTTGCCCTCTGGTAAGATTCCCTTCTAAGGTACAAACATGACTATATCACCTTTCACTTAAAAACTTCCAAGATTATTCATTATATTCTGGATTGAGGTCAGTCATCAGCTCCCCGACCCCAAGTGTGGAAATACACAGGGCTCAAAACAAGACAATGTCTGAGAGAAACATGAGGCATATTCAAGTATGACATATCCTCTTCCTCAATGTTATATAATTCCTCATAAGGTCTTCCATGTTCTAAGGGATTAGTGTCCACTGGCAACCTGGGGATACTAATACCTGTTTTCCTTGGTGATTAGGTTTACTGGAGTCTTTCGGATTTGTGGCTACTTTTTATGTAACACAAGACTGCGTATCCTTTCCTATCCCTCTGCCAATCTTTATGGACTTGAGGTCCTACCTAACTACTTTGTTTTTTCAAGAAGAGAATTTCGAAAGCAAAGGCAAATTCGTCTCTAGTCACGGCTGTTCATATAATCTGCCTGAAATGGGGAATGGAAATTGGTGACCAGCATCTTTCTGTTAAACAACACAGAGGAAGTAAAATATCTTTTCCTTCTACCTTTGTAGATTCTTGGTTGGGACTTGGTAACAATAGACAGATTAGTAAGAAAAAAGCATACAAATGTATTTAATGTAAGTTTTACATGAGGGAGGAGCCTTTATAAGGAAATGGAGACCTGAAGAACAGGTTAAACTTGAAGTTTTTTTTGGCCTCACAGCACAGCATGTGGGAACTTAGTTCCCCAACCAGGGGTTGAACCCACACTCCCTGCATTGGAAATTTAGAGTTTTAACCACTGGATCACCACGGAGGTCCCTTAAACCTGAATATTTTTTTACTAGGCTTACGCGGAAAGTAGTGGAAAAATGAGATAGGACAAAGGCCATAAGTTGGGAGTGGTAAACTGGGGGACACTTAGCAAAGCCTGTTTGCTCAGCTTCCTCCCACTTTCTCTCCATCTTTGGAGATAAGGACGATAAGGAGATTAGGAGATAAGGATGCTCTTTTCCTCTGGGTATGGAGAGGCCACCTCTCACATGAGGGTCTTATGACCTGCTTCAAGGACGTCAGAGACTCCCAACACCTGCTGTTTCTCAAATTCCTTCAAGCTTAAAATATTCAATATGCCAAGGTGCCCTTATTTGGGATAGCATGTCCCAAAGTTCATCACCATTAAACCATGGAATTTGTAAGCTGGGCGTCATGCTGCAATCATGTAGGGCAATAGCCAGTCATTTCCCAGCATTTCTTTAACTGGGTGTGATCTGTGGTAATCTGCATTTGTGTTACTTACTAGATTTTTACTTTAAATCCAAAACTCAGTCTTTGATATTCTGCTCTGCATTTCTGCTTTGCCAGTGGCTCCATGTGAGACTCTGCTAGTAGCAGGTGCTGGGAGAAGACCGCAAGGCTGGAGAAGGGAGAAGGGATTTGTTTCTTCCTGCTTTCTCTTTGCTTCCGGTTGGCTTCCAGTCCAGCAGCACTTCTTCATCCCCAGAGCAAGCGGTTCCTTCCCAGGGCAGCAGCTGAATCCACTTTGTAGTTTTCCAATAGCTATAAAACCGGTTCTATTCCCACCCAGATAGATACTGGGGACCCGTTCCTTAGATGTCGGAGTTTCATCTTCTCAAGATCCTTTTTTAAGATTTGAAGTTTTAATAATTGCAACCTCTTACCTTTCTTCTCCTAAGCCAAAGAGTGTGTGGTAGCCATGAGAATGCAGCTCACAGACCTTCAGCTGTATGAAGTACAATTAGGACTGAGAGACCTCACAAATGAAACTGACAGGTGGATGCCAATTAAATATGAATGACAAATAACCTTTTAATATAAGTATCTCACATGCAATACTTGGGGTATACTTATACTAAAATTTTATTCATTGTTTACCTGAAATTCAAATGTAGCTGGATGTCCTATATTTTATCTGACAAACCTAATTTTAATTAACTGTACTAACTGAGCCTGCCAGAACAATGCGGCATCTGATTCCTGGGAGACTGGGACTCCTCTGACCAGCCTCTTTGGCCCAATAACTTTTCTATGGCTTGGCAAAATGTCCTCTGATTTTATGGCCATTTCTTTCTCACTCAGGTTATACCTGCATCTCAGCCTTCCCTGCTCCCTCTGGGTTTCCTTTACACAGGCATTTCCCCTAATAAAATCTTTGCAGGTTCAATCCTGTCTTAGTATCTACCCTGAGGTAGGCTGACATAGGGTAATAACAGCTTCACACAGTTACTACTCTGTAATGCTTTAGAATTCCTCTTTACCCTTTCAATTACCTACTAAACAACTTACTACCTTGCTAACACTGCTTTACATTAAATCTTCTCTCTTCAAATAATTGATGTGGTTTCTGTCTCTTGACTAAACCCTGCCTGAGTACCCCTGAACTTAGTGAGAACTCTACATTGCTCCAGGAAGTTTAACAGGCTAAGCCACTCCATTAAAGGGACGTGAGATGTTTATGTTCCTTCACTTTCCCTTGTTATTGAACACAGAGTTGGCAAAGCAGGTTGAGCGAGATGACGGCCTGATGTCAATGTGGCATCAGACATGTGTTATGCTGTGTTTTGGACACAATGAAAACTAAAAAGCTTCCGCAGGAAGGTAATCATGAAAATAAGCAATCCTGAAGCCATTCCTAAGGAGGTGCATACTTGTTTAATCTGAAGATGACAGACAGCAGGAGAATGGGGTAACTGTTCTCAAGAATCTGAAGGTCAGATGCAAGCTGGATTAAACTTACTTGGCATGGCTCCAGATGTTAGAACTGGAACTAATCAGCAGTGCGAGAATGAGACGAGAGCTCATAATCTGGTAGCAATGCTAGCCTGCATTTCTTTAATATTTGTTAAACATGTATCTGGCAAAAGCAGGAGAAACTTTTTTTTCTGCCAATAAAATGTGTAGTTCTTTATGCTAAAAACAAAGGGTTTATTAATGTGGTAACATAACAGTATGCTTTTAACTTTTTAAATTTTTTTTCCAGCTTTTACGTCACTCACAGCTGGATAGCCTAAGTCACTTACGCTCTCTTAAGTAAGAAAAGAGGTGATTTACATGGGTGTCAATAAATATCCTGTCCAAATACATTTGAGTTTCTTTATCTGACTTTCATGTTGGTGCACATTTCCTTCTTTTATCCAATATGCACTATATTGTAATCTTAGGCTGTTTTCTCAGTGGGAAAATTATGGCCTAATAGAGTGCTTATAATTCGTAATAATAAAATAAACCAACCATTCCTAGTAAATATCATGGCATTATTGGGTTTTGGAATTTTAGGTGATCAAATTGTCAGATGCCAGTGAGAAAGTTCTGGAGTTGGGGGACCAGCCCTTATCTGCCTTATGCTAAACATGCAATTGCCTCTCAAAAATACTTGAGAGAGATCACTTAGTGTAGATGAGGAATATACATTTTTTAAATTTCCCCTTGAAAGCACTGTCTAATTCTAGCAGAACCAGTTTACAGGACCTCAGTTATATGAGGAGTGATGTGTGTTAACTGTCAACATTTTACAACTGAGCTTAGGGATACTTTAGCACTCCTTTTAAAATTAATATTCAGTAGCTGTTTGGTTTTTCTACCCCTTAATTCAAATATTCAGTGAGTAAAAATTATAGGGGAGCATATTTCTGCCAGTACAAGCAAGACCTCTCTAAGAACTAGAGTTTCTAACAAAAATTGAGCTACTTGGCAATACACAGAGCTCCTCAACATTGACCATCACTTATCATGGACATAACAGAAAAGAATCCTGCACTGGGAAGGAAGACAAACTGGAATAATAGAAATAACTTCATATAAATAAATGTAAACTGTCTTGTTACACTTTATCAGGTTGTAGGAGACTGACAAAATAATGACTCATAAAATATGTTAAGACACATTCTATGATACTTGAAGATAAAGCAAAAGAGTAGGCCATATGTTCTTTTAATGTCATACTGGGAGATTGTTTAAGAGGTCAGTTAAGGATGTTTTCATTTTCTAGGAGTGACCTTGTTTGGCTTTGTTATTTACTTATCAATTAGAGCCTAGAAACTATGAAAGTAATATCACCTTATAGGCTTTTACCTGATAGAGATGCAAATGATTTCTCTTCGGTGGAAAAGAGAACTTCAAAAGTTATGATTTATTGACCAATAAGGTATTAAACATATTTTTTCCTAACTTAAAAAACTTATTGCAATGTGCACTTCTTGATGGACTATATATTTCTCAGCTTCTCAAATAGTTTTAAAACTAGCTTTATTATTAATATCTTATGTTTCCTTTATTAATGAGTTGAATAAATTTTTTGACCTGTGTTTATATTTCTATGAAAGCCTTGCTTTAAACTCTTGAAAATGTTATTTGACAAGGAGTTAAAAATTAAAGTGACAGGCCAAATTATTTAGAAAATATTAACTCTAGAATTCAGAATACACTGTTCCTTGAACTAATCAGCTGACGCCTGTGGCATCTGATTAGGTTCTGGATATCTCTTTGGACCTCAAGGAGATCAAACTGGTTAATCCTAATGGAAATTAACCCTGAATATTTATTGAAGGACTGAGGCTGAAGCTCCAATACTTTGGCCACCTGATGCAAGGAGCTGACTCATTGGAAAAGATGCTGATGCTGGGAAAGGTTGAGGGCAGGAGAAGAAGGGGGCAACAGAGGATGAGATAGTTGGATGGCATCACCAACTCAATGGGCATGAGTTTGAGCAAGCTCCTGGAGATAGTGAAGGACAGGGAAGCCGAGCATGCTAGCATGTCCATGGGTCGCAAAGAGTTGGACATAACTTAGCAACTGAAGAACAACAAAACCTCACTTTCAGAGTGACATTGTTTATATAAAAAGAGGGCAGCTAAGATGATGAGAGGTCTTACAGACACATTAGTTAAAGTATTAACATAACTACAGTACAAAGACTTAAGAGGGATGTGTTGTGACAGTTTTTAAGTTTCATCTCTGATTGCATCAAATGTGACAAATCAGTACTATATGAATTGAGGAAAGTCATTAATCTAAACTGAAAGGTCTCAGTTTCCTATTTGTAAAGTTGGACTAGCACTAAAATCCTAAGATAACTGTAATCATTATTGAAAGTTTACTGAATAAAATATTAGATTTATTCTGTGCATTCCCCAAGAGCATAACTAAGCCCTCTGGTTAGAAATTATAGGAAAATAGAATTTCTGGCTAAGTACAAATAAAAACTTTTCTAACTATGAGAATTGCTCACAAATAAAACAAGTTACCTTGTGACATGGGCTTCCCTGGTGGCTCAGTGGTAAAGAAGCTGCCTGCCAATGCAGGAGATCAGTGTTCAATCCCTGGGTCAGGAAGATCCCCTGGAGAAGGAAATGGCAACCCACGCCAGTATTCTTGCCTGGAGAATTCCATGGACAGAGGAGCCTGGCGGGCTATGGTCCATTGGGTCACAAAGAGTTGGACACAACTGAGCAACTAAAACAACAGATCTTGTGAAATCCTGTGTACTAGGGCCATGTGGGGAGATCTGTTGAGATACTCCTGTGGACTTTACTTGCTAGTGTAAGTAAACTGCATGGCCCAAGAAGTGATTAATAAACTCAGGCATATTTTTTCTTGTCTCAGATTGAATGCCAAATAACTGTATTTCTAAAGATTTTCTTTCTTTTTCCTGATTTTGTGCTTTAGTTTCTGTTCTTAGACAAGTTTGCTTGTCTGTCTGTTTTGATTAACTAATGGTCAAGCAGTTTGTCCTGCAGCAGGTTACACTGGTTTGTGGGAACTAAATAAACGAATCCCTTCCCAATTCTGCATTCATGATGTTGCGTTGGTAACACAATCAAAAAGAGCAATTATAGGAAAATTTACACCACAGAAATAAGCACAAATTATGGCTTGTTTTGGGGGAGAGCTGGTATATATGAACCTATGCATGTCTTTCCACAGCTAGGTCCAGGCACTAAGTCCATGTCTTGTCTCTAACCATTAGACAGGTCTCAACTACATAATCTAGAGCATCTCTATAAAACTTACAAGCTGGGCCAAGTCTTTTTCTAGAATCAAGACTTCTAGGCAGGTCTCAACTCAAAAAGTTAAGACTTGACCCCGTGGGTGTATATAATTCTGATGTGCACATGGCTGATTATAATGGGAAATTTGGTTTTACCATCTGACCATTTGATGATCTCTGTCAGACGGATAATGGACATCTATTTTCCATCAGGTGAGAGCTTAAAGCTAATCCAACTTGTTAGTCTTTTTCTTTGGCTATTTATCTACTGTGAGCTCGAATCAATTAAGAAACAATTTTGTGCCCACTAGAAAGGAAAACAGCCCATTGAGAACTAGAGTGGCGAGGTTTCGTTTCCAAGTTTACTGGGAACTGAAGCTGAAATTCAACTGTAGCTGAAGTTATAGAGCTGAAGTCAGGTCGTTATAGCTGAGAAAAGCTTTTATCTCTCATCATGTGTGTGAAACATTTTCTTACCTCTGGAGGATATTAATAGGGTGTTTTAAATCAAAGGAACTCTGCTCTGATTGACTTATAGAGTAAGTCTATTATTTATACTTACAGTATGAATACATAAATCTAGTATCTCCAGAACGTCTAGAAAATAAATACTACAATAGAATACTCTATAAATGTTCTAGCCTTTCAGCAAAAATAATCTTTTAGAAAGTGTTAATAAGTAACCTATATGATAATTTAAATATATATGCATAACATATAATTCATAATACTTTAAAGTCACATAATTAAGGTGACTCTTTGGATAAATCACACTAGCTTATAATTGTGTTTTAAGAAAAAAAATATGTATCTTTTCCCCTCATATTAGTGTAATCAGGATATATTTGTACATTTTATTTTTTAGAAGATCTAAATTTGTTTTCTGAGCATCCTCAACTTTTTCTACTGGTTACTGATGAAATAAGTTAGTATTACTATTTAATAATGTTAAAGATTATGAAAAATGTAAAATTATGTGTCTAACCAAATTGAATTAAAATTGTGACAGTCTTTTTGGTATCAACAATTATTATGTTCTATAGTATATTAACTAAAATATAACTTTTAATATTTTTAAAATATTGGACTAATATTATATCAACTTAATGAATAATCTTTGGATACCTAGATAATCTCTAAGACTGCTAAAACAATGATTACTAAACATAGTTTAAATATATATATATATATCTCATTGTTTATTACCATGCTATAGAGTAGCATACATTTATATCGTGTTAATGAACAAGTTCACTTGTGCTTGTTTATAAGTACTCAATTATCAATTACCCATCTCCGAGGTTTCTCTGTGAAATGGAGGTGAGTTTGTTTAAAAGTTATGGTTAATATGAGTAGTGTGTGTGTGCTGTGTGCTCAGTCACTAAGTTGTGTCTGACTCTTTGTGACCTCATAGACTGCAGCCCACCAGGCTCCTATGTCCATGGAATTTTCTAGAAAGGAGTACTGGAGTGGGTTGCCACTCCAGTCTCCAAGGGATCTTCTCAACCTAGGGACTGAACACGTCTCCTGCGTCTCCTGCATTGGCAAGTGGATTCTTTACCACTGAGACACCTGGGAAGCCCTACTATAAGTAGTAAGATCATACTAAGAACAATAGTGACAATAGTGTAAACTATAATGAAAACAAGAACAACATTTGTAATGAAATTTGTTTGGTTTTTCAACGAAAAAGTGAGTAGCTTTGTTCTAAATGAAAATACCCGTTCCAGAACATGAAACACGATAGGGAAAGACAACACTTGAATGGAGACAGAAAATTGTAGGAGGTTTACTGAAAGTAAAGCATATTTGTCAGTTTTTTCCTAAAAAGAAGCAATGGAATATGTTCAAATTTTGGCAGAGATATCTTCATTTTGATGGGTTTGTTCAAAAGATGAAAATTTTTTGAAAAGGAACTTGGAATTCTTTATTGCCAAATATTGAATTAGTGCAAAAATAGACTGGCTTTCTCTATTAAAATGTTAAATTTGTATTAGAGCTCTTAACAAGGGGTAACAAACAGTTACTATTTACACCTTTTGTGTAAGCCATTCAGATAGCAGAGATTTATATTACATGAGAATAAGCTTCTTTATGTTGATTATATCATGACTGTGATTACTTTAAGAACAAAGAAAAAAGTCTCTTCACATATGAAAGAGCCAATACTGCTTAAATTTGTTTGACCTACTTCTCTAACAGTATTAAATACTGTTTTAATGATTAGGTAAATTTTTTTCTCAAGCATCCATGATCCTATTTAATCATGGACCAAGTCTACTCTATTAAATCTGCTGCTTTTGCCTTCCCAAAATTGGACCCCAAGTTCAGAAAAAATAAAATGATCAGGAAACTATCTTGGAGATACTCAACCTCTAGAAAATCCAAAGATTTGTTCTCTTACTTTATTAAAAAAAGAATGTTAGACATAATTAGATTTGTTGGGCAGCATAGTACATTCTTAAAATAAATTCAATACTATTGTTAAACGTAGAATAGGAAGAGTTGCCCAATCAGAAGAGATGCTCAGCGTTCATCAAGTTAAGTTTATAGAGGTAAAATGTTATTATAAATACTTCAGAAATAGTACAATTTACAGAGAGGTCTTAAGACTGCCACTGCCCTTGGTGTCCATAATATGTTCTTATCCTCAGGGGAAACATTGATCAGACCCTTATACAACATGCACACATTAGACAATTTTGTTCTCCATTCTGATATTGCTGGTTACTGTAATAAATTAACCACAGCCATTCAGTCTTAGAGATCATTTCTGCTTTTCTCTCATACTTGCCTTCAGGCTCTGCTCCAAGTTACAAATCAGAGATCGGGCTGGATCTTTAACAAAAAAAGACTCAGAGCCTCAAGAAAACAACTGTTCTGGGGCTTCGTAATTATCCACACTTCAAAGAATGGACTCAGAATACAGGCTTCTGAGCTGACAGCCCTTAGACAACTTTCAGACTGTACCAAGACTCTGAGTCAGGATTTCCAGGACTTACTTTTTGGTCCTGATAACTTTGTGAACTCAGATTGCTAACCCAAGACCCAGTAGAATAAGAACAGGATCAAAGGAGCTGATGAAAGGGATGTAATAAATGTGGTTATTTGTTTGGAATGTTGGATTTTGAATGTTTTATTTTCTGATGGGTATATTATTAATTTTTTAGATGGCATGTATGTTTTTTAAGGGATTCTTTTCTCTTAGAGATACATGCTGAGACATTTTCATATGAAATGATATCATCTCAGATTGGCTTCAAATAATCTGGGAAGTAAAGTGAATACAGTAGATGAAATCAATTTGCTTTGCATTAATCATTGTATAACAAACTGTTCAACATGAGGGTTCATCATGTAAGTTTCTCTATTATTTTTGTCTGTCTGATATTTTTCCATAGTAAAAACTTTTTAAAAATTCAATTAGCATATGTTTTCCTGTGGTGTTTTTTTAAGCTCTTCATAATCATTATTTAAATACCTATGGCTTATTTAAAAACAGAGACAAATGTCTATTATCAATCTTTATTGCTAAATTCGGGTTGCTTTTATCGTTGTTACAAATAATATTAAAATATATTTTAATTTTTTAAAGTTTTGTGCATAAACTTTTCACTATATATTTTGAATTGTCCCCAGAAGAGGACATGATAGACCAAGAGGTATGAAGTTCTAGGGCTCTTGGTCATCAGTTCAGTTCAGTTCAGTTGCTCAGTCATGTCCGACTCTTTGCGACCCCATGAATCACAGCACGCCAGGCCTCCCTGTCCATCACCAACTCCTGGAGTTTACCCAAACTCACGTCCATCGAGTCGGTGATGCCATCCAGCCATCTCATCCTCTGTTGTCCCCTTCTCCTCCTGCCTTCAATCCCTCCCAGCATCAGGGTCTTTTCCAATGAGTCAACTCTTCGCATGAGGTGGCCAAAGTATTGGAGTTTCAGCTTCAGCATCAGTCCTTCCAATGAACACCCAGGACTGATCTCCTTTAGGATGGACTGGTTGGATCTCCTTGCAGTCCAAGGGACTCCATTCAATTTCCCAAATGTCTTTACTAAGATACACACCCTCATTGGCACTGGGTATTTTATTACTTAAGTATTTTCCAGTTTTGTGAGGAGGATAGTAGCTTATACTTTCACTTGAGAATTATTTCCAGCAGGCTGCTCCATGCTGCTGCTAGAAGTTTCAATATCTTGCACTCACTTTTGTTTGGATAAATCATCCCTACTGGGCCTTTGGTTTTGGACTGCTGTGGTCATGGTCCCTTTTCTCTAAGCCAAGTGAACTTCCTGCAAGTTCTAATACTTGTGATCTTGAAAATTTCTGGCTCCAGGTATGAAAAGAAGGCCCAGATGAGTGGGAAAGAACAGGTAATAACTGGCACAATCTGAGGTCCAAGCCAGCAGGACAGAACAACGCCCCAAGCATGTTTGGAGACTAGAGCCTGGGAACAGCTAACATGTAAAACTTACATCAGGGTTATACTTTACATCCCAGTTATAACCTCTGCCACTAAAACAGGAAGGAGGAGAATGTGAGCTTTCTAGACCAATAAACAGTCCACTGGTCAATACTTTTATCTTAAAGTTGAATATTGAAAATGTTAGTACAATTTGATGAACATAAAGTATGTTGAGAAATTGCACTTCATCTGAGACTACATTGAAGTAGTAGGTGGGTAACTAATCAGCTTTCTGTAGGTGGTTCAAAAGTGTTAGGAGTAAACCACCTGCCAACAAGGATGTGACAGTTCCTCATTTTTCTTGAGTCAAACTTTTTGGATACAATGTTAAAGTTTTCTACCTTACCCCACTTCCAAATCTTCCATGATGACACCTTAAAAGAAAGAGACAATTTAATGGAAAAGGGAGGATACAGCAGGACAGTGATAACTGGCTTACAGAGCCTCTCTGTGAACATCATCTGTTTTAAAGAATCTTTTTAAGAAATCACCTTGCCTGGTTACTCTATTTGATAAATATGTTTTTATTTATGGGTCTGTTAGGAAAATTTGTGAAAGACGATTTAAAATTTTTTATTTACTTATTATTTTAATTTGTCTGTGCCAGGACTTAGTTGGGGAATGTGAGATCTAGTTCCCCTACTAGGGATTGAACTTGGGCCCCCTGCATTGGGAGTGCAGAGTCTTAGCCCCTGGACCACCAGGGTAGTCCCTGTGAAAGGCTCTGAAATGGGCAAAAGATTACTGGATATCCTTTCAGTGGGAAGCTAGGGCATTGTTTAGATGACCAATGGGGCTTATCTGATTTTATAAGGGATCTGTTCCTTTTACTGCCTTTGCCTAGGCTACTTTACAACTCTGTAAATAGTAGAAGGCTGATAGTAATGCAAATGATTCTTGTCCACAGAGATGCAAATGAATTTTGTTTTGTAGAGATACATTTGATTTTCCCTTGCAGAAAAGAAGATTCCAACAATTACATTTTATTAGCCCATGAAGTTTTCACATCTATTAGCAGCTTAATTTTCTCATTTCCCATTGCCTATATATAAGTGTTTGCTCCTCAGATTTTTTCCTTTAAACTGGTTGTAACATCTTACTGGTTTAATCACTAATGAAAGCACCCAATAAAATCTTTGGCGTTGGTTCACTTAATACTTGCATGAGAACCTTGACTTTAATTTTAAAAAATTATCTTTTAACAACTCCAACATCAATTAAATATGTATTAATTTTTTCCAGCAGCCATTAATAATGTTTTTTCCCTAAGAGGCCCCAGACTTCTTACAGCATCTATCAAGAGAGACCCACTCCCATTCTGTTAAAAGAACTGAACCAAATATTATCTCTAAAGTGGCTAGGTTTCTCTCTCAACTACTGTCTATAGTGTAAATCAATGTCTGAGGTCAACTTGGACTCTACCTGAATTTGCAGAACTTCTAAGTACTTAAGTGCAGCTGAAGAAGGAATTCATAGGGCCTGAACTCCTCCAACTGTTGGGCCTGTCCGTGCTGGCTGTGCTCGACTGCCTCTCCAGTGGACTCTGAACTCTCTGCTTAGTGCCTGTGAGGACGACAATGGAAGGATAAGACCCCCTCCAGACAGAGGAATCCTGAAGATCACATCCAGGCTACTCATTGCCTAAGAGGAAGCATACCGTAATCACACCTGTCTCCGGACAGGTCATAAACTTTT
Source organism: Cervus canadensis (assembly GCF_019320065.1). Classification (NCBI taxonomy): domain Eukaryota; kingdom Metazoa; phylum Chordata; class Mammalia; order Artiodactyla; family Cervidae; genus Cervus; species Cervus canadensis. The sequence continues at coordinate 86,966,688 of NC_057386.1, forward strand.
TTTCGTATCTGTCAAGATGTAATCACAGGCTTATCGATTATTAACTGGTTAGAATGTAACTGCGGGCTTATTGACTATTGACTGTTTAAGACACGTACACATGGGGCAAGTGGTGGGTTAAGACACGTACACATGGGGCAAGTGGTGGGTTTAGACACGTACACATGGGATAGGAGGTGGGTTTAGACACGTAGGCATGGGGTATAAAAGATTTTCACAAATGCTGGACGGGGTCCTTGGCTAAGAGGAGACTCTGCCTTGGGCCCGCCGGCGTAATAAACTGCACTCCACTATCTGCATTGTCCTTCTGAGTGAGTCTGTTTCCCGGAAAGTGTGGCTATAACACAGCCACTATCTGTCCACAGAAATCTTCACAAGTACAGAAAACACAAGAGAGAAGTGGAGAGAAAAGACGGAAGATAGGAAGGTGCAGTGTGTGCAATGGGTCTTTTGAGGTGAGCTCTGTGAAGTAGTATTATTCTCTGTAGACCCTTAGAGCTGGGCAGTAACTGGCCTCCAGGGCTGAAGAGTGTAAAGTCATTTCTAAGTGTTTTGAACTCATGTTTAGAATAGACTTAAGAGAATATTATTGAGAATGATGGCATGGATTCTAAAGTTTCCTTAAGTGTCTGAATGGTGTAGCGTCTGCAGAAGGAAGAGACCAAGTACAATAGTGAACTGAGAGGATAGCAAAGGATGTAACATACATGTCAGCCTCCTTCATTTCCCTTTAAAGATCTCCTCCTTCAGCATTTTGGGGCAATGGTGAGTAGTCTCTTGAGTCTGCTGAGTTATCCATCTGGGAGCTGCATTTTTTTAAACTCTTCTCATATCTAAACTCTGCGTCTTGACGTACCCATCTATGAAATGAGGATCATGACCTTCTTGCCTTCACGGGGACTTTGTGAAGTTTAAATGAGTTAAGACCAAGTAAAGCACTTTAAAAAGTGCCTGACACTAGTAGCTTTGTGTGTGTTAATTGCTCAGCAGTGTCTGCTAATTTGCAACCCTATGGATAGACTGTAGCCTGCCAGACTCCTCTGTCCATGGTATTCTCCAGGCAAGAATACTGGAGTGAGTTGCCATTCCCTTGTCCAGAGAATCTTCCCGCCCAGGGACAGAACCCAGGTCTCTCACTCTATGTCTGAGCCACCTGACACTAGTAAGTGCTACATAGTTGTTAGCTGTTAAGAAGCAGCATATGATTACAAACTGGATTCAAAGCCTGACTCCACCTCTTTCAAGATATATGTCCAGTGGCAAGTTACTGAACTTCTCTGTGCCCCAGTTTCTCAACTGCAAAATTGGGAAATAGTAGTTCCCAACCCACTGAGTTGCTGCGAGGATTAAATGCTAAGTACTTCATCTAGCATGGACACAAAGTACATGTTGTGTCAAGTAATTATTATTACTACATCCATAATTATTAGATATCATTATTTGTATGTATACTTCCTCAGTGCAAACCTCTACCTTCCTTTAAGAAAACTCCACCTCAGTGAGGAAGAAAAGATGAAAACAGAAAACAAGAAAAATCAACTACTCACATTATAGAAACTGATTCAAACAAATGTAAAACATAAAAAAGACAGTCATGAGACAACTGAAAATGTGAACACTAAGTAGATATTTGATGCTCTGAGGAATTACTAGCTTTTAAAGGTAAGATAAAAGTATTATGGCCATTTAAAAAAAGGGAATCATTAACTTGAGAATGAAATCATTTGTACCTGAGATTTGCTTTAAAGTTGCATGTGTCAGGTAGCAGAATGGGGTAAGATTAGCAAAAGTTGTGAATGAGTGATGGGAACATGGAAGTCCATTAATCCATTCCATCTTTTCTGGTGTACATTAATTAAAAAAACAAGAAGCAGCAGGAGGAGGAGCACTAGGAGGAGAAGAAAGAAGATAATTACACCCCTAGGATTGGTCTTACCATAGGATTCACCTCTCTTCTGGCCTGTAGGAGCTAGCAGTCTCCAGCAGTATATTTTCTAAAGTGAGTTACTCTGTCAAGAGCAGTATCAAAGCACCTTCAGCAGGACAGTTGAGGGAGGACTGTCGCACTCACTCCATTTGAACCACCTCAGATTTTCCCAGTATGGTGTGTGAGGTGAATATACACTTTCACATGCCCTCTGGTAGTCAAGAAGCAGTAGGTGGGGTGGGGTTGCGGGAGGCTTCTGTTGAGGCGTCTGTTGCATAACACACACACACTACATTTTCCAAGGACAAAAACTAATTTTCAGAAACAACAGAGTCAAAATTCCATATGCATCATAATTTCAGAACTGCTGCATCCCAGGAAGAAGATAGTAGCTTTCATTGCCATTTTTATGCAGAGAACTGTCAGTTCCCTTTGTTTTTCCCCATTCTGTATCATGAGACCCACCACTGCATAAGAAATGGGACCCATCCAAGAGCACTCAACCCCTCCACGGACACCCTTAGGCTCACAAAGACCGGGAAAATGCTTTAGTATTTATGGCTTTTTCCCCTAATTATTTAGCCCATGTCTTACATCTTTCTGGTGTGGAGATTATAGAAATGCAGAAAGATGTGCAAGTTTAATCTCTTCTTCAAGCAGACCCCTGAGGATTAGGGGTAAGGAGGAGAACTGTGGGAGATGAAGGGGTGGGGGTAGAGGTGATAGTTTGTTCTTTCATTCACAAGAAACAAAATAGATATCACAAATTGTTAGCCTTGAAAGGGCTGGAAAGATAATTCTAGACCAGTCCCTTTAACTTACACTGAGAAGGATGTTTATGAAAGTAAAAGCACATGCTGCAACCCTACAAAGGGTGTTTATAATATATATTTAAATGACTCTTCTCACAAAAACCTAGCTAATAACTAAAATCAGAAAAATCAAGAAAACAATATTCTTCTGACTTTTAAAATCATTAAAATACTACCTCAACTCCAAACTTTAAACAAAGTTTTATGTACACTTAAATATTTGTTATAGTTGCTAATTTCAAAATTATCTGCACTTTGCTTGTTGTATCTCCTCCTTGCTGAAAACATTCAGGCATACTCATCAAGGGCAGAGACGTGGAGCAAACCTCTCTGGGCAAGCAGTCAGGGCCAGCCTTGTCTAGAGAATGTAAAAACTATGATAAAACCATGGAGAAGGAAATGGCAACCCAGTCCAGTATCCTTGCCTGGATAATCCCACGGACAGAGGAGCCTGATAGGCTGTAGTCCACGAGGTCGCAAAGAGTCGGACACAACTGAGTGACTGAACAATAATAAAACCCAATTAAGAGTTAGTCTGCTTTTTACTAGCATCATTCTCTGTAATTCTAAACAATGTCAGTGATGAAATTGCCCTCCCTGAAAAAAAAAATTTCTTTGGCCTAAATTTAAATTCTAAACAATTGCTGCAGTTACTGTTAATTTTTAATATATAAGTAAACTTCAGATTCCCACATTTCTTACATTTTCTTTAATAAACATTGTAGTCCATATAGAAATGGATTCAGAGATCTTCCAATTACCCAGTTAGCCTTAGACTTGAGGGAGGACAAAACACATGGACTTGAGGGAGGAGGTAGATGCACACCCACCCCCACCCCCAGGAGACAGTGAAGGACAGGGAAGCCTGGCGTGCTGCAGTCCATTGAGTCGCAAAGAGTCAGACATGACTAAGCTACTGATCGACAGGGTAAAGCAACTGAAGAGTCATTCCTATGAACGGAAACTCCAAGAGAAGAGCAGGACAATTAAGGCAAGGAGTCTGGTCCCTGCCCACACCACGTATCTCTTGTTCTCGAAGTCAGGAGACCTCCCTGACCACACACACGCAGATAGGTTCCTTGAAGGCCAAATGGGAGTCATGTCAAGGGATGTTCTACCCAGACGGCTTTTTCGTTAAAATCCATCTTGGCTAAGAGATGCCTGTGCACACAGTGAAGGGTCTTGAGATATATCAAATAGGGACTGTGAACGAGGCAAGTTCACAATGACTGGCCAAAGGAAACCTGGAAGAAATGCCCCATAAAAGTAATTCAAACTGCCGCAAGGGTGAGAACTCAGCGACTTTCTCCCTGTCCCTGAGTCCGCCCACGTGTCTGTCAACAAGTACTGTACTTTTTCCCCTCTTAATACTTTACTTGCTTTACTACTTTCCATCTTTCTGGTAATTGTTTTGAGCAACACAAAGGGCCAGGGCCCTTGGCACTGACCACTGATCTAGTGGCTAGGATATGGAGCTGTCATCACCGCAACCCAGTCCCAATCTCTGGATGGGAACCCAAGCCCTGTTCTAAACTGTTGCAGGCTGAGGCCTCCTGAGATCAGACTCAGCTCCACATATTCTGTGGTACTTCATATCCCTGTATTTAAAACTGTGATGTGTAATAAATAGCATGTGAAGAGTTGACTCATTGGAAAAGACCCTGATGCTGGGAGGGATTGGGGGCAGGAGGAGAAGGGGATGACAGAGGATGAAATGGCTGGATGGCATCACCGACTCGATGGACATGAATTTGAGCAAATTCCAGGAGTTGGTGATGGACAGGGAGGCCTGATGTGCTGCGATTCATGGGGTCGCAAAGAGTCAGATATGACTCAGCAACTGAATTGAATAAATGATAGTCCAACACCTTTAAAGATTAAGAAACAGAACTTCCTACTTCAGTTGTCAATCTATGTGACCATTTGTTTTTATTTGTGCAGTAATTTTGTTAAATGCAGGTTTTAGTTCATAAATGAAATATTTTTACTTTGAATGCTATTTTAAAAATAGAAATACATTCTTTTCAAATTGCTAATAATTTTTGAACTAGCAGTAAATCAAGAAAATATTACATTGGTGATATAATTTAGTACTAATAGTTGTAAGTAATGTTGGCAAAGTTATAGTTTTATTAAGAATTACTCATTAGTTATTAAATATTTTTAATATAAAATATTATTAGATTATAACCAACAGATGAAAGTTCAAACTGTTGGAGAGAGATAAGCTATCAAAACAATCAAAGGTGCTGCTCTGATACTGCCAGAAGTTATCAAAAGGGTAATGTTCAAATTTTCCTTGAATTTTCTATCATTTACTCCAAGGATTGGACAGTCACTATCATTTAGCCATTTTCTCTGATATTTGCTTTTGACTGTGAGGATCACAACAAACTGGAAAATTCTTCAAGAGATGGGAATACCAGACCATCTTACCTGCCTCCTGAGAAATCTGCATGCAGGTCAAGAAGCAACAGATAGAACCAGACATGGAACAACGGACTGGTTCCAAATTGGGAAAGGAGTACATCAAGGCTGTATATTGTCACCCTGCTTATTTAACTTATATGCAGAGCACATCATGCAAAATGCCAGGCTGGATGAAGCAGAAGCTGGAATCAAGATTGCCAGGAGAAATATCAATAACCTCAGATATGCAGATAACACCACCTTATGGCAGAAAGCGAAGAGGAACTGAAGAGCCTCTTGATGAAAGTGAAAGAGGAGAGTGAAAAAGCTGGCTTAAACCTCAACATTCAGAAAACTAAGATCATGGCATTCAGTCACATCACTTCATGGCAAATAGATGGGGAAACAATGGAAACAGTGACAGACTTTATTTTCTTGGGCTCCAAAATCACTACAGATGGGTGACTGCAGCCATGAAATTAAAAGACACTTACTCCTTGCAAGAAAAGCTATGACAAACCTAGACAGCATGTTATAAAGAAGAGACATTACTTTGCCAACAAAGGTCCATCTTGTCAAAGCTATGATTTTTCCAGTAGTTATGTATGGTTGTGAGAGTTGGACCATAAAGAAATCTGAGAGCCAAATAATTGATGCTGAATTGATGATGAAGAATTGTGGTGTTGGAGAAGACTCTGGAGAGTCCCTTCGACTGCAAGGAGATCAAGCCAGTCACTCATAAAGGAAATCAGTCCTGAATATTCATTGGAAGGACTGATGCTGAAGCTGAAGCTACAATACTTTGGCCACCTGATGTGAAGTTACTCATTGGAAAAGACCCTGACGCTGGGGAAGATTAAAGGCAGGAGGAAAAGGGGATGACAGAGGATGAGATGGTTGCATGGCATCACCAACTCAATGGACATGTGTTTGAGCAAGCGGGGAGCTGGGGATGGACAGGGAAGCCTGGTGTGCTGCAGTCCATGGGGTTGCAAAGAGTGGGACATGACTGAGTGACAGAACTGAACTGATATTTGCTAAGAAGAAAAATTTCAATTTTTATGAAATATAAATGAAATCTATGATGAATTTTTCAGAAGAGAAGATATTTTAGTGCGAAATATGTGACTGTGGGTTTCCCAGGTGGCTCAGTGGTAAAGAATCCACCTGCCAATGCAGGAGACATGGGTTCGATTCCTGGGTCAGGAAGATCCCTAGAGGAGGAAATGGCAACCCACTTCAGTATTCTTGCCCAGCAAATCCCATGGACAGAGGAGTCTGGCAGGCTACAGTCCTTGGGGGTCAGAAAGAGTCGGACACAACTGAGTGACTGAGCATATGCACACATGTAACTGTGGAAACATTTGAAAACAATTAGAAATGATCCCAAAGAAACTAAGACCTGAAAGATACTGCAATTTTTGGAATTTGTTGCAAAATGAGATTTTTACAAAACTCTGCAAAACTTAACTTCATGTTTAACACTTTCCTTATTTATCTGCTGCTTCATGTGAAATTAAAATAAACCAAAAGTTTTCTTTGATTAACTACAAACAAAGAGAGACTAAGAAATCTGTTAAAATGCTTGTTAAACCTAAGTGTGCGAAGAAGATCAATTTTCATAAAATCTTTGACAGATTGGTGACTTTTGCAATAAAAACTACCACACGGTGCCAGAGCTGGAGAGAAGTAAAATGATGGAAGCTAAGAAGGATTTGTTGAAGACAAGGGAAGCCAAATCTGATGGTGATTTACATTTAGCAGTTGAAGACTACCAGGAAGAGAGATTTTGTTTTCCCATTTTGGTGTGCTGTAACTTATTCTCATTAATATTTTTGAAAATGGAGGAAGAGTGAAGAATAAAACTACTGTTGATAGAGGGCCCGTTTCCTAATTGACTCTACATGTCATCCTCACAGATGAAACGTGGCCTGGTGAAAGAACACGGACTTAAGAGCTAGTTACCAAAACCTGAGTCCCAACTCAGTCACTTTCCAACTGAGTATAACTTATGTGACAGTTATCAGAAAAGCAAGGAAAAGAAACAGAAGCGTTGTCTTCTGTAAATGCAGGTAATAGATGCTTTGTAAGAATATTATAAGGACTAAATAAAATAATGTTTGTAAAATGCTTAGTACAATACCTACTATATTATATAATAGATATTGAATCATAGTAATCCATATTAATAATAATAAAGGCATTTTTAACTGGATTTGGAGGGTCTCTGCCTAAACTTTTGTTTCTAATGTTCTAAAGTTAGTACTGTTTTGTGCTAGTCTTGTTTAAAATATACATATATGTATATATTGGAGAAGGAAGTGGTAATCCACTATTCTTAATTCAGTATTCTTGCCTGGGGAATCCCATGGACAGAGGAGGCTGGTGGGCTACGGTCCATGGGGTCGCATAAGAGTCTGACATGACTTAGTGACTAAAACAACAACATGTGTGTGTGTGTGTGTGTGTGTGTGTGTGTAGAGAGAGAGAAAAAAAAGTACTCAACAAATAGTGGTATGCAAATACCTAAGTAACCAAACTTTTCATATCCTAATGACTGATGGCAAAACCAATAACTTAGATAATCTCTTGTAGGTAACAGGAAGTCACCTCCACTTCACCTGTAATTCATACGTTTTCACCAGCTCCTCTCCTAGTCTCCTCTTCATGACCACCAAGGAGAGCTAGAGGACCTCAGAGGAGGCTCAGAATAGTACTGGCTTGATTTTGGCAACATGCATATTGTTTCTTCAGCTAACTCAGCATGCTTGAGATCATTTTAACAGCATAGTGTTATCATGTGGTTTCAGTAGAAAAAGTCCCTATGTAAAAATAGCACCTTCTTCCTCAGCATGTCTGCTCCTTTAATGAAAATAAGACTTTAGCTTAGATTGAGCCAATGCAGCTATCAAGGAGTGAGCTAAAATCTCGTCTGCTTCAAACACTGTTAGCCAAATTCATAACCATGGTACTTACTGCCATTGACAATAAGACAGACAATGCAGTAAGATACATGAACAATACAGGATAATTCATACCCAATACACAATACTTAAGTAGCATTTTCCTAGAATGAACCCTCAGAGAATGCAGTCAATGAGAAGAGTCGCGATTGCTCTGCAAGAATATTTACAGCAATATAAACAAACCAAAAATGAGGGGGAAAAAAATAAGTAACACTCTCAAATTCTTATAAAATCCAATTAAAAAAAAGAGGGATACACTAATATAATTTGGGCCATATGGCAACCTAGTAGGTTGCTTCTTCTTGGAGAATGATGTTTCATTCACTCTAGCAGCCTGCTGGCATTCTATCACATCGTGTTCTGTTTTGGCATTGGAAAACTATGTGCATTATTGATATGAAAATAAAAGAACAAAGGTAGTTTTTAAACTTTTAAGGATAGACAACTATATTTAAAATGTAGGTTCAGAACCTCTTATTAGGTTATCAGTGTCATCTCATATCATCTTCAGAATCTATTTCATATCAAGTCATGACTTGATTAATTATATTTAGTATTCCTTCAGTGATTTAGCAGCAGCAGCAGCATACACAATAGTGTGGTTACAAACATGTACTTCTGCAACAGACCTGTCCACAAGAGCACCATCAAGGAATCGAGAACAGGAAATAACTGGAAGTATGTCCATCTTAGGACCATCAGAAATTTCACTTTCAGGGCTTCCTTGGTGGCTCAGTGGTAAAGAATCTGCCTGTCAGTGCTGGAGACATGGTTCGATCCCTGATCTGGGACGATCCCACGTGCCTTGGAGCAATTAAGCTGGTGCGCCACAACTACTGGGCTCATGTACGGCAACTACTGAAGCCCACGCTGCCTAGAGCCTGTGCTCCACAAGAGAAGCCACCACAGTGAGCAGCCCACAACCACAGCTAGAGAGTAGCCCACTTTTGCCCCAACTGGAGAAAAATCCGTGTAGCAACCAAGACACAGCACAGACAAAAATAAGCTAATCAATTAATTAAAAAAAGAAATTTTACTTTTCATTGAATGAAATTTCCTCAGAACAGAAGAAATGTTACCAAGAGCTTAATTTGGGCCCTACAAGTCTCTAAGCACTTTTATTAGGGGGGAAAAAGGAGAACTGCAATTTTATTTTATAATCCATTTCCCCAGATCTTTCTTAAGAGAAAAATGTTTCTTTTTGGCAAACCCTAAGATACCTTTAGCAGAAACTCTTTGAAAGCAGTTTGTGGCTGTCAGATACCTCTTGTTTATTACAACAAACAGAGATCTCCAGAGTCTCATTTCCTTTGGTGTTACTGCCGCCTTTATCTGGGTATCAGTAGCTGTCTGGGATGCTACCTGTGCAGATTCCATGTCTGCCTCTTTTTCTCCTATTTGAAAGTAATCCTAGAAGACGTTCACCTGGCCAGTTAAGAGGGACCACAGCACCATGCGCAAAGTAGGCATTCAGCAAATGTTAGTTAGTCACACACTGCCTACCTCCTCCCTCCCAGTCCCTTTTATCTAAAGGAAAATTTAGAATCAAATGACTTACAGGCTGTAAGGGCATTATACAGCTCCCAGAGCTATCTCCTCTTAAATTGCAGCCAAAATAGATTTCAAGGGAAATATAGGTCAAACATTTGGGTGAAACTAGTCAGTGGGCCATTTGGTGGAAGATGGAGTCAAATTTAATAAAAGTTCAGGAACTGATAAAATCAAGTACCTAGAGGTTTGTAATGAAGCTGTGAATGTGAGTGAGTTTACTGAGAGGATGTAAGAAAGAGAAGGTGGATGAGGACAGAACCACACATATGGTCATGGGAGGAGGAACAGAGCTCTGAAAAGAAAATAGAAAAAGCAGTCAATGAGCTAGGAAGAAAATTAATATTTACTTGTAATAGAAACTATAAGAAGGGAATTCCAGAAAAGGAGGTTAACTGTGTTAAAAACTACAAAACAGTCAAGGAAGATAGGGTCTGCGAAGACATCCTTGATGACTGGGCAGTAGCTAGTTAACCTAGTTATAACCTCTGTAGCTACTTAGCTGCTATAGAAATCGGCTTTCAAGAATTAAGAAGTGAACCCAGGAGAAGGAAGTGGAGGAGATAAGAAAAGTTACTCTTGTAGGAGATTTCATGGTGGGAGGAAGAAGAGCACTAGCTTAGTATGTCAGAGGGGTAGCAGCACTGAAGTCTCCAAGAGGCGCACATGCTGCTGAGTCATGCCATGAGTAGCATGAACGTGGTAGACTGCAAAATGAGCATGAAATCCATCCTTGTATGCCTGATGCTTCTCACTGTGACTTTGTAGTCTCTCCCATCAAGATAGAGTGTAGTTTTCCCTGAAATTTGGATTTGACTGTAACTTGCTTCAGCCTCCAGGTCACTAGCAAACATGACACAGTAGAGACTTAAAAAGTGCTTGCATAATGAGGTTCACTCTCTTGTCCACCATGTAAACAAGCCTAGCTTGTCTGCTGGATGACGAGAGATGACATGGAGTAAGGTCCCAGCTGCTACAGCCCTCACTGAACTGTCCCAGATTAGGAAAATTATCTAGTGAGCCACAGAATGGAGAGAGATAAGAAATGTTTTTTTGTTGCAAGCTAGTACACTTCGGGATGGTTTTTTAAACAGCAGAAGCTATCTGACAGAATGAGATATTCCCCCCACCTCACACACACCATGCAGCTTGTGGGATATTAGTTACCTGGGATTGAACGGGGGCCCTCAGTAGTGGAAGGACAGAGTCCTAACACTGGATCATCAGGAAATTCCTGAAATATTTTCCTTTTGTTCCTATTCTCTGGACTAACTTAATTCTGAACTAACAGTATGAGACCCAAGTGTTGAGTAATGTCATCCTAGAAAACAAAGAAAAATAAAACTTATAACAATAATATTCTATCTGGTGATAAGACTGCAAAAAAATCAAAAGCATACAGAATATAGCTATGAATGTAGGTAGCATCAATGTAAAAGATGTCCAGGTATCAAGGAAACTCCCTGCCACCAAGTCTATGTGATTTATTTATGGCAGAAGCCCAGGTCATTTCTAAGCCTTTATATCATAACCTGCTGATAGAGGATTCTATAAAAATATGGTACAGTTTTTAAAAGATCACTGATAAGATTTCTATAACAGCTATCAGGACACAAAAAGGTTACAGATAATGTATTAGAGCATCACTGGTTAAAGAAACCAGAACATATGTGGGACCTGGGGTTAAGAGTGGAAGCCAGCATAGTGGTCATAGGCAGGAAAGACGAGCATCATTTCTGGGCCCAGGAAAGACTGCAGTGGAACCCTGCACGTTTCACCAACCCCTGAGGAGGTCCTGTACTATTGCTCAGTAGTAAAGTTGATGTTCACATGACGACTCAGAGCTGTTAAGAAAACATTAAATGATGTTCAATGTACTTGGTTTGGGCTTCCCAGGTGGCTCAGTGGGTAAAGAACCTGTCTGCAATGCAGGAGACACAGGAGATGTGGGTTTGATTTCTGCATTGGGAAGATCCCCTGGAGGAGGGTACGGCAACCCACTCAAGTATTCTTGCCTGGCAAATCTCATGGACAGAGGAGCCCGGCAGCCCACAGACCACAGGGTCACAGAGTCAGACACGACTGAAGCATCGAAGCACACAAGAAGGCACATACTCAGTTTAATGAGGCCGAGAAGAATGGAATCTATTTTAATACAATTTCCATCAAAATAGCTAAATTTTTTAAGGTTGCTGCTTAAAGGGTCTAAGTTTCAGTTCAATGAAGCACTCACTTCTTTGTAGCATTTCATTTTCTGACAATACAGATTGGTGATGTATTTATTTAGACATAGTTGGCATTTATTATAGAATTCTAAGACTGCAACACAATAATTATTTGCAGAGACAGAAAGGAAGCATTGTCCAGCAAGTGGAGAGCAGAGCAGTGCCTTGTTAAAATTAGGAAATAAATATTGATTTTTTTATCATGGTTTCTTTTTCAAAAATATCTGTCAGCATTCTGTGGCCACCATTGTTTTTAATTCACATTTCTCTGTGTATAAATACTAATTAATATCATTATTCACTTTGCCTCTTCACTCGGCAGGTACTAGAGTGACCCCTGGCTTTTGTTCAGTTTCAGGTTTTTAGATCAACTTCCATAAAAAGCCTCTCTTTAGCAAGCCTACATTTTTGACTCCCAGTCCTTCCCTATCTTTACTGTTGTTTTGTGAGTATGACATAATTATGGTCATCAGAGTTCTCATGACTAAAAATATTCATTGAGGACCAACATACCAGTTTTCATGTAGGAAACAATTAGTGGTTCTACAGTCCTTTGTCCCACCTTGTCTGTTACATTATCCAGCAGGTCTAATTCTGGAGCCAAATTCCCACTCCCCAGGCTACATGCACTCATCACTTTAATAAATGGGTCTTTGACCTAAGTCACAGGCTTTATAATGTTCTATCAGCACTTTTACTATGTTCTCAAACTTCTCAATTAGTTCAGTTCAGTCACTCAGTCATATCCGACTCTTTGCGACCCCATGGACTGCAGCACGCCAGGCCTCCCTGTCCATCACCAACTCCCGGAGTTTACTCAAACTCCTGTCCATCGAGTCAGTGATGCCATCCAACCATCTCATCCTCTGTCATTCCCTTCTTCTCCCTCCTTCAATCTTTTCCAGCATCAGGGTCTTTTCAAATGAGTCAGTTCTTCACATCAGGTGGCCAACGTATTGGGAGTTTCAGCTTCAGCATCAGTCCTTTCAGTAAATATTCAGGACTGATTTCCTTTTAGGAAATCAATTATTTAACATGGTCTAATATGCCACAAAACCAGTTCCACTGGTTTTTGACTTGGATAAAAGTGTTTCTAAATGCAATGTTAAGTATTTTTAAAAAGTACAGACTTGGGTGTAAGATTTGAGTTCTAGTCTTAGTTGTAGAATAAGATTATTTTGAGCTGATTACTTTTGAGAAACTACAGGCAGAGGAAAAGCTCTGAAACAGAGTAGAAGTTATCCTTTTAGAAGGGACATTTATATTCATAAAGGAAGCCTTTATTTAAGCATCTCTTTCTCTGTAACCAGAAAGAGGATGACTCCAAATCAGAAGAAACTCTTGTCAGTGGAGATGACACAGACTTAAATCTGCATAGCAAACCTTACCCTTGTTTACTGAGCCTTTTCTGGTAAACTCTCATAAGTGGCTTCCCCATCCTTCCCAGAGCTTCTCTGGTGGCTCAGTTGTAAAGAACCCACCTTTATACAGGAGAGGCAAGAGACACTGGTTCAATCCCTGGATCAGGAAGATCCCCTGGAGGAGGGCATGACAACCCACTCCAGTATTCTTGCCTGGAGAATCCCATGGACAGAGGGGCCTGGTGGCTATAGCCCATAGGGTTGCAAAAAGTTGGACACAACTGAAGGGACTTAGCATGCACGTGACATCCTTCCCGATCTTCCTTTTGTCTTTAAGGGAAGATAGGACATAAACTGGTAACTTGGGTCATCTCAAGAGTTACACAGTTACTTTGGGTGGGTTTTCTCTACAGAGCTGCCTGCCTACAAGACAAGCTGGCCCTCTGTTCCAGCATCCACATGGTACTCCATGTGGTCTGGAGGACCACATCGTGAGAAGTCAGCCGGCCACCCTGCCTTCTGCCTGGGTGTGTGCACTGCAGATCATGTACGTTCCTCCCAGAAGTCCCAAGGTTCAGACTTGAGGCAAAGGAGTAGAAGGCCTGATTTCAGTTATAGTCCTATTCCCCTAGTCTAGCCTTTTTCAGCAAGAAAGCAGATACTTAGATCTTAATGGACTCTGTGACTATTTGTTATTTGGCATATCAGAGATCTCAACAGCACCCTACTAGTTAGGAACAGGATTGAGTGTAACTTTATGTCTTCTATTTCTTCTCATTAGTACATAGTTATTATGGGAATATGTTAAGAGGAGAACTTTATACCATGAACTACCTGCAGTCCAACCTGTTTCATTTTATAGACAAATAAAATTAGGTTCAGAGGGATTGAGTCACCCAAGCTTACATGCGTAGATAGTTGCTTAGAATCCAGCTGTCCTGACTCCTGGCCCAGTACACTGTTACTCTTAGCAAAGCATAATTTAAAGCAGGTCTCAGCTGCTGGGCAAAATTCTCTGGACCCTCACACTAAGTTCTGACTCTTATCTCCTAGGTTTCTATCCTATGACCAGTTTGGATCCAGTTTTTGCAAGCTTCTGGTCCTCTTACCCACCTGTTTATGAAAAACTGTGTGCATCCTAAATACGGGTATTTCCCAACATATCTCTAGGTTGCAAGAGAATGAATAGTCACAAGATGCAATTACTGAGTCTTTTGAATCAAAACCACCTAATTTGGAAGTAAGGCATATAGGGTCCATTCTAACATTCCAGGAACTTTACAGTATCAATACTTTTTCCATGGCTAAGCTCTGTGGAATTGTCTTATTCTTCCTTTTTCTTCAACATTCAATGTCGTAAGTTTCGAGCCCACTAGAATGATCAAAGTACTACAGCAATGATATTCCACATCAGTATATGATTGTGTCTAATGACAAAATCAGGCAGAATTCTTATGAGAAATATTTACATATAACACATATACACAGGGTGATAGGTACAACTATAGGTGAATTTCCCCGCTATATATTACAAGTCCAAAATCATGCATTTTCCGACCATCCCAACAAAGGCAGAGGGGATAGAGACCTCAGGCCTCTACAAATTACAGTTGTATCTCCACTTCCAACTCGTGACAATGTGTTCAATGCCAGCTTCCTGGGTGGCATCAAAGCCCTGGGCCCTCGCTGCATAAAGGGAGAGAAGCCCCATGGACGGAGCAGGATCAGTGACTGGTCTCTGTAGGGCCCAGGTGATGCTGGCTCTCAGACTGTACATATAACTGCGTGTGTGCGCTTGGTAGTGGGGGAGAATGGGTAACACGGCAGTACAGCGTGAAAGGCTGCTCTGAACTTCCCCTTATTCCCTGGCTTCCTGGAAGCCAGCCACCTTCCAAAGAGAGAGAGCTACTGCAGTCACAGTGCAGAGAAACACCAGGGCAGAACCTCTCATCTACCAACCTGAATGACTGATGCTGTAAATGTCCTAATGAGAGATTAATAGGGATGGTGTTTTTTGGAAATATTCATCCTTTTTTTTTTTTTTTTTTTGTAATCTCCTTTTTTTGCCCATTATCATTCCCAGCAGTGTAAGCAAAGGACCAGACAAAATCTACCTTTCGTGAAGGAGTTATGAACTTAGAAAAGCCACTATACCCTATAGTGAAGGGAAGGGAAAAATCGTTCTGTCTTGGAGATGATGAGAATCAAGCAGTTAGCCATCTGTTCTCTGACTAGACCTACCATTGTAACATTCTGGAGGAAAGAGCACTGAGACAGATTTCAAGAGAAATCCAAAGGTAGAGAGAGTCGGTGCCCCTCTCCTCAGATCAGAAAATGCCCTAATGGTATAATTCATCAACAGGCACATTTTTTCTCTAACTGCAGCTCCCAGTAGACACCATGAAGTACTCCACTGTGGCCAAGAAGCCTCAGCAAAGTGGTGGTGACGACCCAGTACAGTTTGCTTGAGCTACCTCAATTAGTTAACATTATCAAGCTTCAGTTCCCACCAGCAGCCTATGGCACCAAAAGTGCCCATGAGTTCTGACCAGCCCTGGGGCTACAGGACTTAGATAATAGAACCAACTGGAGCATTTACCAGGAATTTACCATGTTTATTTATGGTAAATGACCCTGGGGCAAAGAGCAACTGGGCACACCACCTTGACTGGTCATAAATTTAGAGCCCTCTAGAAGGATGAAACTGTCCAGCTGATCCCAGTAAATCCATAGACTCATAAGAAATTATTGTTTTAATGATTAAAACATTGTTGGTTTAAGCCACTAACTTTGAAGGTGGTTTGTTACACATCATGAGATAATAATAACAAGCACAAATTCACTAGTCACAGATTTAATCAGTGAGGTCCAGCTCAGTCAGAAACAAGCCCAGTCCAGCACATAATAGAAACCAGCAGGGGACTTTCCTGGTGGTTCAGTGGCTAAGACTCCATGCTCCCAACACAGGGGGCCCAGGTTTGATCTCTGGTGAGGGAACTATATCCCCCACATGCCACAACGAAGAGTTTACATGCCGCAACTATAAAGATTCCGAGTGTTGCAACTAAGACCCAGCACAGCCAAATGAATATTAAAAAGAAAGAAACCAGCGAGGATCCAGAGGAGAGAGAACCCTTGGGTCTGAGGCTCTGTATCCCCTCCCCCCATGCACGTGTGTGCCATCTTAGGAACAGCAAGAGAAGAGAGAAACAAGTTGGACAGGGTGGTATAATAGACCGGAAAGGGAATTAAGAAGGCAGATGGAATTAAAGTTGCTAATCAACTGACCTTAAAGTAGAGAGGTTATCCTGGATTGGTGGCTTAGTCGCTCAGTCGTGTCCAACTCTTGCGACCCTGTGGACTGCAGGCTGCCAGACTCCTCTGTACATGGGATTCTCCAAGCAAGAATACTGGAGGGGGTTGCTATTTACTTCTCCAGAGGATCTTCCCAACCCACCCAGGTTTCCTGTGTTGCAGGAGGATTCTTTACTGACTGAGCCACCAGGGAAGCCCTCATGTAATATAAGAGTCCTTAAATGTGGAATAGAGAGAAGAGAGTCAGGGCAGAAGGAAGAGATGGAAGAATTTCGCCTACTGTTGCTGGCTTTGAAAATGGAAGAAAAGGGCCATAATCCAAGCAATATGGAAAAGGGAAAGTAAAGGATTCTCCCCTAGAGGACCCAGAAAGGAACCAGCCCTGCCAACACTTTGACTGTAGCCTAATGACACCCATTTCAGACTTCTGAGTTGTAAGATAATAGATCTGTACTGTTTTAAGCCACTAGAGTTATGTTAATTTTTTCAGCAGCAACAGAAAACTAATGAAGGTAGCAAATTGTAGGGACTGAATAATTATTCAAAATAAGACTATCTGAAACTGGAAGAGACTAAAATGGCTTTAAATGGCAATTTTAAGTTTGTTTTGTTTTTTCCCCATAGCACCCAGTGTGGGGAAAGCTAGGGAAATAAGATTAGATCTTTTCTGGAAATCAGAAAAGCTACCTTTTGTTTTTCACACTTCTGAGTACAGCAAGTTAAATTTGAGACCTTGTTGCAACTTTTGTTCTGAGCCTTGATTTTCTGTTAAAACCAACTCCCCTTGGAAGAGTCACACATTAAACTTTTCAACATAAATGAGTTTATTGGATTGCTTCTGAAAACAGGAGCTGGGTAAAGGGAGAACGGAGGAAGTAAAAGTCAAGGCTTGAGCTCTGAGATTCCTGGAGGGGGACGTGCTGAGGCCAGGCGGGTCCTGACTCAGGACCCCTCCCACCCGCGCCCCCAACACCTTGCTGTCCTTAAGCAAAACAGTCACCACTCCCCCTGGACATTGCTCTCTGTGAACAGTCTCAGAGGGGCCGTCAACTCTGCATCGTGTGGAGTTCATTATGCCCAACAGTGAGACCAATTGCTTCATTTTATTTAGGGTTTTCACATCTTCATTGCTTCTTTCCGCTGCATTTTAGATACCCGTGGTTTCAGCTCTGTGCTTGGAATCCCACATTTCATCACTTTTCTCTGACCCTCCAAAGTAAAGACTTTTTGAATCAAAAGTTATGTTACTTTTAATTTTTAAAATAACCTGTCACCCTCACCATTGATTAGTATTCTCTCTTCTCAAAATGAGTCTTAACAGTGTAATACTAGCAACGACATTGAGTAAGAAATGGTAAAATGCCACATTCTAAGCATGCCCCAACACCACTGTAATGACTACCCTGGATTTGTTGTTTCAAAGACACATAAATGTGCGGGGGTACTTTAAGGGCAACTACACAGATACCATGGATGATCTGAAGTTCCCTTAATTTAGCAGCAGTTTTTATTTAGAATAGGGAGTGGAGAATAACGCAGCATCAGAGGAGGGAGGCAAATGAGAATCTAATGATGCCAAAGTCACTGGGAGGCACTGGGATCTGAGCATCAGTATAAATGGGTTCAAAGTCACTCCAACACTCTATGCCTCTCAGAGGCCACTTACCCTCTCTGTACGTCTCTGTCTACAAAAGAAAAAAGATTGGGGTGGAAATAATAGGGCCTGTTTCATAAAGTTAATGTGATGATTAAATAATTCATATAAAGCCCTTAGTTCAAGCTAGGCAGTAAATGCTTGATGAATACTAGTGATTTTTATACAAAACCCAAAAGTTGAGAAATCAACACTTTTGCCAGACCACAAATATGTTTCTCATTTATGGTCCATATTTACTATACATCAGGTAAAAGTCTAGTTCACTGTGATCCCCTCCTCACGTGAGGCTGCTGTCCAGTTCCATACATACCTGGAGTGCCTGAAACATCTGAGAAGACTGATGCTATTTCCAGGTTCCCTTATCAGCGCTCCATTCTATTTCCTAATCCCTGCCCTTCTCCATGTGGTTCCAATATCAAAATATTTAGTCCATCTGTCCCAGAGGGGTTTGGACTTTCTCTTCATTTGTGCTTCTTGAAATAATATGCTCCTGAGGCACAGACTGTTCCTTCATCACTAAAAAAGGCCAAGCATTTATTAGTCTGTGTATAAACATGACAACAAAGGAGCCCTTGTAAAAATGGAATGTTCAGCTTGGATAGAACACAGAGGAGTTCCTCTTGGATCTGGCAAATTCCCTTGGATTTCATCTCTTTTAAATACACCACGTTAATGTCACTGTTTCTTTCTGGCGTCTCAGGCCTTACTTCTAAATCTGCGTGAACCCTTTGAGGTGCAAGTTTCTCATTTATACAGTCTAAGTGCAATTTCTTTTTCAATTTAAACACATTAACAGTTCCTTCAGATAAACCACTCCTACTACTATGAATAAGAGGTGTGCACTCCTGTGTGTCACACAACTGCCTGTCACAAAGAAGGGACATGATTTTGCTTTGCTCACCAGCAAGCATTTCACACAAACATTATTCCCATTCTTCTGGGCAGCAACCGGTGGAAGCCAGATCTCTGATTTATTCATATTTTCCTCTTTAGTTGTCCTCTTCAGATGACCTTGACCCAAAACACAACTCTCCCTCTATCACCTTGGTCTTCACATTCATCATGGCAGCCAACCACCAGCTACAAATACCGGGAGCCTATTCCCTTTCTTGATACCTGATCCTTTCAGACAATACATATTTATCTCTCTTAATAAAACACAGCCTTTGATCCATTGCTATGCATAATCTAGCTTTAAAAATCTAGCTTTAAATCTAGCTTTTCAAATTTCCACGTTGTCACTTTATAAGCTGTTGTTGGTGCTGTTCTTTAAAGATTCTTTTGGTTTCCTTCTCTGAGGAATGAACAGATGAATTCCATACTGAGACATTTTTTAGCCAGTCTCAGGTAAATCCTATCTTGGAGAATGGTGACCATGTTTCATGTCCCTTTAAGGCTAACAAGAGTAAAAAAATATCCATCTCTAAGAAAAGAATGAAAAAAACTCCACCTCTGATTGGAGAAACTAGATTTTATGTTCCTGGTGAGGTGTGCAGGTATCAAAGGCTCATTAAAAGCAGTGTAATCACTCTGCATTCCCTTCCCTGCTAAGACTGCCTCAGTGTGAGAACAGAGTTGTTGGTCTTCTCCTCCTTTTCTCCTCCTTTTCTCTCCTCTCCTTCTCTTTCCTCTCCAGTTCTCTTTCCCCCCATCCTCTTCCTTTCTCTCTTCATCTTTCTTTCCCCCCTGCCCCCATTTTTGTCCAAAGCTGCCTAGGGAGGCTTGGGAAAGAATCTAAAGTGTATTGGCTCACTAAACACTTATTTTACTGCTATGATTTTCTCTGGTGTACGGCAGGAAGTCACATGACAGTACTTTTTCAACTTAATGTCAACTTGCATTATTTTGTAACTATATAAGTGAATGTCAGCCCTAAAATTCAGCAGGCTTATCCTTCTCACAGGAAGTACAGAGTACATTTCATTCAAATAAATGAAACAACATCTGCTTTCATGGGCTGGCCCCAACTTACTTTTCTAGTTTCTTCTTCTACCATACTCCTTCACTCCCCACTCCCCGCCACCTGCCTCCTTCATGCAGTGCTATTAGTACACTATATTACTCCCTCTTCTCTGAGGTTAGAGCAATTTATGAGCTCCAAATAGGTGAAGAGATGAATGAAATAAGCTGTGCAATTACAACTTGTGCCTTTGCTCATACTTTCCCTGTTTTTGGAAAACTACCCTTCCCACTATCCCATTTTAAGTGGGAAAATTTCTACTCATTTTCCAAGGCCCAGCTTGCTGCTGTCTCTGCTTGCTGTTTTTACTTAGTATCACTGTCTTCCTCCTCCTTACATTCACAGTTTTTTAATTCTTAAATGTCAGGCTCACTTTATCTTTGTTTGCCTTTTTTCACTTGTCTTCCTCTCCCCTTACAAGTTGCTTCATGGTAAGGCATATCTTTTTCATCTCTGTATCCCCCAAACTTAGCATTGCTAAGTGGGACAGTTCCTATCCCATCCTTTGTGACCCCATGCACTGCAGCAGGCCAGGCTCCTCTGTCCTCCACCATCTCTCAGAGCTTGCTCAAATTCATGTCCATTGAGTTGATGGTGCTATCTAACCATCTCATCATCTGCTGCCTCCGTTTCCTTTTGCCTTCAATCCTTCCCAGCATCAGGGTCTTTTCCAGTGAGTCAGCTCTTTGCATCAGGTGAACACAGTATCAGAGCTCCAGCATCAGTCCTTCCAATGAATATCCAGGGTTGATTTCGTTTGGAATTCCCTGGACCCCACACCCAACTGTGTCAGAAACACCATCCAGGCTACATACACACACACAATGATGTGAAATGAACTCTGGGATCCCTGGGTCCTGCAGTCAGACTCCAGGAACTGGCTCTGACTGTCACTACACTGACACTTACCTCAGGATCTGGCTTCACCTGCCAGTGGGTGGCAACAGCCCCAGAGTCTTCAGGACCTTGACTTTGCCCACCAGCGAGCCAGCACTTGCCCCGGGGCCCTCAAGGGTTCTGCAGCCAGCTGCCTCGTGACCAGGCCCTGCTAAACAGCAGCCAAAAGCATCTGCACAAGACAGGGCCAGGCAGCCAACCATACTAGGGTCCACCCAAGCCTCCCAGATTGCCCACATAATCAGCCCGCCACAGCAGAAGGACCCACGTGGCCCTCTTAGGGGGAACCCCTAGAGCACAATGCTTGGGTGATGAGAGGGGAGTGCACTATTGGGATGCACAGGATGTCTTACAAAGAAGGCTACTTCTCTAAGGTTAAGAAACATAAACATAACCACATACACAAAAATATAAACAGCAACTTAGACAAAAGGAGGCAGCAGAGGAATATCTTCCAGATGAAGGAACAAGATAAAACCCCAGAAGAACTAAGTGGAAGTGGAGACAGGCAATCTACCTGAGAAAGAGTTCAGAGTAATTATCGCAAAGATCTCAAAGATGATCAAAGAATTTGGGAGGAGAATGGATGCACAGAGCAAGAAGTTAGAATTTTTTAACAAGGATGAAACAAATAGTCATGACTAAAGCCTAATGGGTCTAAGGGTTATGACAATCAACTTGTCATTAAGACAACTATCACTCAGTCGTGTCCAACTCTTTGCGACCCCATGGACTGGAGCCTACCAGGCTCCTCCATCCATGGGATTTTCCAGGCAATAGTACTGGAGTGGGTTGCCATTTCCTTCTCCAGGGGATCTTCCCGACCCAGGGATCGAACCTGCGTCTCCCACATTGTAGACAGACACTTCACCATCTGAGCCACCAGGGAAGACGACTATAGATCTCATCAAATCATATTTCCATCTGAAGTTCCTTGTTCTTCCTTATAAAAGGCATTGCAGGATTAAGACAGAAACTTTTGTCTATACGTTAGAGTAACAAGAACTCTAAAACACATGCTCCCTACATGATGAAGTCTTATTAATATCTTACTGTGGGGTTGCTGTGGAAAGCTTCTCAAGGAAAATCTATGAGGGCATGAAGAAAATTACCCATCACTGCTGAGTCTACAGGAGCACTTAAAGCAAAAGATGCCTTTAGATGAATTTTCTAATTTATTACTATTGAGAGAGTCCATTCCTAGGTAGGTTGATAAGTCCAGGGTCCTTGAAGAGAAGAAAGGGGTCTGGGGCTCTCAAGGAGAAGAAAAGGACAAACGTTTTTTCTACATTGCTTTGTCTTAGTCAATGTAACAATGTATCTTGCTTGAGGACATGTTTCTCCTTAAGAACCTTCTGACTAATCTTATCATCTTAAGACTGTATATTGTGGGAGTGGGTCTGGTAAGACCTTTGTATTGTTCTAATTTTGTTAATTTAAGATGTATGTTGTGGGAGTGGGTCTGGTAAAAGTACATAGGGCCTTGATAAAACTAGTGAGTGGGGGCACTCTCTGTCCCCGCTCTGATGTCTCTGTCAGAAGCTTTCTCTGTCCCTTTTTCACTTTAATAAAACTCTGCTACACAAAAGCTCTTGAGTGATCAAGCCTGGTCCCTGGTCCCGAAGCTAAATCTTCTTCAGAGATCACGAACCCAACATCATTCACTGTAAGCTATCACTATGATAATGATTATCACAGTTTAATTTATATTAATTTGGATTTACCTTGAAAGTGAAAGTGAAGTCGCTCAGTTGTTTCTGACTCTTTGCTATCCCATAGACTGTAGCCCACCAGGCTCCTCCATCCATGGAATTTTCTAGGCAAGAGTACTGGAGTGGGTTGCCATTTCCTTCTCCAGGGGGTCTTCCCAACCTAGGGATCGAACCCAGGCCAGGTCTCCCGCATTGTAGGCAGACGCTTTACCGTCTGAGCCACCAGGGAATGCCCTTACTTATATTAAAAGAATGCATGGCCTTCCTTAAATTGATTAAATTAATATCAATATGATTACTTTTTTGTCTTATCTTTGAGGAGGACAGGAGACTCAGCTATCTATTCTTCTATCCACCACCCATCCATCCGTCTGTCTATCCAAATTATTGTTTAAGGCCCTCTTATTTAGTGGGTTTTATGCAAGTTCCTGAGCCTAAAAAGATGAATAGGACCAGATTCAAGACCCAACATAGTCACCACCCAGTATGTAGGAATTTGATCTAAAGCAAAAATTAGGCCAGTGTTCAGGATGTGTATAAAATTCTTTTAAAGTAAAACCCAAGTGTATGCTTTAGGCAGTATCTCTGTATTCCTTCAGTATACTAATGTTCCCTGACATTATTGCTATCATTGATAAATGTCAAAGGGGAGAGTGATATTTTTGGAACTGATTTTTTTTTTTTTTTTACTCTATACAAAAATAGATTATAAACACACAGGCATATGTCATAGAAAGAATTTAGGCTAATATTTCTATACAGGGATAAGCATTAGCATATTTTCAAAGTTCACAGTTACATTCCTGTTGTCAGTTATAATCATCTGTTGGTTTGAATTCCTTATTTTATGATAGCTATCAAAATCTATTGGTAATATGTAATCTGATTAAATTTAGCAAGAGTATGAGAATTTTATAGTCACAGAGTTCCTGAAAGAGGCTGTATGATTCGATATTTTCATACAACCATCTTCATAAAGGCACAGCATAACATAAACCAACAAATAACGATCCCTAAATACACTTAACACAAAGTTATAACTCAATTCAAATTCATAAATGTTTAATTTTTCAGTTGTTCCCTGTTTAGGACATTAGTCTAAGTCAGTATTTAGTTATAACATACATTAGGTAAACGCTTTGGGGAAAGCACGTAAATACTAATGCAAAGCACAAATGAGTCAAAGTTATCCATGTTGTTATGCTACTCTACCTCGGGCCCCATTGCTCCTCCTGGAAGGCTGTTGGTACCTGCAGTGTTGGAGGAGGTACTAAGGCAAATCTGGACTGCAGTTCAGAGAAATGAAAGATACAACGCCTTTCACGCAGGTCTCTGGAGAAAGCCAAGATTTCTCTAACCTTGGAGAAGTGCACCCTCACAAAGAAGCCCCTTCCTTGATCTGTCGGCAGTTGGAATGGCATGCCATACAACTTTATTTAGTTCAAGGAGGCTGTGGGGGCAGAGTCGAAACAGCAGGCACAAGGGCTGAAGGAGCTTCTATTATTTATCACAGGTTGGCAGCTTGACAGGTAAAGACCGGTACTGATGGAACAGTCAAGTTACTAACTTCATTTTCCTACTCCACTCAAATGGCATGAATCAGTCAGCTCTGCTGCTATGCAAACAACCCCCCGATTTTTAGTTAAAACTACAAAGGCTTTTTCTGGGGTCTGTAATGAAGAAGATGCATGCATCAGCCTTGTCTTTGTGTTTTCATTCCAGATCCAGGCTGAAAGAGGAGTCCATTTTTTGGCCATGCCATTCTTATGGCAAAGAAAACAGCAAGAGAGCTGATGGAAATATACAATGAATCTGCATGTGTCAGTTAAGGCTGCAGTAACAAAAATACCATAGAGTGAGTGGCTTAAACCACAAACATTTATTTCTCCCAGTTCTGAAGGCTAGGAAGTCTAAGAACAAGGTACCAGCAGATTCAGAGTCTGGTAAGGGTCTGCCTTCTGGCTTATAGATATCTGTCTTCTCATTGTATCTTCACACAGCTGAGAGAAAAAGGTCATTTCTCTTTTGTCTCTTCTTATAACAGCACTAATCCCATTTATGAAGCCTCCACCCTCACAACCTAATCACTTCCTAAAACCATCACATCGGGCATTAGGGCTTCAATGTATGAATTCTGGGGGAGAGAACAAACATTCGATTTACAGCAGCTTTAGAGCTTTCACTTTAAAGAGGCAGAGTCAAGGTTACCCACAATCTATTGGCCAGAGCACTCACAAGTCCAAGCCTGACATCAAAAGTGCAGAAACTGTGTACTCCCCCTCAGGAGGCACTGCAAACTGTGGAATCCTGTTAGAAGGAATGTGAGTTGCTGGGAATGACAACACAATCCACCACACCGGATTCCCTTTGGCAGCCCCCGCCCAATTCTCCAGCTGATTCCTTCAGCCCCCTCCTCTTGCTGCCGGCCCAAGGAGGGTACTGTGCTAAGTCCAGTGGAGAAAGACCACACAAGCAGTGAGGCTGCAGCAGCTGTTGTTTCTACTTTTGACTTTTTGTTCTCATCAGTCTCAGAGCACAGACCACAAGGTGGGTTGGGAATGAAACTGCAGATGAGGTAGGAGACAAATGAGAGAACAAGACTTTTCTCATTAACTGAAGGGGTCACTCGGGTAGTGCCTGGGGCAAGAGACAGAGTGACCTTTGTGTGCATCTAGAGGGCTGTGCCTGAGAGAATATAATTAAGACCACTCCTCAAAGCCATCATCTTCTTCAATTAATATTTACTGAGCACCCACTGAGACTCTGGCCTTGGATTCAAAACTACAAACTCTCTCAGGCTGGGAAAGGCTCTGACTAATTTGCACATTAAAAAGCAAGCAGACAGAGGGAAACCCACCTTTCTCCCCTTCCTAGTCACCCTGGGAGAGAGAACCTCTTCTCTTCTTCATTCATGTGTGGAATCCCAATTAAACATAGTAAACAAAGGAAACTTCTTACATTGTAATTTTCCTCCTTCTCCCCTTGCTTTATTTGCTGTCTGGATTTATAGCTCAAGAATTGCCTTCTCTAAGCACCATCCCCTATTAACAAGAGAGATAAAAGCCATAAAGGGAAGGGAACTCCTTCAGTTCTCTTTGCCAGTTGTGAGGCAGAGCAGCGCCTTTACAAGGGAGTTGACATCTGTTGCCTGAGACTGCCCGTCCTACAACCAGGACTGTGCTCATGCTCCGAATGCAAACTGCAGCCATCAGAGACAGAGCCGGGTTTGATAACTGCTTGAGCCCAGAGCAAATCTGCTTGGGCACTAGAAAAGAAATCGTGTAGTTTTAAAGCAGATGTATGTTCTTAATGTGGTTGGCTTATAAAGCGACACAACATGGGAGATTTTTCCCCCTTAGCCAATCACAACTGATAGAGGAAACAGAGTAACTTAAGACAGGCTGATTCGATCACAATTCCGTGTAATATTTAGTCCATACAACAGAATGAAACTTAGATTTGCATCATATATATAAGGCATTTCATTTTCTCGTGCATGGTACGATATTAGCAAACAACATATGTTTCCATGGTTATAAACAAAGGTGGCATGTTTGCAAAACAGATCCTATATGTAGAACTTGTATAAATGGCATAAAATACAGGGTTTTTGCTGGTTGAAATGGTATTAACTATTTCAATTAGCATGATCTTTGTAAGAAACATTTTTTTCCTTCTCTGTGAATGCCACCAATCACTGTCTGTATCACCTTTCTCCTAACCTGAGTTCTTGGCTCATCTTTTCCATTGTGACCTTGAAAAAACCAACTATTCTGAGTCTCTATTTCTTTCCTTGTTAAATAAAGTTGGATCAGGATTTCTCTGTCTATTCTGGGGAACATGTGCTTCTGAGGAAATTAATGGGGGTAATGTTTTTTAAAAAGAGGTTCTGTGACCAAATACGTTTAGGAATTGTGACATTAAACAATATTAAACACAGTTCCTTACTCAGAACTTTAGCATGCTAATAATATTCATTGGGATTCTCCAAGACAGTAGTGCCTTGTTTCCCAATTTATTTAGCCAGAAATTTTTTCTTCCAGATTGTTTCTCAGAATCAGTCTGAACATCAGACTTTAAAGATCTTTCAACTGATAACATTCTATGATTCTATTTTCTATTCATTCTGCCTGGCTTTCCAATTTCTCTCACCTATTTCAGAAAAAGAGCTACTAGGCTTTCTAACTTCTTCATAAAGTAAAAGTCAGTCTGTTTGTCATTTCTTTACCCCCCTGCAATTTATTTGAAAAATTTCAAACTCACACAAAAGTTGAAAGAACAGTACAATCAATACATACTCTTCACTTTAGATTCAGCAACTGTTAACATTTTGCACCAATTACTTTCTCTCTCTTCCTCTCTCTCTCACACACACACTATAGTGTGTGTGCACTATATGTATAATTTTACTACTGAATCATTTGAAAATAAATCACAGACATCATGACACTTCACCCCTAAATATTTTATGATGTATCTTGTAAGAAAAGCATTCTTCTATACAACATCAAAACCATTATTACACATAAGAAGTTTAATATTGACTAATACTATGAAATGGATATGCTGTATATGAATTTTCCAAATTGTTATTCATAATTTTTTCCAAAATGTTCTTCCTAATATTTTTTTAAGCTCTAGGATCTATTCAGTTTATACTCATTAGAGTCAGTTATGTCTCTTTGGCTTCTTTAATCTAGAACTAGCTCCTTAATTTATTCATCTTTCATGGGATTAACTTTTTTGGGAAAAGTTCAGGTGGCTTATTTTGTAGGTCTAACATTTTAAATTTGTGTGATAGTTTTCTCATAATTAGCTTTGGTTGAATTATTTTGGGGGGAAAAAATGGGTGATACTGTTGCATACTTTAAACCACATACCAAGAAAGACATAATGTCACTTTGTCCCATTATTGGTAATATTTTGAGTAACAGCAAGGTTAAACTGTTTGCTCTATTTCTCTGTTACAAAGGTATCCTTTCCCCTTGGTAATTAATAAGTGATCTGATAGTTGATGTTTTGAGACTTGTGAATAACTTATTTCCTAATAACCCTTCACCCAGTGGCTTTAGCATTTGTTGTGGTCATTGCCTGGACCAAATATTACATTGGGATTGCAAAACAGTGATTTTCTTTTTCTAATCTAATCTCTTTCTATATATAAGAATTTTCTCTTCCTCTTTCTCCTTCTCTTTATTTCTACCTCTCATTGAGTATAATGATGTACCATAGATTCTATTTTTATTCAATATTTTATAATCATTGTAATTCATCCTTTTATTTATTTATTTTTTCATTTATTTTTATTATTGGAAGCCAATTACTTTACAATATTGTAGTGGTTTTTGCCACACATTGACATGAATCAGCCATGGATCTACATGTGTTCCCCATCCTGAACCCCCCTTCCACCTCCCTCCCCATCCCATCCTTCTAGGTCATCCCAGTGCACCAGCCCCGAGCACTTGTCTCATGCATCCAACCTGGGCTGGCGATCTGTTTCACCCTAGATAATATACATGTTTTGATGCTGTTCTCTCAGATCATCCCACCCTCGCCTTCTCCCATAGAGTCCAAAAGTCTGTTCTATACATCTGTGTCTCTTTTTCTGTCTTGCACATAGGGTTATCGTTACCATCTTTCTAAATTCCATATATATGCGTTAGTATACTGTATTGGTCTTTATCTTTCTGGCTTACTTCACTGTGTATAATGGGCTCCAGTTTCATCCATCTCATTAGAACTGATTCAAATGTATTCTTTTTAATTGCCGAGTAATATTCCATTGTGTATATGTACCACAGCTTCCTTATCCATTCATCTGCTGACGGGCATCTAGGTTGCTTCCATGTCCTGGCTATTATAAACAGTGCTGAGATGAACACTGGGGTTCACGTGTCCTTTCAGATCTGGTTTCCTCGGTGTGTATGCCCTGGAGTGGGATTGCTGGGTCATATGGCAGTTCTATTTCCAGTTTTTTTAAGGAATCTCCACACTGTTCTCCATAGCGGCTGTACTAGTTTGTATTCCCACCAACAGCGTAAGAGGGTTCCCTTTTCTCCACACCCTCTCCAGCATTTATTGCTTGTAGACTTTTGGATAGCAGCCATCCTGACTGGCGTGTAATGGTACCTCATTGTGGTTTTGATTTGCATTTCTCTAATAATGAGTGATGCTGGGCATCTTTTCATGTGTTTGTTAGCCATCTGTATGTCTTCTTTGGAGAAATGTCTGTTTAGTTCTTTGGCCCATTTTTTGATTGGGTCATTTATTTTTCTGGAATTGAGCTTCAGGAGTTGCTTGTATATTTTTGAGATTAATCCTTTGTCTGTTGCTTCATTTGCTATTATTTTCTCCCATTCTGAAGGCTGTCTTTTCACCTTGCTTATAGTTACCTTTGTTGTGCAAAAACTTTTAAGCTTCATTAGGTCCCATTTGTTTATTTTTGCTTTTATTTCCAATATTCTGGGAGGTGGGTCATAGAGGATCTTGCTGTGATTTATGTCAGAGAGTGTTTTGCCTATGTTCTCTAGGAGTTTTATAGTTTCTCATCTTACCTTTAGATCTTTATTCCATTTTGAGTTTATTTTTGTGTATGGTGTTAGAAAGTGTTCTAGTTTCATTCTTTTACAAGTGGTTGACCAGTTTTCCCAGCACCACTTGTTAAAGAGGTTGTCTTTTTTTCCATTGTATATTCTTGCCTCCTCTGTTGAAGATGAGGTGTCCATAGGTACGTGGGTTTATCTTTGAGCTTTCTACTTTGTTCCATTGATCTATATTTCTGTCTTTGTGCCAGTACCATACTGTCTTGATGACTGTGGCTTTGTAGTAGAGCCTGAAGTCAGGCAGTTGATTCCTCCAGTTCCATTCTTCTTTCTCAAGATTGCTTTGGCTATCCGAGGCTTTTTATATTCCATAGAAATTGTGAAATTATTTGTTCTAGTTCTGTGAAGAATACTGTTGGCAGCTTGGTAGGGATTGCATTGAATCTATAGATTGCTTTGGGTAGTATACTCATTTTCACAATATTGATTCTTCCAATCTATGAACACGGTATATTTCTCCATCTATTTGTGTTCTCTTTGATTTCTTTCATCAGTGTCTTATAGTTTTCTATGTATAGGTCTCTTGTTTCTTTAGGTAGATATACACCTAAGTATTTTATTCATTTTGTTGCAGTGGTGAATGGTATTGTTTCCTTAATTTCTCTTTCTGTTTTCTCATTGTTAGTGTATAGGAATGCAAGGGATTTCTGTGTGTTAATTTTATATCCTGCAACTTTACTATATTCATTGATTAGCTCTAGTAATTTTCTGGTAGAGTCTTTAGGGTTTTCTATGTAGAGGATCATGTCATCTGCAAACAGTGAGAGTTTTACTTCCTTTCCTATCTGGATTCCTTTTATTTCTTTTTCTGTTCTGATTGCTGTGGCCAAAACTTCCAAAATTATGTTGAATAGTAGTGGTGAGAATGGGCACCCTTGTCTTGTTCCTGATTTTAGGGGAAATGCTTTCAATTTTTCACCATTGAGGATAATGTTTGCTGTGGGTTTGTCATATATAGCTTGTATTATGTTGAGGTATGCTCCTTCTATTCCTGCTTTCTGGAGAGTTTTTATCATAAATGGATGTTGAATTTTGTCAAAGGCTTTTTCTGCATCTATTGAGATAATCATATGGTTTTTATCTTTCAATTTGTTAATATGGTGTATGTAATTCATCCTTTTAACATTTATTCAGAGACTACTCTATACCAAGTACTAAAGTGAGATTAACCTAACATCAATCTTAGTCTCCTTTACCTCCCCCTCTAAGTACTTAAGAAAACTATCAGTGCAACATTAACAACTAATCCAGATTCTTAAACTGGCCACCACTTAAGCCAACAAAGTTTTGGCAAAGATAAAGGGAAACCTTTATAGATAGAGGGAACTGAAAATGAAGATGGGAGTGCAGAGTAATCTCCAAATTCTAATTATTATTCCCCTTTTGAAAACCCTGGCCAGGCAACTGTGGTTACAGCAATCATCAAATCATCACACAGAAAAGAAAAAAAAAAAAAATCAATTATCATCTCTGTGGTGCGATACTGAATCTGCCTCAGAGGGAGAGAATTTCAGCAAGAACTTGGTCTCAGTACATGGGCTCAGGATCCACAGAGGCAGAATCATAATTCCCATTCTGAGCACAAAATAGGCATTTAATGATCACTCATGTCATTAGGAAGATGGGGGAAATATGTCCAAGTCTTTAACAGGTTCTTAAGCCAAAATCAAGGTAACAAAGGCCTTGGTCAAGACAGGAGTCCTAGAGCACTTCCCTGCCACAGGTCCCACATGGGCAGCATTCTCTCCTCCCCAACAGGATCTGAATGATGAATTCTAATAATCACTGAATGAAACAGAAAACAGCTTTCAGTGGAAGGAAAAAGGACCCTATGTTCCAGGGAAAGAATAGACTGACCCATCCTGGTCCAACTGTTTAGTGGAAGGAGCGTTCACGAGCCTAGTGCTGTAGCTCCCCGCTGACTAGTGGGGACCAGAAGACAACAAATCCTAAGGACAGACTATCCTTTAGACTTGACACTGTTTCTTTTGTGGGAACAGGGGTGGGGTATCCTGCTCCCCATGAAGCCTAAGACTGTCTCCTCCAGGCCTAGAAGAATGCACAGTCTGTGTTCCCACCAGGTAGGGGCAGGCAGAACAGTCAGAAACTGGTGTCCTGCCAGAGAATCAGGAGCCAGGGGCAATTGCGATCCTTGGAATCATTGTTACCTTAAGGTTTACAAAACTTCAGGGTCTTTCTAAGGTCAAGGGAGAAGATGTCCCTAGCCGTCAGAGCACCTCCAAGGGAGTAAGAGCTCAGTGGGAAAAGATTAGGTTCAGAAGTCCACAAAACTGGAGTCCAAATGCCAGCCTGGAAATTCATGAAGTATAAAGCCTAGGCAACTTCTGTTATTAATTCCTGTTTCCTCATCAGTAAAACAGAGATAGAAAATACCTCACAGATCTGTTGTGAAAATCATGTTAAATAAGGTACAGCACATGCATCACTTTATTGGTTAGGATTCCTTACATTCCAGGTAATAGAAACCAACCTGAGCTGGTTTAAGGGGAAAAGTGAGAGAGAATGAGACAGAAAAAATTAATTATAAGGTTATAGTGATATCCCATTGTTCTTAAAGTCAAGAATTCAGCTAAGCTTTATAATGAGGTTGTGACCAAGAAATAAAAAGTTGTCAGGATCCACTGTAGCTTCTCTTTTTGTATTTGATTTTTTTTTTCTCCTTTTGTGAGAATTCACTTTTTCTCCTGTAGACCAACAGAGCTGACTGACCCATAGCCTCTGAGCTTATGTATCCTTTTCCAAGACACTAACACAGAGGTAGCAGGAATCCATAACTCCAATTCTTAAGTCTCACAAGAAAATCTGGTTCTTTACCTTATGGCGAGAGTTCCCTCCACTCTCAGTGGAGAGTGGCTAGGGCTGTGAGGTGTAGACTGAGCATAAACAGGGCTAAAGGGCCTCACCCCGTGGTGAGCAGCGTGTTGAGTGGATCCTTGTGGGCTGTGTAGACATTCCAGAATGTGCTTTCCATAGGTACCTAGCCCAGTATCTGCCACATAGTAGGGTGTTATTTTTCATTTTCCTTCCCCTCATATGAGATATGGCCAGTGTAAGAAAAGAGTTGGGGAAAATTACTCAGGTATTCTGGGGCGTGTAAGGCCCTGTGATAACTAAAATGGAAATCATTAGGATTAACACAGGATCTGGCAACAACATCATCACTAGGATAAATAAGGCAGGCTGTGTACTTTTTAGACCTTCCTTATCTTCCTAAATTTGACTTCTTGCTGAGTTCTCTGAAATGTTTCTGCCTACCCTTGAAAAATCCCTTGAGTCTGGTAATATGATGGCAGGGACAATCCTTCTATGGAGAAAAGAATTCTCTACAGAAGTGGGTGAGTTAGGAGGTAACTGTTGTTTAGTCGCTAAGTTGTGTCTGACTTTTTTTTGACCCCATGGATTGTAGCCCGCCAGGCTCCTCTGTCCATGGAATTCTCCAGGCAAGAATAAGGGAACGGGTTGCCATTTCCTTCTCCAGGGGATCTTCCCAATCCAGCGATTGAACATGCGTCTCCTGAATTGGCAGGTGGATTCTTTATTATTGAACCACCAGGGAAACCCCTAGGAGGAGATAATGGTTGGGGCTAATGGTCAAAGGGAACATTAAAAACAGAATTGCTACAGAAACTTAGCTAGCTTTTTCCTACTGTTGCAGACCACATTGCCAAGTGTAGCAATTGTGCAAAAGTGAAAGTTGATCAGTCGTGTCCGACTCTTTGCGACCCCATGAACTACACAGTCCATGGAATGCACCAGGTCAGAATACTGGAGTGGGTAGCCTTTCCCTTCTCCAGGGGCTTTTCCCAACCTAGGGATCAAACCCAGATCTCCCACATTGCAGGCAGATTCTTTACCAACTAAGCTATCAAGGAAGCCTCTAACTGTGCAAAGAACCAACATTTATTCCTTCTGTCTTTCTTCCCTGTCCTTTGTTTTTTTTTTTTTTTTCTTTCCCCTCTCTCTTTCATGCATTAAATGTGTACTGAGCATTTTACTCGACAGAGATACAAAGAGAAGTACTCACATGTTTTACATGCTCACCTCTTTCTCCTGGGAAAGCAGATACTCAGCCAGGAATTTCTGGAACTATTGCCAGGCACGAGAGTAAAGAATACTGTTCCTGATTATAGGAAGCTGATTAAAAGTGCCACTTCAGCCCAGAAACTGAAGGTCAAAGTATCCAGATCAAAGCCCTTCATACACAGACAGTGTGAATCTGGACCAGAGAGTGGACAACAGTGAGCACACACGGCAGAGCCAGCAGGCAAGGCAGGGCCTGGAATGACCCCCAGAGGCTGTAAGCCGCCCATGGCAGGAACTTCTTGTGCAGAAAACGACCGTGGGCCCTAAAGGGAGCTCTAAAGTCACCCAGACCTTTTAGTCCTTGGGAGAACAAAAAAAGAGTTCTGAAGGGGGAAATGTTCTCCACATCAAATATTTTCCTAATAATTTAGATGAGAGTATAAAAACCTTCTTCAGTAATTTTATTTCCTGCCCACTCCCCAACATAACTTGCAAAATTGTAATGAAAGAAACATTTCTCTAAAATCACTATTGAGACTAAAGTACTGAAAGGAGTTAGGCCAAACATAGGCTCTTTCCTTAAGAAGCAATTTGCACGTGGCCAATGAAATACAAACTTCTTGACATTATGCACTGAAAACAAATTATGTCCAGGTTGTAGAATATATGAAAGTGAAAGTCACTCAGATGTGTCTAATTCTTTGCAACCCCGTGGACTATACAGTCCACGAAATTCTCCAGGTCAGAATACTGGAGTGGGTAGTCTTTCCCTTCTCCAGGGGATCTTCCCAATGCAGGGATCGAACCCAAGTCTCCCACATTGCAGGTGGCTTCTTTACCAGCTGAGCCACAAGGAAAGAACATATGAGTTTGGATTAATAGCTTAGATTTGAGGCAGCATTTTATCTTCACACACTGGTGTTTGTCCTTACTATGTTTTCACACAACTGAAAACCCCTCAATCACTGGGAAATACTTAATAGGTAATGAGAATCACTTGAGTGACAAGTTCTATTTGACTCAGTAGCCCAGCCATGTCTTTACTATTGATATAAATGCTTCCTTCTTATATTTACATCATTTATATCCATTGTAAAAATTTTATTTCAACAGTGTAAAAATAATGTAGCAAGAAGGCAACCCTGGGGTGTTATAAATAGCAAATAAGTCATAGCTACAATGATATTGGGATTTATCTTTAGAAGATAGAGCCTGAACTTAACAAGATGCCACAAGTAAGCAATAAAGACCTCTTTATTGAGTGCAGATAAATTTCAGACTTTTGATAATCCTGTTAACCACTCTACAGTTTCTTATTCTTAATGTTATCCTTTAGTTTTAAAACTGCTCACTGCTTTTACAGTTGCTGCTTTTTGTTGCTTTTCCATGTCTGATGGTCTCCAGTAAAACACAAGTCTGGTCTCCAACAGTCTCATTCATTCTCTGATTTTACTTCTTCCATCCCAAATTCTTTTCCCATCTCCCTTCTCCCCACTATCTTCTAACTTCTACACCTAATAGTAGGACAAGGACACAAACAAGGAAAATAAAATCCAAACAAGAACAACAGGAAAGAGAGAATTATAGCACCTACTTGCCCTCTTTTCTCAACCTAAACAAATCTTACTCATCCTCAAAGGCCACTGTATTAGTCTACATAGGCTCCCATAAATAAAAAAAGGTACCCCAGACTGTGTGGCTCACACAATAGAAACTTATTTCCTTGCAATTCTGTGATGCTAAAAGTCTAAGATCAAGGGGTCAGCAGAGCTGGTTTCTTCTGGGACCTCTCCTCAGGGCTTGCAGATGACTGTCTTCTCCCTGTGTCCTCACATGACCTCTCCTCTATGTGTGTCTGCATCCTAAATCTCCTTTGAGAAGGATACTAGTCACATTGGATTAGAGCCCATCCTAATAGCCTCATATTAATTTAATTATTTCTTTAAAGGCCCTATACCAAATACAGTCCCATTCTAGAATTTAACACATGAATTAGGGGGCACATAATTTAGCCCATAGCCACCCTCATCTACCTTTACTAAATTCCACTTCTTTGCCACACCAGTCTACCTGCTGTTAACCATACACAGCCTTGTAGATCTGTGGCATTATATTAGTGGTTGATTAAATTTGATTGGAGACTTATGGACACTGTTTTGAGTACAATAGTTTTTAGATGAAAGTCATTTCACTCTCAACAAGATCCATTAGCACAGTGACAGTTTTTAATTCCTCTCAATGCCTAGAACACGGTCAGCACATTAGCAGATAGGCTTACAATAAAACAAAAAAGCAAAACAAATCTCAAATGAATTGAAAGTGTCATTCTTTTAGTTGCTGTGTTTGTACATTTTATCCCTTTGAGAAGAGAAGCCCCTTAGAGGCAACATTGTGCCCCTCTGAAGAGAAAACAGAAGAATTTATTCAGTTTGGCCAGTGAAAATAAAAGTTGGACATTTTTCAAAATCCTATGTCTTTTCAATATGATTTTTAAGTATATTGATGTGAAAGCTTTATTTAAAAAAGGTCAATTCCAATATTTTCACATATTTGGCTGAGATTTTGTTTACAGGAACTTAATTAACTTTGGATGATGATCTCTAACCATTTTCTTTGTAGAATAAATTTATAGAACACTGTAGCACAGATACTGAAAGCCAATCTTGAAAATAGTCACTAGCAGAGGTACCATCTACACTTTATTTTACACAGTTTTATTTTTCCATTTATAGAGCCACCTCATATGCCCTTCTTAACTTCACAAACATGGTGGGTAAGTGTTTTAGCTGTGACCATGACTTTGAGGATGTTACCTGGCCTTCAGCCCCCTATAACTGCATTAGGCTCTTTCATAGCTCACTTCGTTCAAGCTTGAGAGTGTGCCCTCTGATAGTCTACTCAGTTATATTCTTTTATCTGTTTGAAAAAAAAAATCAGTCTCAAACAAGAAATGAAATCTATATCATTTTTCTGACTCTCTAGGGATGTAAGCAAATATCCACCTATTAGGGGGTGAAAAACCATAATTCCTTTGCATAAGAAATAAAAGCCAGATTGAGGAAAAGCTGGAATCATGGTTTATGTTATCTTCCAGAGCAGCTCCAAAGAGAAATTAACCCCCATTGTGTTAGTTGCTTAGCTGTGTATCACTCTTTGAGACACATGGACTGTAGCCCATAAGGCTATATGGGATTCTCCACAAGAACACTGGAGTGGGTAGCCATTTCCTTCTCCAGTGGATCTTCCTGACCCATGGATGAAACCTAGGTCTCTTACACTGCAAGCAGATTCTTTACTGTCTGAACCACCAGGTAAGCCCTAACACCCATTATCAGGTAGATATTGATAAAGACACAAATGCCAGGAACTTCTGATTTAATGCTATCTGGACTGTTCATTCTTCAACAACCAGGAAAATAATAATGAGGGTTCAGTTCAGTTCAGTTCAGTCGCTCAGTCGTGTCCGACTATTTGTGACCCCATGAACTGCAGCACGCCAGGCCTCCCTGTCCATCACCCACTCCCAGAGCATACTCAAACTCATGTCCATCGAGTTGGTGATACCATCCAGCCATCTCATCCTCTGTCGTCCCCTTCTCTTCCTGCCCGCAATCCCTCCCAGCATCAGGATCTTTTCCGATGAGTCAACTCTTTGCATGAGGTGGCCTAAGTATTGGAGTTTCAGCTTCAGCATCAGTCCTTTCAATGAACACCCAGGACTGACCTTTAGGATGGACTGGTTGGATCTCCTTGCAGTCCAAGGGACTCTCAAGAGTCTTCTCCAACACCACAGTTCAAAAGCATCAATTTTTTGGCACTCAGCTTTCTTCACAGTCCAACTCTCACATCCATACATGACCACTGGAAAAACCATAGCCTTGACTAGACAGACCTTTGTTGGCAAAGTAATGTCTCTGCTTTTTAATATGCTATCTAGGTTGGTCATAACTTTCCTTCCAAGGAGTAAGCGTCTTTTAATTTCATGGCTGCAATCACCATCTGCAGTGACACTGCACCAACTGCACCAACACTGCTTCCACTGATTTCCCATCTATTTGCCATGAAGTGATGGGACCAGATGCCATGATCTTAGTTTTCTGAATGTTGAGTTTTAAGCGAAGTTTTTCACTCTCCTCTTTCACTTTCATCAAGAGGCTTTTTAGTTCCTCTTCACTTTCTGCCATAAGGGTGGTGCCATCTGCATATCTGAGATTATTGATATTTCTCCCGGCAATCTTGATTGATGATGAGTGTTGTAGTTCTCAAAAGGAATTGGACATTTGAACAGTGTTCAGCCTATTAGATGATACCTATTTTGAGGGAGACTAGGATGTTATTGGAGAAGGCAATGGCACCCCCACTCCAGTACTCTTGCCTGGAAAATCCCACAGATGGAGGAGCCTGGTAGGCTGCAGTCCATGGGGTCACAAAGAGTCAGACAGGACTGAGCGACTTCACTTTCACTTTTCACTTTCATGCATTGGAGAAGGAAATGGCAACCCACTCCAGTGTTCTTGCCTGAAGAATCCCAGGGACGGCAGAGCCTGGTGGGCTGCCATCTATGGGGTCGCATAGAGTTGGACACGACTGAAGCAACTTAGCAGCAGCAGCAGCAGGATATTATTTGGCAGGTGAGAGGCCATGTCCAGGAATGCTGTCTAACTGCATCCCATTTACTACCATGGGCCAAGAACATTGCTTACATTACCTATTTAATCCTCGTAGTGAGGCAGATATTATTCTAATCATTTCATGGATGAGAAAACTGGAGAGTCAAAGAGTTTTTGGACCTTTCCCAAAGTCATACAGAAGTGGGGGAGAGAGGAGTGTCAAAATGTACACTTCCGGACTGTCAGAGCCAATCTACCCAAGACTGTATCAAGTTATAGGCATGAAATTTGGGTAGGAGAAATGTTTGCTAAAGTGACAGGCTGAGTTTTTTTTTTTAATCCTCTTTAATGTATTTCCCTGGTCTGACTCCTTCAAGAGCTGTCCCTATTCTCAGTTTCTGACTTCTAAGAGGAAACTGACCTGTCAGAACAATCAAGGTGTTCACCTAAGATTTTCCACATTGTTACTGATATTAAAAAAGAGCATCTCCAAATTGCCTGAAACACAACTATTTATGTAAGAAATAATTATATTGCATTTTGGTAAGAGAACATTCCTCTTCTCAGAATGTATAGGAACAAGCACCACTTAGAGCTGAAAATAGAAGGGGTGTCTTTTGCTTTCAAATGACTGCAAACACATCACAGCATTTCATTTCAGGTAATTATGTTCTTATTTAAAGTTCCGTTGGGGCTCTCCCTGAGCCTGCGTCTTCTGTGAAAAGTACCTCTGACCTGCCTTTTGCAGTAGGCGACAGCAAGGACTGTGCTACTCTCTGAGGTCCCACACAGCCCAACCACAGGCGCCAGGACAAGGAAGAACAAGAGCAGTAGTTCCCTCAGTGAAAAATTACTTATGAGGCACAAGCTTTCACGCACATGGTTTCCAGAGAGATTTTAGCCAAACCCAGCAGTCCCCCTAGTCATCAGAGCCTCTTGTTGATTCCCACCTTCAGCAAAAATCCTTTCGGGCAGAAAGCGCAGCAGGAAACCTGTCATTAACAACCACCATAGTGTCACATCAGCGATTCTCAGGAGTGTCGGCTCCACTATTTAACTCAGCTATTTACCTCATCGCAAGAGCTTTGTTTGATTGTCAGAAAATAGAACACGTACATTTGTCAGTCATAAACACACACGAGTTCTCCAGAGCACAAATAAACAGAATGATCATGTACATTGGTAAATGTGTTTGCATTATTTAACCAAGCCAAAGGAAGCATGTGAATAACCCTGCATATCAAGTACCATCGAGTAACTTGCTTGTAATCTGTTTTGTACAATACAGTCATTGCCACTCATTCCACTCACCCAATTCAGACCCTGGAAATGTACTATTTTTAGAACGGCTTTGTACACCACTATTTACAAAGCGCACTGTTAAATCCTTTGAACAGCAGCCAAGAAGTTGGGTGAGAACCTAGAAACCTGCCACACAGATCAGCATTCTAATCAACCCTGGGACAGCCAGCGCTAAAGATTTGCCTTTGTTTCCTTTCCATTCCTTCCCTTTGTCTCCACAGGAATACCGGTGTAAAAAGGCAAGGAGACAAAGAGGTGGGCCTTATCTGTTCCTGTCGTTCAAATGAGTTGCTTTACTCTCGTTCCTAGATAACAGCGCATTTGTCAACATCTTTGGTGATTTAAGCTGCTCTCTGTCAAAACCACTTCTGGAAAAGATTTGACCACTGACTTACTTGAGAGCCAATGTGACGGCAGCAGGTGCGTCATGGAAATTCAGACGTGGGTGCTTTGCAGAGGCTGGGACTTGGTCACGTGACAGCCTGCTGTTCTGGGCCAATCTGCGGCTGGCAAACTGGCCAAGTGGCCACACAGCAAGGAGAGACAGAGAAGAAAACAGTAGGCAAAGTGTTGGCGTGAGGCAGTTGGTGGATGAAGCAATTGTGAAGGATTGCAACACCAGGGAGGAGATGAAGGGCCTCGTATTATTTGGCAGCCAGCAAGAAACCTGAAGGAACCAAGAACTAAGTTTGGCTCTCTTTTGACAGCTTGAGAAAAGCCGAGAAGGGAAGCAATGACTGGGCTAATTCTGGACAAAAATTTTTTTAAATGATATTTGAGAGGAACCCACGTCTTTGCCTTCCTTCTTAGCTTCTGTATAAATTGCAACATTTTCCAAGTTATTTATTTATTTTTTCAGCAGGTGACTCAAATTGATTTGCATTATGTGTAAGTGGATGGGATCCTCTGAGACATCCCTGGTGGCCTAAGATGTGAAGACTTTACTCCTTGTTTCCTTTTGCCCACCTTCCTCCTGGTGCCGTTCTGTCCCTTCACTTAGCCTGGACTGACTGGTAAAAGTGGTGCAGCCAGGCAGTGACATCCCGTCTCACCCCTGCTCCTGGATGTACTCACAACAGTATTCCTTTCACTTTACAAAACTAACTGGAGGAGAAATTAGAAGGGGAGGATTTTGAGTAGTCTGGATCAAAAATGTTCTCTAAATTTAAGGCATTTTATTATCTTACTTATGATTTCAGGTTCAATGGGGTCTTTATGTTCATTATAATATTAGAGACATTTGATAGAAAACCAGTGTGTCAAGATGTGTAATAACAGTAAAAACAAAAGCAACTTACTTTTGAGCCCATATGTGTCAGCCATCCTTCTAGACACTTTATATAACAGCTACCCAATGAATAGCTATCCTTACCAACAGCTCTGCAAGCTAAACATCATTTTCCCCCATTGTGGAGGAGTACTGAGGATCAGAAGGTCAACTGGCCAAGGTCACCAGTCAATCAATGGCAGATCTGAAATTCAAATCTAGGTTTGTGGGGCTCTTTCTAATACATTAGGCAACACCATTTGTAAACGTGAACCCATTCTGAGCACCAAAGGGCACTGGCTTTAATTTGATGAGTCTAAATTCCCTATTAGACAGTTATTTTACCAGACTCAACATGTTCATTTATCTAGAACTTTTACAGAAGAATAATAAGATTGTTGCATGCATGCCTGCTAAATTGCTTCAGTCATGTCCAACTCTGTGCGACCCCATAGACAGCAGCCCACCAGGCTCCTCTGTCCACGGGATTATCTAGGCAAGAATACTGGAGTAGGTTGCCATTTTGTTACTTGTGTTTTATCTCATAGAATTAGACTTGCTTGCTGCTACTTTAAATTCTTTCATATCTTATAAGTATTCCATTTGATCTGATCTTTTTCCTGGATGTGTTATGGAGAATGTGGTCTCTAGTAACAGTGCATAAAAATATCCGGGTTTCTTTTATAGATGCATTAAAAAAATGAAAGAATTTCCCCCTAACCCTAAGCATGTAGATAACACCACTATATAGCAGGCTTGTATGCACACATATACTGGACTTAAACCAATCATTGGACAAAGCTTGGGCAAGGGTTGCTGCTAAATAGGAAAGGGGCCAAAGTTCATGAAGAGGGGCAAAGAAAACAGGAAGCAGATATTGGTGAACTTTGCATGTATAGCAGTATTGCCATTATAGAGAATATCTGTTCAATAGATTATTCCCACGTTCCTCTTATACAGCTGTGTATTTAGTTGATCACTATCACATAAAAAGGGTAATGTGAGGAAATAAGGGAACTGTAGGTCTTAACATAATTAAAATGAAAATGAAATAAATGAAATGAAAATGAAAACTGCCTTTTATAGCTCTAAATCCAAAGCTTTTGGTCTTAATGTAGATCAAAGATATGTCTACACTCTTTACCTGGACTTTTTCATTTGCTTGTATTTGATTTGCTTGTATCACCATGTTCCATTTCTGTTTTGTCTGAAAATAAAATGAAATAGAATTACCTCCTACACT
Source organism: Cervus canadensis (assembly GCF_019320065.1). NCBI lineage: Eukaryota > Metazoa > Chordata > Mammalia > Artiodactyla > Cervidae > Cervus > Cervus canadensis. Next base: position 87,008,548 of record NC_057386.1, read on the forward strand.
CATACTGCTCTTGACATTAAATTTCATCTTCTTTCATTATGATCAGCAAAGTTACTCATAACACTGGAATTTGTTTTTTGTTTTTAAAGTTATAGCTACTGTTGTTGTTGGAAAAATTAGTATTGCTTTGGCACTGTGTTTCACCTAAACTCATGGCATTTCTGTACTATTTACCTTTCAGAAAGCTATTTTACAAAAAGAAAAAAGAAAATGGAGTACAGACTTCCAACAACACACATCTTTTCTGCTTTCTCCTTGGCTCTGAAAGAGGACGCATGAAACAGAATTTCAGGCTGTAATTAATGCAGCTCTTCATAAGATAAGAAGTTCTTTTATCTGTTAAAAAAAAAAAATTGCTGTACTAATTTTCAAGAATCAGAATGTTCCAGTTAATGCTCTTCCTACAAGAAGAATTCACCTTTTCTACTCTACCTATTTGCAGTCAAATTTTCATATTTTATAAAGGAAACTGGAGGTGGGTAAACATGCAATGATAGCAATGTTATTTCATAGGACTGAGTCTAGAAAACTTAAATATTAACAATATGCTTAGATAAATCCTGAATAGGTGTTGCACAGAGAATTTCCAAATAATATCTACTCTACAGGAATGTACTTGTAGGCACAGACCTTAATTGGATACAATTTACATCCAGCCCTTTCAATGGAGGTGGTAAACAAATTGAGAAATGTACCCTTGTTTGACATAGTAAGGGAATTCTTATGCCTTATAGTACTGTCCAAAGAAGAAAGAAACCTCTGCTGTTTCCATCCTATTTTAAATATCTCCTTGTAGAAAGCACATTGCAATTCAGAAACAATACTTTCTTTATGTATGTTTTGTGTGTGGGCTTGGAATAATTGGTAATGCATTGGCACTGTGCTCCACCTAAACACATGCCATTTGTATATTATTCAACTTTTTTTTTAATTAATTAATTTATTTTTTCAGTGGGTTTTGTCATACATTGACATGAATCAGCAATAGATTTACACGTATTCCCCATCCCGATCCCCCCTCCCCCCTCCCTCTCCACCCGATTCCTCTGGGTCTTCCCAGTGCACCAGGTTCGAGCACTTGTCTCATGCATCCCACCTGGGCTGGTGACCTGTTTCACCATAGATAATACTATTCAACTTTTTAAAAAATATATTTCCTAAGAAGAAAATAGGAATACAGCAAATGACTAGAAATCACAGACCACAAAATTCTTCCCTAAAGATCTTGTCCTAGAAGACACCACTGAAAGCCAATATGGCTCATGTCACACTGATGATTCACTGACCCCTTTGGATGATCCTCTATTTCTGCACCCATAGATAACCAGATACCCATTCTTTCTCTTTCATCATGACACTCTGTGAGATGGGTGTGAAAGGGAGTAAACTGTCATTGGGCACAAAGGCTAAGATGTCTGGTAAAAGCAGGAAATTAGGAGGTTTTACTTAAAAATCTAAGTAGATTTTCAAGGTAGATTACTACAAGTAAAAATGAGTGGGAAGTTTTAGCAACAAGGTTACTGATATTTATGGTATACTAACAATTTATATTTAAGTAAAAATATATCTGTTACACTTCAAAAGTAGAAAATGATAATAAAGAGAATGGCAGTATAGCTTCTGTGTCTGTCCAGTGTTCACTTTTTCTTTGCACGTCTGTCTGTGCCTCTGTGCACATACATACACACATGTAGGATCCCTGGCCAGAGAAGAGTTCTTTCTTGTGTGTTCACAAAGAGATGAGAATTTTAAGCTCAGAACCTCTTGAAAATGAGAAACTTTTCTTGGCAGACAATCAACTGATTCTGAGTGAACAAAGCTGACGGAGCCCTTCTCCTTGGTTCTTTTTGTTCATATTGTTCACCCTCACACAAGGAGGGCTGCTAGGAAAGGTAAGAGGACCCTCAAATAAGATGAAGGTGAATTTTGCTGGACTAGCTGCCAAGCAGTGCTAAGCTTCAGTTAACCTGTTACCTCTCTTCCTTGCCTCTGGCCCTCAGTTTTCCTTTTGTATCCTGAAAATAGCATTGACATTAAATTGGGTCAGTGGAAAAAAAAATCAGTGACCAATTCCAGCTTATAATTTTGCTCCCCAAGAAAACATTTGGTAAATAGCCCTTATCTAGAGTATGCACTATATAAGGCTCCTAGGGTGGTAATTGAATAGATGCTGATTATTTTAGACTTGAATTTCCACAATCAGAAAATTCACCTAATGCCATTCTAATGTGCTATGTTTCATAAAAAGAGTTTTAAATGAATTTAAGTAGATATATACCCAATACAAGTCCTTGCAATATACACCAGGGGACAAGCACAAGAATGTTCATAGAAGCACTATTCAAAATTATCTGGAAATAGGCTAAGTGGAAACTTTCCTATTTCTGGATATAGGAAAATAAAGTGAGGTATATGGTCATATATGAAATATTACAGATCAGTACAAATGAATGGACTACAGCTACATATGCCAATATGGATGAATCTTTATTTTTTGGCTGTGCTGGGTCTTAGTCGGGGCATGTGGTATCAGTTCCCTGACCAGGGATCGAACCTGGGCTCCTTCCATTGGGAGTTTGGAGTCTTAGCCACTGGACCACCAGGGAAGTCCCCATATGGATGAATCTTAAACAACATAATACTGTGTGAAAAAGTAAGTTCCAAAACCTCAGATATTCAGATGATGCCACCTTAATGGCAGAAAGCAAAGAGAAACTAAAGAGCCTCTTGATGAAGGTGAAAGAGGAGAGCAAAAAAGCTGGCTTAAAACTTAGCATTCAAAAAGTTAAGATCATGGCATTTGATGTCATCATTTCATGGCAAATAGAAGGAGAAAAAATGGAAATAGTGACAGACTTTATTTTCTTGGACTCCAAAATCACTGTGGATGGTGAATGCAGCCATGAAATTAAAAGGCGCTTGCTTCTTGGAGGAAAAGCTATGACAAACGTAGGCAGCATATTAAAAAGCAGAGATATCACTTTGCCAAAAAAGGTCCATATAGTCAAAGCTATGATTTTTCCTGTAGTCAAGTAGGATGTTAAAGTTAAGAAGATTGAGCACCGAAGAACTGATGCTTTTGAACTGTGATGCTGGAGAAGACTCTTGAGAGTCCCTTGAACAGCAAGGAGATCAAACCAGTCCATCCTAAAGGAAATCAACCCTGAATATTCATTGTAAGGATTGATGCTGAAGCTGAAGCTCCAATCCTTTGGCCACCTGATGCCAAGAGCCAACACATTGGAAAAGACCATGATGCCGGGAAAGATTGAGAGCAGGAGTAGAAGGGGACAACAGAGGATGAGATGGTTGCATGGCATCATCGACTGAATGGAGTTTTAGCAAACTCTGGGAGATAGTAAAAGACAGGGAAAGAACAGACTTTTGGACTCTGTGGCAGAAGGCGAGGGTGGGATGTTTCGAGAGAACAGCATCGAAACATGTATATTATCTAGGGTGAAACAGATCACCAGCCCAGGTTGGATGCATGAGACAAGTGCTCGGGCCTGGTGCACTGGGAAGAGCCAGAGGAATCGGGTAGAGATGGAGGTGGGAGGGGGGATCGGGATGGGGAATACATGTAAATCCATGGCTGATTCATGTCAATGTATGACAAAAACCACTACAATATTGTAAAGTAATTAGCCTCCAACCAATAAAAAAAAAATGAAAAAAATAAAATTAAATAAAAGATAGGGAAGCCTGGCGTACTGCAATCCATGGGGTTGCAGAGTTGGACACGACTTAGCGACTCAACAACAATAGCCCCTTTAAAGTAAAAAAGTAACTATGAAATTCATTTAGCAGGTATGTATATACATATAGTGGTAAAACTATACAAAAGTGCAAAAAATAGTGCTTATATTTGTAGTGAGTCAGAGAGATGGGATGGAAGAGCAGGACATAGGTGGATTTTTGTCAATATTTCAAATATGAAATGTTAGTTCATGTGTGCTTATTATTAAATATTAATAATCAAAGAAATAAAGGGACATACTTAGGAAGAAAATCAACAAGAAATAAAGTATTGACAGAATATGTGATGGTGTTTACATAAAAATGCAGTAGGATACTGAGTTTTACACAAAATAAAAGAAGTAACAAAAGACTGAATGTATCATAAGGGCAACACACTACAGGATCTGGATCTGGCCACTTCTGATTGTCCTCATATGTGATCCTTCCTGAACTCCTTTGCGAGCCATCTCCCTTCTAGTTTGAATTCCTAAGAGTGGAGATTCCTTATGACTTTATCATTCATCATTTCTCTTCTCTTGTCTGTTGGTAATCTCTCTTTGAAGAGTATATCCATTTGCATGTCTCTGCCTGTCAGATGACTCCTCAGATCTATCCACCCAATGATGATTTCCCACCAGCAGCACAATCCCAACTGCTCAAAGCATCTCTTCATGGATTCTAGCCATTTTCTCAAAGCTAATCACTGACATGACCATGAACTAATTACATAAACTTTCTGATGTTAGCTTCCTCATCTTTGAAAAGAAGTGTCTGTAAGTATAACTTTTAAAGTCCTTGAAGTAAAGTGAGGTGAAAGTCTCTCAGTCATGTCCAACTCTTTGAGACCCCTTGGACAATACAGTCCATGGAATTCTCCAGGCCAGAATACTGGAGTGGGTACAGTTCCCTTCTCCGGGGGATCATCCCAAACCAGGGATCTAAGGTCCTTTCAGTTCAGTCACTCAGTCATGTCCAACTCTTTGTGACCCCATGGACTGCAGCATGCCAGGCTTCCCTGTCCATCACCAACTCCCAGAGCCTATTCAAACTAATGTCCATTGGTTGGTGATGCCATCCAACCATCTCACCCTCTGTCATCCCCTTCTCCTCCAGCCTTCAATCTTTCCCAGCATCAGGGTGTTTTCTAATGAGTCAGTTCTTTGCATCAAGTAGCCAAAGTATTGGAGCTTCTGCTTCAGCATCAGTCCTTCCAATGAATATTCAGACTGATTTCCTTTAGGATGGACTGCTTGGATCTCCTTGCAGTCCAAGGGACTCTCAAGAGTCTTCTCCAACACCACAATTCAAAACCATCAATTCTTTGGCGCTCGGCTTTCTTTATAGTCCAACTCTCACATCCATACATGACTACTGGAAAAACCATAGCTTTGACTAGATGGACCTTTGTTGGCAAAGTAATGTCTCTGCTTTTTAATATGCTGTCTAGGTTTCTCATAGCTTTTCTTCCAAGGAGCAAGTGTCTTAATTTCATGGCTGCAGTCACCATCTACAGTGATTTTAGAGCCCCCTAAAATAAAGTCTCTCAACTGTTTCCATTGTTTCCCCATCTATTTGCCGTGAAGTGATGGGATCAGATGCCATGATGTTAGTTTTCTGAATGTTGAGTTTTAAGCCAACTTTTTCACTCTTGTCTTTCATTTTCATCAAGAGGCTCTTTAGTTCTTCTTCACTTTCTGCCATAAGGGTGGTGTCATCTGTGTATAGGGGGTTATTGATCTAAGGTCCTTATGATCGCTAAATTTGAATTTATAAATTATTGACTCTTCTTCACATTTGTCATTTGTCCAGCATACTACCATGATTCTGGGCTTAACTTTGACATATTTCTAGTTTGGTTTGTTTATATCTAATCAAACCAAACTTCATTATTTTTTTAATGTCTCTCAAATTTATCCCATTTTTTCCATTCCCCTGGTTTTACCTTAGCCCTGGACCTTATGAGTTTATACCTGAATTAATTTAAATATATTTTTAACAGATTTTCCTGCTTACCATTCTCTTCTTCTTTCAAGCTCTCTCATACATTACTTCCAGATTATTCATAGAAATAGCTTAAAACATTATGCCAGATCAGCCATGATTCTTTATTACCTTGTAAGCAATCCCAACCAGTCCATCCTAAAGGAGATCAGTCCTGAGTGTTCATTGGAAGGACTGATGCTGAAGCTGAAACTCCAATACTTTGGCCACCTGATGCGAATAACTGACTCATTTAAAAAGACCCTGATGCTGGGAAAGATTGAAGGTGGGAGGAGGAGGGGACAGCAGAGGATGAGATGGTTGGATGGCATCACTGACTCAACGGACATGAGTTTGAGTAAACTCTGGAAGTTGGTGACGGACAGGGAAGCCTGGCATGCTGCAGTCCATGGGGTCACAAAGAGTTGGATATGACTGAGCGACTGAACTGAACTGAAGCAATCCCAATACCCTTAACAACAAGTTTAAGATCCTCCATAACTTCATAAAACCATCTATCCAGCTTTTTCTCTTACCACTCCTCAGTACTTAAACTGCAGTGAAACTACCATCATCACTGTCACACAAATAGACACAATAATTTCTACTTCTGAATAATTTATGTTAATTCCTCAAACTAAAATGTTCTCTTCCCTCTTTTTTTCAACCAAAGATGCCCATTTTTTTCAAGAACCAATTATAATTTCACCTATGTACAGTTTTCTCCAACACCTCAAATCTCTGGTGAACTTTCTCTTTTCACCCAGATACCACAGCAATTTAACTTTCATTATGGACAATTGATAACTGCTCTTTCTCAAGTTACTGGGTAAAAAAAAATCTTTCAACTGAATTACAATATTCCTAAAGGCAGGAACTATGTCTCAAACCTTTTGTATAGTCCCCATAGTATTCATTCAGTAAATATTAATCTCTAGATCTAAAAATGTGCACAGTCTAAAAAAATCATTATCTATTAGAATATAGTCAACTTAATCTTTATTGAGCACTTGTATACGACACTGTGATAGCACAAGGGCCTTACAAAGTTAAATATATAATTCTCCTCCTCAAGAAGTTCAGAATCTATTGAACTTGGAGTAATACAGTCTTCTACTTTCAAATGTTTAGACTTAAAATCTAACCTCTCTCTAGAGATACAGACCAGTTATATCTGACTCCCCTCAAGATCTCTAATTGGAGGTTTCACAGGTACTCATTTCAAATTTAACTTCCTCCTACACCTATCTCTCCCAATACAATTCTGTCAAATTTTGTTATATAATTTAAAGCTATGTTATTAGCCCTATTTAAATTAGAAATTGTTATATTGTCCTGGGATTTGTTCCTTTCATTATTTAATCCCTTATGATACTTCATTCCTTAAAAAATATTTTGTTTGATATTATTTTTGAGAATACAGCTGTCAAATTTGTTGATTTTATTTTTAACCCTTGTACTTCAAAGATGCTCTTAAATTTTAGGTATGTTACTTATAAAGATGGTAAAGATGATTATTTTTTTCTCAATCCAATTGAGAATCTTAATCTTTAAGCTGGAATATTTAGTCCACTTGTATGTATTATAATTTTGATATATTTAGTTATTTCCCTTGTCTTAATTTACATCTTGTCCTTACCTTTCTTTTTGCTGTTGTTGCTGTTTTTCTTTTAAAAAAAATTCTAGCCTTCTCTTGGATCAATCACAATTTATTCCTATTTCCTTTCACTAATGTTTTGGACAGTATATATACCTTATAACTACCCTTTTAATGTTTAAGTTTTAAAAACATTTATATTCAAATTAAAATTAATCAATTGCTCTAATTTTAAACACATGAATCTTAGATCCCTTTAACATCCCTTTGATCATCTCTCCATTTTACATGTAATTGGTGTCCAAATTTTTGTTCTTTTTATTAACATGACATCAGACATTATAATTTTGTGATTTATTCAATTATATATTTATTCAGTTACATGTTTAACAACTTGTTTGTCCATCATTCTTTCTTACACTTAAACTTTCTGCATAAAAATTTTCTCTTCCTAAAAAAAAAAAAAAAAAAAAAAAAAAAAAAAAAAAAAAATTTTCTCTTCCTGAAGTACATCCTTTATAAATTCTTTTATTAAGAGTTGGTTGCAGGGAATTCCCTGGTGGTCCAGTGGTTAAGGCTCTGTGCTTCCACTGGAGGAGGCACAGGTTCAGCACCTGATCAGAGAACTAGGATTTTGCAAGCTGTATGGTGTGGCCACAAAAATAAATAAAATATAACTCTATGTATGAGTGCTTATATGTCCAGAAATGTTTCTTACGTCCCTCATGTTCTTTAGTGATTATCAGTGTACGACTCTAGTTCACAGTTATTTTATCTTAGCATTGTGAAAATATTATTCTGTTGTCTTTTGGCTTCTATTGTTGCTATCAATCAGTTGCTAATATTTAAAGACTATGCCTTATCTATACTCAGTATTTTATCATAACTTATAATGGAAAAGAATCTTAAATATATATACATATATACATATGTGTGTGTGTGCATATATATATGGGAGTTGGTGAGGGACAGGGAGGCCTGGCATGCTGCGGTTCATGGGGTCACAAAGAGTCAGATGCAACTGAGCAACTAAACTGAATATATATATATATATATATATATATACACACACACATAAATATATATATATACACATGTTGCTGTACACCCGAAACTAACACAACATTGTAAATCAACTGTATTTCAATAAAAGTTTAAAAACATAATGTCTTTTTTCTTTTAATTACCTTAAATTTCTTTAAATTACTTTTAATATGTTTTCTCTCCTTTGATTATTTTTTCTTGTAGTTCCCCAACAATGTGTCTAAGTGTATATTTATTTTCATTTGGGTCCCCTTGTGCCTTCAGAATCTGTTGATTCATATATTTCATCTATTCTGGAAAATTCTTAGCTCTTGTTTCTTTGAATATTGTATCTCTATGATGATCTCTACTCTCTCTTTCTGGTATTCCAGATAATTCTTCTCATTCCTCCATATCTCTTACTCTTTTAAATATCTTTTTTCTATTTCCCAATTTACAAATTTTCCTTCTATTGTAGCCAATTTTCTATTTAACTGAATTTTTAAATTAAATAACTATATTTTGTGTTTCTAGAAGTTCTATCTTGTTCATTTTTTCAAAATTGTATTACCCCTCAAGCATCTTGTTCTTTTCTTATGGTTTGATTAATCCTTTATATCTTTAGCCATTTTTAAATGTTTATTTTATAATCTTAAGTCAGTAGTTCTATTATCTCAAATCTCTGGGAATTTAACTCTGCTGTCTTATTGTCTCTGTGGATTCTTACAGTGGAGTCCCTCTTCTTCCACATATGCTTTATAGTTTTTGATTGGATTCATCTTCAGCAAGGCTTTATCTGTAGGAATCTTTGCATAGATTACATTGAACTTATGTTTCTCCAAAGAAGGTTTTCATCTGTTTCTACTGGGCAAATCTGTGTTATCTCTGGCTTATGTGGATTTCTAGGCTGAAAATTTTTTTAGATAATTCAAGCAGTATAAATTAAAATCAAAACCTACATGAGAAATTTTTTTCCCCTCTATCCCAAGCCCAGGCCAAGACAGGAAAGCTTCCTTATCACTTCACAGTGTCCATAGTTGTTTTGTTTTTATTTTTGTTTTCTTCTATGGCAGGCATAGCCCTCAACGACCTTTGCTTTATGTATTGACCCCTATTCCATCCCCTGCTTCACTGGCACTCAAGGCTTAACTTCCTGCATCCACCAGAAATCTCCTTTAAAGTTTGCTAGAATTCAGTTCATGCCTAACTTTTTGATTTTTCTTCAATCTTAACTTTTATTTATTGGGGGTTTACTTTTCATACTGTAAGCTCAACTATGCATTTAATGCTATTTTTTTCAGAAGGATTCTCACATTATGTGATCTGCCTTATGCTACAATCTAAAATCCAAGCCCACTGTATTAGATCTTGGTCTTGTTTCTCCACCAACTCCCATGGACCTGGAGTTTCAGACTATTCTTTTCTTTCTGAAGCAGCATAACCCAGGACTCCAACATTTTGAATTGCTTTCTCTCCATTCCTATGCCTGTGCCAACTTTCAGGGATACTGGTCAGGCTCTGACCCTGATCTCTGCCTACCCATAAGGGAATACTGGCCAAAAAATAGTCTGTGTGTGTGTGTGTGCACAGTTGGGTCAGACTCTTTGTGACCCTATGGACTGTAGCCCACCGGGCTCCTCTGTCCACGGGATTTCTCCAGGCAAGAATATTAGAGTGGGTAGCCATGCCCTCCTCCAGGCGATCTTCCCAACCCAGGGATCAAACCCAGGTCTCTCGCTGCAGGTGGATTCCTTACCGTTTAGTCACCAGGGAAGTGCTACCTGGGAAGCCCTATTTCACTGCCATATCCATAGCCCTTGCCTTCTGGTCCATCTTTAACACTGCCTCTTGAATGACATTTTCTAAAATTCATATCTGATTATGTAACCCCCTAAATAAAATCTCCAGCACCGAAAAAGGATAGTTCTATTTTTAAAAAAAAGGCTATAATATTCAAAACTATTAATGTTATAAAAGTCAAAGAAAGGCTATAGAGTGTTCTAGATTAAAAGAGTAGAAGGTAGAGAAGGAAATGGCAACCCACTCCAGTACTCTTGCCTGGAAAATCCCATGGACAGAGGAGCCTGGTAGGCTACAGTCCATGGGGTCACGAAGAGTCGGACACAACTGAGTGACTTCACTTCCACTTTTCACTTTCTTAGGTTTAAAGAACTCCTTGACTGGAGCTCTCAGTTCAGTTTTGGCAAAGGAGTAAAGAACACCTGAGGGGGTTCATCTGCAACCTCAGGTACAGTTATTTTAAATGATAATTGTTAAATATACTCTTTAGATTAGAAAAGTAGTTCAGACAGAGAATTAGTAAAACATGAGTACTCAGGTAAAAAAAGAAAAGATAGGGTGGGCAGTAGGATTTAAGTCTTTATAGTCTTTTGATTTAGGTACATTTTGCCTCTTTAATTTTTTATAAACTTATTTTTGATTGAAAAAAAATAAAAGAGTAAAAGGATATAATAACTAAATGTGATTCTTTATCTTAGACTGGATCTTGTCCTGGAAGGGGCAAAATGCTATTAAAACATGTTGTTTCAGTAGACAAAACTGGCATATGAATTCCAAGTTAGATTAAAAAGTTCAATTGTGTTCAATTTACTAAAGCTGGTAACTGTTGTGTGGTTATGAAGAGGACATCCCTATTTCTATGAAAAACACACCAAGGTATTTAGGAGAAGAGGATCATGATTTCACTTACTCTTGAGTGGTACAGGAAAGCTTATGCATATATGTATTATAATAAGGAGAGAGAGATCAAATAAAAAAGCAAATGGGATAAAATATTAATAATAAGTGAATCTGAGTAAAGTATATATATATATATATATATAGGTGTTCCTTATATTATTAATACTCACAGCTTTTCTGTAAATCTGAAGTTATTTGCAAACAATTAAGAGTAAGAGTTTTAAAACCTTTTGGAGCTTCCCTGGTGGCTCAGTGGTAAAGAATCCACCTGCCAATGCAGAAGACCAGGATTAAATTCCTGATCTGGGAAGATCCCACATGCCACAGAGCAACTTACCTGTGCGCCACAACTATTGACCCTCTGCTCTAGAGCCCAGGAACTGAAGCTACTGAAGCCCAAGAGCCCTGGAGCCTGTGCTCTGCAATAAGAGAAGCCGTCGCAATGAGAAGCCAGCGCATCACAACTAGAAAATAGCTCCCACTCTCCACAACTAGGGAAAAGCCTGCACAGCTATGAAGACCCAGCACAGCCAATAAATTACCAAAAACAAAACAAAAAAAACCCACCTCTGCTGTTTCTCTGCTTCCCGAGGATGAACATTAGATGCTTAATAGCCTGGCTTCAATGTCTTTCCTAGCTGCATCTGCTCCCATTTCCCTTCTCACACCCCAGTAAGCAGCTCAGTGTTTCCCAATCCCCAAATTCAGATCCCAGCTTCCTGCCTTGCACAAACAAGTCCCTATACCTGGAGTATTTTTGTGCTCCTTCCTGCTCAGAAAATCTTCATTTCCCCAGCTTAAAATTTTCTTTCCTCCAAGAAAGTTCCCTGAAAAAGCTTATGGAAAGCTTTAAAACAAAAGTAAGATGCTCAGAAAGCTAGGAAGAAATAAACAATATATTTTATTTAAAAGAAGAAACATGTGGAAAACAAAAGATTTTGAGAGAGTTGGCTAATTTCATTTTACACTTTAAAAAATTTTCTGTATGGTTCAGCATGAAAAAGTGAAGTGAAAGTGTTAGTCACTCAGTTGTGTCCGACTCCTTGCGACCCCATGGACTGTAGCCCACCAGGCTCCTCTGTCCATGGAATTCTCCAGGCAAGAATACTGGAGTGGGCAGACATTCACTTCTCCAGGGATCCTCCAGACCCAAAGATCAAACCCAGGTCTCCTGCATTGCAGGCGGATCCTTATATAGCTTCAAAGCCTTCCACTCAACCTGGAACTTATTTGAAATTTTCTCCTATGTCACAATGTGCTATGTTATATTACAACAACGTTTTGTACATCCTATAAGATAGCATGTATATTACTAGTTCTTTGAGCATTAGTTTCACCAGTCACATTGTGGAGCGGGAACTATCTTATTCGTTTTTACATACCCTCTAACATTTGGCAAGATACCTAGGATGTAGAGGATTCTAAATAAACAGAATAATCATTGTATAAAACAACAACCTAAGCACCAAATTTAATTTTAACATGCATATGCACACATCCTCCAAGCTTAACACTGCTATCATCCTAGCAAATAAATAGCAAACACTTAGCAAAAATATTTTCACTGGACCTACTCTTTCCCATGGGCAATTTAGTAAATACAATCCACTTTTCGCCAGTTTTCACTAGGTAACATGATGTGTAATGGGTAAATAAATAAATGGCTATAGGCCTATACATATTGAGGTCTTTAAACTGCAAATTTACATAAAGCCAAATCTAGTTATGGTCTGAAATCAAAAATCCCACCAGACACAAAGCAATTTGTAACAAAATTCCATTTTAAGTCTATTTGTCTTTGGTTTCTTAGACTGTTAAAAATACTTCTGTCTGTAGGTACATCAGTTTTTGAACTGATCAGCATCTGTGTAGCTAGATTTGCCAGATAAATGTATGTATTCATTTGCCCCTGTATCTAGAAAATCTGTAATTTTGTACTTTGAATTCATGAAGATAATTATATTAGTAGATACTTAAATAAGCACCATTCATGTACTAGGTTTTCTAGAGAATAAAGAGAAGAGAGCCTTCTAGGATTTAAATTTAAATTAAAAATCAAGTAAACTTATATTTTTATAGTCCGCAAACCACTTGGAAATGGTACAACTTTCCCAAATCTAATTTAAATCATAGCTAAGAATATCCTAGCATATCAGTTGTTTCCTGGAATTTTAACTAATATTGGAAGAGATGTGAAGAGACATTTTCTTTTAAGGATGGAGTTAAATAACTGTTAAGAATTTTATTTTTTATAACAAAGCTATAATATTGAGTAAAATTTTATTGCATTTTAGAGCAATATAAAGTCTACAGATTCTGATATTAATCTAGGTGTCTCAGACCACAGTCTTTATAAGCAAAAGGTCTCACCTCTTATTTCACTGAATCTCCCACTCATGTTACAATCCATGGCTTTTGATTTCTTTTAGTATGGCTAGTCTTTTCAAAAACTAAAAATTAAAGATGTGCTGCAACTAGAGTTATTGAATTACAAAGCTCAATGATTATATTTGATATAAGATCTTCTAATCTACGATTAGGGACTAATGAGGACATACTGTTGACTCAAAAAGGTTGAGAAGCTTACATTGGTGACCCAGGATAAATTCCAACTCCTTGAGTTCTAATAATAAGCCATAGCACACTATTTTCTTTCTTTCACTTGACCTTTGCCCCACATATGACATATAACTCAGAACTAGAGATGTGTTTCCTGGAAAAAGAAGAAAATTAGAGCAACATAATTGCTGCCAGCAAACACTTTGCAGATCTTGGCTCCAGAGGGCAGAGCCCATGGGTAGAAATTCATAGGGATAACAATACCAACTCAATGTAAAGACTTTCCAATATGAAAAGCTACCACATAATAGAATGGGCTGCTTTCCAACTTCCTGTCGGGGTAAGTATTTAAGTAGCAGCAGGTGACCACCTACAAGACTGTTGTCAAGGCGATTCCAACACTGGACCAGGCACTGTCATCGAAAGTCTAAAACTCTGTAATTCTGTAATATTAGAGACTTAATGCTTACAGTATTATTGTTATTCAGTCAAGTTCTTGTTACTATCAAAGTCTTGCTGACATTTTTATCCGTATAGGTTAAAGTCACTGAAAATGGTCAGTGCACCTGACCTAAATGTCAGTTTCCTGATCTAGAGAGTGAGAGGGTTGATGAAATTATCTCCAGAATTACATCTACTTCTAGCCACATTCTGAAATCCATAGGAGGAGGGTATTTACCTCACTAACACTTTTGGAGTAACATGTAAGAAATTTAATAAGTGCATGCTGTTTTTCAACAACACATAATCTTTGGGAATCTATTCATTGTAACTGATTTAATTTTAGTCATTTTGATTGCTTTTGTCAGTGGGAAAGACAATGTCACATAATTAAAATAATAATCTCAATAATTTGTGTTTGTTAATCTGTGACAAAACCTCCAGCTTTGCTTTGTCAGAAGTAAATTACAAATAGCACATAACTTGCAGCTCCTACAACTTTTCACAATATAAAAATTGAGGGTGTGCTGCAACTAGAGTTCTTGAATTTCAGGCTCAATGATTATATTTGATTTAAGATCCTCTCTGATCTACAATTAGAGACTTATGAGGATATGCTGTTGACTTAAAAAGGTTGAGAAGCTTGTATGTAATGACCCAGAGTAAATTCTAATTCCATGAGTTCTAATAATGTTACACCACTATACACACATATATATACAAATACACACACATATATATATATACACACATATGTCTCTAGGAGATGCATATCTTTACCTGACCAGCAAGTGATACATGCCACATATACAGGATTGCCAATACTCCATTCACTGAGACTGCATTAACACCAAGTCTCTGAGCTTCCTAATACCTCATGTGGAATCCTTTACTCTAATCTGTGGAATTCTTGACACCTAACCTTTGAGATAACCACCACTCCAGCAGGTATTAAAGTTAAATCCTCTGGGACCAATGCTAAACATTGAATGTGGATTGTGAGATTGAGAAACTGAATTTTATTTTAAAAATTAATTAATTTATTTTAATTGGAGGCTAGTTACTTTACAATATTACAGTGGTTTTTGCCATACATTGACATGAATCAGCCATGTGTATACATGTGTCCCCCATCCTGAAGCCCCCTCCCACCGCCCTCCCCGTCCCATCCCTCGGGGTTGTCCCAGTGTACCAGCTTTGAGTGCCCTGGAGAAACCAAATTTTAAAAGTGCTTTAATTTGAGCTCCTCTAAATAATCACACAGTTTGTGGCACAAATTTACTGGCGTAGCTTTAGGTCTTACTCAAGCCCAACTTCTTTAGGGCAGACTTATCTAAGTCCGCATCTGAGTTCAGAGTCCTCTCCCTCATGACCCTAATCCCTGCCTACAGTACCTATCTTACTTTGTACACTCATTGCATGATTATTTTTCATTGTGGCTGCATTTGCTCACCATTATATCTCATCATCTAGCATAGCTCCTGGCACACCAAAAGTATTTCTCAATGTATGAATGAATGAATGAACATTGTGACAGAAGAAGAGAGGGTACAGATTAAAATTGCTGCCAATAATCTTCTATGGATAATCCTTTCCAAAGAAAGATGGCTATGCTACTAGAGTTACGGGTGGCATGAACAAGAAAACTGGACAACCCATGTCCCATGTCTACTGGCCAGCACTGGTGCCAATGGATACAAGGACAGATAACACTGACAGTTGAAAGCAAGGTCCTTGCTCTCAAACCACAGGTATCTTCTCATTATCCACCACCATCTACCAGGTTACCAACTGCCAAATTTCAACTGTCAAAACAATATCCTTTTCCAGGAGAGCTAAGAGCCTGATAATTTATTCTGATATACTTATACTCAGGCTGCTACTGACTTTTCATAATTTTAAAAATACTGGGGTAATGTATTCAAAAGTAAAGCACATTATTTCAACACCTGATTTACTCAATTTAACATATGGCTTATATCTAAATGTGTTTGAAAAAGATTATACATTCTCAAATGAATAGAATTATAATTTCCCCTATTTAAGGGTTACATAATTAAATGTAGGCATGTAATTTTTGTGGAAACAGACATAATATCATCTAGAACATCCTAAAATATTCCTGTTGCATCTCCTACTGATATTCTCCTCAGGAAAAAAATAGGAAAAATTAACCTCAAGGAGAATCCTCCACATCTAACACCCTAATCCCTCCTGTGACAAGTTTGAAAATTCCTTTCTAAAGTCAAAAATTCTTGAGGACTCTCCATTTTATTGTAATTATATTTTCAGCGTTCGGTTGGATGCGAAAACATGTAACAAAAAAGGCTTCTGTAAACCCACTAATGTTCTGAAATGAATAATCACTACAGCATTTATACTTCCTTCTTGGCTCAAACAGATAAAGAATCCACCTGCCAATGTAAGAGTTGTGGGTTTGATCCCTGGGTTGAGAAGATCCCTGAAGAAGGAAATTGCAATCCACTCCAGTATTCTTGCCTGGGAAATCCCATATGGCAGAGGAGTCTGGTGGGCGACAGTCCACGAGGTCACAAATAATCAGATATGACTAACACACAAATATATGCATTGTATTACTTATTTACAATAAAAATAATGTTTGCAGTGAAAACACATGCTTGCTCATCTATTCCATTATTTTCACCACAGCTCACAGCCCTTAGGTGGGGGGAATGTTAGGAAAGAGTTTTAAGCATATTTTCTGTTATATATTCAGTGGTTCAGTATCTTGGAAAATGGAAGGAAGAGGAAAATGGAGTAACTGAGCAGAGACAATCTTAGGCAAAACATGCACGCAAAAAAATTTTTTTCCTCTTATATGTACTTTTCACAAGGGAATTATAGACTTGGAGACATTCCAAGAGTTTATCTGAGCTGTTTCCTACAATGCAATGGAATTGTATCTAAATCATTCATAATAGAAATAACCAGATGATTTAGGGGCATTCAGCAATGAAACAATGCTACTATTTTACATTGGTTTTAACATATTCAGAAAATAACAGTATTACCTCTCTAGTTATGACTACAGCCATTGAAATTTTTCTACTTCTACTACTTAAAAGTGTGTTAAAGAGTACAAAAGTCTAGTCAATCAGGGTCTGTTCACAATAGACCAGCCTACCAATCAGATCATTTCCTACATAGTAGCCTTTTGCTGATTCAAATTGTACTTCAGCCACAGGGCATTCACGCATGACAGTTCTTCCACTCCTTTTATGGTAATGGTTTATATCAATCAAGTTTTTGCATATAAATGTCTTCATTCTTAGAAGAACTCCATCCCACCCTACCCAGTTATGACAAGCATAAGTACCCATTTTAAGAGTTCTTTGGGTTTTGCAAAATGTGGTACACTGCATTTGTATTTCAATAGAAACATACCCAGATGAGGATGAAAACGCAAACTTTCTTTGTACAGTAACTCATAGGGCTATGCTATTAAAGGTTGCTCCATTTGTAGTTAATTTTCCTACATCTTCAAGCTCTAGTTTCCTATATCTTCAAGCTCAAGTTATAGAGCTTCTGGTTTTGTAAGGCATCTTAAATGAATCACAGAGAAACAGCTGCTCCTCTCAGACCAGGTCTATTTATATAGATTATGCTGATTCCGGACTTCGGAATCGTAAACTCACCTCCTTCTTGATCATGTAATCTGATGATGCTTAAGGTGAGTGTCTATCTTGTGGTCCTTCCTGACTCAAGTCCTTTACAAAAAAATCCCATTTTGCCTATATCTTTGAATACTTAGGTTTTACTGATGGAATTTTGTGCTTATTCAACCTCTAAGGTACACAGTGTCAATTTGAGCAGTAGCAACTGTCCAGATAGCAAAATGCATGCCCAATTTCTATACAGCCAGGTTACACAGCATGCTGCAGGGAGAGCTCTGAACTACTCCTGACTCCTTTATGTTGATTGGTAATTCAGGTTCCTCTGTCAATTCCACAATTACTACTAACTGCTGCACATCACAACTCATAAAAGACTATTTTCCGGGAGTTTCCTCATTGCCTAGTAGTTAGGACTTTCACTGCTGTGGCCTAGGTTCAATCCTTGGTTGGGGAACAGAGATCCCACCAACTGCACAGTTCAGGAAAAAAAAAAAAAAGAACTATTTCCCAGACTCTTACAGAATTATGGGTACTCATTTGTTGAATAAATTAATGAATTAATTTATAGTCTTAGATGAAAAAAACCAAAGGACGTGATCTCTTTTCTATAACCACAGCATTTACAGGCGTGGGGAAGGCTGCCTTCCACAGTGTCACCTCCTTTCCCAGAATTTCAACGTGAAGTCAACATGTCCCAGGAATGGTATTGTTTTGCACACACTGTACTGTGAAATATAAGTTGTCAAGCTATTTGTGTGAAACACTGTAAGATTTTCTTTAATATATAAACTAAAATCAAAGACAACCTCTGAGTGTCATCCCATGAAGCCACCTGTGGCCACTATGCGCAGTGATGGCTTCCACCACAGCCACCATCATGTCACCCTTCACTCTCTTCTTCTGCCTCCTCTAACCAAAATCCGAGGTGACTCTGCACTTACCTACTCCTTATTATTTTTTTTAATCTTGGCTTCAATAAAAACACGTGGAATACATCAAGTAATTCCTTTCTCATTCTATGAATACCAATCCAAAGAATGATTTCTAAAGAATTATTAAAGCACATACAAGAATTTACATTATACTCCAGTAGGTAGGAATTGATTGAAAATATTACCAGTGCTTTATAGTGTGGGGGAAAACCCTGGCTTTTTAACATTAAGACTATAAATAAAATCGTGGGCAGTGATGGCTGCCCTTTTTATATAGCTGGTCAACATTTTTTCATTTCATTTTAATACACAAATTTATGGTTTTAAGTTAAATTCTGCATTCAGTTGGCATAAAATATCAGCATAGCTGGAAAGCATTTTTGCATTTTACATGATAATATCTTTACCCTCACATAGTTTGTGGCTTTGAAAATAATTTTAATAATTTGGTATCTTATGGTTAATACATCAGACTGAATATACAGGTAACATATACATGTTTATGTATGCTTAATTATAATCTACCTGAAGCTATACTGAGAAAAAACCTCTATATAACAAATATATGTACAAGTCCCAGCAATTCACTTCTAGGGAATCTTATATAAACCAAAATTCTGGTTTGGTCACTGGACTTAGTCCCTTGGAGTTTTCTGCTACCTCAGGTGTAACTGAATGTAAAATTTTCTATCTGGAATTTCTGTGGCAATTAAAACTCTTAATTCTTTTTTCGCTTTGTACCTTTAGAGGCAATTAATGACTTGGCTTTTGACCAATTTAAGAACAAACACTTCTTTCTATTGTGATGACAGAGGTCATTTTCTAGCTCTCAGGTGCCAATGGGAATTGACCCTGATAGTCATAAGCAATAAAGTTTTATATAGATAAAATCCTATTTAGTGGAGGAGAATTTTCCATTCAGAAATTCCTTCTAATAAGAAATGACTAGAAAGAACTTATTTTTCATTTTACCAGTGAAACTGCCCTATGACTGCCCTCATTCCGGGCCCCACCACAGTGACATCTCTATTGTACTACCAACTCACCGAAGTGGTGACAGGAGCCATGGGACTGAGCTGTGGTGGTGACTAAGCAAGCCCCATATGTCTGCAATTTTCCAAAGCCACCCCACAGTTGTATGGCAGCTTTACTCAGCCTCATGCGGAGGTCTGTCTGACCTCATCACCGCAGAGCAAGACAGGATTTTGTAGAACATTCTTTTTCAGTCTCTTCAAAGAGCACAAGCAAGGACACACAAAAACTAGAAACTGGTTTCTAGGAAATTTAACCTCTCAAAATACGGGTATTATCTAATGATACAGTCATTCACCAGCTGCTGCTATATAAATACAATAAAAGATGAAGAAAACTAGGAACAAATTAGCACAGTACTTGGGACTAAGGATAAGATTATTAAAGTTACACATCAGCCTACACAAAGCCACAATTTTCTTCAAAAAACAAACAAAAAAAAGAGTTGATAAGTGTCACCGTCCAGTGAGGCATTTATTTTCAAACTAAACCCAATTAAGAACCTGTGGCTGCTGGCCACAACTCTGACAGAAACCAACATATACTTCTTCTGTGCCTCTGACAACCCACCCCAGTGATGTGTGCATAGGAGTCATTGAATTGCATCTCACACTGTTTGCACTGAGATGGCACCAAGCTTTAGAACTAACCACAGCTCTGTGGAGAGGAGGTCAGACCTACTCTCCCTGGGTGGCTTGGTCTGCCCCTGCTGTCAGGACCTGGCCAGGGTTTCATCAGCATCACCTCTGACTCATACTCAGCGTTCAATAGCAAGATGGAGTTGCCAACAACGGAGACCTGGCAGAGGGCCAACCTATTGGTACTAAAGTAATGCCTGCCACTGTGCAGCAAGCTGGGCCAGACATTTATGGGAAATGGCTGACAGCTGGATAAACAAGCAGCTCCATTTTTGGTGAGCTGCAGCGGAAGCAGAGATGACAGAATAAAGTCTTTAGGTATATGCTTCAGATGATTCTATGTTATGGGTGGAGAGTGAAAAAGCTGGCTTAAACCTCAATATTAAAAAAAATAAGATCATGGCATCTGGTCCCATCACTTTATGGCAAATAGGTGGGGAAAAAGTGGAAAGAGTGGCAGATTCTATTTTCTTCATCTGCAAAATCACTGTGGATGGTGACTGCAGCCATGAAATTAAAGGAGTTGGAAGAACAGCTTTTTGGAAGAAAAACTTTCCTCTTCTTGAAAGAAAAGCTATGACAAACCTAGACAGCATATTAAAAAGCAGAGACATCACTTTGCGGCAAAGGTCCATATAGTCAAAGCTATGGTTTTTTTCCAGCAGCCATGTATGGATGTGAGAGTTGGACCGTAAAGAAGGCTGAATGTCAAAGAACTGATGCTTTTGAACTGTGGTGTTGGAGATGACTCTTGAGAGTCTCTTGGACAGCAAGGAGATCAAAACAATCAATCCTAAAGGAAAACAACTCTGAATATTCACCGAAAGGACTGATGCTGAAGCTCCAATGCTTTGACCACTAGATGCTGAGAGTTGACTCATTGGAAAAGACCCTGATGCTGAGAAAGATTGAAGGCAAAAGGAGAAGAGGGTGGCAGAGGATGAGATGGTTGGATGGCATCACCAACTCAATGGACATGAGTTTGAACAAACTCCAGGAGATGGTGAAGGACAGGGAAGCCTGGAGTCCATGGGGTTGAAAAGAGTCTGATATGGCTTATCGACTGAACAACAAAAATAAGGGGCTTTTAGAAAACAGCATCAGACAGGGACATCAACAGATGTCCAAGAAGGTACTGGGCACCATAAGGGAGAAAGAGGCTGAATGGCAAATCATGTTAGCCCATGAACCCAGTCAAGGAAAGGAGTGAGAAGAGGCTGGTTAGATGCAGTCCATTCAGAAATAGTAGGAGTCGCTGTGTGTGGCCACTCCCACCACCCAAGTCACTTAGTGCTGAATTCTGAACCCCACCAAGCAAGGAGACATCCTTGTGTCAGTCAGGAATCCAGAGACTCTAGACAGAGAGAAGCTGTGGGTTTAAGTCTGTGGTAGAGTGAAATAGACAAGACTTGTAAAATTAGGCAATCAAAATATGTGTGTTTTTCTCCCCAGCTCCCCTTCTCCCCACCTTACCCTCTGCCTACATGCCTAAGAGTGAGTCACTTGTGGAACTGGGTTTAGGTTTTAAGGCAGTTTGGGTTTTTTAGACATGTTTAGCACAGATAAGTTCAATGCAGCATCAGAAAGAATTCCCTATTTTTTCCTTTGTGTGGCTTTTCAGAACAACAGAATAAGCCAGGTATCGGCAAATAGCAGTCAGCTGAGATAAGCGGCTGTTCTGGGCACAGATGCCCTTGTGCCAGGAAAACAAGAATAAGCATGAGCCAGAAGCAGGAAAACCAAGCCCACAAACACAACTCTTGACTTACAGCTGGGAGACAATACTTCCTTTTCTCAGACCCCAGGCTCTGCAAACTCCGACTCACAGGAGCGTGGGTGTGCAGTGGCCTGGAGAAGGTGGTCAGTGACAGGAGTAAAATTAGAGCCTACTCTGCCGGCCCCTTGGTGCCCCTGGTTCACTGCCAGGCCTGTCCTGATCCTGAAACATGTGGAAAGCCAGCACATGTAGATCCAATAGCAGGAGACTAGACCTGAAGAGGTTACCAGTGAAACACTTTCTGAAAAAAGAGAAATAACTATTTTTTAAGCATGAATGAAAAAGAAAAAGTTTCTTTGTTGCTAATTGGAAAGCTCTGCTAGTATTGGCTTACTGAGGAAAAGGAGGACAGTCTGGAACACAGCTCTGACGATGTGGTAATGACTGTCGCTTTCCATGAAGGCCTATCACTGTACATTGGAGGCCCGAGAGTAAGCTGTTAAGCAAAAGATCTTATGTATTGGGTTTTGTCTGAGTTGGACCCACATGGGATAGGGAGGGGTGAAAAATGTTGGCACAACCCCAACTGTCAGATTATGGTTCAAAATCATTTTCTTAGAGATAGTGTGTCTACAGGAAAACTTTGAGTAAAGGCAAACCTAGACAGCAAATTAAAAAGCAGAGATATCACTTTCCAAAGTCAAAGCTATGGTTTTTTCCAGTAGTCATGTATGGATGGGAGAGTTGGACCATGAAGAAGGCTGAGCTCTGAAGAATTGATGCCTTCGAACTGTGGTGCTTGAGAAGACTCTTGAGAGTCCCTTGGACAGCAAGGAGATCAAAACAATCAATCCTAAAGGAAAACAACTCTGAATATTCACTGGAAGGACTAATACTGAAGCTCCAATGCTTTGCCACCTGATGCCAAAAGCCGACTCACTGGAAAAGACCTTGATGCTGGGAAAGATTGAAGGCAAAAGGAGAAGAGAGTGGCAGAGGATGAGATGGTTGGACAGCGTTACCGACTCAATGGACTTGAGTTTGAACAGCTCCAGGAGATGGTGAAGGACAGGGAAGCCTGGTAAGCTGCAGTTCATAGAGTCCACAGAGTTGGACACAACTTAGCGACTGAACAACAACAAAGGCAAATGAAAGGCTTGAGTCTAAACACAGGCTTCCAAAAGTAGAAACAGGATACAGGAAGTGGAGAGGTGAAAAAAAAAAATATTAGCCAGGATGGAAAGAGTAGAGAGAGAAGTAGAAAGACTCCAGGGCAGAGACTCTCTAAGGAAAAGCTATGAGAGAGCAGGACTGTGGCTTCCCAGCTTCATCTCAGTTATTGCCTCACACAACTCACTGTAACTTTAATATCAGAAATACGTAAGATGGAGACAGAGGTGTTCATATCTTTTTGTCTAGTTCTGATCCTTCACTTTACTTCTAGCCCAGACTTTCCAACTGTATAGCAAACAGGTCCACACCTATGATCATCTCTGTCTCAGTTCCTAGCACAGTGCATTGCATAGGTATGGGTACAAAAAAATAATATTAGCTGAATGATGAATAAAATAGCCCAGTCCACCACAGAAAACCTATCTTATCTTTCCTTCCTGATTCTGGTTCCTGGCCCATCATTACTTCTAAGGAGGAGACAATTTACAAGAGGCTGTGTAATTACTGGGAACTCCAGTGGATGGAACAGACTGGCTGTGACAGACTATGCAGTTGAATTGAATAATATTTACTGACTGTGCCAGACCCTGAACTAGGCAATGAGGATGTTCAGATGAATAGGACATGGTTCCTGTGGTTGAGGAACTCACCATCAAAGGAGGAGACAGATGAATAAATTGAAAATAACAATTCAATTTATTGAGTTGAATACATCATAAAAATATGATGTATTGGGATACAGGTAAGAACCAGGGCTGCAGGCCAAGGAAAAGAGGTACCTCACCCAAGTGAGAAGGTGTTGGCCTCAATCCTACAGAACAGAACTGCTCACAAGATAACTGTGCAGCCTGGGACTTGGGCTGATTTCAACGGCATCACTGCCTCCAGCTGTCTCAGGTCTTATCTCCCTCTTTTCTCAATGGCTCCTACTTTTGGACTTTCCAACATGATACATGTTGTTTTTCAACTCTGCTATGCCCTCAAGCTGCTGGCTGAGCTTTTTTATCCTTTTACTGCCAAGGCACAGCCGACACTTTCCTGCATTTGCTTCCTACCCTGCCATTCTCCCCTACTCCAGTTACTCTTGCCATGGATGGAGGAGCCTGGTAGGCTACAGTCCATGGGGTCGCAAAGAGTCCGACACAACTGAGAGACTTCACTTTCACTTTTCACTTTCATGCACTGGAGAAGGAAATGGCAACCCACTCCAGTGTTCTTGCCTGGAGAACCCCAGGGACAGAGGAGCCTGGTGGGCTGCTGTCTATGGGTTCACACAGAGTTGGACACGACTGAAGCAACTTAGCAGTGGCAGCAGCTGCCATTCTCTACCTACCCTTGATGTGAAGTTCTCTCCCAAATTCATTTACAGTAACCCCCTTCTGGAGAAGAATCACTCACGGCCTCCTTATCACCAAATCCAATAACCCTCACTCACTTTAAACAAAGTTGACTCTGGCAACTACCACCCTACAAGTTGAAACTTTCATCTCCTTCAGTTCAGTTCAGTCGCTCAGTCATGTCAGACTCTTTGCGACCCCATGGACTGCAGCATGCCAAGCCTCCCTGTCCATCACCAACTCCTGGAGTTTACTCAAACTCATGCCCATTGAGTCAGTGATGCCATCCAACCATCTCATCCTCTGTCTTCACCATCTCCTCCCACCTTCAATCTTTCCCAGCATCAGGGTCTCTTCAAATAAGTCAGTTCTTCGCATCAGGTGGCCAAAGTATTGGAGTTTCAGCTTCAGCATCAGTCCTTCCAATGAATATTCAGGACTGATTTCCTTTAGGATGGACTGCTTGGATCTCCTTGCTATCCAAGGGACTCTCAAGAGTCATCTCCAACACCACAATTCAAAAGCATCAATTCTTCAGTGCTCAGCTTTCTTTATAGTCCAACTCTCCCATCCATACATGACTACTGGAAAAAACCATAGCTGTGACTAGATGGATCTTTGTTGGCAAAGTAATGTCTCTGCTTTTTAATATGCTGTCTAGGTTGGTCATAACTTTTCTTCCAAGGAGCAAGTGTCTCTTAATTTCATGACTGCAGTCACCATCTACAGTGATTTTGGAGCCCAAGAAAATAAAGTCTCTCACTATTTCCCCATCTATTTGCCATGTAGTGATGGAACCAGATGCCATGATCTTAGTTTTCTGAATGTTGAGTTTTAAGCCAGCATTTTCACTATCCTCTTTCACTTTCATCAAGAGGCTCTTTAGTTCTTCTTCACTTTCTGCCATAAGAGTAGTGTCATCTGCATATCTGAGATTATTGATATTTCTCCCAGCAATATTGAGTCCAGCTTGTGTTTCATCCAGCCCAGTGTTTCTCATGATGTACTCTGAATATAAGTTAAATAAGCACGGTGACAATATACAGCCTTGACGTACTCCTTTTCCTATTTGGAACCAGTCTGTTGTTCCATGTCCAGTTCTAACTGTTGCTTCCTGACCTGCATACAGATTTCTCAAGAGGCAGGTCAGGTGGTCTGGTATTCCCATCTCTTTCAGAATTTTCATCTCCTTCAGTCTCTTCCCTTTGCTTCAAATGGTACCAATTCCCTTTCCTATCCCCGTACCGGGAGTGTTCCCCAGTGAACAGCCACAGGGACCTCACCTATGTCTAGAGTTCAAACTCCTCTCCATGCTGATGACACACGTATTTTTTTCTCTAGTTCCAATCCTTCACTTTACTTCCAGCCCAGAATTGCGAAGTATATATCAATCAGGTCACATGCATGGTCATCTCTGTCTCAGAGTTCCTAGCACAATGCATTGTATAGGTATGGGCACAATAAATAGTATTAGCTGAACAATGAATGAATGATAAAAGAAAGAAAGAGCCCTACCCCACAGAAGGCCCTACTTGACTTCCTTCCTGACTTCCTAGCCATGGTTATCTTCCAGGAAGTAGGCAATTTGTGGTTACAGAGGAGTCCCATGTACAAAGCCTGGTAATGGATCTTTGTATCCACAGAGAGAATGGTATAGTTGTCTTATGCCCCCGCCAATCTCTTTTCAAGAACTCATTTTCTTTTTTGGTGAAACGGAACAAAAATTATCGGCCCTTGTGGTAAGTATTATTACTCACAGTAACACTGTTCTGTCTTGTAGTTGATTGGCACTAGGACTAACACTCAGCCTCAACATGTCCTTTCCCATGATTTTTAACCCAAAAACAACAGCAACCACAACAATAAGAGCACTTGCTATGTGCCAGGCACTGTGCTGTGGTAAGTATTATGTATGCATTATCTTTCTAAATCTTCTAAAAAATCCTATAAGGCAGAAAACATTTTATAGCAGAGGAAACAGAGGCTTAGGGAGGTTGAAGCAACTTGCTCAAGGTAACTGCCTCAGGGACATGGAAGTGAAAACATCCACTCTTAATCACTTCAGTACACAGCCCCTCAGGTCTACTGGATCCAATTCGAGAGGGCTTGAGTTGGTTCACACCTACAAATCATTGAGTGCCTGTACATGCTAAGCATTGTAGGACTCAAAGGTTTAAAAAGATCAAGTCCATGATCTCAAGGAGTTTATAGTCTAGGGAAAAGCATCAAGATGAGACTGATGCCGGAAAGTGAAATGAAACTCTCAGAAGAAAGGGTGGCATTCACACAAAGCATACACAGTTCAGTATTACAGGTCCCTGCCCTTGAAGAAGATCCCAGCTGCTGGAGTTCTGCCTATGCAATGTTTCATATTTAGCTTCCCCTCCTCTTTGATCAGGCTCCTCTGTCTTTCTAAAGCTCATACTATACATATAATTTCCATTCAAATTCAAAATCTTTCTGATTATTGTAGTGAATGCAATGTTATTCAAGGATTTTTTTTTTCTAAAAGAGCACCTATCTGACATGCATTTTTAATTTTATGTGCAATATGCAAATGTCATCACTGTAGTTGTTAACCGCAGTGCAGGATTGCAATTAACTATGGAGCTGTGCATTTTAGTTATATGCTAATGCTAATGAGATTTTCATAAAGCAAGTCCAATTACCAGCCCTATTTTTTAGCTGCAAGAGCTAGTGCAAAGCAAAGGTGTTGACTTCCTTTGGAATAAATTACCCTTTGTCCTTGGCTCCTTCATCATATTCAATCATCCTAAAAAGTAACTCCTGCTACTTTGAATATTTTATCCTGCCTTGCTCTACAGTGCCGTATTAATGGAGACTGTGGGCAAGATTGTTCAGAAACCAATTTACACTGCACAGGCAATAGGAAAACTTCCTCCCAATGTAAACTATACTAGCAGAGGAGCAGAGCTTTGAATAAAGTAAACAGGACCTGAAGGAGACTGAAGACTCAGACAGTGAGTTAGCAAAAATAAATCACAAGAGAGCACATACATGATGTTATCGTGGAGTGAGGAAGCTGCACACTATGAATGGGTATTTAAACTCAGGTTTATGATCAGATGTGTTACTGGTTGATAACAACCTTAAAAGGATGGATAGTCTTTCTTTCATTCACTCATTCTATTCATTCAAAACACAACTGTTGGGTTTCTGTGTGCCAGGCACTGAGGGTTCAAATATGAATAAGACGGTGGTCGGGAGACTGAGGGAGTGAGAAGTGAAAGGAAATGTTCATGTTCTGTATTGGTTGATTCTTTTACAAAAAGAAAATGTTTATGAATTACTTGGACAATGAAAGAATGATTAAGCCTTTGGTGAGCTTATAGTCAAATAGAAGGACACTAACACGTCAAGTAATTTTGCAGTCAAGGATGGCACATGTTATAAGACCTGTTCACAGAAGGACAAAATGAAGGAAAAGGTCAGTTGGAAGAAGGGAGGTAAAGGGGGACAAGAAGCTTCACAAGTGACAAGAAGTTTCTTGAACTGAGCCCTGAAGGTGAATGGGTATTTCTTATTAATAGAAGGATGGGGTGGCAAGTCAGTCCAGAAAAGAACAACAAAAAGAAAGTGCAGACTTGGGAAATAGCACAGGTTACTGCAAGTAATTCAGGGTAACTGGAGGCACAGGCTGTGAGGTGGACAGAGGTGAAAGATGGCATCAGGATCAGCCACTGAGGGGTTTTAAGTAGGAGAGTGAACAATCAGGTTTGCCTCTCAAAATTGCTACTGGGGCAGCAAAGCAGAAGAAGGGGGTCAGGTGGGGGAGGTAAACCAGCTACCCCCATTTCCTTTTCAGCCAACTTTTGAAAGAACCTTTTCTCGGTTCAACTCAGATTCTGAGACAAACAATCAGGTTATATTTTCCATCAAGAAGGTGTTTTCTGTGCCCCTGTGGAAAGAAATGACACAATAGCCCTCTTTTTAATATTTTCAAAATATCAGAAAGCAAAAAGAACGAAAGCTTGATGATACTGATGTACAGTTTGAGTATCGTTTCTGCTCTGGGTCAACTTCTAAACAAGGTAAAAGGAGCATAGAAACTAAAGCACAAGAGAAGAGAAAAGAGAGATGACACAATTTTGCTAAAAACTGACCAGAATTACATATAGGTAATAGAGCAATGTTTTCTTCTGTTCATACTCAACACTCCCCAGCTCTCCCTCAACATCTACTAATATCATCTCTGTGAGGAAGAGGAAAGCCAGGAATTGGGAAAGGACAATGGGACATGGACTTTTCCAGAGTTAAGCTGATAGAAGCAGACTAATATATATCAAGGTTGGGAGGAAGACAGAAGTTCTTTCAGTACAATGGGCTTCCCTGGTAGCTCAGAGGGTAAACAATCTGCCTGCCATGTGGGAGACCTGGGTTCAATCCCTGGGTCAGGAAAATCCCCTGGAGAAGGGAAAGGCTGCCCTCTCCAGTATTCTTGCCTGGAGAATTCCATGGAAAAAGGAGCCTGGCAGGCTACAGTCCATGGGGTTGCAAAGAGTTGGGCAAAGAGTTGGACATGACTGAGCTGAGTGACTAACACTTTTCAGCCTAAAAATAAAGCTATTTTAGCATAACGAAATTTTAAACACATCCTAAGAGTGTGGTTTAAGAATCTGAGAGAAGCATTATACCTGTGTGGATGAGAAATTAGAATGATTTAAAGAAGGTAAAAATGACTTAAAGAAGTTCTGTCTAGCTACTCTGCCATTACATGAGCATCATTCTTAAAATATAACTGCAGGAGCTCCAGTGATTGCATTCATATTTCCAGGAATCTGGATGGAGGAACAGACTAGAGGAACAGGGCAAAGGATATGAGCCCACTGTCCTTTAAGAAGCTTCCTAAATGCCTCCATATTACAATTCCACTTACATCTCATTGACCAGAACTTAGTTGTATTTCCACAGGATAAGCAGATGGATAGGCCTCTAGCAGAAGAGTTCTATTTCACTGTAACAAGACCAGAAGATTAAACATCTCAGTACACAGACAATAAATGTAGTGATGAGAAATTGAGTCATTTCCACCAGATTTCTTCTATTTTAATTAAAAATGAAGTGAAGTTATCTGCTGAGAGTGAAAGGGTAAGAATTAATGACAAGGAAGAAGTTTGAGCAAGCAGAGCGTTCATCCAAGACTGGGGTTTTGCAAGATAACTTCAATGGAAGGACCAAGAGTCAAGGGAATTTAGAATATGGGTAATATATTCTGGATAGAAGGAAACTCAAGAAAGGAATGGCTGATGGATAGGCAGAAAGGACAAAGGAGAATTGAAATGAGTAAACTGGAAGGATGGGAGAAGGTGGTCAGAGATGCAGTTGTCTGTAGTTGCTATTTCAGAAAAGCAGAAGTTTCAGGTGATGTTCAGGTCCAGGGTGAAGCTATGGTACCGAAAGACAGAGATAGAGCAGGGCATGGTCACTGAAAGATGAGGAGGTCAAATAATTGAATTGCTAATGGTTAGATAGACCACATAGAAGTAAGGAGTCAGCAAAAAACCAAAAGAGAGTAACTTCAACATCATATTAATAGATATGAACCATAAAGACACAGGAATCCTAATGTAGATTATTGATAGTCTAACCAATAGCTTTCCCTCATCCTTCGTCTTTTTCTCTTTTTTTGCTGACAGAGCCTCTGTCCCCCACAGAGGCTACATACATGGGTTTATGATCCATATCCAGCCAACAGGATTAGCAGGAAACATACTGGTGGTAGGGGTGTTACATACTGAATGTTTGTGTTCTCTCAAAATTTGTATGTATAAATTCTAACATCCCCTCCACCACCATCACCATGTATTAGGAAGTGAAGCCTCTTGGAGGTAATTAAGTCAAGAAGGTAGACACTTTCAAATGAGGTTAGTGCTCTTATAAGGAAAAAAAAATGTGATTGAGAGAAATTTTCTCTCAGCCACATAAGGAAATAACAAGATTCAACTGTCTGCAAATCAGGAAGTGATTTCACCAGATACTGAGTCTGCCAGTGCTTTGATCCTGGACTTTCCAGCCTCCAGAATTGTGAGAAATAAATGCTTGTTGTTTACGCCACCCAGTCTATAGTATTCTAACAGTCTGAACCAGCTAAGATGGTGCACTTCTGAGAAAAGAATTTCTCCCTGTTAAGAAACTGTAGATGAGGAGAAACTGCCCTTGGTATCTTTGGATATTGTAGGTAAGCCAAATAACAATATTTAGAACTATCAGGTGCTAATCCTTGGAATTTATACATGTGAGTTTTTATGGGCAAATAGTCTTTGCAGATATGATGAAGGTTAGGACATGAGATGGGGAGATAATCCTGAATTATCCAGGTGGGCCCTAAATGCAATCACATGTGTCCCAAATGTCACTTTTAAGAAAGAGGCAGAAAGGAACTTGATACCGACAGAAGAGAAAGAAAGACACACACAGAAGAAAAGGCAATGTGAAGATGAAGGCAGAGACTGGAGTAATGCAGCCACGAGCCATGGAATAGTGACAGCCACCAGAAGCTGGAAGAGGCAAGGAACAGATTCGCACCTAGAGCATTTGGAGGGAAGATGGCCCTGCCAACACCTTGATTTCAGCTCAGTGATACTGATTTCAGATTTCTGGCCTCCAACAAGTGAGAGAATAAATTATCATAGCTTAAGCCACCAAGTCTGTGACAATTTGTTACAGCCATAGGAAATTCATACTGAAATAGCTGTGAGGGATGTCATATTTGGAGTTATGGCAGCCATCTTGTGACCATGAAGAAACAAGTTAAAGGATAAACATGTGGAAGAAGACAAAGTAGAAATATGGAAAGAGTTGCTGAATTAGCCAGTTATCACTCAAGAATTAGATTTCTTATAATGTGAGATTATGAATTTCCTTTGTAACTCTGTACATCATTAGTACATGAGTCTATCCAAAAGGATGGGGGCAGTTGGGAAGCTGCAGCTGAGTAACGAGGAAGGGACTTGCCCCGCTTTTCAACCCTGAGAATACACATAAAATTCCACATAAAAACGGGGAAAATGAACAGCTCCATTTGAATGGGGAGCAGAACTGATAACTCAGGGTAGAGCCAGAAAATGTCTAGGGAAGAGGTAGGCATAGGGGCATTTGTTAATTACACGGCAGACTTTCTAGAGGACAGTTAAAGTGTTTAGGAAAAAGGGGAGAAGTGGAAAATGTTCTTAGAAAAGGATTATGTGCATCAGTACAGAGCATTATTGTAATAAGATTATATAGAGAGTATAGATAGAGTGGAGAATAGGGAGAGACTCACACTTTGGACGGTGACCAAAGAAAATAGGTATAAAGCTTATCTAGCCCCAGGGCTGCCAAGAAAATGTTTCCACCAATACTGAGGCCAAAGTGCTCTTTAGACTTAAGTGTTCAGAAGGTTTTTCTGTGGAGTTTGTCAAACATTCCCAGGCCCCAGATCCTTACACAGTAGATCTTAGCAGAGCCCAGAAATCTGCATTAATAATGAGCATCCCACGTGATTCAACTGCTATTGATCTAGGACCACACTCTGTCCTGAGCAGTGGCTTTCAAATGTCTCTCACTATAATCTACATGTAGAAATAAATGTAGCATAAGGCACATGCACGTACACACACACAAGGTAGGTGAAACAATCTGGCTTAAAAAAACAGAATTTCTTTTTACATAAAGCTGAAAGCTGGTGTCCCTGGTCAAGTGACTCTTGTGGGTGGCATTCCTTCCAATGATGACTCAGGGACCCTGCTTCACATTGTGGCTTTGACATCTTGTAGCTTTAAGGTGGCCCTGGTGTCATCCACCGGATATACGGAAGGAAGAAAGTGGAGGAACCTATGTGGGCGAGTTCCATGTGCCATAGATCACCCTGGATAAGCTACCACAGCCAGACCTCAGTCACCTGGCTGGTTGTAAGGGAGACTAGGAGAGTGGGTGGAGCTCCCAGTAAGCACTATCAGGCTCTCAACTCTAGACAAGTATTTAACTAAAATCAAAGGCTCACAAAATAATACTTCCTCCTACCACATGCAATGTCCTCTGCTATTTTTCTGTTTTGTTCTATTTCATTCCATTTTCCATTTTCTTTATTTTTAAAAATGCCAGCCTCCACAACTAACATGTTCTACTAAACAATCTACCATTTAAGAAGCATTGTACCGGAGCCTGCCTGCATTTGTCCGAAAGGGGGTGGGTGGCCCCACGATTTGAGGAGCTCTGTTTCCTCTGAATGTACATTCAGGACCCCTCCCCCACCAGTCAGGCACACAGCATGTGTTCAGTGAGGGGTCACTGTTATTGCTCCTATGACTTAGTGGTGAAAAGGAGGGAATACAGAAAAAATATAACAGCTCCTCTTCCCTGAAGTTGTACAATTTTACAATTAAGCATAAAATGGTCTCTTGGGTATTCTGGGTTAAGACTTTAGAACTGAAACGTGTCACTGGTGTAAGATACAGGAGGAAAAAGGGAGGGAGGGAAAGTGTCTATAAATTAAGGGAGGACAGAGAGAATGTTCAGCTTGCTTACTAGGTGGTTGGCTTTCTCCCCACAGTCACATAAGCCACAATTCACAAGTCCACAATGGTAACTTCACCGGGTTTGAAGTGTCAGAAACCCCAGACTGTAGAGGTTTTCCTAGAGGTTTCTTACTCTTTCCAATCTAGACTGACTAGATGATTAGTTCTTGGCTAAATGACCCTCAACTGTATTTCAGAAGCTCCAAGTTAGGAGATGGGGCAGGAAAGTGAGCCTAACTCCAACTCCTCCCCCAGCACCTGCAGTATTCCTGCCCTTCCTGCTGTCTGACTTTGGTTTGACCTGGGAGGAGAAAATGAAGGGAAAAGAGGATTGGGAAAAGGTGGGAAGAATGGGAAATGGAAGGGAGAGAGAGGGTAGAAGAGAGGAGAAGGGGCATTAGGGAAGCCTACTTCAGAGCAATTTTTACTGGCTGAAGAGAAAGCAGAGTAAACTACTCTTCACTTCTTTTCCCACCTTAAGCATGGATTTAGGAAAAAAACAACCAGAGGATGCAGGAAATTTCAGAATTAACGGAGTTTTTTGGCAAATGAGAAATACCTGAGGAAAATGCTAAATGTCATTCAAGCATCATAGAATAAAGACAGCTCATTCTAGACATGTTAATATGAGGGCTGAAAATTAGAAAGAAGCAGCTGTTGGGAAAGTCAGTGAGGGGTGCTAAGCCAGACAAGAGACCTGGAGCAGCTCACAGACCATCCTTTCTCTGGGGTAAATTCAGCCCTCAGAGGGTCTGCAGAGGTGAGACTAGAGTCCAGCTTTCTATTTTTAATTCATAGTGTGGAGATAAGAGTTAAATATAAAGCAGATTAAGACTTCCCTTAAATCTCCTCTACAAAAGAAAAACTGGAATTAATCTACAGGGGACTCTGTGGATGGTTCAGTACCATCATTTTCTAAGAATAAAATTAGAAGCAGAAAACTGTGTCCTTATCCTTTGACATCCAAGAATTATTGCCATCAAAGTACTACAGCCCATGAAATTACTTTCCAGGTTATACTCATTAGATTGAGCATTTTCATTCTGTAGACCTGTGGTTTTAATGGAAAAGAAAAGAAGAAGAAAAAAAACCCCTCACTTCATAAGACAACTGTTCCGATATACTGGCCCATTAATGGGATGCTAATACATGTGGAAATCATTATAAAATCACAAATGCTGAACTGAGAAGCAGATTTCAAACACTGATAGGCCTGGGCTTGTCGTGGAAGTTTGGACCGTGAGAGCGTTGGATTCAGATAAGTGCATTGTAGCCTGTATTCCCTACACCCTGCAGCTAAAGAGGCACTCAATTACAGGCTGTGACTTTGTTTTTTGTTTTTTTTTAACTTTTAATCACATTATATATTACCGATATGGATTAGACATTACACAGGAAGCTAACCTGGCTGCTAGAGTCTTCCTCAGTGGATGTGTTAAGCAGATAACACAGAGGCAGCAGAACAACAAGATTAAGTGTGAGGGCTCTGGAGCTGGGTTTGAATCTGAGCCCCACCAATGACTCACTGTGTGACCTTGGGCAAGTTGCTTAATCTCTCTGTGCCTGAGTTGCCACTTGTGTAGAGGAAAGATAATAATGGTCCATGCCTCAAGTAAGGATTAATTGAGAAAATGTATGCAAAGAACTAAATCAGTTCCTGGCATTGTGGAGAGCACTCACCAGCAGCTGGGGTTTATCAGTATCATGGTGCTGGAGATGCAAGAGAAATGAATGTGGAATGGCTGTGCACTCTGGTGGTGTAGTCCAGATTGCTGAGGTATATAGAGCCCTCATGACATCTCAGGCCTTGTCCTGTAAAGGAAGAAAAACCAGTCGACTTTCTCTGATGAATCTGTGTATCTGAAGTCACTGTAATGCACTGGGCCTTGAGTGGCATGTGATGCCTCAGTGTGTGCATTTAGATCAGTCCAGCAAGTCATGGGGGCTTCCCAGGTGGTGCTCGTGGTAAACAACCCACCAGTCAATGCAGGAGACGCAAGAGACTCAGGTTCAATCCCTGGGTCGGAAGATTCCCCTAGAGAAGAAATGGCAACCCACTCCACCATTCTTGCCTGGAGAATCCCATGGACAGAAAAGCCTGGCGGGCTATAATCCGTGGGGTCGCATAGTCAGACACAACTGAAGCGACTCAGCATGCACACACAGCAAGTCATGATGCTTTTCTGAACAAGTCTCTCTGTGTGGTGCTTTCAGAGACACAGAAGAATTATAAGGTAAAACTCTGTCCATGGCATAGATGAAGACTGTGCTTAGTTGCTCAGTTGTGTCTGACTCTTTGTGACCCCATGGACTGTAACCCTCCAGGCTCTTCTGTCCATGGGGATTCCCCAGGCAAGAATATTGGAATGGGTGGCCATGCCCTCTTCCAAGTGATCTTCCCAACACAGGGATTGAACCAGGGTCTCCCACACCGTAGGCGTCTGAGCCACGAGGGAAGCCCATATATAAAGACTAGTTAGAGAGATTCCGTATAACTAGGAAATACAGCAAACTCTTTATGGGAGTTTGAGAAGCCACTGTTTATGTATGAAGAGCAACTTGGATGCAAAGGTGGGTAACCGATCTTTGCTTTCAACTTTGCAATCAGCAGAAGGATAGAGTGAAGACATAAGGCTGAGAGAGTTATGTCTATCAAAGCAGAACAAACTGATTGTTACAGAGTCTCTCAAGAGGAAACGACAAAGATGACACACACTAATGAAATTCTCAAATGTGTTCTATTGCTAATCAGAGAGCAGCACAGCACTAATTCATTTCACAAATACTTATCTATCATTTTCCAGGAACAATTCCTAGTGCTGGGGTTGTGTCACTGACATTCTAATGGACAAAAAGACAATTAACGAAACAGAAAGTCCCAAAGTACATCTGTACACACACACACACAATATGTCAAAGTGTGAGTATTGTACAGAAAATAAAACAGGGTAAAGTGTTGAGGAGTGATGAGGAAAGAGGTGCTTTGTGACAAGTGGCTAACTGTGAGGTAAAGATAACACATGCAAAAGCAATTAGAGAAGGTAAGATGTGGATATAGACTGAAAGCATTGTGGGAAAATTTTGTGGCCTGGGAAGGACACGGTAGAAGGAATGGGGAGCTGGTCCTTCCAGGCCTGGGACAGAGAGAGCAGAGCGTGGCCAGAGGAGAGGCAGGGGCAGCCTGGAGGCATGGGCACCAGCAGGCAGGATGGGTGGGAGCAGATTACCATGGGCCTGATAGGGGGCCACGTGGACTGTAAGATGAAAGTGTCAAGAGCTCCTGAAAACTGCCTGGGGAAACACACAAGCAGTTTTAGTTTCACATCAGCTGGTGAATAGGGACTGGAGCCTCAGGACCACATTGGGGCCTGGAGATATCAGAGCACCTTCTCTTTCTCTCATCACTGTATTAAAAGAATCTCAAAAACGCCTCTCTCCATGTGATAGAGAAAAGGCCATCTGCAGCCTCATGTCAGCATCCTCTGTGCTAGTCGTGTGCGGGAGCTGTGTGCTCCCAGCACCAGCTTATGCTGTGTTTCAGGGAAGGCTGAGCAACGCTTCAGCAACTTACCCCAGTGGTGGGGACATTATTCGTGGAGTGATGAACACATAGAGAAGAGGATGTCTCCAAAGGAGAGGAAGCTGGGGCGGGGAAATGTCCATCAACAGGGCTGCACTTCCATGCCTGGGCCTTAGTTTTCCTGCCTCTTCTTTCAAGGACACAGAGACTGTCTTCAGTAGCCTTCCCTGTCCCCCTGAGGTTGCGGCCTCAAATTTCTATGGGTCATGCAATCAAACAAGGATATCATTTAAAAATACATATAAGCATGAAAACAACTTTGAATGAGAGTTTAAGGAGGACCATTCATTCACACCTTGAGCTATCTGGGGATATTCAGAGGCCTTTTGTAATAATTATGTCTATGTTTCTATGGGTTGAGTTGGCTGAAATCCTAAAGGGGACAAAATAGTCTGTATGAAGTAAATATAATTCCTTAATGTAAAATCAAAAGGTCAGGTATCAGGTGAGTTTGCCTTACTTGCAGACTTGAAGGAGGCAGTTTAATTCAGGGTATGTGTAAAATATGTTATTCTTTTTTTTTTTTTTTGTAATTAGATCAGCCTAAAAGTCAGTATTTTTGACATACAGACTCTCTCCAATGACTAGCTCCCTAGAAAGCCCATAACTTTCCTCACACTGACCTATTTTGCTTCAATAACCAGCACATTCTATGTCCCATTGATATAAAACTGCCATTCAGAAGTCTGTTAATTCACTTACTGTGTTTAACAAATATACTGGGCACCCAATATGCGCTAAGTACAATGCCAGGTGCTAGGGATTCAGAGGAGGACGAGACAGGTAAGACATCGCCCTCCTACGTGGCAGGTACAAGCCACAGTTCTTCGGCCTTCTTAGATGGGCTTCTTTAAACTCCAGCTGAGAAATTCTGCCTTTAAGAGCTGTGTTGTCATTAGTTCTCTTTTAGGCACTGCGTCCTATTTCAGCAATCAAGTTATTAATCACAGAGCAGGGAAATATTCCATGATTCATATCTTCAGAATGTTATAAAACATTTATAAAATCAGACTATAAGGTGAATATTGTGAATAAGCAAAAGCAGCTTTGAAATTCCCTGTAAGACGGTACCAAGCGGGAAACCAACACACGCTCAGCCAGTCAGTTCAGTCATTCAGTTGTATCTGACTCTTTGCCACCCCGTGAACTGCAGCACGCCAGGCCTCCCTGTCCATCACCAACTCCCAGAGCTTGCTCAAACTCACATCCATTGAGTCGGTGATGCCATTCAACCATCTCATCCTCTGTCGCCTCCCAACACATGCTATATCTGAGTAAATCTAACTTAGTGTTTTCTCTGACTTTGGTTAGGCACTAAAGTAAATGGTTGACTTTCATTTAGGGGCAATATTGTTGATAAAAACAACATATCTTTAAAACACCAGAATTGCATCCAGCATCTGGTAACCAGGGACTGACTGACAGAACAGCATATCAGTTTGTAGACTGTTTTGAAATAGTAATGAATGAGTTCTATTTGCTTCTAATGATTCTAATGGCAATACAACTCTCAATCATCAAGTCAAAGGCATCCAGGGCATCAGAAGTCTGAAAGCAGCCTCATCCCCTGCCCCTCAGTCCATGTACTCCACTATTAGGGGAGAAAAACTGAGGGTTCCTTCATCCACGAGGAGGATGAAGACATGCTGAGGGGGCCATTGGACCTAAAGAGGCCTGGGTTAGATCAAGGGGAATGTGCAGAATGTGAACTTGGAGCCTGGACTGCCAACCATCAGCAGTAAGATGCTGTTACAAAGTCCACAAACTAAAGAGGAGAAGTCACGTCTCAGTTGAGGTCAGCAAAGACCAGAGAATACTTGGATAAGACCTGTAACTTGGGTCTTCCCTGAGTAGAAGGATGGTGAAGTGAAGAATC
Organism: Cervus canadensis; assembly: GCF_019320065.1. NCBI lineage: Eukaryota > Metazoa > Chordata > Mammalia > Artiodactyla > Cervidae > Cervus > Cervus canadensis. Next base: position 87,047,022 of record NC_057386.1, read on the forward strand.
CTACTGGTGTCCAAGTATGTGACCAAAGAGACTATAAAACTTAGAAGTGATTGAGTTATTTTTAAATAACAAAGTTTACATTGCCTACCAAAAATGAAGGCTTGAGACCTAAGTTGTGTTCAGTTATAGAAAAAACAAAGTCACATTTCTATGTATATAAATGGTCTGCACATTGCAAGTCAGCTACTCCTGTCTCACAGATCAGTCTCTCTAACACAACCTCAGTAAGTGGAATGTCAGAAAGAATCACCAGTACAATTTAAATGGTTGCTCCTGTGTGTTGAGAGAAATACATACTGAGTTTTCATAAATTAAATGCATGAGGACTCCATCTCCCCATGCTCTTTGTTCCCCATTCCAAAGTCTCTCATAACAGTAGACTCAAAGAACACAATAGTCTGCTTGGATACACAACATCATAGTGTATATCCACCGATACTCACATCCAATCTCACCAAGCACAGGAGAAATGGGAAATTTCATTTATTTATGCTTAACATCCTTCTGGGTTTCAATGAGACTAAATTCTTCTATCACTTAGAATCTAGGCATTTCTTACTTGAAAAGCTAGTCTAGGACTTCACTGGTGGTCCAGTGGCTGGGACTCCACACTCCCAATGCAAGGGACCCAGGGTTCAACCCCTAGTCAGGGAACTAGATACGACAAGGCGCAGCTAAGAGTTCACATACTACAACTAAAGCTCCTACATGCTGCAACTAAGACCCGGCACAGCCAAATGACTGAGTGATTAAATGAATAAATAAGTAAATGAATATTTTTTAAAATTAAAAAATAAAGGCTACTCTAGAATTATATCCCATTCTATCTTATCATCCGTTATTAAATAGGGCCTAGATATCCTGTAAACGGGCTTCCCAGGTGGTACAGTGGTAAAGAAGCCACCTGCCAACACAGGAGACATAAGAGACTCAGGGTTCAATCCCCGGGTTGGGAAGATTCCCTGGAGGAGGAATAGCACCCAACTCCAATACTCTTGCCTGGAAAATCCCACAGACAGAGGAGCCTGGCAGGCTATAGTTCATGGGGTCGCAAAGAGTCGGACACAACTTAGCAACTAACAACAATACTTCTAAGCTAGACTGGTCAACAGGAACTGAGGCAGGTTATATATCCATATGAATTAAGAACAGTCATATATTCTTAATATGAATTGATAGAACATATGGAAATTTAGTCAGATAATGTGATATTGAAACATACCCAATGCTGAAATCCTAGGATTTCTAGGCTAAACAGCCAGCATAATTACAGTTAGCATCTTTAGGGATAAAAGAACATTGATTCTGTTATGGGAAATAGCATCATCTTTTGCCATCCTTGATTCAGTTCTCCAAAATGCTACTTTTAAGAAGCCCCAGCTATAAAGGTGGGTTGGACCTGGTGTTGGGATGATGGAAACAGATTTTTCTTCTACCTTGTTGAAAAGAACTATTCAGTCAGGTAGGATAGGAGACTAAAACCGTTAGTGCTGCCCAGGGCAGAGCTGAGTAAGACAATTAAAAGGTAGAAACTGAGAACAAATCTATTATAAACATGCAATTAGCTTTGGAGATCAGTGTCTCGGAGCCATCTTCACAGCATAGAGGCAGCTTCTCCTGGTGACCAGGACATAGCTGCACAGCTCCTCAGGCCTTGAAGGCCTGAGGAGAGACAATGAGCAGAGGCAAGGATGTCTGTGGAGATCCCAGCGCCCAGCAAGCATATCTCTGTTCTCATGTGCTGGCAGGCTGCCCAGAAGGCATCAGCCCAGCTGTTGGATCTGGTGGCAGTCTGTTTAACTCCACCATATGGGGAGCAAAATCCTAGCTCTCCAGTCAGTGAGGCATTTTCCAGGCAAAAGCTCTAATAAGCATCTGGTTCAGTGGTCACTGCGAAGCAGGAAGGGCTGAAGGAATGACAGGCAGATACATCTACCTTCTCAAGGAGGAAAGTTAGTTTGGATGTTTTATGGCTAGTGACACTATGATAGCTGAAACTGGCGTCATAGCTATTAGCTAAGAATCTCTAAATCATATATATTATAAAATTCTAGAGCTGAAGGAGACTTCAGAGATTGTCCAGTTTTTGGAAAAAATTAGAAGCTAAGGGTTTAAGAGACTTATCAAAATTACACAGGTATTTCACAGTAAAACCATGACAAAACCCCAAATGGTCTGACTGCTAATTCAGGGATCTTTTCATTATACCAAATAGCTTTTTGAAATAAATAAGCCATCTCTCCCTTGTTACTGTCCAGTCATCGTCACTCCCTTCCCCTAAGTATCTAAAAAGGGTCTTTCTAAGTGTAAATATCTGGAAAACTTTTGCAAGTTTTATTTAGAAAGCATTTGCTTGCTACCAACATCCTTTTAACATTCTGTGACATTTTCCTAAATATATTTATTTTTCTAGCTGCAGAGATAAAAATGATAATGATTTGAAAGTTAGAGAAATGGAAAAAAAAAAAAAAGCTTTAGTAATTCTTAGCCTTTAGAGTCAGCCACAAATAAGTTAATGTAATCCTTCCAGATCTTTACATATATAATATATAGATATATACACAATTTATAATATATATTTTATAATTATATAAATATATATTACAAATATATACACAAATATGTATAAAATGTGATATGGTATATAATATGTGAGTTGTTGACAATTAAATGCAACAGGACAGGCAGAATGAACCACATTATAAAGCTTTTGTTATCTGAGGAAAAGCATACTATTCATACTTAGTGTAGAGGAGATGAGTTACTGAACATCTGAAGAGTGATATTTCTTATCCGGAGAATATATAGCCAGGCCTTTGACCATAAAGTCTAGACCGTCTTCACCAAAACTCTCTTGTGCCCTCACTCCTCACTATCCTACTGGTAACATATTTTATGTTTCTCAAGCCCAAGGAAGAGAATCTAAACCCAGATCAAGGCTGCCTATTTGGAGAGCAAGAAGGCAGAAGAACCCAACCTTTGGGAGAGGGAGGAGGGAGCACTGGCTTCCAGAAGACAGTAGGCTGAGCCTTTCTAAACTGCTAAGTTCCAAGAGCTGTTAGCAACTACAGCAGTGATGGAGGTGTGTGCCTAGGCAGGCCGGGCACTTGGCATCCTGAGAGGGAGGCTCAGTAAAGATACCAGTGCCCAAGCATGGGCATGGAGAACGAGATGTTGCCAGAGGAGTTGCCTGCCCACAAGTACATTCCGTGGGCAGGAAGACCAAGCTCTCAAAGAGAAACTCCACTGACTGATAACCAGGGACTTCATCCCCGTTTATCTTTGACCACTAGGGCCCAAAAGAGCTCTTTTATGATCCCAAATGAGTGAATGGGGCTCCCTTCAAAATGACTGGGAACAGACTCCCTAACAATCATGATGGAAGGGACCAAGTCTCATTGAAACAGAACTGGAAAAAGAATGATATGTTAACACTCTTTTACCTTTGAGCTGTGGAGCAAATCAAACATGTAACACATATATGATATGATTTCATGTGATATTATTTACCTATCAGGATACCCAAGGATGAAAAAAATTATTTCACTCTATTTGCACACCTACCTTATATTAAATATAAAGATTTAGCCAAGAGAGATTACTTAAAAATTTTAAAAACCAAAATCTCAAAAGAAATTTTATGAAACTATATGTATAAGCTAGGGATCTGAGAGACTTTCCTACAGTTTATATCAAAAAAATACAGAAGTGATACAAGGAAAGATAGCTATGTTTCATATATAAAAATATTTAAAATTTTGTTTTAAAAAAGGCATACAATTGATAAAGTTAAAAAGAAAATGCTAGGTTAGGGGAAAATTGGCATGGATATGTCTGATAAGGGGCTAATCTCAGTAAAATGCAAAAACTCCCATAAATTAGTAAGAAAAAGATAAGAAATTGTAACAGACATAAGAGCAAATAATATGAATAGAAAACTCACAGATGAGCAAATGCAAATGATGATGAAATCCATAAAAAAGATGCTTTATTTCACTAGTTGCCAGGGAAATATAAATTTAAAAAACAATGATATATTCCTCCTCACTCATTAAATAGGCATTTTTTTGGAAAGGGATACTCGAACACATTGGTAAAATTTAAATACACACAGATATTCTCTAACCCAGAAATCCCACTTCTAGTAAATCAACACCAGCAAAATCTGAACTCTCTCTTTGATGGCAAAGGAGTAAAGAAAGATTCCTTAAACAACACACAGGAAAAAACATGAAACAAAAAGGAAAATATTGATAAATTGTCTATGTTAATGTTTACTTCTACATGCCAAAGGATGTCTTAAACACATTTAAAATAAAAGTCTTAAACTGGCAGAAGATGGCTGACATTCATATAATGATCAAAGATTAATGTCAAGAAATACTTGTTTTATGTGGAAAGTGAAAGTGTTAGTCACTCAGCTGTGTCCCACTCTTTGCGACCCCATGGACAGTATATACCCCACCAGGCTCCTCTGCCCATGGAATTCTCCAGGCAAGAATACTGGAGTGGGTAGCCCATTCCTTTCTCTGGGGGATCCTCTTGACCTAGGGATAGAACCCAGGTCTCCCGCACTGCAGGCAGATTCTTTACAGTCTGAGCCACCAGGGAAGCTTGTTTTACATATATATGTAACTGCCAGTATTCAATAATTTTGACTTATAAAAATGGCAACTTCCTGTGATTCAACCTAATACAAAGAATTCTTCCAAATAAATTTTAAAAAGACCATCAACCTAAGAGAAAAAAAAATGGACAAAGGATATGAATTCACAAATGAGGAAAACTAAATGGCCAATAAATGTTTGAAAACATGCTTAAATCACCAGAAATATGGGAAATAAAAATTATGATGAAGGGTTTCCCTGATGCCTCAGTGGTAAAGAATCCACCTGCCAATGCAGGAGATCGGGGTTCAATTCCTGATCCGCGAAGATCCCACATGCTGTGAAGCAACAAAGGCAGTGCGCCAGAACTACTGAGCCTGTGCTCTGGAGCCCAGGAGCCACAACTACTAAACCCACACACCCTAGAGTCCGTGCTCCACAACAAGAGAAGCCACCACAACGAGAAACCTGTTCACCACAACTAGAGAGCAGCCCCTGTTTTCCGCAACAGGAGAAAGCCTATATGCAGCAACCAAGACCCAGCACAGCCAAAACTAAATAAAGCTATAAGAAAGAGAAAATACAATGAGATAACTTTCACATGACAAGGTTGATAAAGATTAACAAGCACTGGTAAAAATATGGGGAAATAAGAATTCTTACACATTATAGGAGTGTAAATTATTACAAATTTGGCAATATCATTGTGAAGTTGATAAGTACAGTCAGTATCTGACCCACCAACTTCACAGCCAGATTTACATATAACTGTACACACACACACACACACACACCCCTTATAACTACACCTCAAGGAGATATGGATAAGGAAGATTAATAGACCATGGTTTAAAACAGTAAATAATTGGAACTAATATAAGTAGCATTGCATCTTATAAGTGATTATCAGAGAAGTAAACTGGTGGATTCAATCCATCAAAATTAAAAAATGTGCTCTAGGACTTCCCTGGTGGTGCAGTGGATAAGAATCTGCCTGCTGATGCAGGAGACATAGATTCAATCCTTGGTCCAGGAGGATCCCACATGCCGTGGAGCAACTAAGCCAGTGCACCACAATGCGAGCCTGCGCTCTACAGCTCACGAGCCACAACTACCAAGCCTGTGTGTTGCAAATACTGAGGCTGTGTGCCGCAATTACTGAAGCCCACGTGCCTAAAGCCTGTGTTCCAAACAAGAGAAGCCCATGCACCTCAATGAACAGTATTCCCTACTCACTGCAACTAAAGAAAGCCTGTGCAAAGCAACAAAGACCCAGAGCAGCCCCTCCAAAAATTAAATAAATAGAATAAAAGAATTTTCTCTACATGTGTTAATGTGGATAGGTCTTAAAAGATACAATGTTGAATAAAAAAATTGAAAAAAAAATTGCAGGATACCTGGAGTATCCCCTTCATGGATCACTACCTTGTCATGGCCAAGGGGCTTGTGTAACTCAGTGAAGCCATGAGCCAAGCCATGCAGGGCTACCCAAGATGGTCAGGTCACAGTGGAGAGTTCTGACAAAATGTGGTCCACTGGAGGAGGAAATGGCAAACCATTCCAGTATTCTTGGGGTGAGAACCCCATGAACAGTATAAAAAGGCAAAAAGATATGAGACCAGAAAATGAACCCCCCCAGGTCAGATGGTGTCCAATATGCTACTGGGAAAGAGCAGAGGGCAATTACTAATAGCTCCAGAAAGAGTGAAGAGGCTAAGTCAAAGCAGAAATAACACCCAGTTGTGGATGTGTTCAGTGGTGAAAGTAAAGTCTGATACTGTAAAGAACAATACTGCATAGGAACCTGGAATGTTAGATCCATGAATCAGGTAAATTGGATGTGGTCAAGCAGGAAATGACAAGGATGAACATCTACATCTTAGGAATCAGTGAACTAAAATGGATGGGAAAGGGTGAGTTTAATTCAGATGACCATTATATCTACTACTTTAGGCAAGAATCCCATAGAAGAAATGGAGTACCCCTCATAGTCAACAAGAGTCCAAAATGCAGTACTTAGGTGCAACCTCAAAAATGACAGGATGATCTCAGTTCATTTCTAAGGCAAAACATTCAACACCACAGTAATCCAAGTCTATGCCTCAACCACTGATGCCGAAGAAGCTGAAGTTGATGAGTTCTATGAAGACCTAAAAGACCTTCTAGAATACTAAAAAAAAAAAAAAAAAGATGTCCTTTTCATCATAGGGGATTGAGATGCACGAGTAGGAAGTCAAGAGACACCCAGAATAACAGGCAAGCTTGGCCTTGGAGTACAAAATGAAGCAGGGCAAAGGCTAACAGTTTTGCAAAGAGAACACACTGGTCATAGCAAACACCCTTTTCCAACAACATAAGAGGTGACTTTACACATGGACACCACCAAATGGTCAATACCAAAATCAGATTGATTACATTCTTTGCAGCTGAAGAAGAAGAACCTCAATACAGTCAGGAAACACAAGACCCGGAGCTTAGTGTGGCTCAGAACATCCGTTCCTTATAACATAACTCAGGTTTAAACTAAAGAAAGTGGGGAAAAACACTAGACCATTCAGGTATGACCTAAATCAAATCCCTGATGATTATACAGTAGAAGTGACAAATAGATTCAAGGGATTAGATTTGATAGACAGACTGCTTGAAAAACTATGGGCAGAGGTTCATAACATTTTACAGGAGGCAGTGACCAAACCGTCCCAAATAAAAAGAAATGCAAGACGGTAAAGTGGTTTGTCTGAGGAGACTTTACAAATAGCTGAGCAAAGAAGCGAAGCAAAAGCAAGAGAGAAAGGGAAAGATATACACAACTGAATACAGAGTTCTAAAGAACAGTAAGAAGAGATAAGAAGACCTTCTTCAATGAACGATGCAAAGAAATAGACGAAAACAACAGAATGGGAAAGACTATCTCATCAAGAAAATTGGAGATATCAAGGGAACATTTTATTCAAGGATGGGCAGGATGAAGGACAGAAACAGTAAAGCCTTACCAGAGGTAGAAAAGATTACGAAGAGGTGGCAAGAATACACAGAAGAACTGTACAGAAAAGGTCTTGATGACCCAGATAAACACAATGGTGTAGTCACTCACCTATAGCCAGACATCCTAGAGTGTGAAGTCAGGTGGACCTTAGGAAGCATTACCACCAATAAAGCTAGTGGAAGAGATGGAATTTCAGCTGAGCTATTTAAAATACTAAAACACGATGGTGTTAAAGTGCTGCACTCAATATGTCAGTAAATTTGGGAAACCCAGCAGTGGCCACAGGACTGGAAAAAGTCAATTTTCATCCCAATTCCAAAGGACGGCAGTGCTAAAGAACGGTCAAACTACCGGACAATTGGGCTCACTTCCCATGCTAGTAAAGCGTGAAAGTTGCTTAGTCATGTCCTACTGCAGGTGGATTCCTTACTATCTGAACCACCAGGGGAGCACCCCCACCCCCATGCTAGTAAGGTTATGCTCAAAATCCTTTTAAGCTAGGCTTCAGCAGTACTTGAATCAACAACTTCCAGATGTACAAGCTGGATTTAGAAAAGGCAAAAGAACCAGAGATCAAATTGCTAACACTCGTTGGATCACAGAGAAAGCAAGGGAATTCCTGAAAAACATCTACTTCTGTTTCATTGACTACATGAAAGCCGTTGACTGGGTGGATCACAACAAATGTGGAAAATTCTTCAAGATATGGGAATACCAGACCATCTTACCTGTCTTCTGAGAAGTCTGTATGTGGTTCAAGAAGCAAAATAGTTAGAACCTTACATGTTGCACCTGACTGCCTCAAAATTGGGAAAGGAGTATATGTACCACAGCTTCCTTATCCATTCATCTGCTGATGGGCATCTAGGTTGCTTCCATGTCCTGGCTATTATAAACAGTGCTGCGATGAACATTGGGGTGCATGTGTCTCTTTCAGATCTGGTTTCCTCAGTGTGTATGCCCAGAAGTGGTATTGCTGGGTCATATGGCAGTTCTATTTCCAGTTTTTAAGGAATCTCCACACTGTGGTACATATACACCATGGAATATTACTCAGCCATCAAAAAGAATTCATTTGAACCAGTCCTAATGAGATGGATGAAACTGGAGCCCCTTATACAGAGTGAAGTAAGCCAGAAAGATAAAGAACATTACAGCATACTAACACATATATATGGAATTTAGAAAGATGGTAACGATAACCCTATATGCAAAACAGAAAAAGAGACACAGAAATACAGAACAGACTTTTGAACTCTGTGGGAGAAGGTGAGGGTGGGATGTTTCAAAAGAACAGCATGTATACTATCTATGGTGAAACAGATCACCAGCCCAGGTGGGATGCATGAGACAAGTGCTCGGGCCTGGTGCACTGGGAAGACCCAGAGGAATCGGGTGGAGAGGGAGGTGGGAGGGGGGATCGGGATGGGGAATAAGTGTAAATCTATGGCTGATTCATATCAATGTATGACAAAACCCACTGAAATGTTGTGAAGTAATTAGCCTCCAACTAATAAAAAAATTAAAAAAAAAAAAAAATTGGGAAAGGAGCACGGCAGTGCTGTATATTGCCACCCTGTTTATTTAACTTACATGCAAAGTACATCATGTGAAATGTCAGGCTGGATGAGTTACAAGCAGGAATCAAGATTGCTGAGAGAAATATCAACAAACTCAGATATGCAGATGATACCATTCTAATGGCAGAAAGCAAAGAGGAACTAAAGAGCCTCTTGAGGAGGGTGAAGGAGAAAAATGAAAAAGCTGGCTTGAAACTCAACATTAAGAAAACTAAGATCATGGCACCCAGTCCTACCACTCCATTGCAAATAAAGGGGAAAAAGTGGAAGCAGTGACAGATCTCCAAAATCACTGAGGATGGTGACTGCAGTCATGAAATTAGAAGACGGTTGCTTCTTGGAAGGAAGGCTATGACAAATCTAGACAGCATATTAAAAAGCAGAGACATCACTTTGCCGACAAAAGGTCCATATAGTCAAAGCTATGGTTTTACCAGTAGTCATGTACAGATGTGAGAGCTGGACAATAAGGAAGATTTAATGCCAAAAAAATTGATGCTTTTGAATTGTAGTGTTGGAGAAGACTCTTGAGAGTCTCTTGGACAGCAAGGAGATCAAATCAGTCAATCCTAAGGGAAATCAACCCTAAATACTCACTGGAAGAACTGATGCTGAAGCTCCAATCCTTTGGCTTCCTGATGTGAAGAGCTGACTCACTGGAAAAGACCCTGATGCAAGGAAAGATCGAAGGCAAAAGAAGAAGGTGGCAGAGGATTAGATGGTTGGATGGCATCACCAACTTGATGGACATGAACTTGAGCGAACTCCAGGAGATGGTTAGGGACAGGGAGGCCTGGCATGCTGCAGTCCATGGGGTCACAAAGAACTGAATACGACTTAGTGACTAAACAACAACAACACCTGGAGTATGAGCCTAGTTATATAAATTTTTAAATTGAGAGAACTGTGTATACATAGTAAAACATGGAGGTGAACAATACATAGCTGATTTAAAGTAGTTATAAGGGAAGGGAAAGAAATAGAATGGAAGAGGAATATAAAGAGATCCTTTAGAGAACAAACTTGTGGTTACTAGAGGAAGGGTGGGGGGAGGGATAGTTAAGGAGTCTGGGATGGACACGTACACACTGCTATATTTAAAATGGGTAACTGACAAGGACCTACTGTATGAAAGTAAAAGTCGCTCAGTTGTGTCCCACTCTTGCAACCCCATGGACTATACAGTCCATGGAATTCTCCAAGCCAGAATACTGGAGTGGGTAGCCATTCCCTTCTCCAGGGGATCTTCTCAACCCAGGGATCGAACCCAGGTCTCCCGCATTGCAGGCAGATTCTTTACCAGCTGAGTCACCAGGAAGACCTAATGTATATAGCACAGTAGAAATGGGACTGTACTCAATGTTATGTGCCAGCCTGGATGGGAGGGGAGTTTGGGGGAGAATGGATACATGTATACATATGGCTGAGTTCTTGCGATGTTCATCTGAAACTATCACAGCTCTGTTAACTGGCTATAACCCAATATATAATAAAAAGTTTTTAAAAAAGAGGTCTTTATAATTCTACTATTTTTTTAAAACCTGAAGTAAATATTCAAAATGTTAATAAACATTTTAAAAACAATGTTGAGTGCTCCAGTGTTTTTGTATTATCACCCATTTCTTTCTGTATATTAGAAATATTTATAACATTAAAAAGTGAATAAACGTTTGATGTATAAGCTTCCATGAACAATGAAGTTTGTTGCAGCATTGTTCTTAGAAGTAGGACCAACACTGGTGACCACCGATAGAACAGTAGCTGAAGAAATCACTGTACATTCATATCATGTTCTTCCCTCATCTGTGGATTACAACAGACAGAATCGAGCTTTTGTTTAACTATTAAAAATAATGTGACATTAATTTAGTATCTCTCATTGTTGAAGTAATGAAAAATGGGGTCCTATGATAAATAGTATTCCAAAACTGGTCGTGTAATATTTCATCATATACAAGCAGGTGACATCATAGGTGAAGGCTTGCCCACTTGCCTCATCCTGTTTATTAATTGTACATTTTCTTCCCTCTGCCCTTTCTATGTCTTTGGAGTGTACAGTTGGAGAGTCATTTACCAACTTCCAATTTTTCTGTGGTTACAGCTGGAACCTCCAGGTCACATCATTTTGCAGGAGAATAAATTATGACACCAGGGTCTTTGGTTTGATTTCTAATTAAACAGAAAGGCCCTTAATAACTAACTCATTAATTTATGGGGGTGCCAAATGTCAGAAAGCACTTTGGGATTTCAGAGTTCTTCTTCCCTATCACCAAGGGAAGAGTCACTCCATCAACTTGTTACCTCTATGCCCACAGCCCCTTTCTCCAAGAGTTCAGTTAACCTCTTGTCACCATACTCCTGTACTCCTAGGTGATGCCAGGCAGGAGATTAAGATACAGACATTCTTAAAGCATTTCTGCTGAGAATCCAGGGCACTGCAGAAATAGTAGATAGTGTGTGTAGAAAAAGACTAATAATAGATAATGGCTAACAAGGGGTCCTGCATCTCTAGGAACCTCTGTGCTATCTCCATGAAGTCAGTTCTCTACAAATACAGCCCATGGAGACTGTTGCTTTATCACAGAGGGCTATACCATCATTTGAAGGATTCAGTAACATTCACATAGTTCCTTAAAGACATACGGCTCTCTCTCAACTCTTCATTTGGCTGATATTTTAAGAGCTACTTCTATACTCTGGATATGTAGTCCACTGATGTCCTACAGCTGTGAAAGGATCACTCACATACCATGCCAAGGCCTTCCAAAGCTCTTGTCATCCAGAAATAAAATTCCATTTCTTAGGAGGAAAATGAAAGTTGGGTTTTTTGTTTTTTTTTTTTAATAATGCTGAGTTTCTTCTCACTATAGTAGATTGGATCAAAATCTCACAAAGGAGCACAGAGACAAAGGGAAGTGATCTGAGGCTTCCTGGTGAAAGGAGGTCACGTTTTTCTCCTTTTCTCCTCTTCCCTGTCAACACCTCTGCAGGAAGTGTGCCTTCAGAAAGGCAACTGCACACACAGGCTTCTCCAGCCTGGGAAACAGGACTCAGATTGATAACTACCACCAGCACACTGGCCATTTGCAAACGGTTCCCATGTGAATGTTTAAAAGCTTTTTTTTTTTTTTTTTTGGACCAATTGAGGACAAAGGAAATGCCCGTTTCTGTGTTGGATGAAAACAAGTTAGTGACTTTAACTGCTTCCCCTTCAGTGGCTAGCTGATTTCCAAGATCTTCTTTACGGGAATGGTTCGGATGCCAGGGCATTTTTCCTGTGATGCTGACACAGACAGACAGTAGAGTACTAGAGTCACGCTAGGGGTAGCTGGGGGGCATGGACTTTGCACAGAGACCTGTACAACCCACAATCCAGTTCCCAGAGACAGAAAAACATTAGATGTCAAATGTGGCATATTAAAGAAGAAAGTGATTTTGTTTTAGATTATGTCTAATACATAGCACTAATGCCCACCCAAACATTAAAATCAACCCTCAAATGGAACGCATTTGCTGTTTTTTAAGATGCATTTTTAAACCTCCACCCTGTAATACCTCTGGCCTTTTATACAGCCCATAAGCCAAGACTATATGTTCTTCTCATCAGGATTCACTTGAGATGGCCTGTAACCTTTCTGGTGAGGAAGCACGACTTCTTTTTCTCAGGCTTTTAGATAACTCTCCTAAAAGATCACAGTGATGGGTCTGGTCTGGGACTGGGGAGCGTTGTCCACAAAGGATGAAGAAAGTGGATGTTCGGGCACTTGCACATTCCAGGTTAAAATGCCCCTGTGACAGGAGCTGAGACTTTTGTGAATTAGATTTTCACTTCAGGATCACCTTATAGCCTAGAATCCCACAGGGCCTTCGTGTTTTTATTAGTTTGCTTCTCCTTCAAATTCTCTTAGGAGCTTAAAACACATCAGTGTTTTCTGATAGACCTGTTTTACATCCTACTTGATTGTACTTGGAGAGTTATGGAAAGCCAGGGGTTAGGGGCCTGAAGATGGGGAGGAAGGGTCAAGATTCCCTGGAGGTCATTCTCATGGCTGCTGTAGGGACTTTATCTGCACATCACCGTTCTCAGGGCTACCTCCATTTCTTACAGTCCTTGTGCTTTCCCACTATTCATAACAATGGCACTATTTAGGCATTGGCCACTTTTGCTAGCCTTGATGTAACTAACTCATAACTCAACTGCCCAGACTGATATAAATTTGTCATTTTCTTTATTCAGCAATTTTGTGTGGGGGTGGAGGAAAAAGGATCCTCTCTAGAAAGTGAACAGACTATTACCATTGATGTCCCTGGCACACCCTGGCATTACTTGTTTACAGATAAGTACAAACTGAATTTCCAACAATAAAAAGTATTTAAGCAGCTTATTCTGAACTTGAACAACAAAAGTTAATTGCATACTCTTGAACTTCTTCTTCCCAATTCCTCTAATTTATCTAAACTTTGTAGAGAAATTCGATACTATGATGTGTTCTGCTAGAAAGCTTTAGTGCTCCAGACCTTCAGGAGTACTTTTAAAAATTAAATTAAGTCAGCATACTTCATTCCATTATTCTTAGACTCCCCAACCAGGAGGGTGGTGGTGGGGAGCCTGGTATGGGGTCCTCAAAACACAAGAAACCAATGGAAACTGTCCTGTTGATTAAAACAGGCAGAGATACCTGAGACTTCTTTTAAACATTGTATTGAAATCATGGTATCAGCTTCACATGACTTTAAATAATTTTAAATATTTACCTTTAAAAAAAAAATAAAACTAGCAGTAAAAATCTACTACGTGGTTTTCCTCTAATTATACTCCCACTCCTCTATTGTCTTTTTTATTATTATTTCTTTGGCTGTTCCACATCGTAGTTACAGCAGTTTTTGTCTAGCCATCAAAGAAACATGTGGTCTTGCATTATTGCTTTTTGTTGACTGCTGCTCTCACGTGGCCTAATTGGGAACAGTATGTGTTGGAATTAATCATTTGGTTTTCCTGAAGGAGCTCATAATAGAGGACTCCCTTCCAATCCCACCATATATACAACATCACCTTCTTTGGATGAAGACCCGCCTTTGGTATGGCTGGTAGTGGTTCACTTCGCTTGCCCCATAATCTCTTCTATTCCACATTATTATAAAGTGTCCACTTTACAATTTGGTTTCAAAACAGAACATCTTACCATCCAGAAGGTACACCCCCACCCCACCCCCACCACCAAACTTACATGGAACCTAAACATCACAGCAATTAACATAACTAAGCTGTTGCAAATGATTTTCAATGCTTGGATATTTTCAGTATGTCAGCTATCTCCCCTGTCATATGACGTTGATTGTTCTCAATGTCTCAATTTGATCACTATTAACTTTATTGGTCTACCAGACCAAGCATCATCCAGCAAGAAATCTCCAGCACAAAACTCTGCAAACTACTTTTGACACGTCTGATCAGTCATGGCACTTTCTCCATTCACTGCACAAATCTTTGTGTTTCAGCTGTGTTTTGACCTTTCTTGAAATAATAAAGCATAATATGCTGAAAACATTGCTTTTTTTCTTTCACTTTCAACATTAAAATGGCTACACACAAATTCATCAATTTCAATGTCTTTTAAAAGTGCACACTGATATGACAGCTGCCACAATACAATCTAAAAAAATTTTTTGAATGAAGTTAAAGACAATTAAGTGCTATTGGAGCCATCTTACAAAAAAAAATGAATGAACCTTTTGGCCAAGATATATAACACACAAGGTTTTTGTGAAGATTAAATGAGATTTCAAAGAAAGTGTTTCTCAGAGTGCTACAGGCATTACAATCAAAGGAGTAGATAAGCATGGGCTGCCCATGTAACTAACATTGGGAAGGTATTTGGAGTCAAGCATCCTAGAGCATACTAAGAATTAAACATTAAACTTTAGATACTCTTTGAAATTAGCACTATTATCATTGCTAAATATTTAATTCTTACTGTTCTCTAGGGGACCAAACTCTGGAGCACATTGATTTGGATATTCACTGATTACTTGAATCCCAAACTAAAGTACATATATAATAAAAATATCTCATATGAACTATTATGTATATTATGGGTAGTAGTGGTTACACAAGTATACATGTATTTAAGTTCATAGAACTACATACAAACATTTAAAAAGTAAAGTTCACTATGTGATAAGTAAAAATAAATATTTTAAAAAATGATTTATTCAGCTGTGCAGGGTCTTAGCTGCAGTATACAGGCTCTTCGATCTTTGTTCTGGCATGCAGGATCTTTAGTTGTGGTATGTAAACTCCCAGCTGTGACATGTGGGATCTACTTCCCCAACTAGGGATTGGATCCAGGCCCCCAGTATTGGGAGCTCAAAGTCTTAGCCGCTGGACCACCAGGGAAATCCCAAGTGTGATGATTTTTAATAAAACA
The DNA here is from genome assembly GCF_019320065.1 of Cervus canadensis. Lineage (NCBI taxonomy): Eukaryota > Metazoa > Chordata > Mammalia > Artiodactyla > Cervidae > Cervus > Cervus canadensis. The sequence goes on from NC_057386.1 coordinate 87,062,623, forward strand.
AAAATTTTAACCCAATGGTAAAAGAAAAAAAAAAAACAACCAAAAAAAACAAAAAAACAAAAAACCCTCATAAACATAACAGAACAGTCACTCTATGAAAGGTACTTAAGAGACTACACTTTCTCAATAACATGGATACCAGGTTCAAACTGGCCCAGAGGAGAGGCTGTCAGCCAGCCTCACTCCTCTGGAAATGATGCAGACTTACTACACTGAGGGTTTTGTGTATGGAGGATGCTTTCTGACCTGAATTTTTCCTGCTACAAAGGGTCTATGATTGATAAAACAAACACAACCAAAACATTAGAATCCATGGAAATTTATCAAAACTACTGCTCCCAACAATTCTTTGTGCTAAGTCACTTCAGTTGTGTTCGACTCTTTGCAACCCTATGGACTGTAGTCTGCCAGGCTCCTCGGTCCATGGGATTCTCCAGCAAGAACACTGGAGACAGTGGCCATGCTCTCCCGCAGGGGATCTTACCAACCCAGGAATTGATCCTGCATCTCTTACGTCTCTTGCATTGGCAGATGGGTTCTTTACCACTAATGCCACCTGGGAAGTCCCAAATTCTTTAACTCTTTTCAAACAATATCTTATAATCTTTGTGTTTACTTCTTAGAACCCTTGGTCTTCAATTCAACTTTGAGCTTTGCACTGTCCCTACTTAATGCATAAAGAATATTTTGGAATTTTAATAGAGTCATAAGGTGTCAAACTCACGAGATTAGTTCTTCTGAATCAAGAAGCAATAGATAATTTGAACAGACCAATCACTAGAAGTAAAGTAGAATTCATAATTTTAAAAACTCCCTGCAAACAAAAGTCCAGAACCAGATGACTTCACTGGGGAATTCTACCAAACACAAAGCAGAATTTATATAAACTCTTCTCCACTCTTTCAAAAGATTGAAGAGGAGGGAACACTCCAGAAGTCATTCTATGAAGCCTCCATCATCCTGATACCAAAACCAGACTAATGAAAAAGAAAATTACAGGCAAATTTCTTTGATGAATATAGACGCAAAAATTCTCAACAAATTATTGGCAAACTGAATCCAACAACACATAAAAAAGTTCATACACTATGATCAAGTTGGATTCATCCCAGGGTCATAAGGATGGTTCAACATATGCAAATTATTCAATGTGATATACCACATCAACAAAAGGAAAGACAAAATCACATGATCATCTCAATAGATGCAGAAAAGGATTTGATAAAATTGAATATTCATTCATAATAAAAATTCTCACTAAAGTGGGTATAGAGGGAACATATCTCAACATGATAAAATCTATTTATGAGAAAACCACAGCCAACAAATTACTCAATGGTGAAAAGCTGAAAGCCTTCTCACTGAGATCTGGAACAAGACAAGGATGCCTACTCTCACCACTTGTATTCAACATAGTATTAGAAGTCCTAGTTGCAGCAATGAAACAAGAAAAAAAAGTAAAAGGCATCTAGATCAGAAGGAAAGAGGTAAAATTGTCATCATATGCAGATGACATGATACTCTACCTAGAAAACCCTAAAGAGTCCACGTAGGGCTTCCCTTGTGGTCCAGTGGTTAAGAATATGCCTTACAATGCAGAGGACACCAGTTTGATTCCTGGTCTAGGAAGATCCCACATGCTGCAGGGCAACTAAGCCTGTGTGCCACAACTACTGAGCCCTCATGCCCCAGAGCCTGTGCTCTGTCTGCAACAAGAGAAGCCACCACAATGATAAGCCCATGAACTGCAACTAGAGAAAGTTGCTCACTTGATGAAAATAGAGAAAGTTTATGCATAGCAACAAAGACCCAGGACAGCCAATAAATAAATAAATAAATAATACATATAAATATTTTTTATAAAACTCCACACGAAAACTACTAGAACTGATAAATGAAATCAGCAAGGTAGTGGGATACAAAATTAACATATAGAAATTGATTGCATTAAATATCTCTTAAAATTGCATCAAATAATTAAATACTTAGGAATAAACCTGACCAGGGAGGTAAAAGATCTATATATCAAGAACTACAAAACACTGATAAGGGAAACTGCAGATGATTCAAAGAAGTAGAACAATATATCATGTTCTTGAATTGGAATAATTTAAAGTGGCCATACTACCCAAAGCAACATACAGATTTAACACAATCCCTCTCAAATTACCCATGGCATTTTCCACAGAATTAGAACAAATAATACTAAAATTTATATAGAACCATAAAAGACTCAGAGTTGCCAAAGCAATACTTAGGAAAAAGAACAAAACTGCAGGCATAACACTCTCAGACTTCAGACAAAACTACAAAGCTATAATAGTCAAAACATCTCCAACTAATAAAAATAAATGGAAAAAAAAAAAAAATCATGGTATTGGTCAAGGCAGACATATGGATCAGTGGAACAGAATAAAGAACCCAGAAATAAACCTACAATCAATTAACCTACAACAAAGGAAGCAAGAATATACAATGGAGGAAAAAACAATTTCTTCAGGAAGTGGTATTGGGAAAGTAGAACATACAAATCAATGAAATTAGACCACTCTATCACACCCTACACAAAAATAAAATTAAAGTGACTTAAAGACTTAAATATAAGACCATAAAACTCCTACAAGAGAACATAGGAAACTCTGACATAAATCATAGCAATGTTCTCTTAGGTCAGTCTCCCAAGGTAACAGAAATAAAAGCAAAAATAAATAATTGGAACCTAATCAAAATTATAGACTTTTGCACAGCAAAGGAAATTATAAACAAAATGAAAAGACAACCTATGCATTGGGAGAAAATATCTGCAAATGATGTAACTGACAAGGGCTAAATTTCCAACATATACAAACAGCTCATACAACTTAATAACAAAAACAAAAAACCAAAACAACCCATTCAAGAATCAACCTATGGCTGATTCTTGTTGATGTCTGACAGAAAACAACAAAATTCTGCAAAGTAATTATCTTTCAATTAAAAAATAAAGTGACCAAAAAAATGTGCAGAACACCTAAATAAACATTTTTCCAAAGAAGATATACAGATAACCAATAGTCACATAAAAAGATGTTCAACTTTGCTTTTTAATTATTGTGTGTGTGCTTAGTCACTCAGTTGTGTCAACTCTTTGTGACCCTAAGGACTATAGCCCACCAGGCTCCTTGGTCCAAAAAATACTTGAGTGGGTTGCCATTTCCTTCTCCAGGGGATCTTCCCAAACCAGGGATTGAACCCAGGTCTCCTGCATTGCAGACAGATTCTTTACCATCTGGGTCACCAGGGAAGCTAATTATTGATGAAATGCAAATCAAAAGTACAATGAGATACCACCTCACAGTGGTCAGAATGGCCATCATTAAACAGTCTACAAATGATAAGGCTGGAGACAATGTAGAGAAAAGGGAACCTCCCTACATTGTTGATGGGAATATAAATTGGTACAGGCACTATGGAGAACAGTATGGAGGTTCCTTTAGAAACTAGAGTTGCCATATAATCCAGCAATCCCACTCCTGTGCATATATCTGGAAAAACTCTAATTTGAAAAGATATATGCACTCCAATGTTCATAGCAGCATTATTTACAACAGCCAAGACATATAAGCAACCTAAGTATCCATCAACAGATGAATAAAGAAGATGTAGTATATATACATAATGGAATAGTACTCAGCCATAAAAAGAATGAGATAATATTTGCAGCAACGTGGATGGATTTAGAGATTATCATACTAAGTAAAGTAAGTCAGAAAGAGAAAGATAAATATTTTATCACATACATAGAATCTAAAATATGATACAAATGAACTATTTACAAAACAGAAGTAAACTCACAGACATAGAAAACAAACTTATGGTCACCAAAGGGGAAAGAGGGTGGAGGAGGGATAAATTAGGAGTCTGGAATTAGTAGATAGTTGCTCAGTTGTGTCCAACTCTTTGTGACCCCGTGGACTATAGCCCATCAGGCTCCTCTACTCACGGGGATTCTCCAGGCAAGAATATTGGAGTGGGTTGCCATGCCCTTCTCTATGAGATCTTCCCAACCCAGGGATCAAACCAGGTCTCCTGCATTGCAGGCAGATTCTTTACCTACTAAGCCACCAGGGAAGCCCAGATAGAAACTGCTGCTGCTGCTGTTGCTAAGTCGCTTCAGTCGTGTCCAACTCTGTGCGACCCCATAGTCAGCAGCCACCAGGCTCCCCGTCCCTGGGATTCTTCAGGCAAGAACACTGGAGTAGGTTGCCATTTCCTTCTCCAATGCATGAAAGTGAAAAGTGAAAGTGAAGTCGCTCAGTGGTGTCTGACTCTTAGCAACCCCATGGACTGCAGCCTACCAGGCTCCTCCGTCCATGGGATTTTCCAGGCAAGGGTACTGGAGTGGGTTGCCGGTAGATACAAACTACTATGTAAAAAAATAAACAAGGTCCTACTGTGTAGCACAGGAAACTATATTCAATATTCTGCAATAAACCATAAAATAAAAGAATATGAAAAAGAATATATAAAATATATAATCAACAAGGACTCACTGTACAGCATAGGGAACTCTACTCAATATTCTATAATAACTTACATGGGGAAAGAATCTGAAAAAGAATGAATATACATGTACATATAACTGAATCACTTTGCTGTACACTGAAAGTAACACAACACTGTAAATCAACTATACTCCAACATAGAATAAAAGTTACATTAAAAAAGACTGAAAAAAATATATGTATATATATGTATGTTTGTGCATATATATATATAACTGAATCACTCTGCTGTACACTAGAATCTAACACAACATTGAAAATCAATTACGACTCAAAAAACAAAAACAAAACCCAGAGTTTTTGTTTTTGTTCCTTTGTTAGGGTGGAAGGATGGTTATTTCTTATTTTGTACTTATTCTGTCCCCAGCAAGATTTTCTTTGCTCACATCTCACACAGAGTATACGTACTTTAGTGATTTGGTTGTATGGTAAACACAGCAGAGAACCTAAGAGAGTCACCAACAGGGAGGCAGAAAAAAGCATTACAAGGAAGCACTAAAAATGATTCAAATACTGTGGTGTCTGAATTTCTGGGGGAGCAGGGCACTGGCAAAAGTGCTGGGAATACTAACTTGGGAAAACTAGCTTAGTATATAGCTAATAAGAAAAGAAGTATCTTCTTTAAAAGTTTTGACCATTTTATGAGGAAGCTATAAAACACAAGTTCTTAAAATCATGCCAGCAAAAAGTATATCCTTTTATTTATATGGGGCATTAATCTGAACTGGGCCTTATGAGCCTGGCCCCAGACTGTAGTCACTTAGATTAAGCTGTTGCTGACTCCTCTGCAAGAAAACATTGATTTTTAGTAGGGATTAGGAGCAAGGAGAATCACTGGGGCAGCAGGTTATCACAGTGATTCCTAAATGGGAATCAGCCCATAAAAGCCTTGAAAAGTATGAGATCTGTTGTCTCTCACACCAACAAGTGATACCTATAAGTAGGACCAGCGAGGCAACCTGGATCCACAAACAGCTGGCTCACTTATGTTAGTCATGACGGTCCAATGGGAGAAACCACAGACAGATCTGCCCCAAAAACTCCAGAGTACATAGGTTCATTGCATCCTCTTTCATCCCTAACCCAGCTATTTCACTTTGTTCTCTGTTACTATCTCAACTAAACCCATTTCTTTCCTCTCTTGTGTTAAGAATGGAAAACTTGATCATCTCTTCCTATTCATCATTAAGTATTTTTCCAGGTGTCTTGCTGACCAATTCATATTTGCTTGCTTCTATTGATTTAATGAAGTCTATTTATACCAACAAAATCTAACTATGAATGACCACACAATTATACCCTTTTACATATGGAGAATGTAAAAGAATAATTTTCTACTCACATTAATTTGTTAATTAGAATTTATTTCTATTTTAACAAGTTTTCCTAATCTCAAATATAATCCAATATATATATGTATATAATATATCTAAATATATATCAGTCATATAAACATGATAGTTTTAATATGAACTGGAAACTAATAATGCCCAATGATGTTATTTATTTACCTTCTCAATACTACTGAATTTCTGTGTAAGAGTTTCTATAAAAGTTCACTAACTGTTAATATGTATATGATTTAATTTCCCAAATACATTTGAATTTCATAGCTTATCATTTCATACCAGAAAAATACTCAGCCAATATTTTTGCCTACTCTTCCTATGAAGATTTCACTTATCTTAGAAATAATTAATACAGAATGACTATAAATAGTATGTTTAGTTTATAAATTTCCTCAAAATTCTATGGACTTTGATCTGTTAGACTTTAAAATGCCGTAAAAGCACTGTAAAAATACACTCAGGCTGGAATTTTTTTAATCAAAATTTTACTCCATTATCAGGAGGAATAATTATTCAGAAGCCTGTAGATTAGTCATGTCTTAAGAAGCTAGATCATTCGGTCCTGCGTCTTAGCCAACTGTCCAAGGTCAGCAAAATGCTATGGCATGTTCTGTTTGATGGCCCCAGGCAGGAAGCCATGGCATTCTCACTATTAATATCTCTTGACCTTTCGACTTACAAATAGAAGCATCCCTGTGGCCATTATTTTTTTCTGTATATCCCTGAAAAACCAAGGATCTAGAGCTTAAGAAATATTTAATCAGTTTTTGCATAATCTTGGGCTTTTCTGTAATGAATGGACTATGTATTCATTTCATGAAATTTTCTTAAGCACCAATTATGCACAAGTAGCCATGCTAAGTGTCAGGAAAACAAAGGTACATGAATCAGGATGTGCCCTCAAGAGCCTATGCTCTAACTGGAGAGAATGAATACAACAAAATATTACAGAGTAGTGAAAAAGTAGAAAATACCACAGAAGAAAAGCAGACAAGATGGTTTGGGGGCTCAGAAAAGAGAGATTATTGGATTTTATGGGTTGACAGTGGAAGGGAGGGAATTTATGATTAATCTGAGAAGAAGGTGGCATTTGAACTTGCCCTTGATGGACAGAATTTAAGCAAGTGGAAAGGAGACATAATTGTGGACATTATAGATTGAGGGAACAGCATTATTAAGAGCATGGAGATCAGAAAATACGGGATAATAAAACAGTTTCAAGTAGTTCAGTTTGGCCGGAGAACAGTGTGTATAAATGAAAAATTGTGGAAAATAAAGTTGGAAAATTAGTTTGAGAGCAAACCTAGAGGGCCTTTAATGGCAGATGATGGAATATGGGCTCTATTTTACAAACAATGGGGCCCACAGCAGGAGAATGCCACATTCAACATATGCTTGCAGGGTGTGTTGGACTGACATGGGAAGGGGAGTGCCTGGAAGTGAGAATACCGATTCTTGGATCTCTTTTACAACAATCCAAAAAGAAATAGCCTAGATTCTCAGGGGGAAAAAAAACAGCCTGAAACAAGGATTTAGAGGGCTGATGCTTTATTTGGGAAGTATACACCCAGGCTAGCAAGGCTAAGGAAAAAGGAATGAAGGGAAGAATTTGAAGCAATGTAAAGTGGTGCCTGACAGGACTGGCTTCTGCTTTGTGAAAAACCATGAAGAGGCAGAGCAAGTCACTCAGCAGGTCTGACCTTTACCGTGTGAGACCTCTTGCAATGGGGTACAAGGAGAAAACATGCCTCTAATACTCTCTGGGAAGGAGAAAAGGGAGGGAGTTTATCTTCCCAGCTACTTCCCATTGCCTGGTTCTCCTTGGTCAAAATTTGCCCCACTGGAATTAATTCTCACATTTTCAAGTTACATCAAGTGACCTCCCCAACTACTAGGGGTGCTAGACCCCACAACCTGATGTGTGGTGTTTCATCCAAGTGTGGAAATAATAGGAAGAGCCAAAAACTCTAGGTGAGTGTTGGTTGGGGTGGGTATACATCTGCAGTTGAGAGGTGAGGAGTTAAGGGGGCTTCCAAGGCCTCTGGTCAGTCTCAGCCAGGGAGTGTGCCGGAAGAGGGAACAAGTGGGAGATGGTTGTTGAGTAGCTGAAGGTTCTAGAAGTGGGCAGTTATTTAAGAAGGTGCATGGCCGGTGTTGGTAATAACAATTTAAGAGAAAAGAAGAAGCATTTACACCACAGTTAAGGAATAATTGTTACAGTGGCAATCATGCTTCTTGGGCTAAATGTTTCACTTTGAACATTAGGAAATCACCTCCCTTTCCTCAAGTATGAAGCCTTAAGAACCAAAAACCATTAGCTTAAAAGATATTTCTGTCTATTATCTAAGTTAGTAGGATTTGAGTATCACATTTCTTTCATTCCAATTCTATGACCTGTCATCATAAAATTTTGGCATGTACAGCTCCAATCTTTGGAAAAGGGAATCAGAACTACGTAATACTTGATAAAGTAACATTTATCATTTGAGGATGGGACTATAAACACCAATCTGGACATAATGGAGCACATTTAGCCCTCTTGTTTGGAATCGTAAGGAAAATAAGGTTGCAAAGAATCCTCTGCCCTTAAGAAAAAATTCTCAGCTACAAATCACTTTTGAGTACCAGTGCTGAAATGCAAAAGTTTACCCTCAAGACTGAAAAGGGAAAGGAGAACTTTTTCCTACCTTTTTTTTTTTTTGCTTACCCTACCAAAAGCTGGTGCAAGCCAAATTTATCTTAATTGTTTTTTTTTTTTCCTTCCTTTTTTTCCCTAATCGAAAACAGGCGTGGTGCACTCAAAAAGGAATTAGAATTGTGGTCACACATTCCGGCCTCAAGTGGCTTCTGCCTCTGTGTAAAAAAAAAAAAATAGCCAGTAACAACTCACTTTGAAACAGTCTCCTCAACTTCAGAACACGGATAATGATACCTACCTGCCAACCTCAGGGACTGTTCTAAGAACTAAATGAGATAGAGCTCTGAAATGCTAAGGTGCTTTTCATATGAAGTTATTTTCCTTTCTAAATAGTTAAAGGCAGTTCTCTCTAACTGGGCAAAGTCAAAGCATAGATAGAACCTGACAAGCAAGACAGGCTCAAGGGCTGGAAAAAGAAGAAAATGCCTTAAATCTCTGCCTCACTCACAGTATGAAAAATGCCCAAACCACACTGTATCAGATAGGGTTAAGCTGAACCTAAGGTTTCAGGATTTTTAATGCCTTTCCAAGAGACTTAGCCAATCCTTCATCTACCAAAAGTCATGCTCCTACTATCTGTAGGTTTCCTCAAGGCTTTGAAGATTTCTCCAGCAGCACTGACTTGCTTTGTCTCTGATTCCAAATTTCAGCTTAAGCACTTATTAGATATATGACCTGGACCCTTTTGAACTCATTTGAGCTTCAGTTTCCTCATCTATAAATTGTGACTAAGAAGACCTAATTTTTAGAATTGTCATAAAGTTTAGAAAAAACATTTCTAATACTTCTAGCCTGCCTGATACACAGTAGCTAGTTGATAAATATCATCTATAATTATTTATTATTATGGTTATTTTTAGCATGATATAGTAGAAAGAACAACTGCTTTGAAATCAGACAATTCTGCTTTAAAATCAGCTGTCACTCACAAAGAGCATCATGCTGAACAATTTAAAACTTTTTGAAGTTGAGTTTTGAGATAATGATACAGAGTGTAATGGCAAGAATCTCAGAGGTATTATAGTGGATTAATGATCCTTCCCCCCAAATTATATATTCAAGCCCTAATCCCCAGAACCTGTGAGTGTGACCTTATTTTAAATAAGGGTCTGTGCAGATGTATTTAAATAAAGAATCTTATATCTTCCTGGATCACCTACGATAAGGACCCATAAAGATAATCCAGTGATAAGTATCCTTATAAGAGACAGGAGAGAAAACACAGAGATGGGAAAAAGAAATGTGACCACAGAGGCAGAGATTAGAGTGATGTGGCCAGAAGCTGAGATCAGAAGAGGCAAGTAAGGATTCATCACTAGAGCTTTTAACGCTTCCATTTGAGGGAGGATGGCCCTGCAGACACCTTGATTTCAGACTTCTAGGCTCCAGAACTGTGAAAGAAAAGTTTTTATTGTTTTAAATCACCAAGTTTGTGGTAATCAGATCTTTTTAACCTAGGACATTAATAAATATAGTGTCTAATGCAGAATATCTGGTATCATGCTGGCATTTGGCAGGTGCTCAGCAAATGGTCATTATATACTAGGTCCCTCACCTGTCCTCACCAATGCCTTAATAAGTAAATACCTGTATAAATCCATAGGTGGCCTTCTGAGAGTGTTGCCAGGGAGAAGAGAGAATAGTTAGCCTCAGCCCAAGGAAGACAGTAGGCTGACCAGAGTTTTGTTAACACCAGACTCTACCACAGGCAATTGACACCAGGGCTCTCCCACTTCATAAAAACACAGAGCCAGTGTCATTACACACTGAAGTTTGTTCTCCTAAAACTCTCACTGCCCCGAAGGTTTAGAATTTAAAAATAACAACAAATCTCTGTTCAAAGGAATGAACAATACACTTAAAGGTTCTTCTTGTAACAATAGCCTCCCTCGTCCTGAAGTGCTATAAAAATTCAGAGAGCAACTTCATCCAGTTGTGGAAGATGAAAGAACAACAACTAAAACAGGCAGTCAGACCAGGGCAGGGGAGCAGCCTGTTGTCCCTGGGCTGAAAATGGCCCTGAATGCTGAAAGACAGAAATGGCTCTAAAGAGGGGCAGATGAGCACTTATGACAGCCTCCTGCAGCCTGTGTTTCTAAGCTTAGTCTGCAGAATGAAGCAAGACTATTGACAAACGACCCCCAGGGGCTGCTATTGTAGGTGTGACTCTATTGGAGCCAAGTATCTGTCTCTGGTGGGCTCCAAAATTTACACACCACAGATGAGATGGAGCAGCCGTTGAACTTTTTTTTTTTTTAAAGTTTCTCTAACGGATTTTAACTTCCTCATGAATCATCATCCTGGAGGACAGCGATAATAGCAAACCCTTACTGTTGGTTGCTTTGTGTGCCAGGCACTCTTCCAAGGACATGAGATATATTAACCATTTAATCCTCACATATCCTAGGGGGTGGTGCTATTACGATCCCATTTAGCAGATGAGCAACCAAGGTCAGAGATTTAAGTTATTTGCCCAAGGGCACACAGCTTGCAAATAGAGCAGGTCATTTGGCTCTAGAGTTCATGCTCTTAGTCACTATGCTAAACTGTGAGAAATAAAATTAAATTTGCCATTAAAATAATCTTCTCTCTTCACCTCAGGTTTAAGAAGCCTCTTCCAGATAAAGTCTCTCTCTTTGGGGTAACTGCCCAGTCATGTCCTCATGTCTATAGGGAAGGGGCCCCTGTAGCCTGCTAGTGCCTGGCCACCTGGTAGACATCACTGCTGAGAGTGCAGCTGGGAAGTCCTGCAGTCTTATGCGTTAGTCTCTTTACCCAGCAGGCCTCTGTTACTGGCAGCATCTAGCGACTGGCTCACTCAAGCCATAAGAGTGTGCTCATGAGTGGCCAGCAGGGCACCTCTTCTGCAGCCCGTTGCCATGAAGGACAGTATGGAGGTGTGTCTGCTCCCCACCTCAACCATCCACTCCCTCAGCTTTATCTGGTCTCTTCAACCAGCTGAGCAGGCTCTTAGTCTTCTCTTGGCCCATCAGAAACTTAGCGAGCCTTGTACTGTCAACATCAGCTCCAATGAAAAGGAAAGGACTACCACTGTCCCTTCCTGACTCTCACCTAGCCATTTCCAAAACACCACCAGATGCCGCTCCAAGGGAGCTTACAGCTTTCCCAGTTTGCACTCAGGGAGGTTGAGATGTAAACATTATAACTCTAAAGCACAAAATATGTAACTCATTTTCTATTATGAATCTCAATTTGCTATAGGGCCCCATTCCCACTCAGTAGCTAGAGAGAGAATTTTTTAAAAATTTAAACCTCAGTCTTTTCTGCTTTTAGAAAAATCTCTATTGTACTCACTCTCTTTGAGGTAAATATTCAATCAATTCAAAGTTAAATCTCCTCTCAGTGATGATTCTTACAAATCCTTTAAGAGGGCTCTTCTTTCCCTCTTACTTCCCAAGATGGCCTCCAGGGAGGGACGGAAGTAGAAAGGAGGAACTCTGGTCTTCCAGCCAGCTGGTATTTTTGGTCTCGTCTAGTCTCTGAGTGCCCTCTGCTGGTGTCCATCAAGGTGTGGCTAGTCAAGGCGGGGTTAAGCTGGAACCCACTGCTGGATCCTGAGGTTCCTTCCTCATACCCTCCACGTTGGAGGTCTCCACCCTTTGTGACCTCCTTGTCTTGTTTCTAGGTCTCTTCAGATTCACGGTTTTATCAAAACCTCTATGTACTCCTTTCAGGTTCCGGCGGAACTCTTGGTTCACAAGCAACCACTGATTTGGAGGTGAAAGTAATTTGAGGCAGTGGTTAAACCCTCAGTGAGACAGGTTCTTCCAATAAACACAGTGGAAGAAATCTTTGGCCTTTCCTGGTGTGACACTGATGCATAGGAAAATATATACATATATTAGGTCATTCAGTTGACCAAGTGTATACATATATATGTGTGTGTGTGTATGTATTTCTCATATATATTTGGTCTTTATCCACAGTTACTGGCTCACAGATTCCCAAACCCTTGGAATTTCCTGACCTATAAGAGCAATGAGATATTTAGTCTCTCCTCCCCAGTTCCTGAAAAAGCTTCAGAGAAGGTGACTTTTGGATCCTACCCCAAGGTGGAGGCTGATTGTCAGGAGAACCAACCATTTGATTAAAAGGTTGGAACTTTCACTCCTACCCATTGATTTCCAGGCAAGGGAGGTTGAATCAAGCACTTCTGGCCAAGGATTTAGTCAATCATGATTATGCAATGAAGTCTCCATAAAAACTCAAAAGGATAGTTTTTTGACCCTTCTTGGAGAATCAGTGACTCTGCCATGCTGTGCCACCATATCAGAGGATAGAAGCCTCTTTGGGATCTCCTCTATGTATCTCTTTGGCTGGCTATTGATTCATATCTTTTAATATCTTTTTATAATAAATTGGTAATTTACTGAGTAACCAGGTTTCCCTGAGTTCTATGAGCTGTTCTGGCAGATTAATCAAACCCAAAGAGGGGGTCATGCAAACCTTTGATTTACAGTCATTAGGTCAGAAACACAGGTAATAATCTAGACACGTGACTGGCATCAGAAGTAGAGGGTGGTCTTATGGGACTGAGCCCTTTGCCTGTGGAGTTTGATTCGATCTCCAAGTAGATCATGTCAGAATCATGTTGGAATTGGGATTGGGAATGCTTTTCACTTGGGGGTAGCTTTGGAAGCATTTTTGCCACCCAGACTTCAACATCACAGGTGCCTCTAAGAATAATGCCATGGTATAGCTGGACAATTCTTATGGATGTGCTGTACATGGCTGATTTGTTCTTGTTGTGTAGCCTCTAAGCCTGGTTCTGTTCAGAAATTTCTGTGAAATATCTAATACTCTTAAATTAATCATTTTCTGCTTAGACTAACTCCAGTGGAGTCTGTTATCTGCAACTCAGAATCCCGAGCAATGCAGTAACCCTCTTTCTATTACATGTCTCCCCTTCCTTTCACAACATAAACAAAAGTAAAATCATGTTCATAGAATTCACATAAATTACTATAAATAATACTATAAAACTAGAGGGCTCTCTGTCTGGTCAAGGCTGTCTTAGTTTTAAAGAAGAGACATTTAACTTGTGCAATTTTTCTAAAACGAAAATTCATTAGAAGAATTCTAAGAGCTGTTGGTTAGTTAGTTCAGTCACTCAGTCGTGTACGACTCTTTGCGACCCCATGAATCGCAGCACGCCAGGCCTCCCTGTCCATCATCAACTCCCGGAGTTTACTCAAACTCATGCCCATCGAGTCGGTGATGCCATCCAGCCATCTTATCCTCTGTCATCCCCTTCTCCTGCCCCCAATCCTTCCCAGCATCAGGGTCTTTTCCAATGAGTCAACCCTTCGCATGAGGTGGCCAAAGTACTGGAGTGCTCTGGAAACTGGAAAACCCTCAGGAGACAAGGAAAAGTGTCTCTTTTTTTCCTATCTCCTTTATGCTTCTCCATGTACAGTGCCTGAGTTTATAGACCTAAGATTCAGCCACAAGTGCAGACTTTATATTTTTTTGGTGCCAATTCCAAATGCTTGAAACAAAGTTCAAGCCAAGAAGGGGTCAAGTTGTCTACCCTAATCCAATCAGTTAAGGCCAGAAGACTGCATAGCATAAATATATGGCTGTGGAGTGAAAAGGAGTATTAAAACATGAGGATAAGATAATAGACCCTTCAAACCATCATTCTCAGAGATCTGTTTAGAAAACTTACCAGAGTGCAGAATTCTAGGGTTCAATAACATTTGAGTGGTAGTCAGGGGTCTACAATATAGCTCAATGTATGTTGAAGCTGCCAAAGCCTCCCGAAGCCTTCCATGATACCTTTGGGAAACCTCTTGATGTGGAATTTTGCTAAAGCTATTAGAAACCAGTAGCTTTGCTATTAATGGCTGTGGTAGCCATTAACCTGATTTCTCATGAGCTTTTCCCATTCACACCCCCTTCTCCAATGTTGTTACTATAAAGTCCCTGTCATGCGCAGCTTATTTCAATGAAGTCCAAGCTCAAGGTGAAAACATCACATGATAGATTACTGATTTTCATTTTCTAGAAATATATGTTGAAGATCCCAAATATGCCATGGTGGCTACTCTAAATCTTTACACTTTGTAGAAGAGCACCAGAAACCTCAAGTCAAACATATAACCAGTTCTGCCAACCAAAGTTCTCACCAGACAACTCAATTAATGGTAGAGCCCAGGTCCTCAGAAAGCTGGGATTAATTAGTTTAAGTAGTATTTACATTTTCAAATGAGACTAAGAATTACGGTCTAAAAACACCAGGGCTCAACCATGCTCTAGGTACCACAGAACAAGATGGAACATTTCCTATTGTCTCAGAATTCTGGCTAAAGCCCCAAAGCTGGAGACAGTAACACAGTAACTACTAAGTACTCATACAAGATCCAAAAAAAAAAAAAGACTTACTAAAACACAAAAAAGTCAGTCCAGCTATTTCCACACTGTTCAGACTAATAAAACTAGAATTTTAAAAACAGATTCTTAGAGGGATCACACAGGAACCGACACAATCGTAGAACAGACAAGTCTGCAATGAAGGGAGATGGTCATGTTTCTCCCTATCTGGATATCTGCAAAGCTTCCCAAACTCAAAGGTCCAATTTCTGCTTCCCTGGTATAGTAGACTTAGTACAGTAGGAGACCCTACAATAACTAGATCCGGGATGAAACAAAATTTTAAGTACACTGTTAGACTCAAATCAAATGAGGGAAAGCACCTAGGGTGGAAAAAACAAAGTCAAACTAAAACAACAAACTTATTGATTTGAAACCAAAGTAGCAAGTGAGAACACATATATGAAAGAAAATTTCTCTGAAGGCAAGTGCTGACAGTGGTCCAGGAGCTGATTGTAGGTTGGAGAGTAGGTTAGATTTCAAGACTAAGCAGGCTGCAAGGAGAGGCCAGCTGTGAGTATACCGCTAAGGGTCACAGTAAGTCAGCCAGAGGGTAAAGGGTTCTGGAAGAAAACCAAGGGTACAGAGACAAGATCATAACACTGACAGATAAGAGACATTTCCATCTGGTCCCTAATCCTGCTTCCCTGGCTCCGTGCAAAGAAGGAAGAGAGAACCTCAGGCAACAACTGACGAGAAATGAAAAAGAGAAAAACGAAAGAAAAGACCACACTTGCCCTCCCTCCAGGGGATACCTAAGCTTCCTAGAAGCTGCAGGTTATGGTTATTAGGAAAGAAGGGAGAAGATCTGAACGGACCTTAATATACTGCACCTGAAAATGGCTGGAAAACTGTGCATGGGGAAGGGAGATCCAAGAGCATGTTTTCAGACAATAACAGAAGAATAAACTCCACTGAGTTCCAGCTATTCAATAAACAAGTTACTCTCACCCAGACAGCAGGCAGCCTGACCCTGCTTCATAGCTGTCTCAAATGATTGAGCATAATCTTGGATTAGATTCCATGAAGAAGCCCTGAAAATTAGCCTGGGACAAGGAACTGAGGCAATCTGGCTGCCAAACAAATTAAAAGCAAATATCATGGTTCATGTTTACATAGACTTATAGATACCATAGCAAACATTCTTTAAATGACGCTAGAGGTAACCTACCCAGTACAAAAAGCGCTTCACCAGGATCCCTACCATAAAGAATGGGGCACTGCTATGCTGCCTCTATTCCTGGAGGGTTTCTGACGTTATTGAGAAAATGACACATATGTAAACCTCAGTCATCTGTATGCACTGGGAGAAGGGGCAAAAGGTAAGTGAGGGGTTCAGTAGAACAATGAAATGTAAAGGCTAACCACAGAATTAGGAGAGTGGATCATTTTGTTACTTTTGTGTAATCACAATATCAAACAATTGCGGCCCAAATTTAAAGAAAGGATAAAAATTAAGATTAATGTGAATGAAAACCATCACAAATCAACAAGCCTAAGAATGTTCCACAGTCAGGTGTCATAAACACTGTGTTTTCTTTTCTTTGTCAAATTAGATGCTGAAACTGGAAGATAAAGGCATTTTAATGAAATCATTTTCTGAACTGCTGATTTTAGACAAAATTGTTCTTATAAGTATTTATTGTTTTCAAAATAAATGCTTATTTTGAAGTTATGATTCTGTAACAATTATGTGTTCACATCTAGATTTCACAAACTTTAAATTCTGAAAGCTTTAAGTAATAATGAATTGTATTTTCTCAGCCATTTCAGAAGAGATAGTTGAAGGCTGGCTAAAGGAAAGGGATCCTCTTTACCCTGAAGTATTTATTAGAGGTAGGCAAACTTTTGGTGGATTCTGTACTTTCAATAAAGGATTGAGCACAACAACAATTTCATCTACCTTCCATGGACACCTTACATGTATAGAACTCCTAGCACTGTTCAGGGGGCTTCACAAAAGCTGCAGCAGTTATGAACTTAAATCAACCAAGGAAGTCTGAGTCCTCGTCTGTTACCTACTGGTTTGTGGCTTCCAGAAGCCAGTCAATCTTTCCGAGCTTTGATCTAATTTATTTAAAAAAGGCGGGGGGGCATTTCATAGTCTGTCTTAATGCCTCTTCCAAGCCTAAGATTCAGGGATCTTGACCTCTTAGCAACCAACTGATATAGTACAGCCACTTGGGTGAATACGCAGAGAGGGTGGTGAAGTTTGGCAAGCTAAAGGAAATGCTTATGGATTCAGAGCATGGTTAAAACTGAAGCATGAGTAGTTCAGACAAAGCAAAAAGGAAACTACTTTTTGGAATACTTTTTGAGATATGTATGCAATTTATTTCCTTAAAAAAAGAGCATTTTCAGGGTTGGTGTGAGTCCAAACCTGACAGAGATGCATGCACTGCATCTGGCTATTTTAAAGTGTTAAGCAGTTTAGTGACAAGTGCTCTTCCGTTTCTTTTTGAAAATTATTAGACTTTGGGGGTGAAGAGAAAATGTGGGGGAAGACTGAGTAATCCTTTCAAGGGCTGCTTCTTACTTTGGCACATGAATAGTTCTCAAGAGGAAAGAAGACATTTTTTCAACCATGTAGTCTTCCAGGAACAGGAAATTCATAGCAAAACATTTCCCTTTGTTTTGAGGTAGTCACAGCACCACAAAACCCAAGGGCCCATGCTGAGAAAGTCATCTATAGATCTTTGTATCTGAGCCAACCTTCTTCGCCATACTGCTTATTTAAAACATACATGTATACCTGAATTCACATACAAGTAGGAAATTTAAATGCAAATATCTTTTACATGCCTATCACATATACCCTAAAGGCAAGCTTATATAATAAGATTAGACAAAAACATGCACTATGAAAATCCTGATCTTGTTCAAATCACCCTCATAATGTACTAAAATTATTGTCAAAGAGGGTCCTATGTCTCTTTGGTATGTCAGAGAAAGTTTCATAAGTGTACTAATACATTTTAAATGATGCGAAAATATTCTTTTGGCTACATCCAAGTATGAAGGCTATTATTATGATGTCCATTAGATGGACAGAAGCAACATGATGTAGAACAAATGGATAACTTGTTCAGTTCAGTTGCTCAGTCGTGTCCAACTCTTCATGACCCCATGGACCACAGCATGCCGGGCCTTCCTGTCCATCACCAACTCCTGGAGTCTACTCAAACTCACATCCATTGAGTCGGTGACGCCATCCTACCATCTCATTCTCTGTCATCCCCTTCTCTGCCTGCCTTCAATCTTTCCCAGCATCAGGGCCTTTTCAAAACAGTCAGCTCTTCTCATCAGGTGGCCAAAGTATTGGAGTTTCAGCTTCAACATCAGTCCTTTCAATGAACACTCAGGACTGATCTCCTTTAGGATGGAGGATAACTTGCTAGGATTGGACATAAGGCATTGATAACATTAAACCAAAATAAACAAACAAAAAAATATTCACTGGAACAAGGGAGAACTTTGTCATTAGAGGCTCAAAGAGAATAAGTCAGATCAACACATTGTCCTATTCAACAGAAGTGATAAAACACAACCAATGTGTGTGTTAGCAGCTCAGTCGTGTCCAACTTTTAGTGACCAATAAGAGCTGTTATATCATGGAAGTTATTATTCTATAAAGACTGTTGACTTGCTAATTTTCCATTTTTTTCAAGTGTACTGACAAAAATTCTAATACTGGCAAGTATGCTGTAAACACAAAAGGGTCATAATCATTATTATAAGAAAGAATTTGGGGGTTGGTCCTGATTTTCCTACATTGTCCAGACATAAACACACCTCACCCTTCTGTAGGTCTCATAAAGCTTCTGGGCCAAGCCAGGTTCATTCTTATCTTGTAGAGGCCATAGAATAAGGATGGACATTGCCAGTATCTGTCATCCAAGAGAAAAAGGTCTCTGACTGGAAAGAGAAATCCTGACATAGGTGGGAAGGGAATAGTCTTCTCTCTTGGAGACCTGGCCAGAGGCCACCACCAGGTGGTAGAGAGAGAAGCTTTTCTCCAAATGAGGCAGAAACAAGGCAGAGAGATGAATCTTGCAAACTAGATCATTTGTTTTCATGTAACTCTTAGTATTTATTTCTCTTTTGTTACCCCAAGTTTTTGGTACCTTAAAATTTGTTTAAATGTTACAGTTTGGTCACAGCCACACTGTGCTTTAGAGAATTAAGGAGAGGAGAATTAAGTCCACTCTTGGTCCTGAGAATTAGTGGAGGAGGAATGTCTGAAGGGGATGAACATGGTGACACCACCATACTAAGAAATCCCTAAGTGGAAGGGGAGTCTTGAGAACAAATGTTTGCCATAACACCTGGCTGTCCCTCCCCAAGGTACAGATTCTTCCTTCACTGCTAAGCCTTGGTGGACCAGGCTTCGATTCACCAAGGGGTCTTGCAGGTTCTTTTACATACACAGGAAGGAGGATGGGCAAAGGATGGCTGATAAGTTCGGCACTACAGGAAAGTCAGTTTCAAACCTAAAATGCTATCACAACAATGACAAACCCTCAGCATGAGATACTGACAGGTTAAACTGCTGAAGGAACATCAACCCATTCATACTGTACTTGTGTGTGTTGTACTTAGGCAGCTGTTTTTAGATCCTGAATTTAGTATGTGCATCTGGAGGTGACACTGATCAGTTTTTTAGCTTTTAAATTAAGGAGCATGTTGAACAGGGACAAATCCCAGGATGTCCTAATTCAAGAGTACTAAATTTCTCAGCTTAAATTCTTTCATTAAGTGTCTGCAGTGTTGCTTGTGAAAAAAGCTGTCTGTGATTCCTAAAATCAAGCTGGAGTTCAAGCCTGGTAGGAGTTTTGTTTATGGGGACAGAGAGGAAGCCAAAGTGAAACAGAGATATGAGATGAGAATCTAGATTTAAAAGTTACTTTCCTAAAAAAACAACAAGGGTGACCCCAAAACCACCACAACCCTTGTCTATCGACACCACGACACTGAAGCCCTTAGACATATGGCCCGGGCCAGAACTCATACTTTTCAGAAAGCCACAGACTCACACACAAATCTATAAATGCTTCTGTCCTTAACAAGCATAAAATAACAACCTTCCCAAGAGCAGATAAGAGTAACTATCATGGTATTTTGGTCCTAGTAATCCTCATTGATGACTATGTTATATGATTTATGATAGTTTCTATGGAGGGAATAGGTTGATTTTAAAAAAAATCTACAAAATGAACTTCTGTATTTTGGCTGTGAAGTTATAAGTGATAGTCTAAAATAAAAGGTGGAACCTTAACCTCCTCTCCCCCATCTCA
Source organism: Cervus canadensis (assembly GCF_019320065.1). Taxonomy (NCBI): domain Eukaryota; kingdom Metazoa; phylum Chordata; class Mammalia; order Artiodactyla; family Cervidae; genus Cervus; species Cervus canadensis. The sequence goes on from NC_057386.1 coordinate 87,082,901, forward strand.
AAATACGCCAAACATATTAAAAAAAAAAATCAACAGTTAAAAGACCGAAAACTTCTTTAAAATCAAAAAGAAATGCCATGATGTATAACTTAGAACTGCAATACTCAAAATGAGACATAAAAAACAATGCTAATCCCATTGACACAATGCCCCTCTATGTCAAGTATATGACATTATTGCTTGTCTGTTGAGATTATTTTTCCTTTTCATAATGAATTTGCATTGACACATCTACATACTTTCTAGGGGCCCTTTGCACATTGGCATGAACCACAATGCACATTTTTCAAGTGGTTGCTAGGGTAGCACCACGAGATAAGATGACCTTAGCCAGGTGGAGCGGGAACTGTATCAGTGGCTGGGGCTCTATTAACATGAAGCTCATGGGCATCTAGGTTGCTTCCATGTCCTGGCTATTATAAACAGTGCTGCGATGAACACTGGGGTGCATGTGTCTCTTTCAGATCTGGTTTCCTCAGTGTGTATGCCCAGGAGTGGGATTACTGGGTCATGTGGCAGTTCTATTTCCAGTTTTTTAAGGAATCTCCACACTGTTCTCCATAGTGGCTGTACTAGTTTGCATTCCCACCAACAGTGTAAGAGGGTTCCCTTTTCTCCACACCCTCTCCAGCATTTATTGCTTGTAGACTTTTGGATAGCAGCCATTCTGACTGGCATGTAGTGGTACCTCATTGTGGTTTTGATTTGCATTTCCTGATAATGAGCGATGTTGAGCATCTTTTTCATGTGTTTGTTAGCCATCTGAGGGTGGGATGATCTGAGAGCATCAAAATATGTATATTATCAAGTGTGAAACAGATCGCCAGTCCAGGTTGGATGCATGAGACAAGTGCTTGGGGCTGGTGCACTGGGATGACCCAGAGGGATGGGATGGGGAGGGAGGTGAGAGGGGGGTTCAGGATGGGGAACACATGTAAATCTATGGCTGATTCATGTCAATGTATGGCAAAAACCACTACAATATTATAATTAGCCTCCAACTAATAAAAATAATTGGGGGATAAAAAAAGAAATGAAGCTCCATCAGCTGAGCTCGTCGAGTGCTCACCTGTGCTGATGATGCGGCGAGCAAGGGTGGAGCAAGCCAGCCATCTCCTGCGCTGGTCAACTCCCTCTTTCAGGCTGCATCGAGCACTTGGCATCATTCTTACCTTAACTCATGTTTAAACATTATTTGTTAGCAGCTGATGTTATTTTTCTTTTTTTCCTTGAAGCATAAATGGAATAGCCATTGATATTCCACTTGGGGTGGGTGAATGGGCTGGTAAACAGAAATTTAGGACTAAAAATCATTTGTTGTTACAGCTGGAAGGAATCGAGGCCAATATCAACACTCTGCAGATGAGAAAACTGCAGTGTGGGGAGGTTAAGTCCCTTGCCCAAGGTCATGGAGTATTAAGTGTTTGAGCTGGGGCTAGAATTACATCTTCCGTCCTTGAACTGGTCTCCGCGGTGAAGGCTTCAGGACTTCACACCGATATGTGGAGGAAAAGAGTTGCAAGGGTAGGAAGAAAGACCCTTTGATGTCCCAAATGACTCAAAACTTCTCTTACAAAGTGAATTTTGTTGGTATGACTGGGAGCACTGCCCTGGCAAGTCTCTTTCTATCGGACCTCCTCCACACAGACCCAAACTGGGTCCAAAGGAGTTCAATGTTCTGGCTGCCTTGAGGGTCTAGGCAGGCGCAGGGAAGCCTCTCTGAAGCTCAGGCCAAGACAACTACACATACACCCAGGGTGGCGAGGCTCCAGTGCCCAATCACACTTGGTACCTGGCTGTGGATCTCAGGCAGTGGTTGACCAACTGGTAGTGATATTAATATTTAACAACCAGACAACTGTACCAGCACACACAGCAGTCCTGGAGTCAGCCCTGCATATGTCCATTTCAGATGAAATACTCTTACTGAGAAACTCTGCGTACAGGTTTCCCAAGAGGTAAATGCAACACAATATGCTGTTGCATGGAACATTGCCCGCAGTATGGGATGTGCGCAAAGGACTTGAGGCCCAGGGTAAATCATGATATGCTGGCCCCAAATTCACCCCAACCTCTCACATACAGAGCCCCTGCCACCACTCCACAGTCCCGTACACACACACACACAGAAAGCAAACATCAGAAGCAGTTTTGAAAGGATGTCACAGAAGGACATGAGCCCGGGGTGTATGTGTATATGAGTGACTGGCACGTGAGTCTCCTTGTCCTCTCTTCCCCTCAACTACCTCCCTCACCCACTAAATAGATTTGGGCCCTGGGAATGGCTGTATCTATCAGATCATCTTTTCATCTAGTCAGGACCAAGCAATGAAGTCAAAGGACATTGTCTATAAAATGTGCTTTGGCCTGGATTTGCAAGAAGAGTGCTTTGGACTTGCCCAGCACTCACTCAATTACTGAACCTTTTTTCATTGAGCTTTTGTGTTTTCTGGACAGAACCCAAGAAAAAGATATTATCATAGTGGGGTTAAACAAGGCCACTGTGGTCTGAGTGACGGACAGTAAAACCCTAGCTCCAGAAAGGTACCTGTTTTTCAGGATGGCATGATCATCATTAGGCAAGAATCTTGCAAGCCATCTTTTACCAGGAGGCTATCAAGATCACAGAAGGCAATACCGGTTTGCTCAGTGACAAGCTGTTTCCTAATCAAGTTTTCTTATACTCAGAACGACGGAAACATTTTCAAAGGTATTATTCTCGGCAGGTTTCCAGTAATTCAACATTTCCAGACTTATCCAAATGGCTTCTGAAATATTTTCTGTTTGTGGAGAGCAGCTTTCAGGATGAGGTAATTAAAAGAAACCTATCAATTTGAAATTTTTTTTTCCATGAGTAAATAATGTTGACATACTGTTCAAATAAACCCACAATTTACTGCAATCTGTTTTTAGACAAACCCTCCACTTTAACCTCCAAATGGGAAAAACGGAGAGACTTTCCTCTTCTCGTTTAATCAAGAACATATGTTCAAAGATAATACTGGAGGCTTATTCTGGGAAGTGTTCTGCTCTTCCTCTGACAGCGACGCAGTGAGCTCACGAGGCAGCCTCCACACATAATGAAAGCTAACGCCACCATAAATCTCCTGGCCCGCGGAGGTCACTTCAGAAAGATCGCCCACTGCTCAAATAAGCACCGGCTATGCGGAGGCGCACTGGAGGGGGAGAAACACCAACTGTGATAAACACCAGCAGGTATGCACCGGACTGAGGCAACCCAGGCAGCCAGGAAAGAAAGGAGCCAGGGACAGAGCAGGTGTGTGCTGCGTGTTTACACACGACCTCACCAGCCCCGTGTGTTCCTTCTGAGCAAGAATGAGCAAGTTCACCAGAGAGGAGCTGCTTTCCCCCTTAGGAGGAGAGCTCGGGAGGCACCAATTTTCATTAAACCTTAAAGTATACACAGTGGCAGGAGGCCAAGACAGCCTTCAAAAGTGAAGCTTTTAAAAACATCTGTTAGGGGTTTTGAGATCCTACGGAGAGAGAGAGAGCAAGAGAGCTAGAGAGAATTCAGAGTCCAGTGCTTTTCATTTCCAGACTGTGAGTCATAAAAAAAAAAGAGTGCGTAAATCTGGCTGGCCAGAATACGCTGACCCAAGTCTGGGTTTACTAACACCTGAAGTACATTTTATGGGAATTAGGTTTAAATATCAACCTGATCATGAAGCTTGAAAGGCTTTTCTCCCATCTCAGGATGCCAGGAACCCGCTGGAACCTGGAATGGCATTTTCTGACAGCAAAGGTTTACTGTAGCATAAAAGAAATTATGGAGATTTCCCCGCTAGGCATAAGGATGTGATCACTATAGGCACCTGTGGGCACAAGCAGGCTACCCACCAATATCTTTTAAACACCAAATTATGAACTATTAGGCCACCGCTTCAAGGCTTCCACAAATGTAAAACCTTGACAAATTCCCAAATAAAAGCCATAAAACCAATCATTTTTTAAACCTGCATGAGTGACACCAGAAAAATTAAAGCAGTGTGGCAGGTCACTGTGAAATAAAGCTGCCATAAAGAAGCTTATGATGCTGTCATGGAAAAGGCAATTAGAAGGTTACTTTCTCTCAGGTCTAAGATTGGTTCTTGTTCTTCCTCCAGCCCCCTGCCTGCCACCTCCCTGCTACAAAATGGATCAGTCTATAATAAGTAGTGGTTATATATCATAAGGAAGCAATTCCTTTTAGTTGTTCCACTATAAAAAAGCATCCAGATTTAGAACTTGACAGGAACCAGTATCGCCTGCCCCTGAGAGCTGCTAGAAAGTCTGTGTGTCATTCAGCCAGCATGGAGTCCGGGTGTTTTAAAAGCTTTAATTTCAAGGGGATGAAAACCTGGGCGTTAAGCAATTTGGCTGTGGATATTTAATGTATCGACCACACTACAGAATTGGAGCTCCCTATTTAAAATGAGAAATTGAAAATTTACAGGCTCTGTAGGCAAGGTGTAAGTAAATATTGGATGGTGAGCAGAAATCAGCTGAGAACCTGCAGAAACACCATTAGAAGGACTAATGACATGTTCAGCAGTGGCCTTAAATAAATACTATGTTATCATTTGCAGGTGTGTAAAAACAAGTCTGGCTTTTAATTAGCCAGAGCCATGTCTCCCAGCAGTTAGGTAAAGGAAGCAATAGCCCAGGAAGGCTGAGATTTGCCCCAAGGTACATGACTTCTCAATGGTAGCATCAAGATTGGAACCCTTCTCCTGCTCTCTCATCTCCACTCCAACACATTTGTGGGAGGCAGAATAGTGTACCCCAGAGACATCTACCTCCTAATCTGCAGAATCTGTAAATATGGAACCCTACATGGCAAAAGAGATTTTGTAGATATGATTAAGTTACAGGTTTTGAGTGGAGAGATAATCCAGTGTTATCCAGGTGGCCCAAAATAATCACAAAGGTCCTTAAGTGAATGAGGGAGCATGAAAGTGAGGGCTAGAGTTTGTCAGAGAAGTCATGCTGCTGGCTTTGAGGACGGAAAGAGAGATCACAGGCTAAGGAATTCAGGTGGTCTCTAAAAGCTGGAAAATGCAAGGAAATAGCTTCTTTCCTAGAAGCCTCCAGAAGGAAATCTCCAGAATGATAAGTGGGTAAATTTATGTTGTTCTAAGCCACAAATTATAACAGCAGCAAAAGGAAACCAATACTATGCTTTAGATGGGTATTGCATTTCCCATTCTATTTTGATCTACTTGAAGTAAGACCATTATCTCAGTGGTGGTCAGAGCCTTTATAAAAGCCAAAAGGAGTCCCTCCCCCACTCCCTTTAGTCTTTAGCACCTCTGCTATCCTTTCAGATCCTCTCTGACTCCCTTTTCTGTATTCTCTTTCCCATGTAAAATACCGCTAAAGGGAAAGCTGTTTTCTAGTTGTTGACTGACCCATCTTGAGAAATTAGTTCACTTCAGTTGCTCAGTCATTTCCGACTCTTTGCGATGCCATGGACTGCAGCATGCCAGGCTTCCCTGTCCATCACCAGCTCCCAGAGTCCACCCAAACACATGTCCATTGAGTTCGTGATGCCATCCAGCCATCTCATCCTCTGTCATCCCCTTCTCCTCCTGCCCTCAATCTTCTGCAGCATCAGGGTCTTTTCAAATGACTCAGCTCTTCGCATGAGGTGGCCAAAGTATTGAAGTTTCAGCTTCAACATCAGTCCTTTCAATGAACAGTCAGGACTGATTTCCTTTAGGATAGACTGGTTGGATCTCCTTGCAAATTAGAATTAGTTGGCAGGAATTTAATATGTTACAGTTCACCAACTATTTCCAATCTATTCAGTTCAGTTCAGTCGCTCAGTCGTGTCCGACTCCCTGCGACCCCACGAATCACAGCACGCCAGGTCTCCCTGTCAATCACAAACTCCCAGAGTCTACTCAAACTCAGGCCCATCGAGTCGGTGATCCCATCCAGCCATCTCATCCTCTGTCGTCCCCTTCTCCTCCTGCCCACAATCCCTCCCAGCATCAGGGTCTTTTCCAATGAGTCAACTCTTCGCATGAGGTGGCCAAAGTATTGGAGTTTCAGCTTCAGCATCAGTCCGTCCAATGAACACCCAGGACTTATCTCCATTAGGATAGACTGGTTGGATCTCCTTGCAGTCCAAGGGACTCTCAAGAGTCTTCTCCAACACCACAGTTCAAAAGCATGAATTTTTTGGCGCTCAGTTTCTTCACAGTCCAACTCTCACATCCATACACGACCACTGGAAAAACCATAGCCTTGACCAGACGGACCTTTGTTGGCAAAGTAATGTCTCTGCTTTTTAATATGCTATCTAGGTTGGTCATAACTTTCCTTCCAAGGAGTAAGCATCTTTTAATTTCATGGCTGCAATCACCATCTGCAGTGATTTTGGAGCCACCAAAAATAAAGTCTGACCCTGTTTCCACTGTCTCCCCATCTATTTCCCATGATGTGACGGGACCAGATGCCATGATCTTAGTTTTCTGAATGTTGAGCTTTAAGCCAACTTTTTCACTCTCTGCTTTCACTTTCATCAAGAGGCTTTTTAGTTCCTTTTCACTTTCTGCCATAAGTATGGTGTCATCTGCATATCTGAGATTATTGATATTTCTCCTGGCAATCTTGATTCCAGCTTGTGCTTCATTCAGCCCAGCGTTTCTCATGATGTACTCCGCATATAAGTTAAATAAGCAGGGTGACAATACACAGCCTTGACGTACTCCTTTTCCTATTTGGAACCAGTCTGTTGTTCCTTGTTCAGTTCTAACTGTTGCTTCCTGACCTGCATACAGGTTTCTCAAGAGGCAGGTCAGGTGGTCTGGTATTCCCATCTCCTTCAGAATTTTCCACAGTTTATTATGATCCACACAGTCAAAGGCTTTGGCGTAGTCAATAAAGCAGAAATAGATGTTTTTCTTGGAACTCTCTTGCTTTTTCGATGATCCAGCGGATATTGGTAATTTGATCTCTGGTTCCTCTGCCTTTTCCAAAACCAGCTTGAACATCTGGAAGTTCTCGGTTCACGTATTGCTGAAGCCTGGCTTGGAGAATTTTGAGCATTACTTTACTAGCGTGTGAGATGAGTACAATTGTGCAGTAGTTTGAGCATTCTTTGGCATTGCCTTTCTTAGGGACTGAAATGAAAACGGACCTTTTCCAGTCCTATGGCCACTGCTGAGTTTTCCATATTTCCTGGCATATTGAGTGCAGCACTTTCACAGCATCATCTTTCAGGATTTGAAATAGCTCAACTGGAATTCCATCACATCCACTAGCTTTGTTCATAGTGATGCTTTCTAAGGCCCACTTGACTTCACATTCTAGGATGTCTGGCTCTAGGTAAGTGATCACACCATTGTGATTATCAGGGTCATGAAGATCTTTTTTGTACAGTTCTTCTGTGTATTCTTGCCACCTCTTCTTAATATCTTCTGCTTCTGTTAGGTCTCTACCATTTCTGTCCTTTATTGAGCCCATTTTTGCATGAAATGTTCCCTGGAATACTCTATTTGAGTATGTTTTCCTGTCCTACCATGGCTGCCCCCTGTAAAGCCTACAAGACTCAAAATGAAGTTAATCTCTAATGGTGGAACTTTGGGTTCCTGGTTTGGATTAACCTTTACCAGAGTGTCTCAAGTCACACTGTAGACACGGGCTATGGGGTCAGAGAGACCTTGATTTGATTCTCTGATTCACCACTTATTAGTGATGTGACCTTTGGGAAAGTATTAAGCCTTGCTTTATCTTTAAAATGGAGAACTTAATAAATCACCTTGCTTCATACTGAGAAACTGAGATTCTATGTTTAAAGTGTTGAGCACAGTGCACTCCATAAGTAGTGGTGGTAGTAGGAGTAATAAAGATACTTGCCACAGTGATACCTGTTATCTCCCAAATTCCAAGGTAGTATAAAGCTCATTCAAATCCTATGGAACAAGGAGTTTCCATTTCTGGTATTGTGAAGAGACACCTACCCACTGTGGAACAGCAGCAAGTATTTACACATAGCCAGCTGTGTATTAATATTTTCTTCTTGGATACTGGGAATTATCCGGGCAAACAAATCACCATAGAAAATTTACTTCCCTGTCCAAAAGACGTTCATGGTTTAATAGGGAGCAGATATAAAACATAATTACTGGACTTTGCTGGTGGCTCAGTGGATGAGAATCCGCCTGCCAATATAGGGGACATGGGTTCGATCCCTGGTCCAGGAAGATGTCACATGCCATGGAGCAACTAGGCCCGTGCACCACAACTACTGAAGCCTGCGTGCCTAGAGCCTGTGCTCCACAGAAAGAGACTCCACCTCAGTGAAAAGCCCACACTCCACAACTAGAAAAAGCCCATGCAAAAGCAATGAAGACCCAGCACAGTTAAAAAAAAAAAGAAACAAACCCACAATTACTTGTATTATCCCTCTGCATTGAAGACTTATATACAACAAAGGGTGGAAGGAGGATCCAAGAGAACAAAATCTTCTGGGAACCAAGAACAGGGTCCTGGAGGTGACTTTTGAGTGGGGTCCTGAAGGATGACTAGAAGTTTGCCATATAGAAAATAGAGAAGGAATTTATTGGGCAAAGAAAAATGTGCATGAAAATAATGAAGTAAAAGAATATCAATAGGAAACATCTTCTAAGCATAACTACAACACTGAAACAACTGGAACAAATTAAATCCAGCTCAACAAATTAAATCTGCAGCCACTTGCTCTGAATCATCAACAACCTTTCTCTGGATCTGCTACAAAGTGATTTCAGGGTCACACTGAACACTTCATTCTTCCTTGACCAAAAAACGATGCCTTGGGAATTCACTGATGAGCACAGTACTGTCGATATTAATCAGGTAATATGCACTGGCCCTGAGATAACAAGGCATCTAGAATCCCGATGTATGAATTCATACTTAATCAATACTGCCTTATATGAATAGAGGGTTTTTTTTTCACATTCCACATCATTTTAGTAAGATGCTGAGAAAAATCAATAACTTATTAAATGCCAGTTGCCTCATTACAACAAACTATTAATCACTTTTTGTTGCTATCATATTGGGGCCACAGATCTGACTTTATATATTATGTGCTGGGGTACATGTCCACGTTTATTTCAATCACTGGAAGAAATGATGCACAGAACAACTGCACACTGCAGCCAAGATGGGGCTACGATAGGACTCCCAATGCATTATTGAAGAGAAAAAAAAATCTCAGTTAAGGAAAAAAAAAAAATGCTATTAACTTCAGCTGAAACTGCTGAAAATTAATTGCCAGGAGTAAGAGAGACTTTGTTAATAAAATAACAATTTCTTGAAATATCTCCAGCACCTGAAATATTCTATCATCCTTGCAACACCAAGAAATAGTTATATTAACCTCAAGTTTTAAGATGGCCCCTTTTTAGCCACTTGAAAGTACACATTAACATACATATGTATTTTGTGAAATGGAGTGAGATCCTCTCGACCGTGGTGTTAAGTAGTATACATTTCTCAGCAAATGAGAACATCTTATCGTATTTCACTGAATTGTTAGGGGGCTTATTTCCCTAGGGATGGTTAACTCTTTAATCTTGTTGAACACAAAAGTTAAGTTGCCTCCTCTATTGCCATTCTGCCATTATTTTCTCAGGAATATACAGAAAAACTATATATATATATGAACTATATGCTTATGAATTTATGAATAAGATACTCCTATTACTAATGGAGAGTCCACTTACTTAAGCAAAGTCATCTTTATGTGAGCTAAACTTGAGAAACACTGGGTTAAAATAATCTTACAAAATTATGTAAGATACAGGTACTTTGCAGTAATCTTTGAGTAGCATTTTTTAAGAAATGGTGGCATTTCTTAAGAAACTATGATCATGAAACCCAAATAATAGAAAGTAGTCATTTTATTTGGAAGTGGTTAGTTTTTGCACAACTATTTTATCCAAGAGCAACCACATCTGTCTTCCCTACATGCGGTACGGTATGGTAGAAAGACACAGACACTCCCTATATGAGTTCTGAATTTGAATCTTATCTAACCACTCTCAAATTTAGACTTGGTCACTTGACGTCTCTAAGTCAGTATTCTCAGAGATGAAATGGGGATAAGTAATGTTTTACCTACCCACCTCACTGTATTATTGTTATGATCAAATGAAATCACATGAGTAAAAGAATCTTATCATATCTGTGACCCAAATTAGTAAGCCTTAGTGTGGCATTGCAATAAAAGAAACCCAGCAACTTAAAGTTATTCTGATATTTTCTTGTACCTCTTCAAGGGCATTGAAAGAGATCTACTTTATTATTCACAGCACCATTTTGTACAGTCCCTTAACACGTCTCTCCAGTTCTCTCATACTCCATGGTTGTTTTGAGCCTCTTGCTCTATAAACTTCCCCCTCTCAAATCTTCCCCCAACATCTCTCCAATAGGCAGGAATCAAAGCTTGTCTGTGCCCCAAACCCCTGTGAACCACCCCTCCCCTCAAGCTCTTCATCAGATTCATCATTTCAGCCTCTTTGTCCTCCTACCACCCAGCCATTCCCCAGATTCTCCACAGGAAAGCCTAGGGGAGAATCCAGCAGGCAGGAACCTCCTACATAATACTCCTGTCCCCAGTGACAGGCATGGGGTGAAGAAAGAGGATGGTGAATATTCAAAATGACTTTTATCCATTTCAGCATACTAATGTTTTTACTCTAGTGTTTTTGACACATATTAGTTTATTGCTTTTTACATTTTAGCTGAGGCAGTAAGGTCATTATTTTCAAACTAAGGAAAGCAAATCACAAGGAAGTGACCCCACAGTTGATCTAGGTTCCAGAACTGGTCAAGACTGTAGGAAGAAAGTGGGCTTCATTTCTTTCTATCTACAGAGCAATGGTTCTCAAAGTGTGTTCCAAGGCATTCCTAAAGAGGCTTCTGAAAAATAAATCCAAGGCCAAATTTCAACAGGGAAATGTTGCATTCTGTCTCCTTTCAGGGAGGTCCACAACTGAGAAAAGTCCTGAGGAAAGAAATCCATTCATTAAAAAACAGATTAGTTTAAATGTGAAAAGCAAAAATTTATAATATTAAGGACAGCATCTTTATAACCTTTGGGTAGAGAAATACTTCTTAAATTAGACCCTGGAAGCACAACTGTAACAGAAGATTAATAAATCCATCTGTATTAAAATATAAAACTTCTCTTCACAAAAAGGTACCTTTAAGAAAGTAAAAACTTGAAACACAGATAGGGAGAAGAAATTTACAAACGTATAATTAAGAATTCCAATGAAGAATGCAGAAAGAACTCCTACAAATTCATAAGGAAAAAACAATTTAATTAGAAACTGAGTAAGAACATAGACAGCATTTATAGAAGATGAGAGTGAAATGATCAATAAACATGGAAAGATGATTAAACTCACAAGTAAGAGAAATGAGAACTGTAATCACAACGAAATAGGCAAAAAAAAAAAAAAAAAAATTAAGTCTGACATTACCAAGTGTTGACGAGGATACACAGCAATGAATTCAGTCTGGAGTGAATAAAAATTGTAACCATCACTTTGATTGGTTTATCCTACAAAGTTAAAGTGCCAACTCTTATATCCAGTAAATTCTATTCTTAGATAAGTACCCTAGAGAAATTCTTGCACATGTGCCCCAGGAACCATGTTCAAGAAAGTTCACAACTCCATTGTTTGTAACAGCAAACACTGTAAGCAACATGATATCCATAAAAAAGAGAATGGTAAAATTGTGGGATATTCACAGAACAGATAATAACAATGAAAACAACTACAGTTGTGCATATCAATGCCTATAAAAACCAGGAACATAGTTGAAAGAAGAGCATATCTCAGAAAAATGTCTACAGTAGGCTATTGATAAAAAGATAATTCAAAAACATATAAAATTTTAAATTACATTATTTAAGGACATATACATATATAGTTGAACCAGATGAAAAGCAAAACTCAAACACAAAATTCAGAAAACTGGTTACATGGGGAGAGAGAAGGACACAATCAGATACAGGCACCCAGGTGGATTGATGGGACTGGTAACATTGCATTTATTAAGATGGTTTTTTATTGCTACTCACAGGAGGGCACGGCAACCCACTCCAGTACTCTTGCCTGGAGAATCCCCGTGGACAGAGGAGCCTGGCGGGCTACAATTCCTAGGGTCTCACAGAGCTGGACACGACTAAAGCAACTTAGCATACACGCACACATCATATGTTTTTATATAGATTTTTGTTATGCATGAAAGTTATTAACACATACATACATTTTAAATTTTAATTTAACTTGTTTAATTCAGTATCTCACAAGCATTATCCATGTAATCCTTTTATCTCCTCACATATACTAACACCCTGTTGAAATCAGTTTGGGAAACACTGCTCTAGGTCTTAGAAACCTCTCTTTTTTGGCAAAGAAACTTCCTTCAGCTAAGTTTCATGGCCATTTACTCCAGCAGGGCCTGGATGCAGCCATAGATGCAGAGTTCCCCCAAGTTGAAGAGTCCCAGGGTATTTTTACTCATGCCCTTGTAAGCACACGTGAACTGTGTGTATCACTCTTACCTTGGGTTTAAAAAGCATTTGTCATGGAAGTAGCAGGTTGTCTGTTGATCTGTACAAAAGTAACTAATGTTCAACTCTTCGGTGTCCTTAGAGTCCACTTGCTCTCCCCAAGCTGTCCAGACACCCCCGGCAGGAGAAATGACACTCCAAGCTGAGATGCAGACTCTCATAAGAATGAAAGTTACTCTGGAGAGCTTCGTGTTCTGGGGTTTGCCACACAAGTAACCCGTCAGAGGCACCATTTTCAGAGGCAGTTCCTCTCTGCAGCAGATGCCTAAATAATCTTCAAATATAAGTAGATCCTGCTGGGCTTTTGAGGTTCACACGTTGGTGAACTCATTGAGAGATACTTTACAGCTGGCTGCATTGCTGAGAGCTTGATGTTTTCCTCCCCCATGCTTTTGCTGATAAAGGCCTTTTGAATTGGTGTGATTGTAACAACATTAAACTCCGAGCCTTGACCATTGGATGCTAGTCCCTCATTAGTATCAGGTGTAATGAGGTCAGGCTAAGAAGGGATTGTGTGGTATTAAACAGAGTTGGTATTGATTTGTTACTAACAGTGGAGCAGCCTACTATACTTTAAACCTCTGGTTTCAAGAGGATATTTCATTTTTGCTGACTGTCTTCTGTTGTGAAGATTGATTTCAGCATAATGCTCCACCACCTGAGGAGATTCACTCTGCTACTCCTAAACTCCTATCTTGCAACTATACCTTTCATGTTCGACAAGTCCCCTAGTTCTCAGCAGCCCTACTTACTGCGCCCACACAGCTCCCTGCTATTTGCTACAGCTCTTGCTTTTCCATCTCTCACACCTCCTGCTTTCAGACACTGCCTTACTCTCTCCTTACAAGGGATGCCATGAAGATGCTGGGCTCTCACTGCTTTTTTTTTTCCCTTTGCTTCTTCTAGAAACCTTCTCACTTATGCAGTTTCTAGCTGAAAGCATGTCATCTATCATCATATAAGGTAAAAACATAGGGCAGCATGTGCTGAAGCAGAACCAACATGGTAATGGCAAATTTGTTTTCCCGAAGTGTTAAATTCTCACCACACTGACTTTACATATGGGAGGATGGCACTCTAAGGGGGTGTGTGTGTGTGTGCTAAGTCGCTCGGTCATATCTGACTCTTTTGTGACTCACATGAACTGTAGCCTGCCATGTTCCTCTGGAATTACTGGAGTAGGTTGCCATTTCCTTCTCTAGGGAATCTTCCGAACCCAGGGATCGAACCCACATCTCTCGCATTGGTAGGCATTTTCTTTACCATTGCACCACTGGGAAGCTCCAATTTGAAGGGTAGACGGCTGATATTTTCCTGAATTCAAGGGCAGAGGGTCAGCTGGGCAGCAAGAAGATATTGGAATCAGAACCTGGAAAGTCATCCAGACTCTCTTCCTGTTCCTCATGTCACAGTTTTTCTTTGCACACTGACTCAGTCTCCTCTGTGTTTGCTCACGAGCCTTCTCTGATCCCTAGAGCAGAACTTATGACCGCTCAGGTCTCCTGAAGATACACAGCACAGTCCAATGTATTACTCTGAGTCCTAATTCCAAATTGCAAGGGTTGCAGTTTTGGTTTACCCAGCTTGGGTCAGCTAGCCAATCTACCAGAGATTGGATATGAGGCTGGAGATTAAGGTTATATTCAACCAAATGGTGCTGGGGCCATTTTCTCCAAATTTGGAAACCCAGTTAAAAGGGTTATTATGAGCTGAGCAGACACTTCAAAACAAAATGTGTCCCCTAATACGCACCAGCTTAAGGACTTAATAATAAAAACATCTCTAAGATGCATTCTTTCATATCTTTATCAGATATTTAATGCACTCCTAATTTGTCAGACACTGAGAATTAATACAGATGAGCTCTAGCCCTCCAATAGAAGAGATAAAGACCAACCAATTTGCAAATAAAATAATAATAGTTTGGAATGACTGCTGAACAAAAAAAAAGAATGTAAAGAGTGATATGATAGAGTATTTGAGAGGCACATGTGAAGGTGTGCTTACCTGAGGCTTCTTTAAAGAGATAATGTCAAATATCTAAGGAAAAAGGTGATCCCAGCTGAGGGAACCCAGGTTCTACATTGGTCCTGAGATGGGAAAGGACATACAGGATCCCAGAGGGCTTCAGAGAAGGGACAAAATCCAGCTCACCCAAGGGCCTTGTATGCCCTTTTAAAGGATTGGGATTTTATTCTAAATGCAGTAGGGCTATGTCAAGGAAGATTAGGAGGAGAGACAAAGACATCATCTGATTTATGTTTTTAAAAGTTGACTTTATGGTAGAATTTTAGGAAAGCAGGAGGGAAAGCAGGGCAGCCCTTTGGGGAGTTGTTATGTCAGTTCAGGAGAGCGAGAATAGATGAATCTTTGGACCAAGGAAGGTGGTGGTTATTAGGATGGACAGGAGAGTCCAGATTCTAGATATATTTTAAAGTAGGACAATCAGAACTTGCTGGTTGAGTAGGATTTGAGGAGGGAAAAAAGGAGAGGAAGTATAGATGACTCCAAGCTAAGGTTTGAGTGGCTGGGAGGAGGGTGAGCTATTTTCTGAAATGAGTCAGATTGGAGTGGCAGATCAGGTCTTCATCACAAAAGATGCCAAAGCAAGATCTCTGATCCCAGACACAGAGGTCCCTAGATCCTGATCTGGTGAGAAATTCTCATAGGTTCTCTCTGCAGTCCAGTTCCTATCCATTTAGAACACCACTATAATCCCACCTCAGCTATGTTGGCCTTCCCATCCCAGTTATCCCAACCTCCTCCCTGTTAAAACTCACCTAAATTCCAAAGTCTCTCCTCCTCCTTGAGGAGCTTAGATGAAGAAAGGTTTAGGGTTAAAGCAGTTTTAGGAGGTAGTGAATTAATCCAAATATCAATTATCCCCTTTCTAGCTTTATACATTATTAGGAAACATTGCTCTAAGTGTCTCAGCCTCTCTATCCATAATAAAGGTAAGGAGAAGATACTCCATTTTTAAGATTGAAACCTAAGTGCCATATGTGTAAAGCACTTAGTACAGTGTCTAAATTATGTCAGGTGTTTAATATATATTAGATATCATTGTTCTTAACATTTCTTCCTTTTACCTATTTTCAAAGTAAATGTATTACCAAATACCAATTTGTCGCTTATACAAAAAGCCTAGAAGTAAGTCTTGTTTGTCTCTAGCTATACTAAGAATGTTTTGTAGCAATATAATTATTCAGGCAAAAAATTCCACCACTAGGAAGACATATTGACTACACTTCCTCAAACTGAAATTAAGATGGATTAAGACAGAGTATCTTGTTTTAATTTGTGAAGTTATTAGTATGAAAAGTCTTACCAAGGTATAAAATTAACTGAGCTTAGTTATATATTTAATTAATCCTTTATTGAGGAGAATAAAATTATATGCAATAACTTTTCCATAAACTCAGGACATATGATCACTGTCCAACGGAAATCAATGTAATGGCAGTTCACTTGGATTTCCTGCCAAAGAATAGTTTTCTTAGAATATATACATAATTTAGAGGTTGAAGAGAGTAGAAGAATGTCTCACTGAGGAACATTCTGGTACCTCTTCACCTATATATAACCCAAGTGTGGGGAAGACAGATGTGTTCACTAAAATAAATCTTAATAATAAATCTTCTGAGAGTTTAGAACTTATGCTATCTAATGATTTCCTCTATTTCCATAACCACACCTTCCAAGTGCATTCTCATTTGGGTGTCATTTCATCAAATAGGAAGATCATAAACTCTCAGGGTTAGGAGGTACCTTAAAGGTCAGTGATCTTTGTTAATAGCAACGGCTGTTACTCTCATCATCCCATATTCAGTTGCCCTTGCAGGAAAATGTAACAATCCTGCTCCGTTGATGGGCATAGCTCCACTATGTGTACAGAACCGAAGCAATCAGAGTCCCACGACAGGCCTTCTCTTAGTCTTAGTGGGTTTTCCATTTGTAGGAAGTCCCCTTGACTCACAGATATCTAATAAAGCTTGGTGTCATAGGCAAAATAATGACCCCTAAAGATGTCCATATCCTAATCCCTGATACTTGTGAATACATTATGTGACATGATAAGGGAGAAACAAGGTTATCAATGAGTTCACTTTGAGATGAGTTCACTTTGAGAGTTCATTTTCATCCTATCCAGTGTAATCACTTATAAGTCCTTACAAGTAGAAGTAGGAAGTGAGAGAGTGAAGGTCGGAGTCAGTGAGAGATTGGAAGAAGCTACCCTGCTGGTTTTGAAGATGCAAGAAGAGGCCACAACCTAAGGAATGTGGGAGACCTCTAGAAGCTGAAAAAAGACAAGGAAACAGAGCCTCCAAAAAGGAATACAGCCCTGCTGGCATATCAATGTTGTCCCAGTAAGGCCATTTCAGACTTCTGACTCCTAGAACAGTAAAAGGATAAATTTGTGTTGTTTAAGCCACTAGAAATGGCTTCCATGGTGGTTCAGTGATAAAGGATCCACCTGCCAATGCAGGAGACATGGGTTCGATCTCTGGGTCAGCAAGATTCCCTGGAGAAGGATATGGCAACTCACTCCAGTATTCGTGCCTGGGAAATCCCATGGACAGAGGAGCTTGGAGGGCTACAGTCCATGAGGTTGATAAAGAGTCAGACACAACTTAGCAACTAAACAACAACAAAACCACTGGAAAATGAACACACAGGTGGTTAAATACTAGAGGGTGACAAGAGACAAACACCATTTCCTTCCAAGGCTGCTGGGAAATCTCACAGGCAGCAAACACCCCAAGTGCAGAACTGCTTTTTTTGACCTCCAAAGGTCAGCCAGCTACTCCTCAACTACTGAAGGCCTTTTTACCATGGCAGAATGATGTGAAAATTCCAGGCTAATTAGACATCCATATGAAAAATACTTTGGAGAAGAGAGTGAAAGCAGGGAGAAATTAGAGGGCATCATACAGTAGGCCACATATGAGATGATGGAGCACAGGAACCAAGTAGCAGAGATTTAAAAAAGTCATGACTATCAGGATAACCCCACTGCCACCAAGCCCCAGCTACACTAGCCTTCTGTGCCTGGACCTCCCGGAGCTCATCCAGGGCTTGAGTCCTTCTGCCTGGAAAGCTCCTTCCCCTATGGCTAGTACATGGACTTCCAGACGCACCCTAAATGGTAACTCCTGGAGAGCTCCTCTATAGCAACCACCCAGGCAGGATTACATCACTTACTTTAATTCTCTTCTGAGCACTTACCAATAATTTTCTGATTTATATGCTTACATACTTGTTTATTATCTATCTTCCGAAGACAGAATATAAGCTCCATGAGAGCAAGGACCTTATCTGTTTCCTTCACACATATCCTCAGGGCTTAACTCAGTACCTGGCACTTAGAAAGAAAGGAAGCGCTAAGTCGTGTCCGACTCTTGTGATCACATGAACTGTAGCCTGCCATGTTCCTCTGTCCATGGGATTTTCCAGGCAAGAATACTGGAGTGGGCTGCCATTTCCTCCTCCAGGGGAACTTTTCCAACCCAGGTCTCCCACATAGAAGGCAGATGCTTTACCGACTGAGCTATGCGGGAAGCCCCTGGCACTTATCAGGTGCTCAATAAATGTATGTATAGCGTGAACAAATGACAAAAGAAAGATCTTAGTTACATAGTGAATACAGGTGAAAACGAAAGGACGAGTCACATATGGTTCAAAAGTTTGTGGTATTAACTGACTGGGAGATGGTGGTGCCACCAACATAGGCAAACAGAGGAAAAGGAACTTTGGGCATAAAGCCAAGGATGAGTTGGGCATGAAACAAGAGCAGAAAGTCCTCTAGGCATCTGAATTCAGCAAGCTCAAAGATCCACTGCTGTCTCATTATCTTCCTGAACTGGCTCTCATCCTCTCCTTCATCTACCTCATCTGGTGACACCACATTCAGGCAACCACACTGGAAAGTTCAGAATTTGTTCTGGACTCCTTCCTCTCACCCATTCCAACATCCAATGAGGACAATTTTCAAACTGCCAAACTGAAATAAGAGGCATGTTTTTTCTTTTACAAAAAGACAAATAGCTTACATTTGCTGCCCTTTTCTTTGATGATATCAGTACACTATCTCCCAGTTGTTTCTGAAAACAAAAACAAAAGCAAATAAACAAAAATCATGTAGTGCCTTCAAAATAAAGATAACAGTTTGACAATGAATGAGAACAGAAGAAAAAAAGAACAACTGCTTTTCAAAAGAAACTCTTCTACTGAAGAGAAATTTGAAAAGGATGTTTGGAAATGTTTCCATAATTTTGTGGTGCTATTGCCAAAATAATATAAAGGCATCATGTATACGAACATTTGTACAGAACATTTTAAAGATCTGGGATAGACACAGAATTTATTAACCTATTTTTATGATTTTTTTTGTTATTTTTATGATTTTTAAAAAGAGGTTTAAAAATTGAAGCTGTTAACACTATGAAAAATACATATCCATGCCAATTAGCTTACAAGAACAATTGATTGATACCAGGGATAAAGGAAATTTACTGACTTGAATTTCAACAAAATGATTAAGTAATTTCTAGATAGAACTAGAACTGAGTCTCATGACTTGGGAAGTGTACTTCTTCTAGGGTCAACATCACTTTATGAGGCCTTTTCCACTACATCAGCCATTAAAACCAAAACTGAGATAAAGTTAGTGCAAGACCTACAAATCATAGTATCACAAGTATAAACCAAGATTAAAAAAATAGACATATTCAATCATGAGATTTTTTATAAGTAAATAAAATAAAAATTATTCTCATTATTCTAAATGTTTTAATCTTATTTTCTTATCCTTTTACACTTTCCATTTTGGAGGATGTTCTTAAATGGGCACAACATTAGAACAGCAGTAAACATATATAATTTACATGAAAAGTAACTACTTTGGGAGTGTGTGGCTGAGATTTCCTTGCCCACAGATGTCCAATCACTGCTCTGTGAAGCCAGAGGAATTGCCATAAAATGCATGTGAGCCCACAGCATGGGGAACCTTCCACAACTTTGAATTCTCAGTGTCCACAGTTCTCTCATGACCAACAAAATGGGTAACATACACATATGGAGGTGCACTGTCCTCTGGATGTACCCATATTTGATGACGCCCCAAAATCTTGATAAGAAGGTAAAATGCAGAGGCGAGTCGTTAATGCCATGAGCTAGCTTGCTGCTTGGATGAGGTGAGCAGAGAGTTATTCTCAAGCCCTGGCTCCTAGCCCTAGCTTGATCCCTTTCTTTCTCTCTTTCTCAAAAAAGCATATGGAATGCCAGTGGGAGAGAGTCACTATATTATGGGGATAACCTTGAATTTGCTCTAATTTAAGTTTTTAAAGGAGTAAAGCCATCACAAAACTAACACTTTATTATTAGTAACACATTATTTAGTTATGCCTGGTGAGTCAAAAAGCCTCTGACTTACAGAATCAAATCTCAACTCCTTGGCAGTGTTCCTGACCCCACCTTCCTCTTAGGTCTCACTTCCTACCAACTTTATTCTCACACTTTACACTATGTTGCCTGCACATACCATCTTTCTCACTTATTCATACAGTCCTCTGTCCAAAATTTCCTCTATTGTGTATCCTCATCCACCACCTAATTTCTATTCTTCTATTAAGACCAGGCTCAAACCCTCTCTATTCCAGGAAGTCGTCCTTGACCCATCTCAGGTTTTCTTAGATGGTTCAGTTCAGTTCAGTTCAGTCGCTCAGTTGTGTCCGACTCTTTGCGACCCCATGAATCGCAGCACGCCAGGCCTCCCTGTCCATCACAAACTCCCGGGGTTTACTCAAACTCATGTCCATCAAGTCGGTGATCCCATCCAGCCATCTCATCCTCTGTCGTCCCCTTCTCCTCCTGCCCACAATCCCTCCCAGCATCAGGGTCTTTTCCAATGAGTCAACTCTTCGCATGGGGTGGCCAAAGTATTGGAGTTTCAGCTTTAGCATCAGTCCTTCCAATGAACACCCAGGACTGATTTCCTTTAGGATGGACTGGTTGGATCTCCCTGCAGTCCAAGGGACTCTCAAGAGTCTTCTCCAACACCACAGTTCAAAAGCATCAGTTTTTCAGCACTCAGCTTTCTTCACAGTCCAACTCTCACATCCATACATGACCACTGAAAAAACCATAGCCTTGATTAGATGCACCTTTGTTGGCAAAGTAATGTTTTTTAATATGCTATCTAGGTTGGTCATAACTTTCCTTCCAAGGAGTAAGTGTCTTTTAATTTCATGGCTGCAATCACCATCTGCAGTGATTTTGGAGCCACCAAAAAATAAAGTCCAACACTGTTTTCTGCTGTTTCCCCATCTATTTCCCATGAAGTGATGGGACCAGATGCCATGATCTTAGTTTTCTGAATGTTGAGTTCTAAGCCAACTTTTTCACTCTCTGCTTTCACTTTCATCAAGAGGCTTTTTAGTTCCTCTCCACTTTCTGCCATAAAAGTGGTGTCATCTGCATATCTGAGATTATTGATATTTCTCCTGGCAATCTTGATTCCAGCTTGTGCTTCATTCAGCCCAGCATTTCTCATGATGTACTCTGCATATAAGTTAAATAAGCAGGGTGACAATACACAGCCTTGACGTACTCCTTTTCCTATTTGGAACCAGTCTGTTGTTCCATGTCCAGTTCTTCATAATCTTTGTTCCTGTCATACTTCTGCATAGCTCTGTTACTACACCAAAATTATCTATGTATGGGTTGGTCACCCCCACCAGACTGTGAGGTTAGTTTTAGGCTGAGGATGGAGTCTTACTGGTAAACACAATGCCTGGCTTGTAGCAGACATTCCACAGATGTTTGCTGAATGAGTGAGAGAGTGAGAGAGTGAGTGAGTGAATGAATCAGTAAGCTGTTGGATATCTAAGACTGACAGAATCAAAGGTTAATCTAATGACAAAATATCTACATTTTCAATTATTGATCCGTCATTGCCTAAGAATATAACTTTAGTGAGGAATTGCTAAAGAATGACAAATTACAAGGGAAGTAGCATTGCAGGAGGGAGGTCAGTGAAAGCCTAAAGAGAAGGAGAGGACCATGGATAGGGTCCCTCAGCCTACCCTCTCAAACAAGGCTACTTCTTCACAGGTATTATCACAGAGCAAAGACCTCTGAGGTAGCTTAGGGCTGAAGAGAGTTGGCAGTTCCAGGACCATCCAACATCAACTCCTTAGTTGCTGTACTGTCCAGGGGTCTAGAGGAGCCAGGAAGTGTGGAAGTGGAGGGGGGCTCTCAAGGAATCCTACAACAGGCAGGAAAGTATTTCAATTTTTTTAAATAAGTGGTACAGTCACATCAGTGAATACCAGCTTAATATCAGCTTGCCTGTAGGTAATATTGTCTATACTCTCATATTTCCACAGAGAATAATGGCCCCTTTAAAAGCTGAGGATTTTTTTAATTGGTTAAGAACCACTTCCCTCTTGACATTTGAGAACATTTTCTTTCTCAGGACTTGGTGGATAGAGCAAGCTCTAAACAAGCACTGAGTGATGGTTTTTTCCCACTCCTTTTGTTCCCCTTAAAAACTTGCCTGTAATTGTGTCTGGTAGCTCTGTTTTTCCCCTTAGTGATGAAATGAAAACTGATTCAGGCCTTACCATGTGGGGGACTTTTTAGTCACAACAAGCAATAGCTTTATAGTTATTTGCATTCTAAGCTTCCTCCCTCATGTAATTGGAAGAGATTTTGATTGAGTCCTTAACCTAGTTTTTACAGAGCCTCCACCAAATGCCTCAGACACAGACATACTTTATCACTCTTGGCTAAATAAATGAAATGGGCTTTCATCAGAAATGATCAGTCCTCCTCCCAGAGAGAGTTTCTATGATTCCAGCAGTTGATGGGGTTTTTTCCTTCCCACCTAATGGATTTATTTCTCACTTGATTGTCCTTTCCACATCAAGTATAAGCTGCAGCTCTTTCCCACATGAAGCTCACTCGGTGTTTTCATTTTCCAGGATTGATTCACTCTCAGAAGATGAAAGGTGGCCAGGGGTGGGGGTGGGGGTCTGAAATGATCTAAAATAACTGCAATGTACAAAGCAGCTGATTAAATTATTTTGAAGGGCTGATGAATGCTTTCAAAATCGCTGCACTGAATGTAATTACCAATGTAGAGGGAATAAAAATTTTTCCTCTACTCTTCTGGGTTCTTTGGTTGATCTAATAATCGAATTAATATAGGACAGCTTAACAGGAGAAAAACCAATTTAACTACTTATGTACAAGGGCCCCATAAGAATATGAGACCCACAAGCAGTTAAGCAGTTGAGGCATATATGCCATTCAGAGCCAAGGAGAAGGGGGTAGGGATCTGGCCCTTCAAGGGGGAAAAAAAATCAATTCTTTGCAAGATGGGAAGTCCAAATGTTTGGTAACAAATACTCCAAGCAAACACAGTGAGACAGGGAGGAACTGGATCTCCAGCTCAGCTGTGCTCACCCCCTGCTTACCACACCCAGCCCATATTCTATGTAGTTATCTGTGGTAACAGATCTCTTCCTAGACCAGGCCCTCTACCTAGTTTCTTTTAGACAATGAAGGGAGAGGTAAAATATAAAATCTGCTGGGTGTGGATTGCCTTTAGCTCAGAACAGGGTACATGTCAAAGTGGCACATCTGGGACAGCCTTGTTCTGAACTCCTTCACCAATGTTTCTCAGAGTGCACTTTGAGGTCACCTGCCTCCCAAACACTTATGTGATTCTTAAGCATGCAAAGCCCCTGGCCCCATCAAAGGAACATACTTTTCATCATAAGGGCCTGAAAGTCTGTAGTCTATAAATGTTTTTAATAAAAAGTTTATTATACATAAAGACGAGTAGACTCACTATAAATGGGTACCTTGCTGAAGTTTCACAACTAAACCTGTCTCAAAGACCAGCTCTCAGATCAAGAACCAGAATATCACCAATATGGTCCCCTTCTGCTCCTTTTCACTCACAACCTATTTCCCCACCTCAGGGTTAACCATTATCTTAACTTCTAAGGCCACAGATTAGTTTCATCTGAGGTTTTGATTTTTTTGAAGTCTATAAGTGGAATCGTACAGTATGCATTCTTTTCTGTCTGGTTTCCTTTATCAATTATATTTATGAGATTCATCCATATTGTTGCATGTAACTGTAGACTGTTCATTCTCTTTGGCTGAATGGTATTCCACTGTGTGATTATACCAAAAACTGTTTACTCATTGAACTTAAATGTAAATGACAATGAAATACCTGTATATAACCACCAGAATGGTTAAAATTAAAACAGGAAATACCAAGTGTTGGTAAGGCTGTGGAACAACAGCCAAAAGAGGGACTATAAATTGGTACAATCACTTTGGAACCCTCTTTGTCAGTATTCTCAGTTCAGTTCAGTTCAGTTGCTCAGTCGTGTCCAACTCTTTGCGACCCATGGACTGCAGCATGCCAGGCCTCCCTGTCCATCGCCAACTCCCAGGGTTTATTCAAACTCATTTCCATTGAGTCAGTGATGCCATCCAACCATCTCATCCTCTGTCATCCCCTTCTCCTCCCACCTTCAATCTTCCCCAGCATCAGGGTTTTTTCAAATGAGTCAGTATTCTACTAACACCGAATATGTGGCTAACTGATGATGCCAAAATTTCACTCCCAGCCCCACAGAAACACATACATATGTTCACCACAATGACCCAACCTAAAACATTCACAGCTGTTCATAATAGTCAAAATCATTGTGCTACCTAAAAGTCATCAGCAATTGAGCCAAAACTGCATTTTTAATAAGTTTACCAGAGGATTCTTATCCATACAAACTTTTGAGAATCTTTGCATTCAATATTCTGATTTACTTTGAGACTAAACCTAGGAATTTCAGCAACTATCAAAATCCATAAGGTCAATATGTTTGAATTTGTCAAAGAAAAAAAGATGTTTTCTCATCATTAAACTTACAACAGGGCTTCAAGTAGGAGTTTATATTAATACTTAAGCACCATGTACAGTTCCTCATTACTTTGAAAGCTGAGCACTACAGAAAAGTGTTTCACAAAACACATTAAAATTTTAATTGTATTCTCACAACCGTGGATTTAGGGCAGCTGCTGAGATTCCTCAATCACACCATTACTGTGATGAATGAATATTTCACATAATGCTGTTTTCCCATGAAGTTCCTGTGATTAAATAAAAACTTCAATTTGTAAGACCAAGAAATGACAGGGAAAGCTCAGATCTCAGAAACTTTTACAAGAAGCAATTGAGCAGACCCCTACTCTGAAGTAAAGTGTGACAGTGTATTGTATTTTGGTGGCAGTTGACAGATTTTGAGTAATCACCTACAAAAAGGACTACCCTTAAATGAATGGCCTTAAATAACAGAGTGATAACTCAATTATCACTCCTCAGGAGGTGGGAAAACACCCACAAGCAAACCACCTTAAAGATGAACAAAGAAACAGCCATTCTTACACCTCAGGATTTCCACAGACTAAAAATGATCCATACAAACCCCAAATGCAAACTATTTGGAATCAAAATGTTTAGAACCAAAAAAGACCCTAAAGAGCATCTACAAAGAGGAAAGGAGACTCTTACATGAATATAATCAAGTAACTAAAATTATACAAAGCTATGATCACTTCATGGGAAATAGATGGGGAAACAGTGGAAGCAGTGTCAGACTTTATTTTTGAGGGCTCCAAAATCACTGCAGATGGTGACTGTAGCCATGAAATTAAAAGACACTTACTCCTTGGAAGGAAAGTTATGACCAACCTAGATAGCATATTAAAAAGCAGAGACATTACTTTGCCAACAAAGGTCCATCTAGTCAAGGCTATGGTTTTTCCAGTGGTCATGTATGGATGTGAGAGTTGGACTGTGAAGAAAGCTGAGGGCCGAAAAATTGATGCTTTTGAACTGTGGTGTTGGAGAAGACTCTTGAGAGTCCCTTGGACTGCAAGGAGATCCAACCAGTCCATCCTAAAGGAGATCAGTCCTGGGGGTTCATTGGAAGGACTGATGCTGAAGCTGAAACTCCAGTGCTTTGGCCACCCCATGCGAAGAGTTGACTCATTGGAAAAGACCCTGATGCTGGGAGGGATTGTGGGCAGGAGGAGAAGGGGACGACAGAGGATGAGATGGCTGGATGGGATCACCGACTTGATGGACATGAGTTTGAGTAAACCCCGGGAGTTTGTGATGGACAGGGAGGCCTGGCGAGCTGCGATTCATGGGGTCACAAAGAGTCGGACACGACTGAGCAATTGAACTGAACTGAACTGATGATTTTAAAATAATGCTCCACAGCCAAATTCTTAGGCACTCAATAAACTGAACTTAGACTCTATATGAGACATCTCAGCAGTTATTTAAAAAGCACAACAAACTTAAGGCAAATTTAGTGTCTCCAGCTGCAAGCTATGAACCTGTCCTTCTAAAACTAATATAATCACATATACTGTTCCTTTTGTTATATTTATAATGGACTATTCAGAGGTAACCTAAAAAATTGCAAGGTGAAAGAGCTTACTAGAAAGCATCAATTTTCATACATAAGGGTCAGAAGGGCATAGTGATACTAAGGACAACTCTACCTATAAGAGGAAGTATATACAAAAGACCTATACATAGAAAACTATAAAACACTGATGAAAGAAATCAAAGAGGACACAAACAGATGGAGAAATATACTGTGTTCATGGATTGGAAGAATCAATATTGTGAAAATGAGTATACTACCCAAGTAATCTATAGATTCAATGCAATCCCTATCAAGCTACCAACAGTATTCTTCACAGAACTAGAACAAATAATTTCACAATTTGTATGGAAATACAAAAAAACCTCAAAGAGCCAAAACAATATTGAGAAAGAAGAATGGAACTGGAGGAATCAACTGCCTGACTTCAGGCTCTACTACAAAGCCACAATCTTCAAGACAGTATGGTACTGGCACAAAGACAGAAATATAGATCAATGGAACAAAATAGAAAGCCCAGAGATAAATCCACATACCTATGGACACCTTATCTTCGACAAAGGAAGCAAGAATATACAATGGAAAAAAGACAACCTCTTTAACAAGTGGTGCTGGGAAAACTGGTCAACCACTTGTAAAAGAATGAAATTAGAACACTTTCTTACACCATACACAAAAATAAACTCAAAATGGTTTAAAGATCTAAATGTCAGACCAGAAACTATAAAACTCCTAGAGGAGAACATAGACAAAACACTCTCTGACATAAATCACAGCAAGATCCTCTATGACCCACCTCCCAGAATATTGGAAATAAAAGCAAAAATAAACAAATGGGACCTAATGAAACTTAAAAGCTTTTGCACAACAAAGGAAGCTATAAGCAAAGTGAAAAGACAGCCTTCAGAATAGGAGAAAATAATAGCAAACGAAGAAACAGACAAAGGATTAATCTCAAAAATATACAAGCAGCTCCTGCAGCTCAATTCCAGAAAAATAAATGACCCAATCAAAAAATGGGCCAAAGATCTAAACAGATATTTCTCCAAAGAAGACATACATATGGCTAATAAACATGAAAAGATGCTCAACATCACTCATTATCAGAGAAATGCAAATCAAAACCACAATGAGGTACCACTACACGCCAGTCAGAATGGCTGCTATCCAAAAGTCTATAAGCAATAAATGCTGGAGAGGGTGTGGAGAAAAGGGAACCCTCTTACACTGTTGGTGGGAATGCAAACTAGTACAGCCACTGTGGAGAACAGTGTGGAGATTCCTTAAAAAACTGGAAATAGAACTGCCATATGACCCAGCAATACCACTCCTGGGCATACACATCAAGGAAACCAGAACTGAAAGACACGTGTACCCCAGTGTTCACTGCAGCACTGATTATAATAGCCAGGAAATGGAAGCAACCTAGATGCCCATCAGCAGACAGATGGATAAGAAAGCTGTGGTACATATACACAATGGAATATTACTCAGCCATTAAAAAGAATTCATTTGAATCAGTTCTAATGAGGTGGATAAAACTGGAGCCCATTACACAGAGTGAAGTAAGCCAGAAAGAAAAACACCAATACAGTATACTAATGCATATATATGGAATTTAGAAAGATGGTAACGATAACCT
The DNA here is from genome assembly GCF_019320065.1 of Cervus canadensis. NCBI lineage: Eukaryota > Metazoa > Chordata > Mammalia > Artiodactyla > Cervidae > Cervus > Cervus canadensis. The sequence continues at coordinate 87,110,604 of NC_057386.1, forward strand.
TATATGCAAAACAGAAAAAGAGACACAGATGTATAGAACAGACTTTTGGACTCTATGGGAGAAGGGGAGGGTGGGATGATCTGAGAGAACAGCATCAAAACATGTTTACTATCAAGTGTGAAACAGATCACCAGCCCAGGTTGGATACATGAGACAAGTGCTCGGGGCTGGTGCACTGGGATGACCCAGAGGGATGGGATAGGGAGGGAGGTGGGAGCGGGGTTCAGGATGGGGAACACATGTAAATCCATGGCTGATTCATGTCAATGTATGGCAAAACCCACTACGATATTGTAAAGTAATTAGCCTCCAACTGATAAAAAAAAAAAAAAAGAGGAAGTATATGTCAGCCTTAGCAGGGAAAAGAAAAAGAGTGTTGTCCCTGGGCCTTGAAAAACAAATGCCTTCTATGTGAAAGCGACTGTGATGTGACAAATATGGAGGAAGAACTCTCACAGCAGGAAGTTCAATGGATGAGGAGAGGGGGTGGGGAAACCCTCCTTTCATCATTAATCTGCTCAGTCTCAAGAGAGATGGCAAATACTTAAAATATCAAGAGGCTTGATCACTTACAAGAAGCAGCCCATCTGGGAATACACATCTAATCCGCCCTAAATTCCAGAACATCACTTCACCGGGCCCTTAAGATCACATTGAACTTGCCAAGCAGTGAGGTTACAAGGACAGGGAGGGAGGAGGGTGGGGGAGGTGATAAGAGTTGGCCTGTGCACAAGAAAAGGGAGTGCTGGCAAGTCTGGGCTTTGGAATGTCCTGTCTTCTGACCTCTGAGGACTCCACCACCCTGTCATTCACGCTAGACAGAATGGCAGCCTTAAAGGATATTGTCAAGCGAAGGACTCTCTTTGTTTTGGTTTTTTTTTTTTGTAGAGAAAACAACTTGACTCTTTAAGACAATGAAATGATTCTAAATATGGTGGGGTTTTTTTTGTTTTGTTTTTTTCAGTTAGATGCTAGCCTGGCAGTTAGCTGTTCTTTGAGACAAAAGCTCTAGCCTCACAATTTAGTTTACTTGGACTGCACAGGAGTTTTCTAATTAAAAGTGGTCTCTAACAGTGTTACTAGTGAACTCACTATAATTTCAGGTTTAGAAAACAGCTAAGCCCACAGACAACAAAGACAAATCAAGGACAACAGCTCTGGCCAGATGAAACCCTTTGAGTGGGAAGTAGATGCTGCACCCATGGGTTGTTCTGTGCTCCCAAGCTCTAATTAAGTTCACCTATACTTCTTAAGGGCTTCCCTGGTGGCTCAGATGGTAAAGAATCTGCCTGCAATGCAGCAGACACAGGTTTGATTCTTGGGTCAGGAAGATCACCTGGAGAAGGGAATGACAACCTACTCCATTATTCTTGCCTGGAGAATTCCACAGACAGAGGAGCCTGGGAGGCTACAGTCCATGGGACTGCAAAGAATTGGACATGACTGAATGACTAACACACACACACACACACACACACACACACACACACATACTTCCTAAACAGCTCTGATAAAGCTGCCAGCACGAGCCCATGCATTCATGCCAAGCAGACCTGTTGTTCTGCTGCCTGCACCCCACCCCATTCTTAAGGCCATCTTGGTACTACGCTGGCCCAGGCTGTCTCACTTGCTCCTTTATGAGTCAAGCAAGCAATCCAGTTGGGAATCCCTCACATTTCTGATAAACAAGGGAAACTTATGCACTGTATGGATGTGAGAGTTGGACCATAAAGAAGGCTTAGAGTCCAAGAATTGATGCTTTCGAACTGTAGTGTTGGAGAAGACTCCTGAGAGTCCCTTGGACAGCAAGGAGATCAAACCAGTCAATCCTAAAGGAAATCAACCCTGAATACCCATTGGAAGGACTGAAGCTGAAGCTGAAGCTCCAGTCCTTTGGCCATCTGATGACAAGAGTCAACTCATTGGAAAAGACCCTAATGCTAGGAAAGAGAAAGGCAGGAGGAGAAGGGGGCAACAGAGGATGAGATGGTTGGATGGCATCACTGACTCAGCGGACATGAGTTTGAGCAAACTCTAGGACATAGTGAAGGACAGAGAAGCCTGGCGTGCTGCAGTCCATGGAGTCACAAAGAGTCAGACACAACTTAGCGACTGAAAAACAAAGTGCACTATTGAGACTAATTCCCATTGACACGACTGCGGTATAGAGCTGATTCCCTCACATTTGTGTGGTGTAGGGACAAAGGTAAACATAGGCCAAATACATAGGACTTAAGCTGCATGAAAGCAGGTGTTTAGGTGTGCTTTATTTATGCCTATATCCCCAGGGCCTAGAAGAGTGCCTGGCTTATAATGGAAGTGAGATGGATGTTTGATGGATGTAATGCTGGTGAAGAGAAGATAAGAGCATGAGTTAGAAGGAACCGGGGCTTAGTAATATGGACCTGCTTCTTAAGAGCTACAAGTAAGAGAAAGGCATCTGTACCTGGGAGAATTCAACACCCACTGCAGGCTTTAAAAAGAAAACTAAGATCATCAAGATAAATCCTCTGTCATTAGTGTTTTTTTGTTAGTTTTTTTTTCATGTGTATATTTCTGTGGCTGTGCCAAGTCTTTGTTGCAGCATGTGGGATCATTTAATTGCAGACTTTGGGATCTAGTTCCCTGACCAGGGATCAAACCCAGCCCTCCTGCATTGGATCTGGGAGTCTTAGCCACTGAACCAACAGAGAAGTCCCCATTAGTGTTTTTTCATTAATTTGGCAAATATTTATTGCTTACTCACATTGTACTAAGCACCTTCTATGTGCCAGGCATACCAAAATGAACAGACAAAATCAAGTTCTCATGAAGTTTTGCTGTTATTGTTGTTCAGCCGTTCAGTCATATCTGACTCTTTTTGACTCCATGGACTGCAGCACGCCAGGTTTCCCTGTCCTTTACCAACTCCTGGAACTTGCTCTCAAACTCATGTCCATTGAGTTGGTGATGCCATCCAACCACCTCATCTTCTACTGTCCCCTTCTCCTCCTGCCTTCTATCTTTCCCAGCAAAAGGGTCTTTTCCAAAGGGTCAACTCTTGGCACCAGGTGACCAAAGGATTGGCGTTTCAGCTTCAGCATCAGTCCTTCCAATGAATATTCAAGGTTGATTTCCTTTAGGATTGACTAGTTTGATCTTCTTGCTGTGCAAGGGACTCTCAAGAGTCTTCTCCAACAACACAGTTTAACAACATCAATTTTTGGGCACTCAATCTTCTATATGGCCCAACTCTCACACCCACACATGACTACTGGAAAAACTGTAGCTTTGGCTATATGGACCTTTGTTGGCCAAGGGACGTCTCTGGTTTTAACATGCTATCTATGTTTGTCATAGCTTTTATTCTAAAGAGCAGGTGTCTTTTAATTTCATGGCTGCAGTCACCATCTACAGTGATTTTGGAGCCCAAGAAAATAGTCTGTCACTGTTTCCACTGTTTCTCCATCTATTTGCAAGGAAATGACAGAACCAGATGCCATAATCGTCATTTTTTTAATGTTGAGTTGTAAGCCAACTTTTTCACTCTCCTCTTTTATCTTCATTGAGAGGCTCTTTAGTTCCTCTTCACTTTCTGCCATACGGGTGGTGTCACCTGCATATCTGAGGTTACTGATATTTCTCCTGGCAATCTTGATTCCAGCTTGAACTTCATCCAGACTGGCATTTCACATGATCTACTCTGCACATAAGTTAAATAAACAGGGTGACAATATACAGCCTTGACAGACTCCTTTCCCAATTTGCAACCAGTCCATTGTTCCTTGTCCAGCTCTAACTGTTGCTTCTTGACCTGCATACAGGTTTCTCAGGAGGCAGGTAAGGTGGTCTGGTACTCCCACCTCTTTAAGAATTTTTCACAGTTTGTTGTGATCCACATAGTCAAAAGTTTTAGCAGTCAATGAAGCGGAAGTAGATGTTTCTCTGGAACTCTCTTGCTTTTTCTATGATCCAACAAGTGTTGGCAATTTGATCTGTGGTTCCTCTGCCTTTTCTAAATCCAGCTTGTACATCTGGAAGTTCTCAGTTCACATACTGTTGAAGCCTGGCTTGGAGAATTTTGAGCATGACCTTGCTAGCATTGAAATGAGTGCAATTGTGTGGTAGTTTGAACATTCTTTGGCATTGTCCTTCTTTGGGATTGGAATGAAAACTGACCTTTTCCAGTTGTGTGGCCACTGCTAAGTTTTCCAAATTTGCTGGCATATTGAGTGCAGCATTTTAATAGCATCATCTTTTAGGACTTGAAATAGCTCAGCTGGAATTCCATCACCTCCACTAGCTTGAAGTTTATATGCTAGTAACAGCCAGACAATAAACACAAAAGTATTTTGAAGAGTTTTAAGTGCTAAGAAGAAAATAAAATAATTATTAAAACAGGACAGAGTGATGGGGGAAGAAAAGTACTATTGCTTCTGTTAGGATAGTCCAAAAAGGACTCTCTAAAGACTACATATTAGACCTGCATGTTGAAAAGAAAGCAGCGAGGGAAACTTCTGGGAAAAGAACATTTCAGCTGGGAAGAGCAAAGGCCCAGAGACATAAGTGCCTTGGGCAGATCGAGGGACAGAATGTGCAGGTAAAGATAGAGTCAGTAATGCTATCTAACCATCTCATCATCTGCTGCCCTCTTCTTCTTTTGCCTTCAATCTTTCCCAGCATCAGGGTCTTTTCCAATGAGTCACTCTTCCCATCAGATGGCCAAAGGACTAGAGCTTCAGCTTCAGCATCAGTCCTTCCAATGAGTATTCAGGGTTGATTTCCTTTAGGATTGACCAGTTTGGTCTCCTTGCAGTCTAAGGGACTCTCAAGAGTCTTCTCCAGCATCACAGTTCGAAAGCATCAATTCTTCAGTGCTCAGCCTTCTTTTCGGTCCAACTCTCACTATCATACATGACTACTGGAAAAACCATAGCTTTGACTACATGAACCTTTGTCGGCAAAGTGATGCAAGATTTATTTCAGACCCTTTTGTGTTTCCTTTGTTAATGTAATGTGAAAAAAATGAGGGGAAATTACCAGGACAAAATATCTGACCAACATGAAACTTCAAGGATGATGAAAGTTCCTTTTTAAACTAGACAATCTAGAGGGGAAAGAAGCAAAATATAAAATCAAAACACAAATAATCATTCTTTTCTAACTTGGTTTCAAAGCCTGTTTTCCTAGTTAAGCTAATGCCATGTGAAATACTTGGGTGGAGGTAGGAAAGAGCCTCCAAACATTCCTTTTAGATGACATCATTGATTCTAACCAAAGAATCAAGGGCACTTGGACAGCAGGACTTAGGAGATAAGGAAAAGGGCAAACCATTAACATTTAGCTAATATAAATACAGAACCTTTTTGGTTTTTATGCTTTTAAAAATATTCCACTCTGAAAGCTATGATATTTAATTCCAAATATATTTGATTTTCACTTTAAATTGTAAGGTCTCAAATTTACTGCAATAAGCTTCAAAGGCACATCTGTAATTACAAGAACACTACAGCTTAAAGTTCTATAACAAATAGACCTAGTTTTCTATTTTGCTACTGGGAACCTAGGAAGACTGCACATTATGTTTTATACCTGAAACTTCCATAGTCCTTACACAAAACCTAAGCCATATACACACATCTCTATTTTGAAATAGTGGAATCTGGGGGTACAGCCAACCTTCACAAAACAAATCAAGGAATTTTCCATGATACCAAGGACTTTAGTCAGAGTTTGTAAGGGGAAAGTTTGAAGCACCACTTTCCCCTTTCACCCAATTCAAATATATTTTTAAAAAAGAAAGGAGGGAAAAATCAGAGAGAAGGAAGGAAAGAAGACCCATATCATCTTAGATAGAAGATAGACAGATGTTGTTGTTCAGTAGCTAAGTTGTGTCCGACTCTGCAACTCCATGGACTCTAGCACACCAGGCTCCTCTGTCTTCCATTATCTCCTGGAGTTGCTCAAATTCATGTCCATAGAGTCAATGATACTATCTAATCATCTCACCCTCTGTCACCCCCTTGTCCTTTGACCTTCAGTCTTTCCCAGCAGCAGGGTCTTTTCCAGTGAGCCGGCTCTTTGCATCAGGTGGCCAAAGTATTGGAGTCTCAGCTCCAACAATAGTCCTTCCAATGAATATGCAGGATTGATTTTCTTTAGGACTGACTAGTTTGATCTCCTTGGAGTCCAAGAGATAGATAGACAGCTCTTTCATGCTTCTACACTTTTGCACACATTCTATCCTCTCTTATCACACTTATTTGTTTCACAAGCCTATGTCTCCCATTTATGTCTCTTACATTCATACCCTGGTCTATCTTGACACCTAAAGGAAGAGATCACAAGTAGAATATTTTAAAAATTCCTCCCAATTTAGGTCTTTTGGTATTGATTGTATTCATGTATTCATTGTATTCATTTTTGTCATGTACCTTGGCAGTGCCCTCATGCTTTGAGTTGAATTTTCTGCCTTACCCCTGACACTGGGATCAGACAGGGGACTTGCTCTAGCCAAAGGGGTGTTAGCAAACATAATTCAGGCAGAGGCTCTAAAAAATGTGCTTGCACATTTCCACTTGTACTCGTGTGTGTCTGCCATTTCTGTCAGAACATGTTCAGACTAACTTGCTGGCTATTCATGTAGCAGAGCCAAGTTGTCATGGTTGCCACACAGCCAAGGCTATCCTAGAGTAGCCCACCAATCCTTAGACAAGTAAATGAGCCCCACCTAAATCAGCAGAGTTGCTGAGCCAACTCACAAATGACCACAGATTCATGAACAAGTGCAGCCCAGAGAAATCAAGCCCAATGCAAAGAAGAGTCATGAGCTAAATCAGGTGTCAGCCAATTACGGTCCATGGGCCAAATCACCCACCACCTGTTTTTGTGTGGCCCGTGGAAAAAAAATAATCACAGGCCATTCAATTTCATGGTTTAAAAAAAATAAAATAACATTTCATAACATGTTAAATAATATTTTATAGTCTGAATATTACATGAAGTTCAAATTTCAGTTCCATAAATAGAGTTTTATTGGAACACAGACACATGCATTTGTTTATATATTGTTCATGGCTGCTTTTGCACTACAAGGGCAGAATTGTGTATCTGTGACAGAGACTGCACAGCCTATGAAGCCTAAAATATTTACTGTCTGGCCCCTTAAGGAAAAAGACTGCTAACTTCTGAACTAAATGAATGTTCACTGCTGTATGCCCCTGGGGCTCAATGGTATTTTGTTACGATGCATCACTGGTACAAAAGTTCACTGACAAATCTCATCTGAAAGCTAATTCCCTTCCCTACGTCCCCAGCAGAGAGTGCTAGTGAAGCAGCAAGGGCTCAGGGTCAGAACAAAAGCAGCCCCTCCTTACCACCACAGGAATGGACTTCATGACCAGGGCTCCAAGGATGAATGCCAGTCCATCAAAGAATGCCACATTCTTCAGTGATTCCCCATCCAGGAAGCAGATCACATCAACTTTTCTGCCAGTGACCAGCGACAACTGGAAAGGCTCCTTATTCTGCTTGATAGTGTCACAACATCTATGAGCCACAGATTCCATCCATTGCCAGCTCTATACCCAGAGATCAACTTGCCAAGGAGCAGAGGTGAGGAGAAGAAATACGGAAGATGAAAGGAAGCTGAGTGTTTACCCTGATTGTAATATTGGACTAAGTTTACCAAACTGAACTAAAATTTCATTCCCACCTTGGAATCCAGTGGTGGAAACTTGGGAGGAACATGATTTTAATTAATACACAAAAAATTAAGAAGCTACATGTTCTTTTCCTCTTTCAATATAATATGGATGAACTTTGCAAACCTGATAGGAATTTTTGTGGAATAAACAGATCAATGACCAAATGAATGATAAACTCCCTACCATATTACCGTGTATTCTTACCACCACCTCCTGGCATTTCTATCCACTCAAGGTATCAGTCCAGAAATAACCCATTCTTCCTCTTACAGTACATTCCAACTTCCAGAAGCAAGCAGCAGCTTCTCCATTGGATCCCCTCACTCAGAAATGCCTAAACACCTCTCTCTTCCTCTGATCCTTCAGTTCAGGAATCTAATAGGTGGTCTCAGACTCTTAGACAAATTTACATGAAACAGACAACTATCCTCCAGGTTAGAGGAACTTGGATCTTTCGGTAGACTTTGGCCTTAAACCCATACTAAATATCATCTGAGACTGTAAGGAGGCAATGTTTTCCCCAAGAGGAAAAAAAGTCAGATTTCCACATCTGGAGTTTGACCTTTGTGCATGTTGTCATTTCACCCACCACAGGAAATCTTTCTGGGCTGGGTTGAAATGTGTAACTTCTCAACAGTGAGGCTGGTAGCAATCCCACCCAGCTGTGTGGAACGGGAAGTGACAGGGCAATTAATATTCTGTTAAAACTTCAGGGGGCTACCCTGAAGCTGGCCACATTCTGGGGCTGACTCATCATGTTAAAACCAAACATGGTATATTGTCTGTTCACTTCTGCTGACTCACCTGTCAGCCCTAAGAAATATGTACCAGGCAGAGCTGCAAGGGCTCAGACCTGCCTTGCTAAGATGTTATCCTTCAGCACCAGCCACGCCAGTTCACTCTGTGAAGAAGCTTCTATATTGAACCATGGATAATTTCAAATGTGTGAAAGACTGTTTTGTGAAGGGAGATGACCAGCCTCTTTTTCTGCACTGTTTTATATGGAGGGGAAAAAAAAAAAAAACAGCATGGATCACAACACAACTGACATTTGAAAAGAGCCATAGCATTTCCAAGCTGGAATGGAGGCTTAGAGATCAAGTTGAAAGAACTTTCCTAAGAGAGTGGGAAGGTATCTAGCATAGTGGATAAGAGCTTTGAGTCAGGCATCCTGAATTCATGTCCCATCTCTGCCACTCATAGTGGAATTATAAGTAGGAGGCTAATGTAGGTATTAAGTAACTTTAAGCAAACTGCTCAGACTCCCTGAGCTTCGATTTCCTTATCTGTAAAATGAGGAATAATTATAGCACCCATCTCATTGGGCTATTGTGAGGATTAAAGGGGATGAAGTATAAAAAGAGTACAGTGCTTTGCACAAAGTGCTCAATAAATAGCAGCTATTATTAAGGCTGCTGGGGAAATCCATGGAAACCTCTTTCCTGGAAACAGGATAGATCCCCCATGTGTTTGGTATTAGATGGGTAAAGGGTAGAAGAATGTCACTACAAGCTGGGTATTGGTGGGGGTGGGGCAGGCAAAGAAGGGAAAGTTGCCCAGAGGAAGGATGAGTACTCAGTGTCTTCAAGGACTGTGCCTTGGATCCCCATCTTTTGGGGGAAAGAGGCCCATCTTAGGGAAGGTTCCATTGCTCTGTCCCAGTTTTAGATCTGCTGAAGATAGTCATTCATTTTTTTTTTAAAAAAAGACCTCTCTGATTATAAGTCTCTGAAGGCTCTGCTCAGATTTCCCTTTAAGGGCCTTAAAGGCACACACAAGCAAGCACAGACCAGTTTAAAAAAAAAAGTCTGGCCAGTAAAGGCATACAGAAACTGATATTTACATGATACTGTTAAGTGCACTCTTTTTAAACCACTAATTCTTATTCCACGGAAAGTGGTCTTTATGTCAAAGTCCTTAAGAGGTCCAACAGCTTGTATAACCGGCAAACCTCATGGCTGGTTAGCAGCTTTCAGGGCTTGGATTCCCAGTGATAAACAAAAGAATTCCAAAGGCCACAATCCATAAACTCTCTGGAGAAACATATGGAACTACTTAAGTAGGCTGGCTCAGAGCTGTTGTTTTGAAAACAAGTCTCCTCAGCCAGAATCTCCGCTGAGTGCTATTTATTGAATGGTTGGAGAAGGGCAAGACCCCCTGGGTCCTGTAGGGCAGCTCTTCAGCAGTCTCGAACATTTTGCAGATATCTCTCTAAGTCTCCTGATACCCAGGAAAGGATATCGGAAGTCTGTTCATTTGTATCCATTCTCCAGAGGCATTGAGCATGCTCACTGAGGAGCCAGTATCCTCAAATATCCTTCTATAGATCTCTGATCGCAAGAGCAATAGCCTCCAACTCTCTTCTCTCTTACACTCAGAACTTTTCTGATTATCACCTCTACTGTCAAGATTCAACTGGCCACCCAGTCCTTTGCACCTTGACAAAAGTCCATGTGAACTTACATAATAACTGATTCCAAGAGCCAGTCTCCTACTATTGAACTGGAAATTCCTTGAGAGCAGCAACTTTTATCAGCTTCTCTTCCGTATCTTTAGGATTTGGCATAGTAGGTGATTCACAATTCTTTTCTTGGGGTATTAATGACATCTAATTAATTAATATTATAAATCATTTAATAAATAGTTAGGTCCTGGCCACCTGACCTTTTGGGTCAGTGGTAGAGCCAATGACTAGAACTCAAAATTCTGATACTCACTATGACGAGTTACTTCACAAGGACTGACAGTAAACCCATCATGTAATTGTTCATGCTCTCTGATGGTAAACTATGTGGCCACAAAGATGCAGATGTAGGATAGCTTTGGGATCTACCATCATGCTTTAAAACACAGACAGAGCCAACCTTTTTGGCTTGTGTTGTGTGAGTAATTTGTCCTGGTGCCAGATCAACAACACATATTGTCATTTTCTTTTTAAAACAAATAATGAGAATTTTTTCCCTTCATTATTAAAGTATTACTCAAGACTTTCTGTTCTAGCAAAATGTAGACTAAGATAAACCTCACTATAAAAACCTAGAAATGCTGTATAAAACATAATTTTTAAATGTTTTAAATTCATAGCTAAGCTCTCAAGAAAGAAAGAAAAATCTACAGGCACCAGAAACAAAGAGGTAATTGAAAACAGAGCAAAGTTTCAAAGTGTCTGTTCATGATGTAGCTGTATTATAGTGATGGAAAGTTTATTATTGATCTATTCACCTAAGTGCTTGGAATTTCATGCTTGTGTGAGGACATAGCGTGGGCACGAGACCATATGGACAAAGATGGAACTGAGAACACTGCATAAATGTTACAACACTTAAAGGATTATACCCTATGTGAAAGGGCAGTCTAAGCAAAAATCCATCCATCAGTACAGGGAGATGTCAAGGAAATTAAAACTGTATATGGAAGGGTTAAAGAGCAGTTTGAAACAGCAAGGAAGTTCATAAACTGGAAAACAGATTTGAGGAAATTATCAAGAAGGCACAAGGACATAAAGATCTGGAAAACATGAAAGATTAAGAGACATGGAAGATGGAATGAGGAAGTCTAATATATATTTAATTCAAAAAGTAGAAAATAGGGAAAATAGGATACTTTTAAAAAATTTTAAAGATAATGGCTGAACTTTTACATACATGACTAAAAAACTTGAATCCTGAAGTTCAATAATAATAAGTTCTGAGAAGAATAAGTTAAACTAATTCCAAAGTTAGCCACAACATAATAAAACTTCAGCAATTCAAAGGCAAATAAGAGACCTCAAAATGCTATGCAAAAATAATCATAAACACAGAATTCAATGCCAAGCTAAATTCTCATTAAAAAGTGAAGGTGAAATAAATATATATCTTTTAAGACCAAGAAAGTTTACTGCTCACAGATAATGATGAAATTAGCACCTCCAATTTCTTAAAAAACTGGAAATAGAACTGCCATATGACCTAGCAATCCCACTCCTGGGCATACACACCGAGGAAACCAGATCTGAAAGAGACACATGTACCCCAATGTTCATCGCAGCACTATTTATAATAGCCAGGACATGGAAGCAACCTAGATGCCCGTCAGCAGACGACTGGATAAGAAAGCTGTGGTACACAATGGAATGTTACTCAGTCATTAAAAAGAATTCATTTGAATCAGCTCTAATGAGGTGGATGAAACTGGAGCCCATTATACAGAGTGAAGTAAGCCAGAAAGATAAAGACCTATACAGTATACTAATGCATATATATGGAATTTAGAAAGATGGCAACGATAACCCTATATGCAAGACAGAAAAAGAGACACAGATGTATAGAACAGACTTTTGGACTCTATGGGAGAAGGCGAGGGTGGGATGATCTGAGAGAACAGCATCAAAACATGTATATTATCAAGTGTGAAACAGATCACCAGTCCAGGTTGGATGCATGAGACAAGTGCTCGGGGCTGGTACACTGGGATGACCCAGAGGAATGGGATGGGGAGGGAGGTGGGAGGGGGGTTCAGGATGGGGAACATATGTAAATCCATGGCTGATTCATGTCAATGTACGGCAAAAACCATTACAATATTGTAATTAGCCTTCAACTAATAAAAATAATTGGGGAAAAAAAAAGAAATTAGCACCTTCATAACTGACCAAACTTTATGCTATGATCCCTAAAAGTTAAAAATTGAACTGTCAAAAATATTCTAATGTTCTATTCACTTGGACCACTATCATGACCCCTTTACAGACCTTCAATACCATATTCCTCTATTTCTTCATAACAAAGAACCCCCTCTTTTTTTTTTTCTGTCCTCAACCAGGGATCAAACCCTCACACCTCCAGTGGGAACATAAAGTCTTAACCACTGAACCACCAGAGCAGTTTCTGAACCTCCTTCTTTTAAAAGGTATATTTGAATCTCTTTATGTACATATGTATATATATATATATATATATATATTTGAACTCTTTCAGCCCTCTTGTTTTGACAGTGTATAGTTGACTGTCTTTTGAAATTTATTTGTGAGTACTAGCCCTCCCTTCTTTGTGGATCCTAAAGTAATTCTTGGAAGGGGTAAATGTTTGCATAAGGGTGGAAGGGAAACCCGTATTCACATATAAACAAGAACTTATAAAATGTATGTATGAGGAAATGAGTTGTGATACATAGTTCTGGCCTCTGGTTGCCAGTCTTTTCATTTCTTTCTGCATAAAGATCTTAAATAAGTGACAAAAAGGCATATTTTAAAAGTCTAAATCTGTGGACCTTTATTGAAAAAAATACTAAGTATATACTCACGAAGAAGAAACTTTAGCCAAAAAGTAAAGAAGTGCAATGCAAAGAACAAGGGTAATCAGATAAATTAAATAAGCATATAGTGGGAATTTAAAATGTGGATAAATTTAAACAAGTATGTATTGGGAATTTCCTGATGGTCTAGAGGTTAGGACTCAGCAATTTCACTGCTGCAGCCTGACTTGATCCCTGGATGGGAACTAAGATCCTGAGGCACACCAAAGAAACAAAAAACCAAGCATGTTTTAGTCAGAGTTCTCCAAATAAACAGAACCACACACACACACACATACAGAGAGAGAGAGCAAAATAAGAAGAAATTTATTACAGAAGTCTCAAGATCCACCATCTGCAAGCTGGAAAATCAGGAAAACTAGTGGTATACATAATTCAGCCCAAATTCAAAGGCCTGAGAGTGGGGGACTGATGTATAAAGTCATGGTCAGAATTTAAAAGCTCCAAAACCAGGACCACTGATGTCTGAGCACAAAAGAAAATGGCTGTCTCAGCTCAAGCATAAAGAGAACATTCACTCTTCTTTCACCTGTTTATTTTAATCAGGCCCTCAATGATTGGATGATGCCCACCCGCATTGTGAAGATGATCTTTTTTACTCAGTCTAACTATCTGAAATGCTAATCTCTACCAAAGACAACCCCCACAGTCACACCTGGAAATAAGGTTTTACCAGCTATCTGGGCATTCTGCAGCCCAGTCAAGTTGGATACATAAAATAAACCATTATAATGGAGAAAAAGGAACCAGCCTACACTGTCGGTGGTAGTATAAATTGGTGCAGCTACTATGGAAAGCAAGATGGAGGTCCTTTAAAAAAACTAAAAATACTTTTACCATATGATCCGGCAATCTCTTCTTTGTTGGGCACCTAGAACACCAACTCTCCTGAAGCTCCACTGGCCCTTTGTTCCCAGGAGACAGACTTGCCCTGCTGTGGCTGCTGAAGTACACCTCTAGCTGGGAGAGCATGCTGGTCGTGCAAACTGCCTATAGCAGAGCAGTGAGTGCTCCAAGTTGTTCATTGTGCTCAGCTTCTCCAGGGATCATAGGGCTCCCTGTCAAACCTTATTCTGCTCCAGCCTTCCTCCAAGGAATTTTGGCTGTGGTTTCTCATAGCTTGGGGCTGCTGGCAGGCCTTGCCAGTCTGTCTTGAGGGCCAAGGGGATCAATATCTGTAATTGATACTTGGCATTCCAGGGTACCCAGCACATCTGTTACTAGCTCTGAATTAAATCAAACTTCTTAATTGTGTTGCTCAAATTTTCTAAATTCTTACTAATTTTTTATCTGCTTGATCACCCTTTCCCATCTTATGTCTTTTATTACTTATTTAATTCTATTCTTTCAAAACTTTGAGTTAGTCATTATTATTGTGCTAATCAGCTGCCTTTGCTCTCAGAATACTTAAAATCTACTCTCTTGGCAAATTTCGAGTATACAATACAGTATTATTAACTAGAGTTATCATGATGTACATGAGATCCTCGGAACTTATTCATCTTATAATTGAAGACTTGTATACTTTGACCAGCATCTCCCTATTTCCTCCATCCCCTAACCTTTACATAGTTAGGGGATGTAACATGGTTAGAAGCTGCCAAATCCTTTTAGAGAATAGGCCTGGAAATGATATAGCATTACTCTTTCCAGCTCAATTGGTCACAGAAGTCACTGGCCAGCCCATATTCAATGAAAGAAAAAACAGACCCCACTTCTCAATGGGAAGAGTGTCAAAGAATTCATAGCAATCTTTAATCCACCACCAATGCTTCTGTCTGTTTGTGACTAATGTTCAGTTCAGTTCAGTTCAGTGGCTCAGTCATGTCTGACTCTGTGACCCCATGGACCACAGCACATCAGGCCTCCCTGTCCATCACCAATTCCCGCAGTTTACTCAAACTCATGTCCATTGAGTCGGTGATGCCATCCAACCATCTCATCCTCTGTCATTCCCTTCTCCTCCTGCCTTCAATCCTTGCCAGCATCAGGGTCTTTTCAGATGAGTCAGCTCTTCACATCAGGTGGCCAAAGTATTGGAGTTTCACCTGCAGCATCAATCCTTCCAATGAACACCAAGGACTGATCTCCTTTAGGATGGACTGGTTGGATCTCCTTGCAGTCCAAGGGACTCTCAAGAGTCTTCTCCAACACCACAGTTCAAAAGCATCAATTCTTTGGCACTCAGCTTTCTTTATAATCCAACTCTCACATCCATACATGACTACTGGAAAAACCATAGCTGTGACTAGATGGATCTTTGTTGGCAAAGCAATGTCTCTGCTTTTCAATATGCTGTCTAGGTTGGTCATAACTTTCCTTCCAAGGAGTCAGCGTCTTTTAATTTCATGGCTGCAGTGTGCACTTGAGTAATTGCCAAGCTAGAGGCAAGTAACTGCTCTACAGTTCATTTGCATACTGCTGCTAAGTCACTTCAGTCATGTCTGACTCTGTGTGACCCCATAGACGGCAGCCCACCAGGCTCCCCCGTCCCTGGGATTCTCCAGGCAAGAACACTGGAGTGGGTTGCCATTTCCTTCTCCAATGCATGAAAGTGAAAAGTGAAAGTGAAGTCGCTCAGTTGTGTCTGACTCTTCAGGATCCCATGGACTGCAGCCTACCAGGCTCCTCTGTCCATGGGATTTTCCAGGCAAGAGTACTGGAGTGGGTTGCCATTGCCTTCTCCTCATTTGCATAGTGAATTTTAAACCACTCATTATGTGAATTTTTGTTTAGATTTGTCTTTTGCCAAAGTCTCAGTTCAATTCTTGAAGCAGAACCACTAGGAGATCAGCTACCTAGCTAGCTGGATAGATACACTGACTGTTAGATAGATCATAGAGAGATACATACATATATACACAGATGATAGATTTGTTACAGGTTTGACCTTATACAATTGTGGTGGCTGGCTAAGCAGTCTCTTTAAAGCTTCAATTTTAGTATCTAATAGTGGATATGAGGTCCACAAAGTAGGCAAAACAGGTGTAAATGAGGGAGAGCAAAGTCAAGCTAGAACCCAGCAGCATGAGCTAGAATAAGAAATTTCAACATTACATTGGTCAGTGAAATAAAGAGCTTTAGAAGATTTCAAAGTAATTTCAACTGAATTGCTTTTTAAATGTCTTAAGTAAATTTTTGTCATTTGGCCAAAGTTTCTCATTGCTTTTTTTAAAAACAACAATTTGGAGAGATTAGAAGAGATCATTATTAATAAGTCTTGGTCAGGAATGGTATATAGTCATTTCTAATATAAAGTCTGATACAAAAAGTTTATGTTTATGAAAAAACATTTCTCATATAAAAATGTGAAAACATTTTAACTAGGCATATAAAATGTAATAATGTCTTATCTGATGTTTTATATATTTCTATAATTATATAAAATGAAGAATGTGTAATAAATATTTTGCTAAACCCTACAAAACATTTTCAGGCTTCCCTGGTGGCTCAGTGGTAAAGAATCCACCTGTCAATGCAAGAGACCTGGGTTTGATCCCACGATCAGGAAGATCCCCTGGAGAAGGAAATGGCAACCCACTCCAGTATTCTTGCCAGGGAAATCCCATGGACAGAGGAACCTGGGGGGCTAAAGTCCAAAAGAGTCAGACACAACTTAGTGACTAAACAACAACATAGAACATTTTCAAATCAATTCCATCTTATGTTACTGTGCTGTACAAATTGTACAATTTTCTATATGTGTCAAAGGATTAAAAGGATTGGAATCACTGATATAAACTGACATATATAGATATTTGTATCTAACCCAAAAAAAGTCACATTATGCTTAGGTGTACATTATACATTTGCAGAGCAACAGCAAAGAGGAAAAAACCAAACAAACCAGGAAGTGTGGGAAAAAGGAAGCAAATCTAAAGGTCTGTTCACAGTTCCAAATTCTGCAGACCCTCCTAGAGAATGAACCATTCTTTTCACTTTCCATGCATTCACAATGCTTAGAGATCCTTGCATTTCTTATTTTGATAACCTTTTACATTAAATTATAGATAATTCAGCAATAATTTGAGGACATGATTGCTTCCATTAATAGAAAGAAGATCTTTTGAAGTACTATGTTTTACTATCTTCTTCAAAAACACATAAAGAATGATAGATGTAACTATAGAACCAACATAAGTAATGCTGATTCAGAAGATGAAAACAAGCTGCAGTGTTTCCTAGAGTCCATACCTTAAAGTTTGAATCACTTGGAATCCAAATATTGAGAATATGTTAGAAGCAGGGGTATTTTGGAACAAAGGAGCAAAGGCTAAAATGTAACAGTAAAATATTAAAATTATATGTCAGTTTTATATTTTAATAAGATTGGGAAAAATTAGGAACTGTAAAAACAAATACCTTCTTATAATAGATATAAGTGATATAGTTGTCATATTAACTCTCCTTTCCTACTTTTCCTACCACTTTTCCTAAATGGACATAACCAAAGGAAGACATCTAATACAAAGGCAGCCAATTCATGGGCCTGTCAGCAATCAATGACCTGGAGTCTGAGTAAAACAGATGAGTCTGGCCAGTTAAATTCCTCCCCTTAGGAAACGGAACTAAAAGACTCTAGGGAAATTTTTAGTTATCAGTAGGGGTAAAAGCTAACTGGATATATCAAGAGGTGCCATGATGTAAGAGGTCTGGAGTCCTTATTATAGGCCACATACATGCAGTTATAAGGGAGCCAGGCAATAGAGAAGAGGGTGGAGGCAACATAAAAAGGAATGTTTTGTTTGTGAGGCCAGAGAAAGAAGTAGGAGGGAGACAAGAATGGCCTTGGTCCATTACAGCTTCCCTTTAAACCCAACTATAATTCAATTTCTGTCCCTGGATTCCTCCAAAATCTCTCTGAAATCTAAGGTTTCTTATAATTAAAACGGCCCAAAGCAGAGCAGTACATCCTACGGTTAGTACACTTCTGACCAAACTTATATATAGTTTATTTATCTGCAAGAACTGGAACTCAGAACAAAGGCCTTACATTAATTAAGGAAACAATTTGTTATAGAAGAAATTGGTTCCACTGTGATTTTCCACTGTGATGTAATCTTGGGAAATTCACTTTATCTCTCAAGCCTCACTTTTCTCATCTATAAAAAAAAAGCAAACAGATTTCAGGCTTGTTGCAGAAATAACAATAATGCATGTAGAACACCTGGCTCCTGGCACTCAAAACCTAGTAGTTGTCACCTTCTTCAAAATAAAACCTAAGACTTGTTCAAAACTTTTCTACTCTCTTTATCTAATTTGGTATGCTCTGCAGCCCTGATGAGGTAGGTGGGGCAAATGTTCCTCTCTCTATTTTACACAGGGCTTAGTGAAGACTCATTTCCCCAGCTGGCAAGTGAAAAACAGAGACTTGAACACAGGGCTTATGACTGCTGGTCAATTTGCATTTTTCACCAGAAAGCCTCACATTTCATCAAAGTCCAAAGAGTGCACTCATGGATTAGGAAAAAAGTTGCAATGGAGAAGTTGAAAAATTATGGAGAGAAGGATCCTGATTAACCCTCAGGTCAAGAAAAAAAAAACTGTTCCATTAAAATTCCCTTTCTGTGGCCATTCCTGATTTTAGGTGGTTTTTTTTTTTTTTTTACCAGCCTGATTTTAGGTTTTTATAGTTCTTTGAACTACTACAAGATCAACAAAATGCACACACACATATAGCTCCATGAGATAATGGAAACAGTGGTACTTTCCAGGGTAGAGGAAGAGAAATTCATTACATTAGACAATCCCAGAAGAATGACATGAGAGGCCAGGACGAATGCAAGGAAATGTAGAAAAGGAGGGAGGAAGAGGGGGAGGGAAGCAGGGAATTATTTCTGGCACACCTAATTACTGCAGAAACTCACCTGCTAATCCCCAGAGTAATTCACACTTTTATAGATCAGTATGACAAATTACTTTTTCAAATTTTATTAAAACAATTCTGAAAGTTTCAGATTTAGATAGTGAACTTTGTCAGATGCAATGACATTTCTAAATAAAAGTCAGTCTCTAAATCTAAGTTTCCAAAGTTTCCCTTTTATATAAAATAAGAAAGGTTTTAAATATTGTACATATTTACCTTCTTATGATTTGAATAATTAAAATGCTAAAACCACAGCCACGTCCTAGTACATAAAACCCTCAAGGGACAAAACTTCCACTTCCTGGGAATTCTGTCTGGCACCTGGAATGTTGTGAACACACCACACAAACTAAGCACCGCTCCCTGTTCACTCCTGTTGGGAGCCTTGACAGGAAGATCCGGGTCAGATGAGATTGTCACGCGAGTGTATACTCCTCAGTTCTTTGTCTCGTCACAACAAAAATTTGGAGTGACGGACATTAAAGCCCCCTGGCGGGTCACAGCTCTCGGAGGACAGACCGTGTTATAGCTCTCAGGTCTCGAACGGACCGTGTTATAGCTCTTAAATAAATCAGTGTTACAGCTCAGTGTTACAGCTCTATTTATTTAGATAATAGCAGGAAAATCCATCTTCGAAGTGTGAGGGCACGTTGATCCAAAGACGCGAAGAGAAGATCACCCCATCGCACGGGAGAGAGAGGGAGCAAAAAGGGAGAGAAGAGGGCTTTGGCTCCTCTTTTTATATGTTTCTCTGTCCCTGGGCCTGTCTTATGTAAATTGGGCCGGCCAGGAGTGTTGTTGGTTTTACCTGAGGTTCTCACTCCGGTTCTCGGACCTTCCTTTGTTCTATTTTCGCGGGCTTTCCCTTTCAGGTCTTTTAGCCACCACCATTTTGGACTCTTTTTCCCTATTCTAACTACCTAACAAGATGAAGCACACAGTACTCATCTCACTGCTCCAGGGCCTCAGGTTCCCTGATGACATGAACCCTAAGGTCTCATCTAGAGCTAAATTTCTAAGCTCTATAAACTTTCAGTCACTTCTTCAAATCAAGTTTAATGATGATATCAGATGACTGAACTTCCTCATAAGTCCAGTCAATGTTTATTAAGCCCTGCATATCTTGTATGACTCTGAAGTCTAGAGTGACCATAGTCTCAGGGTTAGGAGCTTGAGCTTTGGCATTTATGAGCTGTGTGGCCCTAGGAAAGTAACTGAATCTCTCTGGGCTTTAATTTACCCAATTATAAAATGGAATAATACCTACCTCATAGTATTTGTTGGGAAGATTAAATAAGTTAATGAATTTAATACACATTAAATAATGCTTATAAGAATGCCTACAAGATTATAAGTTTTCAATAATGTTAGCTGCTTATTATCCTCTTTCAACAAAGCAACATTCTTTAATATACGCAAGCACAAAGTCTATAGAAACACCTGCCACCAGGGAGAAAAGATGAAGTCAAACATTCATAAAGATGAAGGACAGGAAAGTACGACACTGCTTGCTGCAGGCTGCATCTGTGCAGCTCAGCTGGGGTGAGCCTCATGTTGTTCCACGATTGGCCTTCACCACCAGCCTCTGCTGGTCGACTGGATGACAGAGTGTGGGCAGATCAGGAGAAATCCCTCCCCGTTACTGGTCAAAGAGCCTGGCCCAGCATCCCCTGCTGTCCCCCATTAGAGCACAATGGATCTGATACACTGCTAACAGGTTTTAAAAGTTGAGAGGTTGGGAGGAAGAACCAAGGGCAAAATGGAAGAGCTAGCATTCAGGCTATCTCTGTGAAGTGTCGTCAAGCTGCTTTTTGAGGGCAGGTGGGAAGACAGCTTGGGGAGAAGGGAGCAGAGCTTTCCAGATAAGAGGAGGAGCATGTGTGTGCCCCCAGGCATAAGGTTTGGGGAAGCCCAGATGGAAAAGACCAGTGATGCTGCCAGGAAGAGAGAGCATGAAATAAAGTATAGCAGTAGCTACAGCCAGTAATACCAGGGGAGATTTTTGTCTATTTCACCAATTTACAGAGAAATAACCTCTGCAACTGGGTGTGCTTTGTTGTCAGGTTAACTGCCTTTTAGGATTATATTTAGACTTTCTTTTTCTTTTCTTAGAAAAATCTCAAGTGACTGAAATTTCCACAGAATGTTTAAATAGGTTACAATAACCAAGGAATGCCTTTTCCCTTTCCAGCAGACCCCTGAAACTCTAGATTCCAGAGAACTAGATTCCTCATTCATCTGGAGGACAGAATGGCAAATTTGACCTGCCCACTCCCATCTCCCTTCATTCTACTTAAGGACTCTCAGTTCACTATTCAGTAAAAGGAAGGAGCATTTTCTCAGAATGAAAATCAATTCTCCAGTAAAAGAAAGCTGAGTGAGGGTTTCTAAAGGTTAGAGACTTCTCACACAAGTCAGAGCATTTTATATCACTGGAAAAGGATAACCAAGGGAATTAGAGGGATATTACTATAGAGAAAAACAATAACATTTAAAACTGCAAACCCCACTAGGTTCCTTATATGGCAACTAATAGTGATGCTCAATACCTGCTGCCATGGCCCAATAGTTAGATGAGAATCTCATCTCAATCACAGAACTCTTTCATCCATGCTGCTCATACAGAAAAGAGAAAATTAAAGGAAAATCTTCTAGGGAGAACTTATTTTCTTTTTTAAAGTTAATCATGGGGTTCAGGGAGAACTGGGAAACAACAGTCTAATTAGGAAGAAGTTATCCTCACTGGGACAGGCACATCCCACCAGCCCTTTTCATAAGCTATCAACACATGCTTTACACATTGTGGAGTCATGGCTTCCCAGAATCTTTGTCTGATCCTCAATTCTTTTCCAATCAGGGGAAATGTTGCTAGAGATTTTCACTGAATGTCACTTTCACCAAAAAGATTCTGATTAAGAATTTTGGAATCTTGGACTGGAATACTTTCCAGGACAGTTATTGTATCCAGGGCTTCAAAGGAATAAAAATTGAGGATAAGAGAGAGAATTACAGAAGATAAACTGTAAGACTATAGTTATTAGTTACCCATCCACCCAGATTCTGGCTTTGTTCCTCCCCTGTGAACTTACTGTTGAGATTCTGTTAGCATTCCTTCCAGGACCAAGGGATTTATGACAGCACAATATAGAGAATAAAGGAGAAAAGAAGATGATTCCAAGGCTCCAAGCCCAAGATAAAAAGATAATGGGGTAGATGATATAGGGAAGAGGTTCATTTTGGGGAGGAAGATAATAGAGGTAGGCTGAGAGACAGAAACACAAAACTGGAGAGAAGATGCGAGATCTAGCTTCAAAGATAGGGTCACAGCTAAAACCATAAGATAAACTCTCTTAGGATAAAATAATTAGCAACACAAGTTAGCATGTATGTCCAGGTATACAAATGTACAAGGCCTGGGTTTTCTGTGTAACCAGGAGGAGGAGGGGAAAAGAGGAAAGACACAGAGAGGATAGATCAGAAAAGTAGGAGGTAAAACTCTAAGATGTTCCAAAGCCAAAGAGAATATTTCACTCTGTGGAAAAGAAATAAAGAAGGAAAGAAGGAAGGAAGGAAGGAAGAAAAAAAGGAAAGAAGGAAGAAAAAACTTATGTTACAGTATAAATATCATACAAAGTAGATTTAAAGGAAAATTCATCATTCCAGGTAAGAGATCACTATATAATAAAAGTCAACTTACAAGGAAGATATAATAGTTCTCAAGTTGCATGGCAATGAATAACACAGTCTCTAAATAAAGCAATAATTGAGAGAAAAAGGGAAAAAAACATTCTACCATCATTACGGAGAGATTTTTACACCCTTTACTCAGTAAATGATTATCTAAAAATCAGTAATATCATAAAAATATCTCTAATGATTTCTAGCTATCAAGTTCCAAGTTATTTAATAATGGTCTTTAATAGTCTTATCTTGCTTATCTTCCTCCTACTTGAAACTCTCCAACTTGAAACATGAACTCTAGTCAAGCCAGTTCACCAAACATACCTTTGGTTTCGCTTCTATTTCTATCCTCAGGCTATGTCGCCTAGTTGAAATGGTCTCTCCTCTCCACAGACTTTTTTCCCTTGCAGTTGTGAAACAGGCTGAAGCAGGGCTGGCAGAAGCAAATTTCTGGATCACAATGATGAAGGAAACAAAAAGACAGAAGGGCCCCAGATACAATATCATTCCTCAACTTCCACTGGAAAGTTATATTTGTTTCTAAATCTCCCTATTTGTTGCAGGCTGTTCATTCCAATCAGTGTCCAAGGACATAGCTTTGGTGAAGTTTGGGGTGACAATCTGTGTAGAGTATGGAGAACGAGAAGGATTGGCGGGTCAATTGTGTCCTTTCTCTCAGGAGAAAGTTGGTGGCCCAGGAAGATAGTGAGTGGTCCTGAATGAAGCAGATTCATCCACCTGAATGGGTAGATGAAGCAGAAGAGGAATAGAGTATCCAGGATGTCAAGCTAAAATGTGACAAATAAGGAAAGAGCCAAAAAAATAACT
This sequence comes from Cervus canadensis, assembly GCF_019320065.1. NCBI lineage: Eukaryota > Metazoa > Chordata > Mammalia > Artiodactyla > Cervidae > Cervus > Cervus canadensis. The sequence goes on from NC_057386.1 coordinate 87,133,959, forward strand.
TGAAGGTACCAGTGATTGAAGGAGGAAGAGGAGATTAATGAGAAGCCAAGATACAAGTTGAGTCTTATGTAGGCCAAGTATAATCAGTTATATTGTGAAGTTTTAGGATTGGATTCTTAATCCTATCAAGAAGCCATAAAATGACTCCTTGGGATGGACTCTTGACATTCTGCCTCTTCTGACAGGTGAGCCTTTATCAGAATTTAGGCACATTTTGACCCAAAGGCACAAGGAAAGAGGTGTACTGCTTCTCTTTTTAACTCCTGTAGTTGTAATGTACCTGTAAGTAGTCGGTAAATATAAAGTGACAAGTCATGATAAAGATAATGCTGTCTGCAACTTTCCCTAAGGGCAAGAAAAGCTAAGGAGTCAATCAACTTCCTAAACCAGACTATGGTTCTGGTCCTGTTATCACTGTCAGCACTTTATGAAAAAAAAATATAAATAATTCAAATCTAAGTGCCAGATGACAGTTTTAATAAACTAACAATTTTATGGCATGAAAGCCATGTTGTTCACTCATATTACTTGCTATCTAAAATGAAAACAACAACAATAATATACCCAGATGTACACCCTTAAATAGAAATTATGAAACCATTATAATGTCAAAAAAGACCCTTTTCCAAATAAGCAGAAAGTCATGAAAATCAATAAGCCCCAGGCTATCTCCACCCTGGGGATACTGTCTAAGAATCAGATGTTTCATAAATCATGCTGCTTTCTTTATGCTAATCACAGATGGTCCCACCCCTTTCACAGACTCAGAAAAGCCAGAAAATGCCATGAAGACAAATTCACTCAGGTGTAGGTTAAGGCTGCTGTCAGCACAGGCAACTGGATGAAGGCTATTGAAAGGGGTTTTAACTCTCTCACGTGGATCTTGGCAATTATTTTGTGGATTTGACACAAAAAGTAAAGGCAACAAAAGCAAAAATAAGTAACAAGGACAGCATCAAACTAAAAAGCTTCTACACAGCAAAGAAAATCAACAAAACAAAAAGGCAACCTACCAAAAGGGAGAAAATATTTGCAAACCACTTATCTGATAAGGGGTTAATATCCAAAATATATAAAGAACTCATATAATCCAATAGCAAAAAATAAATAAATAAAATGAGTAGAGGACCTGAATAGACATTTTTCCACAGGAGACATAAAAATGACAAAGTACAGGAAAAGTACTCAATATCACTAATTATCAGGGTAATGCAAATCAAAACTACAATGTGGGATATCACTTCAAATCTGTTAGAATAGCTATTCTTAAAAGTTAAGAAACAACAAGAGATGTACAGTAAGGGAACCCAATGCACTGTTGGTGGGAATGTAAGTGGGTACAGCCACTGTGGAAAACAGCATGAGAGTTTCTCTAAAAATTAAAAATAGATGGACTTGAAGATGGTTACTTTGACACCATTCAGAAAACTAAGATCATGGCATCTGGTCCCATCACCTCATGGGAAATAGATGGGGAGACAGTGGAAACAGTGTCAGACTTTATTTTTCTGGACTCCAGAATCACTGCAGATGGTGATTGCAGCCATGAAATTAAAAGATGCTTACTCCTTGGAAGGAAAGTTATGACCAACCTAGATAGCATATTAAAAAGCAGAGACATTACTTTGCCAACAAAAGTCCATCTAGTCAAGGCTATAGTTTTTCCAGTGGTCATGTATGGATGTGAGAGTTGGACTGTGAAGAAAGCTGAGTGCCGAAGAATTGATGCTTTTGAACTGTGGTGTTGGAGAAGACTCTTGAGAGTCCCTTGGACTGCAAGGAGATCCAACCAGCCCATCCTAAAGGAGATAAGTGCTAGGTGTTCACTGGAAGGACTGATGCTGAAGCTGAAACTCCAATACTTTGGCCACCTCATGCGAAGAGTTGACTGATTGGAAAAGACCGTGATGCTGGGAGGGATTGGGGGCAGGAGAAGAAGGGGATGACAGAGGATGAGATGGCTGGATGGCATCACCGACTCGATGGGCATGAGTCTGAGTAAACTCCAGGAGTTTGTGATGGACAGGGAGGTCTGGCATGCTGCGATTCAAGGGGTCGCAAAGAGTCGGACACGACTGAGTGACTGAACTGACTGAACTGACTGACTTTGACACCCTAGTCTGCCACCTTCCCGACCAGTTGGCTTTCCAAATAAACTTGTATTCCTTGCCTCAACAACAACAACAACAAATAGATGGACTTCCCTGGTGGTCCAGTAGCTAAGACTTCATGCTCCCAATGCAGGGGGCCTGGATTAGATCCCTGGTCAGGGAACTAGATCCCACATGCCAGAACTAATAATCTGCATGCCACAGGTGAAGATCCTGCAAGCCACAATGAAGATAGAAGATCCCGTTGCCACAACTAAGACATGGTGCAGCCAAATAAATTAATTAAATTAAATAATTTTTTTTAAAAAGTAGAACTACCACATGATACACCAATCCTACTTCTGGATACATAGTCAAGGAAAATAAAAACACTAATTCAAAAAGACATATCACCCCTATGTTCACTGCAGCATTATTCGTAATAGTCAAGACATGGAAACAACCTGAGTGTCCATCAATGGATAAGTGCATAAAGAAGATACGGTACATAGACAATGGAATATTATTCAAATTTGAGAAAAAATAAAAACTGCCCTTTGTGACAACATGAATGGACTTTGAGGACATTATACTAAGTGAAATAAGTCAGAAAAAGACAAACACTACATGGTTATCACTTTTTTTTCCATGTGGCATCAAGGGAAAAAAAGTCAAACTCATAGAAACAAATCGTATAAAAGTGGTTGCCAGAAAAGTGGCTCGGGGTGAGGGTGTTTGAAATAGGGAGAAGTTGGAAAAAGGGTATAAACTTTCAGGTATAAGATGAATAAGGTCTGAGGATCTAGTATAAAACATGGTAGCTAAAGTTCCTAATATACTGTATTATATAATCGATATCCGATTCAATGTTCTCACACACACACAGAAAAAAGATGAATATGTGAGGTGATGGATGTGCTAACTAACTTCATGGTGGGAATCCCTTCACAACATCTATGTTTATCAAATCATCATGATGTATACTTTAAACATTCTATAGGGACTTTCCTGGTGGTCCAGTGGCTAAGACTGTGCTCCTAATGCTGGAGTCCTGGGTTCAATCCCTGGTCACGGAACTAGATCCCACAAGTCATAGATAAATATCTGGCATGCCACAACTAAGTCCTGGCACAGTCAAATGAATAGATTAATATTTTTTTAATTTTTTAATTAAAAAAATCTTATAATTTTATTTGTCAATTGTACACCAATAAAGTTGGGGAAAAAAAGAAAAGAGGTTTAAGCTCTCTAGGGAACCCTCTAACACTGAGTCTCTACTTCTGAGAACACTATGAAAGCTCAGCTGAAAAGAAACAAACACAGCAACATCAAGTATTAGGGATATCAATAATACAGCGGATAAGAGATACTGCTGAAGGGGGTGGTTTTCCCACACTGTGACTGACTGGAGGGGGGAAGGTATGGGGAAGGGGATCATAATACTATTGAGAAGACAGAGAACAAGGCCCAACAGTGAGAACAATGATGTTCACTTGGGTTCTACCTGAGAGTAAGACCTTGTACCCAACTCCACATTATAAAGGATTTCCTAGTCCGTCTGTATTCCTATGCAACTCAAAGGAACAATTCTGTCATGACATTTGAATGTTTCCTGAGTTCTTAGACTGAGGTCCAGGTTTTTTCTTGGTTTAATGCCAGTTTCCCCATTTCTTTATGCCAGGCTCTGTGCTGTTTTGTAATTTACACAATAAAATGCTGTCTGTTCAAAGGGGAAGATCATTAGAGGGTTTGCAGAAGCCCCTCACATGCTCCATTCATTTTTAATGGGGCACTTGACATCCTGCAAAGTTCACACACATGACGAAGAGATTGCACAGCGTGAACTGGAAGAAAATCCACTATTCCTCCAGGAGGATGCTGATAACATGAGGTGACTAGTACATGGCATGTTTTATAGGACGGCTCTGTAAATGGTCATGCCCTTCAGCACAAAATGAATTAAAACATAATCATAATCCCAGTACCACAGTTACCACTGGGTGGCATTCTTTATGATTAAATATATATCACATTGTTTCCTGGCCTACTAGGGTAAAAACTGCTAAATTCAGATTGCCAATTTACTTTAAGTTTTAAAAATAAAAATGATGTGCCAAAAAACTGTTTTTCAATTAACACTTTATTTTCAGTTACAAATCAAGTCATCATGACGAATGTTGAGGAGGTATCCAGAGATCTTCTCAACACTATAATTTCATGATGTTGAATATTGTTCAAAATAAACAAGACATTTGGTAAATATTTTTAAATTTTTCTTTATGGTTTCAATTTACTCTCAAAGAATCTAAGACATAAACAGTCAGATTTATAAAAAAGATAAATTGGAGAAAGGATGTTATTTACACTTTCTTCAAGATTCACCACAGGATTCCTTTATAGCAAACCCCTGTGGTAAAATGACAGCTCCCAGGTTGGTTCCTGCTACTGTGTGCTTTGGATAATTTTCTTCTGCCAACATTCAGAGGGATCAAAGAGAAGTGTTTTATTTCTCTTTCAGTGAGTGAACTATTCCCAGCCTCCTCTTTCTGCCAAGCTCCACATTTAAGATCATACCCAAGAGCATGATGCAAGTCGGCTACCAAACTTTGCATACTGTTTGAGGAAGGGTACCCATTGTTATTTCTCCACAACTTTAATTCTTCTTTTCTCAGTTTTAGGTAAAAACCTTTCACCAGCATTTGGAGACCTTATGGCAAGAGTCTCTTGTGGTCCTGGGCACTTATACCTCATGGAAAGAAAATGGGTACTGGTGTCCGAATCCCAGTTCTGACTCCACAACTCAGTAGCCAAGTCAGTGTAATATTCCAAAGCTCCCATTTTCCCATCAATATTGGGCATAATAATACCTAGTTGATTGGAGAATAATAGGATAAGTTAAGTGTTAATAAAGCATCTAGGCCTAGGCCTGTTACATAACAGGTGCTTAACCAAAGGGAGTTTTCGAAATGACAGCTATTATCCTAAGTACTTTGTCTTGTCTTTCTCTATAACTGTTTTTTTCCCCTGTCTGTTTTTAATGTTTCTCCAGTAGGTTCTCAGTTGAGTTTCTTCCCCTTAACTTGCACCCTGCCCCATAAACTCCTCTTACTCTTACTCTTCCTCCTCAACCAGTGGATCAGCATTCCCATCACTCTCAACAGGAACTATCATGCCTTTCTCCTTAACCCCTCCTTAATCTGAAGTCTGACAATATTTCCACGGAATAGTGATGCATCTGCATGTTATCATAGTACATTTCCTCTGGATCTAGTCAAGTTAAACCCTAACACTAACCCCTAACCCTAATCCACAGTGACTTTTAGGGAATGGAGACTGAAAAACCTCCTCTGTACATTTTAAATAGGATTTGATTAATAATACTTTAGTGTACAGACAACTTTCTGGTTCAAGTCCATGGTTCTTGAGAAGTGAGGTTCCCAGGTTTAAAAAGAAGTTCTCTGTGGGACTTCCCTGGCTGGTCCAGGGGCCAAGACTCCAAGCTCAAAATCCAGGGAGGAACTAGATCACCCATGCTGCAACTAAGAGTTTGCATGCCACAACTAAAGATCCCACATGCGGCAATGAAGATCAAAAATCCCACAACGAAGGCGCAGACAAATAAATAAATAAATAGAAGTTCTATGCCATATTGGGGCTTCCCTGATAGCTCAGTTGGTAAAGAATCCACCTGCAATGCAGGAGACCCTGGTTCGAATCCTGGGTCAGGAAGATATGCTGGAGAAGGGAGTGGGTAGCCTATCCCTTTGTCCAAGTACTGAGCCTGGATAGGAAAGGAAATAGGAATAAAGATACCTAGAATGTAGTGGGTGTCTATTAGTCCAAGGTTCTGTGCTAAGTATTTCACTACTATTACATTATTTAATCTTCATAACTACCCTCATAAAATGAGTATTGTTTCTTTGTGATGAAAAAACTGACATTCCAAGAGGTCAAGTGACTTGCCAAAGGCATAAAGTTAGTAAGTGGCAGAGTCAATATAAAGCTAAGACTGCCTCACTGTTAATGGTACACAGAGCTCTATAAAATGTAAAACACAGTAAAATATGCCCTTCTTGTTGGCTTAATATTTTACCTAGTACTTGGGCTCATTAGAGGTGAAAGACCCTCATATACATGGCAGTAAGAGAACTCTGACCCCTTCAGTACCTGGGTAGTTGCAATACTCTCAAGTTGCAGAAAGTCTTAAGGACCAGTCCAACCCATTTTTCAAGGTTTCCAGAGAGCCACTAATTGCCTAGTGAAAAATCTTTTGACTCGGCTCTCACAATCACATGGAAAGTACTAATTCTGTTGACCACAAGTTAAACTTCCTTTCCAAAAGCTGTGTATGAACAAAGGTATAGAAAGACTTTGACCTCTTCCATTCTGAGATGAACAAGCCAGGTCAGGCCAGCCAGGTAAGGCCCAGAACTACAGCCTTAACCAGGAACTATAACATGATCGGGAGCTCAAATTCCACTGCAAATATAACCCCAGGTTATTGAAAATTATATTTACCAGGCCTCCTCTTGGGGAATATACTGAATGTGTCTGAAAGCAATGCCTTAAATGCTGCTGGAGGTGAGAGAAAGAGATTGACATGGGCTATGACAAAGTCATGAGAGACAAGCCCTCAACTGTGTTCTAATGAGGTGAGATTGGGATGACTAGCAGACTTGTTTTGTAGGGTGAGGTTTGCATATTTGAATCCAGAACTAGAAAGTCCAGGAGAGGCTGAGTCCCACCACCCAGCATTCATTCATTCACTCAATACAAATACACTGAATGATCTCTATAGGCTGTGTTCTGTTCGTGGTGCCGGGGATAAACCAAAGAACAAAAAGACAAACAAAAAGACCTGTCTTTCTGCTAACTAAATATTAAAAAGTACTTAAAGGCATCTCATGCCAGCATGTGGCCAACAAAGCCAACACAGAACCCCTTCATCTTACAGACTAAAAATGACTGACATAATATAACAAACAATGTTTTTAACATAGCTGAGATTCAAAGAAAGGATACCCCAAGTATCAGAAATAAAAAAGAAACATAAAGTTGAAGTAGTAACAGTGGCCCAGAGAAGGGACTGGACTAAAAACTAGAGACCTCAGTCCATTAAGTGCTAGGATATTAGCTGTGATAGGTGTCAGGAGATATGGCCTTGGGCTCATATGAGACAGAAAGTTAGAACTGAAATTCTGAACTAAAGCTGGTACTCACAAAGTTTAATGTCCAAAGTGAAAGGGTCTAAAAATGTCTGTTTTTCAGCATCAGAGAAGTGACAAAGAACACAAAAGAGGGTTTCTATTCCCAGAATATTTGGGTGAAAAATAAAAAACACAGATTTGTGCCATGTCCAGTTTAGAAGTTCTCATTTACATTGAGAAAATGAACATAAAAACCGGTCCCAGACTGGCACGTGTCAAAAAAAAAAATCAAAACCATCCTCTAGGGCAAGCAAGACTTTATAGAAAAAACCACTGCAGCTGAAGATGAGCTCACAAAGCATATACAGAAATAATCTACCTTGGGAAAGAGTGAGCAGACAAAAGAGTTTTGGAGGATTAGCACACCCAAATAGTTGAGATAGTAAAATAATCTGGTATAGCCTATTTTAAAAAGAATGTCTAAAAAGATTAAGAAGAAAAAAATAATTGAAACTAGAAGAAAAGAACTAGATACAATGGGAAAAAAATTAAGCCTATCTGTTGCTGTGCCAAATTATTAACCCACTGTGAATACCACAGTATTTATCAAAGTATTAAGTTACCTTGAGTGTCCTGATTCAAATCCTGCTTTCATTTTATGATTCTGTAATTCTTTATCACATTCAGAGAACAAGCATTTACCAACACAAGGACCAGAATTAAAAGAATAATTTTATTAGTGTTTCAAGAACTTCTCAATTCTATGTACCCATCTTTCCTTTGAATATGGGGGAACAAAGGAACAAAGACATCTACTGAGTTTACCTGTTGTATTAATCGGGATAAAGGCTAAGCTGATCCCAAAACACTGAAGTTTAGAGAAGATGGACATTTATTTCTCTCCCAAGTAATTGGCAGAGTATCTCTGGCTACAGGTTCCTTTTATCTTATTTCTCCACCATCCTATAGGGCTGAAGGGGAGCAGATTTGCCACCCCAAAATATGCTTCCTTGGCATATTCATTATTTCAAGCTGGTTATTTTTTTAAAAACTTGAGATGTGACAGAAGCTCTGAAAATTGAGTACAAGTTAGTCTTTTGTAAAAAAAAATTACATTCACAAGGGAAATCTCCATTTGTAAAAGTGTCTCCCACTCTTACCAAAAAGAATGACTCTAAGTAAGAAATTTTTAACAATGGAAAAGGTAACAAATCTGCATAACAACCTTTTTTTACTGTGCTTGTCCAGGTAACCATTGATTCCCCACTCCCCAGATCTTCTTTGGTCTTTAGCTGAAGAGGTGTTTTTTAAGGCAATGACTTCAGCCGTTTCACTGAGTTACTCAGTTTTCCTGGGCATCTCCCATGTATACAGGAAGTATGTGACAGTTACATGTCTAAACCTTTGTTTTTCTATTAATCTGTCCTATATCAATTCAATTTTAAAGCAGAATCTAGAACCAAAGAACCTAGAAAGAAAGAAGGGGATTTTTTTCCACCTGAATAGGGCATTTTACCTTATCTGCATGGTCAAGTTGTTAAAGGAAACACTGAAACCACTCACCCTGGCCAGGCAAGACGGTGGTCAGTTGCATGAGCTATCTTACAACAGGAAGTCCTGGTAAGGAAGGTGGAACTAATAAGCCTCCCCCAATAGGAAGACTTCAGGAACGGTCAAAAGAGAGAGAAGATACCAGTCCATATGTCCTACCAACCTCCCAGAATCCTTCTCACTGGAATTCATCCTGGCTGAGCAATGTCTGCACCACAGAAGGACACTGAGTCAGAATGATTGGTCAGAGACAATCCAGAAACTAACCTCATCACCATAAAACCCAAGACTGCAAGTCATGTGGCAGAGCAGTTCTCCTGGGTTCCATTACCCTGCTGCTCTATTCCTGGACACCCTTTCCCAGTAAAGTCTCTTGCTCTGTCAGCATGTGTCTCCTCAGACAATTCATTTTGAAGTGTTAGACAAGAGCCCCCTCTTGGACTCTGAAAGGGGTCTCCCTTCCTGAAACAAAATCTGAGTCATGAAAAAGTCCTGTTTCACTTAAGGGACAAGGGACTGGATCAAATGGGATCACTGGCCTACTGTTCTAAAGCAAAGTTCTAGAAATGGCATACATCACTTCCACTCTCATCACTTGGGCCAACTTCAGTGACTCGACCTCATCCAACCACAAGGGTACCTGGGAAATATAGTTTCTAACCAAGTGACCATGTATCCAGCTAAAACTCTATCACTATGGAAGAAGCGAGAAGTGGATTGAGAAGTGAGGGTTATCTAGCAGTGTGTCACAGGTATAATTAACAGCTATTGGGGGGTGAGGTGATTAGCTAAACTTTTCTCATTTTTATTTATTTTGGCCAACCAGGGATTGATCCTTGGCAGTGAAAGCACTGAGTCTTAACCACTGGACCACCAGGGAATTTCCACTTTTTTTCATTTTTAAAATATGTTTCAGCCTATCAGTCAGTCACAACTATTTGTCAAAGTCCTGCTATTAGTTTATCACTACAAGTAGCAGAAACAAAAAGAGGTGACAATTGAAGGGTAGCAGAATAGGCCATCCCTAAATATTCCTCTTTGGCTTAAATATTATTTTAACCTGATTATTTTTTAGAAAAAAAATGTACATAGAAGAATTTCTAAACATGTAGAATTTACTCTTTTGTAAGGGAAACCTCTACTTGTCAGGGTACTTCCCTCTCTGTACCAGAAAGAGAAGGATGACTCTAGAAACTTGTGACTCTAGTCACAAGAAAACTCTTAGCAATGGAGAAGGACACTTAATTCTGTATAACAACCTTACCCTTGTTTATCTTACTTTTCCTGATAACTTCCCATAACTGACCTCCCCACTCCCTAACAGCTTTCTTTTGTCTTCAGCTGGTGATGATATATCAGGTGGTGACTTGGGCCATTTCAGAGAGATTTACTCAGTTTTCCTGGCCATCTCCCAGGTATACATGAGGTATACACGTTATTAAGTTTCTGTCTGGTTTTCTCTTGTTAATCTGTTTTTTATTACAGGGAGGTCTCAGTCAAGAACAACAAAGGATAAAGGGAAAAGTATCTGAAAGTTACCACTTAACCTTGTTGCTCTCTCTCTGCCTGCAAAACAGACTGCCATCCATTTCTATTGGTTCTACCAAGAAATACTTATTGCTCTTCTTGCCTCTTTTCTAGCTCAGTTTCTCATTCTTGCAAGGATTCTTGAACAGATCTTAAAGAGTTTCCTTTCTTTCTTGCCTCCGAACTATCTAAACTCTTCCTGAGTGATATTTCTAAAACACAGATCTAGGGACTTCCCTGGTGGTCTAGAGGTTAAGACTCTGTGCTCCTAATGCAGGGGGCCCAGATTCAATCCCTGGTCAGGGAACAAGATCCCACAGCCACAATGAAGATTCCATGAGCCACAACCAAAGCCCAGTGCAGCCACATAAATAGATAAATATTAAAAACTGAATCAATAAACACAAATTTATTTTTCTATCTACCAACCTACCTATTTGTTTTATCCATCTGGTGTCTGCTTTGTGGCAGACACTGTCCTAGGTGTTGGGATTCAGCAGCGAACAACAGATTCAGATGGCCTCATGATGGGCACATTTTCATAGGCGAAGACAAAGCATAAATGATAAACAAAACAATGAGCACATTGTAAAGTATGTTAGAAGGTGATATATACCAAGGAAAAGAGAAATGTAGAGCAGAGTAAGAGCAACTGAGAGTGTTAAAGGTGGGAGTAGGATGGTTGGCCAGGACTCAAACTGACTGAGAAGAATGTTCATTAAATGAGAAGGTAACATTTAAACCAATACTGAAGAAAGTGAGAGAGTTAGCTGTGAAGATCCAAGCAAAGAGAATTTTGAGAAGAGGGACAGCTGAATTGCAAAGACCTGTGGTGGGAGCCCTCCTGGAAGGTTCAAGAAACAGAAAGGAGGCCAGTGAGGCTGCAGAAAAATGAATGCGTATAGATAGAGATGGGATCAGAGAGGGTTGTAAGGACTTTGGTGTTCACTTTGAATCATATTCGAAGCCACTGGAGACTTTTGAGCAAAAGAGTGACATGATCTGACTTAAATTTTTTAAAGGGTCATTCTGATTGTGGTATTGAGAGTAGATCATTGAGGGAGGGTGAGGGAAGGAAGAGTGGAAGCAGCGAGACCAATGAGAACGCTATTGCAATATGGCAGGTGAGAGATGATTCTACAAGAGTAATAATAGTGAAAGGCTCTGAATATATTTTGAAAGCAAAGCCCACAGGATATGATGTAAGATATGAAAGTAAGAAAGATGTAAGATATGAAAGGATGACATCATGGCATCTGAGGCTAAGCAAATGGAAGGGTTCATGCATGCATGCTCAGTCACCCAGTTGTGTCTGACCCTTTGCAACCCCATGGACTGTAGCCCGCCAGGCTCTGTCCATGGGATTCTCCAGGTAAGAATACTGGAGTGGGTTGCCATTTCCTTTTCCAGGGAAATGGAAGGATGGAGATGCCATTAACTGAGATGAAGAAGACTAAGGGAGGGGTTACATGACGTTTTGAGGGATAGATCAGGAATTTGATTTTAGAATAATAAATTTGAGATGTCTATTTGACATCAAAGTGAGGATGCCAAGTAAGCCACTGGTTGTATAAGCTTGGAGTTCAGGCAAGAGGTCTGGCCTAGAGACACAATAGGTGTACATGCGTAAATACAATAAAGCCAATAGGTGTATATGCGTATATACTGCTACAAGTATTTTACATTTGCTAACTCATTTAGACCTCACAACAATCCCAAGAGGTAGTAGGAAATATCATCACTGTTACCAAATTCAGATCCAGCTACTCACCACTCAAAAATCAATACTAGTTGTTGGTAGAAAGGAAAGTTGCTCTTAATCATAAGGTTGGCAATCTGGGGAAAAGGTTGGATTCACTGTCCCCCCAAAACCACCTCCAGAGATTCTTCTCAGTCATGAAATTTTTTTTAAAGAGTAAAAGGGAAGTAGTCTCAGTTAATCATTGAGATAGGGGGTCAGAGTCATAGCCATCCTCCACTGCATGCAGGTTTGTCGACTTCTTATGATCTTTCCTTAGATGTCAGCTTGTTCACACAGTTTGTTCAAGAGATTACTGAAGTTGAAGCTAGGGAGGAGATCTGGTCATCTATAAATTACTTATTCTTTATTTCTACTTCTTTGATCTATAGAAAGAACCAACAGGTTAGGCAAGGTAATGCACGAATGAAAGATCTGAAAGGTGTGCTAGGGCCAGAGATGAGTAGAGCATCTTTCCTGCCCAAAGCTACTCACAGATCCCCATTCCATTTCTACGGGATCATGGGCGAAGGTTCATCTTCTGTAACTTCATGCTGATATAGGGCATTGTATTCTTAGAGTGGAAGATGTCAACGTGGGTTTGTGGCATCTCTTTGCTGACAGTTGTAGTTGCCCATTTACATAAACGGGTGGAACAAGCTACAATTATTCTGATGCCCACAAAGATATAGATTGTTATGAGCTATAGGTTTATCTCATTCTCTAAGGCCAGTTCTTGGAATTGTGCTAGCCATAGATTCAGTACTGCTCAAGATGTAGCAGCTTTTATCATAGCTACAGTCTGGTCAACATGTAGTTAACTTTTTCCTTCTGGTGGCAATTAAAATATCTCTAAAATAACTCAGGCACGCGCATCAAACACGGAGTCTGAGACTCTATTATCCTAATCATTAGCTGCTTGAGCCTGCACTTTTGTGACTCAGAGAGGCCTGGAAGACTTCAGCTTTTCAATAAAACAGGGGAGGCAGGGGACATGGAAGGGCTTTTGTGCTTATGGGGGCAGGGAGGATGGCCTGCAGAGTTCTGCTTAGTTCCATCTCTTATTTCACAGGCTGGGTAACTGAGGCATTAGAGATTAAGTAACTGAGCTCACAAAGGCAGTCTGTGGATGAGCCATGATTTTAATTCAGGCATGGAAGTATCACAAGCCATGCTTTGAGCCACAGCGATATAGTGTAGGTAATAAATTTGAGTCTTCAGTTATGAAGGAAATTCAAAGCTTTGGGTCAACATGAGATTACCAAGAGAATATGATATCAAAAAGATGGTCTGAGAATCTGGTTAATAATAAATGGGCTGGGATGGAGGGGAGTGGGTAGGAGCATCAATGAAATAAAATTGGATCTGAGTAGGTAACTATGAAGCTGCAAAATGGGCACATGGAGGTTCATTATACTTCACCATTTTGTGTATGAGTGAAAATTTCCATAATAAAAGCTGAAAACAATGACAGAGAGAGGAGGAATCATCAAAGGAGACCAAGAAGAAGTGACAATGAGGCAGGAAGTAAACCAGGAGTGTGGCATCCTGCCCGACTGCCTATTGCTGTATAAAAACCACCCCAAAACTTTATAACTTAACCAAACAATAATCATTTAATGTGCTCAGAATTTGCAACTTGGGCAGGGCTCAGTGGGAATCTGTCATCTCTGCTAGAGATGTGTCAGCTGTTGGCTGGGATGACCCTCCTGGGCCTGAGGACCCATCTCTGAGGTGGCTCACTCACATGACTGGTAAGTTGCTATGTCAGCTGGAAGCTCAGTCTGCCCAGTCCTGTCTTTACCTAGGGTCAATCCCCAGATTTACTAAAGATTAAAGTACTCCAGTGCAAATGAGAATTACTTGAAACTTCTTCAAGCATGTGCCTTACTCTCAACTGACAAATGACACTTCAGAGGTCGTTGAGGAAGATTCCACTGATGCTGGGATTGTTTTCTTTATAACAATTACAGGAAACAAGGAGGACACATTTGTTATCTAGGTCTCTGTAAATGCCAGGAGAGCGCCTGGATTTTACAGTAAGAGATTCTGAATTTTGTGCGTACCCTTTGGCACAGCTCCTCCTTGGAACTTCTCCTTTGTAAAATACTTTAAATATAGCAAAAACTAATGTTTCCTTAATCTCCTTATTCATAATTCAAAATAGTTCTGCTCGTGCGTTTTTAGAAGTTCTTTTTGTTTTTTTTTAACCATGGGTGGGCCAGCTGGTTGCTCCTCATCAGCATTCCAGGGAAGTGACTGCCAATAAAGCCCATCAGAGTTCACTTGAGGGTTTTAACACTGAGACCTGATTTCTGAAATGCTTTGACCCTTCAAATCAGGTGAGAGGTTGGAGTGCCAGGGCTGCATCTCTCCCCAAGTACACCTAGAACTTAGAGAATGGGAGGGGTGGCCGATCCTGAGACAAGTGGTCACCTTACCTGCCACTGAATATACACCACTGGGACTGCTGGGCTGTTGCCCAGCAGGAACCAAGGGTGAAACAATTTTTTAAATGCATGGGGAGGACTGAAAGACAAGTTTTGTTTTTACTTCATTTCTGCTAACTTGAATATATAAGGGGTATCTGAAACTAGCAGGTGTGAACTAGTACATGTTCTGATCACGGTGCAGTATTTCTGCAGGTTGTCTTTGCCTGTATTTTATTATCTGAGAACAGATTTAAACAAGCCAGTTTTTCCTCTGTGGTGAAGTCTCCAAGGGCATCATTCTCAACAACAGGCACCCATCACTGACCCATGTCCTTGGCCAGGAGTTGAAGTATTTCTCAAACACTCAAGGAATTGACACAATTCTCCTCTGTGCATGCTAAGTCACTTCAGTTCTGTCCGACTCTGTGTAACCGTAGCCCACAAGGCTTCTTTGTCCATGGGATTCTCTAGGCAAGAATACTGGAGTGGGTTGCCATTTCCTTCTCCAGGGGATCTTCCCAACCTAGGGATCAAACCTAGGCCTCCTACATGGCAGGCAGATTCTTTACCATCTGAAATACCAGGAAAGCCTATAAAGGGAATGTTAGTTTCACTCAGTCATGTTTGACTCTTACAACCTCATGGACTGTAGCCCACCAGGTTCCTCTGTCCATGGGATTTCCCCGGCAAGAATACTGGAGTGGGTAGCCATTTTCTACTCCAGGAGATCTTCCTGACCCAGGGATCGAACCTGAGTCTTCTGCATTGCAGGCAGATTCTTTAGTGTCTGAGCCACCAGGGAAACTCTACCTCTCTAAAGTCTCAGGAGAAAGTATTAACCCTTTCACTCTCTGCTTTCCACTAGTGTTAACTTGGTCAAATCACAGTAAGTTAATGAAGCATCTGGAAAGAAAGCTCTACTTCTTTATCAATATACAAACACATGTTGAACTCTTTTGTCCCTTCACCTCTCCTCATCACCTGTTAGTGCTCACCATCTTCTCCTAGGAGGTCCTTATCTCCTGATTCTCCTCTACATCTCAGAGTTCCTCTACCTTCCTTACTTTGATTCTGTACCCAACCCCAATGTGTTCACTTTTTTCCCCATACCATGCAATTCTGTGACACTGTGCTTCCTACAATACAACTCAGTTCTGACACTATCTGCTTGGACATAGCCCCAGATTCCACAAGTTTAGGACTTGGTCCTACAAGACTGCCCCAGATCCAAACTTCAGATGCCAATCACAAGTCCAATTTGTCACTCGTGCTTCTCACTCATCAGCTATAAATCAGAATTTCCAAAAACCCTTTCCTTGGGTTCAATTAATTTGCTAGAAAAGCTCACAGAACTCAACAGAAACATTGCACTTACTAGATTATCAGTTTATTATAAAAGGATATAACTAAGGAATGTCAGGTGAAAGAGATGCATAGGCAAGGTATGGAAAAGGACACGGAGCTTCCGTGCTCTCTGAGAGCACCACTCTTCCTGAACTTCCAGGTGTTCATCAACCTGAAGCTCTCCCAACCTGGTCCTTTTTGGGGGTTCATGGAAGTTTCAGTACAGAGGCATGATTGATTAAATCATTGGTCGTTGGTGACTGAACTCGATCTTCAAACCCTCTCCCCTCCTTGGAGGCCAGGGGCTGGGGGTTGGGGAGGAGGAGGTAGGACTGAAAGTTCCAACACTCTAATCACATGATTTGTTCTCCTAGCAGGCGGTTCCCCTCCTTAGGTTCCTGCAGGAACTTTCTAAAAGTCACTCGTTAATAACATAACAAGATACCTTCACTGCTCTCATCACTTGGAAAATTCCAAGGATTTTAGGAGCTAGGTGCCAGAAACAGGACAAAGACCAAATATATATTTCTTATTATAAATCACAACATCACACTTACAGTTCTCAGACTCTTCTTCAGCTTCTCACACCTTCTCCCCATCAGCCTTACTATTGCTGTGGGACTAGTGGCTGTGGTAATAACAATAGATAGAGAAACAGCACCAATGTCAATGTCAGCAACAAGAGCAGTAAGTAATGGCACGGCAGTGTTGTTAACTTCGATTACTGTAGTAGCCTTCTAAAACTACTCCCAAACCTCAATCTTGCCCCTTATTACATTCTTCACATTACTGCTAATATAATTCTTCCAAAATAAACATTCAATCATATCACACCCTTTCAATTTTCTAATGGCCCCAGTGACCTTGGGAATAAAATATAAATTCTTAACACGGTCTAAAAGGCCTGTCACCACCTAGCCCTGTCTACATCAGCCCCTACAATATGCCCTTTGCCACAGCCACCCCAAACAATTTGCATTTAACCACTGAAGGTATGCTGTTTCTCACCTCTGTTCCTGGAATGCCCTTCTCTTCTCCTGCTGGACCACCAACCCAACTGATTCTTATTTATCCTTCCCAAAACAGTAAAGTGTCCTCTCTAGGAAGATAACCTCAAGCCTCCAGGCTACATCAAACATCACATTATAATTATTATTATTATTTTGCTCTTTGTTAATTTATTCTGACCCCTCTTTCCTGTGTGCCCAGTAGCTGACTCATAAGCATGTTAGAGATACTCAAGAAAAGGTTGAATGAATGAATGAGGGAATTTTGGCTCAATTATAGATTAATACATACACTGCTCTTCTGTTCCCAGTTACAACTTGCCCTATCCCCTCAGGGTGCTCATAGTCTAGCAAGGGATACAGAAATGTGAGTAGAAACCTATTATCATAATTTTAGAGGATTCATGGACCCCCTGAGGCTCACCCAGGAACCCATGTTAACAACCAATTAGATAATGATGAAATGGACACACAGGATAAATGAGATCAACATCATTTGGTGACACATAGTGTCAGAGTTTTGTCAGAGCATTAGCTTTATAAAATAAAGAGCAAGGTCACCAGGCTGACAGTAATCCACCAAGAAGCACCTTGGAGAAAGGTCTCTCAACCAGTTTTGAATCCACCTAGTTGAGGGCAAGGCAAAGTACCTGATAAAAATGCTTTGTCATAATTCTTTGCTTTTCTTAGATCTACTAACTTCATAAACTTTTATTTTTTTTAAATTACACATTAGCTTTTTATTCCTCTGGACTTTACCTACATAAAGCCTTGAGAATCTCTTCCTGGGTCCTCTGAGCTCTGGCCATTTTCCATGAAAAGTTACTATTCTGGTTCTCTGATCTTGCCTCACTCAGTCAATTTCTTTTCTACTTTTCCCTAACCCTACTTTCAGCAATCCAATTCACAGGGCGTGACTACTCATTTCAGTACCTAACTTAAGCTCTGTTCATCACTTTCCTCAGTCATAAGCTTTTTCGTCCACACCAAGCTTTCTTTTCTCATCACTTCTTCCTCTACCCTAGATCAGGATAGCATTCTCCACCTTCCTCCTTATCAGCTTTCCATCTAGTCTTGCCCAGGAAGCAGCCTCTAGTTCACCCTGAAATGTAATCTCCAAAGTCCACACGTATTTGCATCTATATACTTTCTTGATACAGTGGTCCCTTAGTATCCACCAGGGTCTGTTCCAGGGCCCCACAGATACTAATATCCTGGATGCTCCAGTCCCTCATATGAATGGCACACACACACAAAAAAAGTAAAGTGAAAGTCACTCAGTCGAGTCTGACCCTGAGACCCCATGGACTACACTGTCCATGGAATTCTCTAGGCCAGAATACTGGAGTGGGGAGCTTTACCAACTGAGTTATCAGGAAAGCCCCATAAAATGGCATAGTATTTGCATATAACCTGTAGGTTATATGCAAATACTATGCCATTTACACCTAATACAATGTCACTACTATGTAAATAGTTGTAAATACAATGTAAAAGCTATGTAAATACTTGCTGGTACCTGGAAAATTCAAGTTTTGCTTTTTTGGAACTTATGCATCCTAAGATGAAGATCATAACACTTCCTGACTCTCTCTTTGCTTGTTAAAAGGATTAAATGAGTTCATAGGTGGAGAGAGCTTAGAAGAATGCATGGCTGACCCAGAGAGGTGGTGAATAAATATTTGGTACCATTATCTTCCAAAATCACACCCTATTTGTAAAGAAAGTTTACTGAAATATCGTGTGTGCCTTCATACTCCAATTTTAGTATATGTGCTGAGTATGAAGCGGGGCCTTCATAGTCATGTCCGACTCTTTGTGATCCTACGGACTGTAGCTTACCAGGCTCCTCTGTGAAAGGAAGGAAGACCTGGGGGCAAAGTGCAAGTGACTCAGCACAGTCCTACTATCACAGACCTGGGTCAGCAGTCAGGACTGTCCTCCTACATAAAGCACCACAGACTGCCCTTTGCCACTTGTCCTACAGCACATGAAATGGGAGCCTGGGGCCTGAGAAAGGGGCAATAGCTTCATCTAACAAAGTGACTAGCTCCACAAAGGAGTTTACTTTCCAAGGTTTACTAGAGATTTAGGTCAGGTGAAAGATTATACACATTGCACAGCTTTTCAACAGAAACAGACTGGGCCATTTGATTAGGCTTATAAATCCAAGGTTAATTGGGAATTGAGCATTGCAGCTCTAGGAAATAGGGTACCTGGCGTGTTTGTATATTTCTGAATCTGTCCCCTGTTTACAGCTACAAACATATGCCATTAATTTATGATTTTACTTCTATAGGCTTCACCAGGGTAACACAAATAGAGATTAGTCATTAAACCCAGGAGGAATTTGAGAACAGGACATAAAATTTAAGGAAGGTTATACACTGAGAGAAAAAAAAAAATGATGTAAGAAGTAAAGGCAACAGAAAATTAGCTGCTAAATCTTCAGGATAATGCATTTTTACAGGTTGTTTTTTAATAATATTCACTATATTGTACTTTAATCTGTGGTTCGCCAAGCTAAGCTAAGTGATTCCTTAGAGAGAAGGGGAGAGGCTTTTTTAACTAGCGAAAATAAGTTTTTAAAAAAAAAAAAAACAAAAAAACCCCCCGAATCTTGTCTTTCCTGAGTTTGTATTTTCTTTATTACTTTTTGTCCACCAAACCTGCAGGGAATATAGAGTGTATAGATATTGACTCTATTTCCAGATTGTCTGCCTTCCCAACTAAAACCTGGAATGAGAAGATGAGACCTCCTGAGGTTCTTCAGGCTCAGCCCAAGTCAGACCCCTTCCTAGCCAGTGTAGGAAATGCAAGAACAGGTTTGTCAACTTCTTGCCAAGTTAGAGTGGAAGGAATTGATGATCATACATTCCATATTCCTCAACCTCAATTCCAAAATCCAGAAAGCTCTGCAACCAAAAGTTTGTTCCATAAATGTGGCACAAAAATTCGTCTGGTGGCCAAATCTGACCTTCTTAACATATAGCTGAGGATAGTCATTCTTTGTCTCACTCACATACATTTTGTGGTGGAAATAAAATATTTGAGTGTGGGGTGCTGATCCAGACTCCACTGGAAATAACATGCAATATATGAGACAAATACCATTTTACCTTTCTAAAACCTAGAAAATTTTGGCTTTCTACACGTATCTGGCTCCTTGTGTTAGAGGAAGCACACTGATTGAAACCGCCCACCCTGGCCAGGCACCATAGTAACCATTTGCATGAGTTGTTTTATGACAGGAGATCCTGATAAAGAATACAGAACTAATAAGCCACCACCAGCGGGAAGAGTTCAGGAAAGGTTGAGAGGAGACACTACGTGTCCGTCCACTTCCCAGAATCCCTCTCGCTAGCAACCATCTTGGCTGAGCGATGCGTGCGCCACCAGGAAAGACTGAATTAGAATGATTGGCCAAAGACCACCCGGAAACTAATCCCATCACCATAAAACCCAAGAATGTGAGCCACGCGGCAGAGCAGTTCTCCTGGGTTCCCTTACCTACTGCTCTCCACCCGGGTGCCCTTTCCCAATAAAATCTCTTGCTTTGTCAGTATGTGTCTCCTCGGACAATTCATTTCCGAGTGTTAGACAAGAGCCCAGTTTCAGGCCCTGGAAGGGGTCCCCCTTCCTGCAACACTTGTGTTTAGACAAAGGATGGTGGACCTGTCCTAAGTGTACTGAGGTAGTAAGAGGTCTGAGAAACACATTCTGGCTCTGCAGAAGGAGATGTGAACTACAAATCTACAAGTGCTTCAGGTGGAATGGAATGCAAGGCGAGCTGTCGGAATTACCTGTCTCAGCAGAGAAACAGGAAAGCAGTATACTGAGTGATAAAAATCAGTCAGGAGCCACACTCCTTGACCCACAGGCCTCCCTGCCCACCAGTCCAGGCTGTGGCCCAGCTGAGCACACACAGAGGGTACTGCCAACCATCTCCTAGAATCCTTACCTCGGAATTCACACAGGTGCTTTTGCTAACATCTTCACTTTTTTCACTCTCTTTCACCATCTCTCTTCTCTAACAATTCCTCTTCTAGTCTTACAAGCTCTATGCTAATCACCATTCAGAGTCCACTGGTGGTGATAGCAAGTTTAGGCAATCTAAAAAGAACAATGTTAGTTTCATTATGGTTATATTTATTTTATCTTTTTATTCTGGATTCAAACTGACAGGGCCCAAATTATGGATCCAGTCACCTGTGTGGCTGTAGATGAATAATTTAATCTCCTTGTGCCTCAGTTTTCTTACTTATAAAATAGGGATAATAGTACCATTCTCACACAGTTGTTGAGGGGGATTTAAAGGAGCTAATACTATACAAAGCACTTAGAGTAGGGCTTGGCAAATTGTGAGGACTCCATAAATGTAAGCTACTACTATTTCTGTGGCTGTCTGCAACTGTCTTCTTAAAGAGATTCATACAACAAAAATATGGTTTTTTCCTTATAGGATTTCTTATATCAAATTTCTTAAAATGGTACCATAAGGACACTGGCTGGTCAATAATTATTTGCTAGATATGATGATAAAGGAGAAGAAAACAACAACAACAAACAGATGCAGAATCAAAACCTTAGTATGAAATTACAATTAGCTTTCATCACATTGCCGACTTAACAGTCTTGTGGTATGCACAGCTTCTCTCCCTCCTCTATCCTCCTTTTGCTACTTTGTTTTAAAAGCTAAGAAATAAGAAGAGGATAACAAAACACTTGGTATACAAATTTAAAAATAAAACCATCAAGCAGGAACAAATCTTTGAGGAAGTCCTTCATTGTATATTCACATTTTTGTTTTCAGATTACCCTTAATGTAAATAATATTAATCACACTGTCCACTAAAAATGCACTAAAAACAATTAAATTGTGCATTAAATTGAATTCCAACTACTTAAGCATTATAACTAGGAAAGTAATATTTCCAATGATCTCTCCTTCCCTAATATCTCACAAAGCTCTTCCATTCAGAGTCAGACCTTGGAGAAGTTACTCCTTGACCTTCCCCAAGACATCAGAACTGGCACATGGGTCATCTGCATCAACGTACTCATAATTTTCAGCTGCATTTTCAGTGCTCCCCACCCTGTGGCCCTGGGTGTAGAAGGAAAATTAGGAACCCCATATATTCACTATTCCTCTCTCACCTCCTAACCTGACTGTGGAATTAATGTTGGGGCAGCTGTGGTTTTTTTCTAAAGTCAGCCCTAATTGGACCAACTCATATTTGTCTCAGTCGAATTCACCTCTACCCTATTTTATTTATCAAAAAGAATGCCCAACTCAAGGTGGAAAAAAAAAATCACAGCTAAATGTAGGTTTAAAGCTGAGGAGACTTGAGATTGAAAAACTGCCAGTTCTTACTGCTCACTTACTCACATGAGGGTTTACAGCTCCTGAAATCATGCCAGGACTTTGAAAATGAAAGCTTGCAGTTAGAAAACGATGGCTCATGACAGCAAAGATCAGTCATGTGATAGGCCAAGCGTTTTCCGTCATTGCCTTCTTCAATCAGACAGAGCTCAGAAACAGAGGTTAATCGGTCAGATAGCATCCACAGGGGCTGAGGGCAGCAGAATCTGGCTGCAGCAATTAATCATTTAATTGCTTTCTGATTCACTTTAAATGTCTTTTAAAAAGATATTAAAGAAAAACATTATTGAAAGAACATTTTAGACTATTTAATAAAGATCCAATATACCCTTTGTGAACCAGAAAATAAATGGATCTCCAGCTAAACTCTGTTCAGGGTTTGCTTGGGCAGCACTTACTTACACAGAGGAAGGAATGACAGAGTCTCTGCAGCAGGCAGAAAAAAAAAGCATGTATAAAAGCACTTAGGAAAGAAAACATGGGTGTAAATAAAAATAGGCTTTTTGTTTGTTTGGCTATTCGTTTTTTCTGGCTAAATAGTAGGGTGTGTGACAGGGGTTGACAGGAGAGCCTAGAAACACAGTAAACTAAATTTTTAAAGGGTCTTGAATGCTGAGATAGAAGAGCCTGGACTTCAGAAGAAAAAAAAAAAAAAAAACAAAAACCTGATTTGATCTACTAATTAGGCAATGGGAGCCACTGAAGATTTCTAAGCAGAGAAAGCAGCACATGTTGGGAAGAGCGTGAACTGTGAGGTTCACCAACCCTAGGTTATAATTTCTAGCCATGACTCTCATTAGCCAATATGGATAGAACCTCCCAAGCTGAACAGTGGAAGTAACAATACCATTTCCAGGGTTACTGAAACATTAGATACGATATACGTAACACACACCGCCCCCCCCAAGGCTTAGCACATAAAAAGCATCCAGTAAATGGTGTTAGCTATCTTCCTGCTATGCTCTGGGTGGGAAGGTCAAAGGGGAAAAGATGGAAGGAGGGAGACCAGAGAGAAGAAAGTCTAGACAAGACAGAGTACAGGCAAGGAAAGTGGCAAAGAGAAAACAGGACAGACTCTAAGGAACACAACAAAGGCAGTGCTCAAGGAAGTGGAGACCAAGAAAGATTAACTTGCTCAGTGCCGTTTGACAACGATTGGACACGACTGAGAGAAGAGGGGAAGCCGGAGAGACTCCAGGAATCTGGCTGAGATAAGCAACACACAGGTTGGAGAGATACAAACTTCTACGAGGTCCAAAATAAATAATACATGTAAACAAATGCCGAACACTGAGTTTGCATTTCTAGAACGACTACAGAAATAACTGTAAATGTATTTCTTTTTGCAATGATCCCATCTGAATTCCTAATAATGAGAGCTGCCCTGAGAACAAGTTTTAAATCCACAGGGCCAGATGATTTGGGTCACGACATTATGCGTGGTCAAAGATCAGTCAGGGTCGTCCTCCCACATGTCTTCCCCACACGCCCCTCTTCACGTCATCTCCACCACAGATATGCCACCCTCTCCTCAGGCTAGCTTCACTGTTGTCACTCACTCTATGATCCTCTCAGCACAAATAACTGCCTGCTCTCCTCAGGCCCAACTGCCTTCCTCACAAGACTCTGCTGCTTGGATAACAGGTAGAGAAATACCTGGTGCTTCAGAACAGCAGGGCAGCGCCTAATAACTCACGCACCTGACATTTTCATTACACACTGCATTAGAAGTTTCTTCAGGAGGCAGCCTTAATAATTTTGCACCACTCTGCTCAGTGGTGATTAATATTACTTACTTACATGTTTGGGGCGGCAGCCACTCTTTCAGCACAAGCTTCAATCCTCATCTGGGTCATTGTGGGTTTCAGCCCTGTCAGCTCCATGTAATTCACAAAGGGATCGACCCATGGACACTTCCCAGCCTGCAGGACACACAGGGGAAACTTTATAGTGTATATAAATGAACTTTAATATTGCAGTATACCTTCTGGGATGTACCTCTAACTTGTTAGAACATGTAGAAAAGCTGACAAGCCACTCTGTGTCTTTTGGAGGCCTCTGCTTTGCACCAGCTGGCCTAGAGAAGCACACAATCACACTGTCTTTCCACTCACTGCCTTCATGCTCTCCCTACAGGAGTGTTCCCACCTAAGCTTTCTCTGGAAACTTTAGAAGTTTTAGTTAGACTACAGAGTGTTTTTTTGAATTTTTTTTTTTTTTTGACTGTGCTAGGTCTTAGTCACTGCACTCAGGCTTTCTCTACTTGCACCAAGCAAGGGCTACTCTTCATTGTGGTGTGCGGGCCTCTCATTGTGGTGGCTTCTCTTGTGGCTTGGTAGCTGTGGCACACAGGCTTAGCTGCTCCAAAGCATGTGGGATCTTCCCAGACCAGGGGTCGAACCTGTGTCCCCTGTGTTGGCAGAGGGATTCTTAGCCACTGGACCACCAGGGAAGCCTTTTTTAAATTTTTAAAAATTTTGGCCACACCATGGGGCATGCAAGATCCTAGTTCCCTGACCAAGGCTCAAATCCACGCCCTCTGCATTGGAAGGCAGAGTTTCAACCATTGGACTGCAGGAAAAGTCCCTTAACTTTATTTTATTCTTAACTTCAAGACAAATGTCATGCTGACTTATCTCCAGTTAATGATGTTATACTTCCTGTGCAACCCAATGGCCTCCAGAATAACAGAACTCCATACATGCACAGTGCTTTGTAGGCAAAGATGTTTTATGTTTTACAAAAGGAAGTGGGACTTGGGAAAAGGGTTGATGACAACACAAGAAGGCCAAAGGTTGCTTAGAAGTCAACCCATCCAGGTGGCGCTAGTGGTAAAGAACTTGCTTGACAATGCAGGAGACCTAAGAGACATGGGTTCAATCCCTGGATTGGGACGATCCCCTGGAGGAGGGCACAGCAACCCACTCCAGTATTCTTGCCTGGGAAATCCCGTGGACAGAGGAGCCTGGTGGGCTACAGTCCATGGAGTCACACAGAGTCAGACATGACTGAAGTTAGTTAGCACACACGTCATAGATAGTAAAGTGTTCCTTCTGGATTCTTCACAATATTCTTAATCCAAGAGCACTTGGCATCAGGCATTAAATGTGCTATTTGCACAGCTGACCCTCTGGTGTCAAATGTTTTTGGTGTGCAAATGTTTTTCTTTTCATGTTACTCCTAGTTCTGAGGAGTGCAGACTGATATCTACTGTTAAGATTTCTACCTTTTCTTTCCTCTGTGTACCAGAGTAATATTAATGACGGACATCCACTATCCACATAGTGCTACTTATGTCTCTTTTACTTCTTGGTCACCATTCTGTGAAGTAAGGTATTATTATTACTCGTAATTTACAGATGAAGAAACCGAGCCTTACAGAATTTAGATAACTTACTCAAAGCCAGACAGCAGTAACTGAGAAAACCAGAACTCGAACCCAGGTTTCTTTTGTGCCAGAGTCGGAGTTAAAAATCATAATAACTCACTGGAACAATGATATCCACAAATGACATTGCAAGAGCATTTACTGGAAAATTCTGGCTCGATACCCACAATAAAGGGGAAAAGTCTCAGTACTTACTGCTATGAATTTGATTCCACGTACATCTCTGAGCGTATGATGACCTTAACAGTTTTAGGAAAAGCTACATCAACTCTGCAATATTCATCGACTTCTTAGTCTATAAAAGGCACACAGCTAATTAATCACTGAATGGAGGAGGCGGGGTGTCAAGAAGAGTGATATATCCACTTCTCAAGGTACCTACAACCCAGCTGGGTAGACAGGCCCTACACACATGCAGTGTATATACTGAGATGATATCAGGAAAGGCATGCAAAGATTCATCACCAACTTAACAATACAAGCAAGAGCACCAGGGTGAGTCAGGTGAGGGAGACTCCTCTCCAAGCAGGAGGAGTCAGAGAAGACTAGATGGGAGAGATGGGAACCAACAGAGGGGAAGCACCTGGTGAGGTTGGAGATTGCTGGTAAGTGAAAGCTGCATCCAGGAGAAGTAAGAAGATATCCCTAGAGTGAAGTTGAGGTCTCCTCATAATGACAGTTTCATGTCATTACCCCGTGCTTGACTGGAATGCAACATGATTCCAGAGAGTCAACACTGACAGTCAACGCTGTCACAGACTGAACTGCGTCCCTTAAAATTCACGAGCTGAATTTCATGAAGCTCTAACCGTCCTGTGTCACTATATTTAGGGGCAGGGCCTTAAAAGAAGTAATTTGGGTTAAATAAGGTCAAAAGGATGGGCCCTTGATCCAATGTCCTTATAAGAAAAAGAAGAGACACCAGATCTGCTCATGCACGGAGGAAAGACCACGTAAGGACACGGCAAAAAGGCAGCAATCAGCAAGCCAAGGGGAGAATGCCCACACTTTGATCTTGGACTTCCAGCCTCCAGAACTGCTAGAGAATACATTTCTGTTGTTTAGGACACCCAGTCCATGGTCTTCTGTTATAGCGGCCCTGGTAGACTAATTACACACACCTTCCTCTATTTCACATACCACTTCTCTGCTGCTCTATACTGCCCTGGATCCAGCAACCTGGAGTAGCAGGTTTCTAAACCTGTGGGCCACTCCATGTGATTATCATGAAGACCTCTGCTGGAATGCTTGAACAAGCTGAGGATGATCTAAGGCAGTGCATCTCAAATTCCCCATGATGAAGAACCAGTTTTCCCCCATTCTTTGGCTGGTGGCTACACGATCTTACTATGCTTGCTAAGTAGGCAGCAGCAGCCACAAGCAACTCACTGTGCAAACTTAACAACTCAATAGTGTCCCCTGATCAGGTGTGTGGATATGGCAGCTAGACAGTGGTGAGCAGGTAAATGTTCAGCACCCAGGGTGTGGGGGAGGAGGAGTCCTGATCTGTGGCATTTGCCTATTTGTTACATAAAAATACTTCTTGTCATGACTGATTCCAAGCTACCAATCTGAAGTTACTGAGCCACAGAGATAGGAAGGGATGCCTGTAACTGGCTCCCTCCAGCTGATACCACCTACCTTCAGCCCATCACAGCGGCAATGTACAGATACCAAAAAGTTCCTACTTATTGTCATTTTTGTATTTAACTCCTTGCAGAAGGCAGGCCGCACTTTGCATAAAAATGACCTAATTTTTTTAAGTGTGGGAGTCCCCAAAGACGTCCCCTAAAGCCCACCAGCTCACTAATTTTACTAGTGTAAATTCTGGACCCACAAAGTTCTAAAAAAGTATTTTCAGAAAGGGCCTGTTAACCCAAAATTACCTATGAAAAAATGACAGAAGCTCAGCTCTTCTCTCTTTTTTTCTTCCCTTCATCTATTATCTAAAGATCTTCTCCCTATCTCTTACTTTTTCCCTTCCCTTGTCCTCCCTTTCCTAAAAGATTGTTCTTCCTTTCGAAAAGACAGAACATTTCCTCTGTTCTCTTTAACATTATAGTTAAGCGCAACCTTTCCAATGGTCCACTCTCTTTTTCCTACAACTTGGCTTTATTGTGGGGATGAAATCCTAGTCTTTGTTATAAGAAGCAATGAAGGGATAAATCCACTCAGGCAATTCAAGGGTAAAACCAAAGCAGTAAGCAGATTTAAAGGACCTATAAGATTAAAGGCAGAAAATGGAGAGTTATATTAGTCCTCTTTATCCTTGCTTTCCCAGAACCAATTCAGCTTTGTTCTTTTTTTCTTTCTTTTCAAACACAGAGCCAACCATTAGTAGAATAGCCAAAGCCTGTGGCATACAGAACAGTGGCTGGAGTGAGAGTGACCAGCACTGAAACCCAGACGAGAGGTAATTAGGGCTGACCTTGGGAGGTGGCCATGAGAATAGAAACAAAAACACAGACACAAGTCATAAAGCCATTTTCTTAAGTAAAATCAACCAGATTGGACCACGGATTAGAGATAGAATAGCAAGGGCAAGGGAGGAAGATGGTGCAAGGCTCTGAACACTGACTGCAGCCAGATGAGTCATCCTAGAGCTCGGCTCCAATTGAGTTACTCAAATGAGAAAAACCTTTGGATGGCTCCAAGCCCACTGCACATAGAATGAAGTCTAAATTCCTATATAAGCACTGCCACAATTCTGTGCTGAGTTATTAGCAAGCTTGGACTCATTCATTCAAGGGACATTTATTGAACAGCTATTATGTATTACGCTGGGTCAGAAATCAAAAATAGGGGAAAGGCACAGTTCCTGACTTTGATGAATTCAGTGCTTAAAGGGGGTAACCTTCAAATAAATCAATTCACATATGCTCAAGCTCCATTCACAATGTTCCTCTTCATCTGAAATCCGTTTGTTTATTGAGTGCTCACTCTATGCCAGAGACTGCTCTTGGCCCTAGAGACCCAGTCAAGTTATTTCTATTCATTTCCCAATCAGACCTGTGGATTATTGATTTGGGATTTTCTGTGTAGAGAGCTGAGGCCAAAGGGAACTTCAAAGGGGAAAGACTGAGGAAGAGGAAGAGAACCAACACCAGACTCTTAGAATAATGCCTACAGTTCAAGGATTAGAAAAAGGGAGTAGAGCCAGAGGTAGCCAGAGGAGTAACAGAGGGCAGAGAAAATCGAGTCATAGAAGCTGAGTGTGGAGAGTTTCAAGAATAAAGAAGAATCTGAACTGTGTAAAATGCAGCTGAAAGGCTAAGAGAGAGAAGACTGATGAAGGAACCAATACAGGCTCTCACTTCAAGTGATAGAGGGAAAGAAGTCTGTGGCTAGGGACAGATCAAAGATGGACAACAGAGCAAGGGAGCGCTTTATAAAGACTCTGGGGCAGAAAATGGGAGGGTACAGAAATCATAGACACAAATGAAAAGGTTGACCTTAGAGAGAAGAGAGACAATTTTTTCCCCAAGACCAGAAAGAAGGACAGGACAGAAGAATATCCAGAGACAAGGGATAAAGGGAGGACATAGGGGGACCCCAGGGGTGTTTGAAGTCAGACAATGCCACGTTTGGATCTCAGCTCTTCCACTTATTTTTTTTTTTTTTTTTTGGCACATGGGATCTTAGTTCCCCGACCAGGGATTTAACCCATGCCCCCTCCAGTGAAAGTGTGGAGTCTTAACCACTAGGCAACCAGGGAAATCCTTCTTCTACTCACCTCCTGCATCATATCAGGCAAGTTGATCAAGCTCTCTGATCCTTAGTTTCTCCATCTTCTTATAAGATGAATATAATAATGCCTTTCTCATATGGTTGTTGTGAGAATACACTGATAAAATATATGTGCCAGCAAGCTTCCTCCTTGCCTTATCAGCTAAGGTACATACGAGGTCACATGAATTAATTCTATTGACTCTTGCCCCTATCTGCTCATTCAGCACTGTAGCCCTCTGCAAAGTACTCTTGTAAAAGTGCTCACAAGTAAGCCCACCTCTCTGAGCTCCAGGGGGTCAGCTGAGCATCTGTTGTCCCCACACTGCTGCAGCTAAGGTCCTGGAACAAACAAGATGCCAAATCTAAACACACTGCCTGGTACTATAGTCTTGATGAAGCAGCCTTTACAGCTTTTACTTAAGCCCCCTCACCAAAACAGCCTCCACCAGTCTCAGTCTGGGCCTGGATAGAAACCTGAGTGAAAAGGACGTTGCTGTACCTTGAATTGTCCCTCCTCTCTTATGACCAGGTTTGAGTCAGGCTCTGGGAGTCTCTCTCTCCTCCATGTGAATACATTTCTGGTAGGCCCGCTCCATTAACTTGCTAAACACCTCCTGGTATGTATCAATCCTAATCATCTAGATTACATCTACTAGACCCTGGCGCACAGTACAGGCTCAAGAAAGTTAACTCCTTCTCCCTTAACTCACCTCCACAGTTTTATTTATACTTCTGATTTGTAGTGTCCTTTCTCACATCCGCAGTCATATCTGGGTTTGACCAAGGTGCACAAAGACTTGGTTATACTGCACAGTGGTGAGCTTGTAAATGTTTAGCAACCAGCTCTCCAGGAGAAAAAGCCAGATTTTGTAGTGTTTGCCAATTTTCATGCTGCAAACACTCCCACGCTAGTGGTAAAGAACCTGGCTGCCAATGCAAGAGAAGTAAGAGAGTCGGATTTGATCCCTGGGTCTGGAAGATCCCCTGGAGGAGGGCATGGCAACCCACTCCAGTATTCCTGCCTGGAGAATCCCAGGGACACAGAAGCCTGGCAGGCTAGAGTCCATAGGGTCACAAAGAGTCAGACACGACTGATGTGACTTAGCACATATGCACAAACACTCCCACCATGGCTCATTTCAATTTGCCAACATGCCGTCAATCACCTTGCAAAACCACTGAACCAGTTACCTGGGAATCTTGGCTAGTAGTATACTGAAGCAATTCTGAAGTTTCTGCCCATTGAATAAAGTCCCAGGTATATCTAGCTACTGCTTTGTAAAGACGACATTCCACCCCACCTGCATTGCAATGAGGATGAACTGTAAAGGCACCAAGTCTCACTTAGGGATCTTCAGTACTTTTATGTGGTTTGGGAAATGATTGTGTTTAAATGGCATTTTGAGGGAAACAGACACACCCTGATGGGTGAAATCTCAGGGATGATCAGTGAACAAAAACACTGTCACCGAGTAAGTAAACAGTGACAAGTTTATAAGATGCTGTTGGCAGTAGCTGGATTTCTCAGTGCTGAACACTTGAGTTGGGCATGGCGGGAGCGGCTGGTTAGCCATTTGTCAGGCAAAGTCAAAACAGCCCTCCAGCTACAGCACAGACGGCAGACTGCAGCTCGTCAGCATTTTATTTATGACTCTTAATTAGCAAGCAAAAAAGGAGGGAAGAAGTTACCCGCTTGGGATATACATACTTATATATTTCCCGGATATTGTCTTTGTCAAAATAACTTAAATCCCCATGACCCCGAGAGGTAGATATAAATTTACATTATATAGACAGGAAACTCCATCCTGGAAGGTAAATATAATTATCCTAATCTCACCAATGAAGGTTCAGAGAGGCAAAGTGACTTTTACAAGACAACACAGCTTGAACACGAGACTGACAACTTTTAGACTCTAACGCAAAGGCTCTTTCAGTCAAGTAATGGTTGGCTCTTATCTCGCACATCAGAGTTACAGTCCACTGACTTGGACTGAAAGAGCTGAATACCAAACTCACTACACTGGTGAATGAACTTCATATTCTCATGGTTAGAATTAATTCCTTGGAGGGAGGGGAATTATTGAGGGGAGTGAGAAACAGGACAACTGAGTGAGTAGGTCAGCTTCCTGCCTGCTCTTTGAATAGCCTGGGGTCTTATTGTGCAACCAACAGAGTCTAATCAGGTATAGGGCAGAAATAAAGAGTGGGACCTCACAGCCCATGAATTTAAAGTGACTCTGCTCTACGGAGGTGTCTGAGCTGCTGGGCCTCCAAGTGATTGTGAGGTACAGGAAGCATCAGAAACAAGAACAGACCTGGCAACTATAAACACAGAGGACTGCTTATCTCAGCCATCTATTTACAGATGGCATTCAGAAAGGAGTGCACTGATTACTTCTGATCACTGAGTTGAGCCAAAAACATTTAAAAAATGATACTTACATAATAAATTTAAATTTTTATTGATATAAATCATCTTGATTATGAGTTTAAAATTTAAAAATTATTTATTTTGATTTTTAATTCCTGTGAAACCAAAAAAACCCAAAATGTTTCTAGTGATTCTCAAGGGTTCCATGCCTCAATAAAGGATGAATTGGAAGTCGGCAACTTGTAAGCCCTCTGAGGAGCTGTGTAGGTCATCGAGGAGGTCACGGGCATGTTTGGTTCTCTTATCCTGCAGGCACAAGGATGGACTGAACTTCTTCATCCCCCTGAAGATAAGCATGGCCACAAGACATGCACTAGCCAATGAATATGATCAGGTATAAAGTGTGTTGCTTTCCAGGGGCCCCGGGGAGGGTGGGGCAGGGGGAGACTTAGTTAAAAGTTAGGGCACAATTATCTACTCTCACTCCCTCTGCCACAGAGCCCCCGCAGAGCCTGCTGAGATGACAGGCTGTCTGCTATTAGGACCCAGGGTCACTCAGACAGGCAGAATCTGTCCTGAGTTTGGAAGCTATCCTCACTGCAGCATAACTTCACCTATCCTACTAGGAGAGAATTGTTTGGTGAAAGAGGAAGTTAACTAAGAGGAAAATTTAAAAGTAATTAGTGGGGATCCCTGGTGGTCCAGTGGCTAAAACTCATGCTCCC
This sequence comes from Cervus canadensis, assembly GCF_019320065.1. NCBI lineage: Eukaryota > Metazoa > Chordata > Mammalia > Artiodactyla > Cervidae > Cervus > Cervus canadensis. Next base: position 87,166,394 of record NC_057386.1, read on the forward strand.
AATGCAGGTGACCCAGATTTGATCCCTGGTCAAGGGCTTCCCTGGTGACTCAGATGGTAAAGAGTCTGCCTGCAGTGCGGGAGACCTGGGTTTGATTCCCGAGTTGGGAAGATCCCCTGGAGAAGGAAATGGCAACACATGCCAGTATCCTTGCCTGGAAAATTCCATGCACGGGCAGAGGAGCCTGGAGGGCTATAGTCCATGGACTTGCAAAGAGTCGGACGTGACTGAGTGACTTCTTTTTCTTTCAGGAAACTAGATCTCACATGCCACAATGAACAGTTGCATGCCCCAACTAAAGATCCCACATGCTGCAACTAAGACCCAGTGGAGTCAAATAAATACATAAACATATAAAGATTTTTAAAGTAATAAGCCAAAAGCTGAAGATTCTTGGACATTTTGAATCTCATCAGAGGCCTGGGACTCTGAGTGCTAAAAACTCATTATCCAGGGTGTTCTTCTTTCTGAACAATCAAGAGAAGGTAGAATTCGGTCAAAACAATTCTGTACCTTCAGGTTTCCAAACGGATAACTGGAAAGAATCTAGACTTCTTAGGATCTAACAAAAACTCTCCTGAAATTAGAAGTATCTACTGAGTGCCCACTCTTTATATATAAGATGATGTTTGACATTGTGGGAGATGCTTAGCAGTAGAGAAGCCTTTTCTTTCTTTCAAGGAACTTACAACCTAATTAGTGAGTTCAAACTGAACATCAGGAAACATCAACTCATATTTTTTTCTTAAAAAACTTCAGGTAATGATAAACATGATGCCATGAAGCAGTGCAATCAGTGACCAAATTCACCGTATATAAAAATCCCTATAGATGGGCTGAAGGAACTCTATCACCACTACAAACCCAACAGTAGTTTGCACCCTACTTTATCCTCACATCCACTGTTAATGTACTGTCAGTACCTTACAGCTGAGACTGGTACAACTGGAAGAGTCAGAGAGGATACTCAGGCTCTCAAGGCACATAGCAGCAGAAGAAAGAGTTCCTTAAATTCTTGGCAGTTTATAACCAAAAGCAAATAAGCTGCTTTGTGAGGCCTGCCTCGTTTGGCCACATGCCCTCAGTGTAACAGTGAAGAGACTAGAGGAAGGCTAAGGCCCAAGACCAGTAAACTGTAGCAGCTACCTGGCCATCACACCCTGCACGCCCCCCTCACCCCTGCTCCAGATGACTGGCAGTAACAGGCAAGGGTGCTGCCAACTCACTGGGAAACAGGTAAGCTCCTCACTGCTCATAAGTTATGGCACCCAGAGGGAGCCCTCGAGAATCTGCCTTGGGATTAAAGTATAAGCCAGATCTTATTAAGAAAAATTTGATTATAACAAGGAGACTGGTACCTAATTCAACGACTCCCCTCCCCTCCCTTAGCCTGGCCCAAACAAACCTGTGCTGTACAAAAATCGCATGACATCATGGTTCAAATAAAGGTTCTATTTCCCTTTCTCCAAGTCTCCGGAATCATTGAACATTGAATGTAAAATACCACCCTTAAGATCATTCTCCAAGCTGCATGACTGAATTCCTGCAAAGAAGAAAAGAGGTGAAGAGTTCACCTTTTACTAGAGTTTGAGTAACCCACCAGGGCAGCAGTACCCTGACAACAGGACATCCAGCATTGTCAGGCCTCAGAGAACAATGCCACTCCTTCCCTTGTGTGGAGGAAAGGACAAAATATCAGTCAGTGCCTTTCACATCTACAGCCATCCTGAAAGGAATGTCAGTGCCTACTGTCCAGGCTGAGGAGCACCCTAAGGAGATCTTTAACAAAGATGACTCAAGGACTGCCAGTCACAATCTGGCTCATTTATCACGAGGTGGATAGGCCTCCAAAGCTCACTCCACACAGAGACCATGTGCTTATGTAGTCAAGCCAAGGAGACGCTTCTTCTCTCTCTCTCTCCCCTGCCCCCACTTCCCTCCCTCCCTTCCCTCCCTCCCTTCCTTTCTGTTTCTGGAAATTGAATGGGAAATACAGGGAATAGGGTCCTTGAGCTGTCAGTGGGAACAGAACCTGGAAAAATGTATACAGGGAGCACACGTCATGTAGGAGAACTATGAGACAGAGGGTATGAGAGTGCCAAAGTTGAGACCAAAGAAATAAGCTACTGACAAGATGCACAGCACTAAAAGCTAGGCCAAGTTGGTAGCTGTAGTTGTGGTGGACACATAAGCAAGTCCCTATGATGGCTAAAGTGGGGACAGGAACTCCCATGGCTGAGCTGTGCTGGGGTCCCCAGTTTCAGCTTCCTTGTGGCCTCCAGTAAACTAGTTTCCCATAAGAGTCCTGTCCCCCGTATCTGCCAATAACCCCATCAGCAAAACGCCCTCAGTGCATCCCAGTTCTTGCCCTCAAACTACCACACAAGCAGAGGGCCAGGTTCTGCAGACACCTGGACGTCGGCCAGTCTGGACCAGCTCCAAAGCTCCTTTACCCATGTCACCTGATGCTTTTCCTCTCAGGCATTTGACACTTTGCATGTCAGGCTATATACTATTGCTCATTTGTGCAGGTTTTCATGCTATCTCAAAGGCTATTTGTTCTGTGGAGTATTTTTAGCATGAGATGAGGGAGGGGGCTGGGAGAACGGTTGGGGAAGAGGAGAAGTGTTCTAGCCGGGGACAGCGTCACATTCTCAACGCTGTGTTAAGTGCTGTGCACAAATGCATGCTCCAAAAAATGATTGTCGATGATGCTGTCTTAATCCCACCTTCCTGTGTTTATAAAGACAAGTACAGGCAATTGAAAATGAGGTCTCAGGGGATCCCTGACAATTGAAACTCTTCCTCCCTCAGGGAGCAAACCAGGAAACGCATAAGTGCACCCATGTGGTCTTCATAGGAAGATATCACATAGGCCTGAAGATTTCAGGGGAAAAAAAAAAGAAAAGAAAAAACCTTTTTCAAATCCTTTTAAAGCAATCTGTGCAGATGTTTCCTGAACTCTCCGGAAGAACTGGGATGCAAAATGCTGTATCTCCCCTCTATCACTCCCCCCACCCCCACCCTGCAAACTGGCTTTCAGGTGACGCAATGATGAGACCTCCGTGGTGAGCTCGGTTTGGAGGACGCAGCAGCCAACAGAGTGTGGGGTGCTGCCACCTCTTGGAGGTTCATAGACAAAGCAAGTCTCCATCCCAGAAAGGATGTGTTTTAGTGATATTATGAAATGTTAACGGGCAATCTGTTCCGAAATAATTGCTCAGTGTGTTGGCCTCCTTTTCCATTTTAGAATTTCAAAGGCATTGCAGGCCGAAAGCACTGCCAGCCTGTTAGTGGTACCTACACTGATTAAATCTAGCCCATCACAACCATGGCTACACAAAAGCCCCTTTTCTCAATTAATAAAATGCAATTAATGGTATCATTGAAAAACTCCAGCCACTTCCATTTAGAGCCAGTTAGAGCTTCAATTTAGAGCTGTGTGCAAATTTTAGGATATGCATTTTCTTTTCAGTTGATGTGATTAACATTACCTAATTTCTGGGATACGCCCAGTTTCTGTAGGGCAAAAGAATGTTTACCAGAAACATACACGATAATGACAGCTTCCTTCCCTCTATAGACACACACACACGGGCTCATGCACACAACCAAGTTCAATTCCACTTATTCAACAACTACACTGCCTCTTCTACCTGTGGGAAATGTCCTATGGTCACACTGGAAATATCCAGGGTGGGTGCTCTGAAGTAGGATACAAATTCTAAGGCCTTTATTGGATGATGGTCCTTTTGAAATATTTTTATTGATCAGTCCAGCTCCTGAGAAGAAATAGATTGTTTCTCTTATTCTCCCAGGTATAGGTCGTTTGAGCAGTTGGGTTGTCATTTTTTTAATCTTCACGTTTCCCTAAGGATAGTGAGAGGATGATTTCAGCAGCAACATTAGCTGCTTTAGGCTAGATTTTCAAAGCTACACCAGGGAGTTAAAAGCGCAAATCCTGTTATTGTTACAGGATTAATGCACAGAAGTCCCAGAATACCACTTTGGAAATGTAGCCAAGGAATATTATTTCAATGTACGGTATGTTATTTTTAGACTCAGCCTATAGCCCAATTATCAGCTGGCATATCAAAAATGAAACAAGACAGATAGCTGTCTTTAATCCAAAATTCTAATGAGGTTTTTATGTTTGTGCTTTTTCAACCCTTAGAAATCTGGATATTTGGAGGAAAAAAAGTAAAAGAAACTACAGCAGCTACTTCCTACCTGCTCTGCTTCGTTAGAGGCTGCAACTTCTAAGGAATAAATTAGTATTGCTTTGTTTTACTTTTTTTCTGAGAGAGGCAGGTAGTAGGAAAAAGAGGCATTGAATCATGGGGACCTCTTGACCACACCATAAAAAGCACAAATCAACAACAGCACACTAATGATTTCAAGGCACAAGTCAGGGCTCCTGCCATCACTCGTTTCTACTTCTGCTTTTATACATCTTAGATTGCTGTTCAAAACTAACTATCTGCAAAAGGTCCTCCAGTTGGTGTAACTTTGCTTCCAAGTTGCCCTGTGGGCATCAACCAACATTTATTGATTCTCTAGATGCTTGTTGTTGAGTTTTATTAAACTGGGCTTGCTTTTCCCTTTGGCCTCAGAGTAACGGCATAGATGGGAGATGACCGCATCACCATCTCTAGGCTACATCTAGTCTGTTAGATGACGCCCCATGGGAGAACTCCTACCTTTCCGTTAGCCAAGAAATACCCTACATGAGGCGTTCCTTTCACTAACTTTCAAATCCCAGAGTGTTTCTGTTATCTCAAAAAGCATTATACCTTTCTAAAAAGGAAAAGCATGCTTGCACAGGTCTGTTTCTGTGTGGGTCTTGGTGATGGGAGCACAACCCCCCTTTCAAAACCCTCAGTATGGGAGGGTTCACTTGGAGCTCTTCTTCTCTGGCCACCAAGGACTCACGCACCCCCAGAGGCATCTCAGCAAGCAGAATTGAAACCTTTTTGTACAACTAGTAACTGCTAGCTCTGATTTTGCTTTTTAGAGCAGTTGTGAGGAAGATTAAACAAGTAGCATTCTAAGAAGCAGTTTGCACAGGGCTCGGCACATTGTAGGCTCCCTGAGTTAAGGAAGCAGCAGCGTCGATGGTTTTAAAGATTCATCTCATGTTTATAGGCATTTTTAATTTATAAAAGTATTTCTGTATGTTATATCACCAGCAATACAGTGATGAGCCTTGGGGTGGATACTCACGCATTTAATGTGGAGCTAACTCAAGTTACATACGGTTTTTTTTCCCATGTACTTTGTACACTGAGGTTGAGCTATAAATAGGACTAGAATGAAATTCTCCATTTCAGTTTCTGGGGCATTGTTCATATCATAACCACTACTCATCTGTGTTTCAACTCTGAAACAGCAGTGATTGGGTACTAGACACTCAAAAACCAAAAGATATATCTGAAAAATATGTTACATATTTGAAAAAAATTAATAGATTAATAATTATTATGAATATCTACTGCTGCTCTAACTCAATATATTAGGCACTATAATATACTTTACGGAAAGCTGCTCTCTTTAAGAAACACTTGCTTAAGAACTATTAGGATGCTTGTATACACCTATATTCTACCAAGAATATAAACTTATCTAACACAGTAGCATACCAAATATCTTATAATTCTACATATTCATGAAATAAAAACACAAATGAGTAAAGACTATGAGTCACTAAGAATGAATTTCAATGTCAGTAGGTACAGGTAGGAGAATCAGAGAACTTGTTGCCCCTTCTATAAAATGGGAGGACCAAAAATGCATTGGAAAATTACTATGAGAATAAAGTGAGACAAGATATGTGAAGGACCATGGTAGGCAGCCTTCTAAAATGGCTTAAAATGTATGGCAAAAACCACTACAATACTGTAAAGTAATTAGCCTCCAACTAATAAAAATAAATAAAAATAAATAAATAAATAAAATGGTTTCCAATGATCCTGCCCACCACCCCCCCCCCCAGCTTTTAGTGCCCTGTGTAATCCCCCACACTTAAGCATGAATTGGTAGCTTAACAGAACTAACAGAATAAGAGGTGATGGGAGGTCACTTCTGTGATTAAGATATAAAGGGCTGACTTCCATCTTGCCAACACTCTCTTTCTTGCTGACATCTCCCTCACCCTCTCGCCTGTGAGACACTCACATGTACAGAGACTGAGATAAACCGTCAACCAGGAGCTTGTGAGGAACTAAGACCTCAGTCCAACAGCGCACGAGGAATGGAATCCTGTCAAAAACCATGTGAAGGAAAGGAATTCTCCCCTGCTCAAGCCTGGGTTTGACCATAGCCCTGAGTAACACCTTGACTAAAGCTTTGTGAGAGACCCTGAAGCTGAGGGCCAAGTCAAGGCACACCAGGACTCCTGATCCACAGAAACTGGGAGATAATAAATGTTTTCAGGCACTCAATGTGCCTGAGTACCCAACAATGTGCCGAGTACCCAACAAATTTTGGGTAATTTGTTACACTGCAGGAATAGGGACTAGATACAAGGAACTATCACACCATGGCCATTTTAAAATATGTAACATATAGAAGTCGTTTTATTTTATAGTGGGGTTGTAAATTAAAGTGGGCTTATTTACAAGGCTAGTTTTTAAAACTAGCAAAGAAAATGATAGAGTTGCCTCTACTAAGGAGAAGAGCTAAGTAGTGGGTAGAAAGGAATGAGTACTAAAACCCTGAGCAAATAGCAGAAGTTAGTCCTGTGTGGCAACCAGCTCCAAATAGCAGTGAGGAAGGAAATTCTTCAATTACACAGCTGATGGGCAAAGATGCAGTTAAATTCATCATTGCTAAGCAGGGGTTGAAATGGCAGTGGTCTCCTGGAACCACTCCTGTAACACATTGGGAAACATGCTTGTTTAATATGAACCCTGGCCTTGCAGAAATTAAATGATTCCCTCTGCAGTCTTATTTTGAACTGTTCTTGTCGCCTGCTGAAGACAGTTGGCTCCTAATCCATTTTATCGAAGCACTTTCTGTTCCTTGGATAAAAGGAAGTACATAAATTTCAAGTGCCATATTACCATACATGCATGGTTCTGTTTGGGCACAAGCACGCTGTTCTTGTCATAAATTCTGACTCAGAATGGGAACTCAGGATTTACCATCTCACTCTTTATAGTTACAAGATCGACTAAATTGATTACAAGAAGAAATATGTAAGCTCTGAAACTGTTCACACCATTGATGTGGTTCAGTAGCTTATAAAAGTTGCAAATAACAGCAAGCCAAAAGAAGGAAATTTCAGGAAAGATATAGTCTTAAAAACACAGGCTTGGTTGTGTTGAGAACACAGGAATAGCTGGTTCTTTTGGGAGCCTAGAAGAGTCTCTCTGCTGCCTATTGTTGGACTGTTGTTCTTAGAAACTTGGGTTTACTGCCCTGTAGCCCTCCCTCCAAGGCTTCCCTGGTGAAAGTGAAAGTCATTCAGTTGTGTCTGACTCTTTGCAACCCCATGAATTACACAGTCCATGGAATTCTTCAGGCCAGAATACTGGAGTGGGTAGCCTTTCCCTTCTCCAGGGGATGATCTTCCCTTCCCAAGGATCAAACCCAGGTCTCCCACATTGCAGGCAGATTCTTTACCAGCTGAGCCACCAGGGAAGCCCAAGAATACTGGAGTGGGTAACCTATCCCTTCTCCAGGGGATCTTCCCAATCCAGGAATCAAACCGGGGTCTCCTGCAGTGCAGGCAGATTCTTTACCAACTGAGCTATCAGGGAAGCCCTGGTGGCACAGTGGTAAAGAGTCTGCCTGCTAACACAGGAGATGCCGGTTTGACCCCTGGGTTGGGAAGATCCCCTGGAGAAGGAAATGGCAACCCACTCCAGAATTCTTGCCTGAGAAACCCCATGGACAGAGAAGCCTGGAGGGCTACAATCCATGGGGTCACAAAAGAGTCAGACATGACTCAGTGACTAAACAACAGTCCTCCCGGCATCACACCAGAGTTTCTGGAACCCTCCTCCAAAGGCTGGCACCCCCAGGAATTGAGGAGCAGTCACTCTGAGGGATGGAATTTTCTCACATCCTTTAAATCATCAGCTACAAATTGTGTGTGTGTATGTTGGTTTGGTTTGGTTGTTTCAACCTGTCAAGGGGAATCTAGAGCCCCATTATAGACTTTTTTGCCCTTGTCCTGGTCATTAAGCAGGACAGTGCAGTCACTAAAATGAAAAGCAATGTAGCTAGAGCACAAGGGTATGAACTTCAAGCCTCACTAGCTCTGAGGTCTTAAATTATCTGAATCTTCTAAGACTCAATTTTTTCATATATATAAAAAAAAGCAGAATCTTATTACCTCCTCATATTGTTAAGGTGAAGATTAAATGTGATAATCCATATAAAGCACTTAGCACTGTGCCTGACACAGTAAATATAATATAAATTTAATGCTTATAGTATCATCATTTTTTATGTTATTTATCCTACTTTCATGTGTTGAATTGTTAACTCTTTGAGGACAAAGAATGCTAGGATTTGGAGCATTTTACATACAGTTGTCCTTGGTATACCAACTCCCTACAAATACCAAAATCCACAGATGCTCAAGTCCCTTATATAAAATGGCATACACATAACCTATGCACAACCTTCTGTAGACTTTCTTGAGAACTCTTACAATACCTAATATAATGTAAATGCTACGTAAATCATTGTAAATACAATGTAAATACTATGTAAATTGTTGCCATGTGCAGCAAATTCAAACTTTGCTTTTTGGAACTTTCTAGAATTTTGTTTCAAATATTTGAATCTATGAATGTGGATCTGTCAAATACTGAGGGCAAATTGTAGCTAGAAATTTTGGAGCCATTTTCCAATGAGATTACCTAGGCTGAAAAATCCCTGCCAAGCAGTCCTGCGAAACGTCCTCTTTCTATTCAATCTACATTCCCTCCCTTGGTGATTTCATCCCTTACTGACTTTAAATACTGTACACTTACTGCCAACTCCCAAATTTCCATCTCTAGCCTAGATCTCGTCTTGAACTTCAGATTCTGTATCTAACTGCCTTTTTGACATCTTTTTTGGGAAATCTGGCAAGTATCTCAAACTCAACATATCCGAAACGGAACTCCCCACAAAAAACCTGATGAACCCATAGTTTGTATGTCAGTTCATGGTAATCCCATTCATTCAGGTGCTCAAGCCAAAAATTTTGGAGTCGTTCTTGTACTCTGATTTTCTTTTATAACATATGTCAAATTCACCAAGAAGTCCTGTGGTTCTACCTTCAAATTGTAACTAGAATCTGACCATTTTCCACCAATGCCACTGTCACCTCCCTGGTCTAAGTCACCATCATCTCTCACCTCCAATAGCCTTCTCTTAGAAATAAAACTATTTAGAAATAATTTTAACAAAATATTCTGAACTTTATTTTAGAGTAAGTCCTATCACTTCAAAGCACCCCGTAACAAGTATTTTCCAAAAACAAGAATGCTCTCCTATATAACCAGCATACAACTCTTTGAATTAGTAAACTGACATTGTGTGTGTGTATGTGCACAAAGTCATGTCTGATTCTTTGTGACCCCCCATGTACTGTAGCTCACCAGGCTCCACTGAGACAATACTACTATACCACCCAATCTCACTCAAATTTCATTAATTATCTCAAGAATGCTCCTTTTCCCTCTGTAGTCCAAGATCCTCTTAAGAACACATATTGTGTTTAGCTATTACAATACTATATCTCCTTTGACCCAGAACAATTCCTCAGTTTTTCCCCATTTCTCACATACTAGACACTCCATAGCATATGGTACATTTTGTAGGATAACCTCTTAGTTCATTAGGGCTGTTAAAACAAAATATCATTGACTGGATACCTTAAAAACAACAAACATTTCTTTCTCACAGTTCCGGAGGCTGGGAAATCCAAGGTCAAGGCACCAGCATGGTCATGTTTCGTGGTGAGGGCCCTCTCATGGTTCATAGTACACATCTTCACATTGTGTCCTCATATCATGGAAGGGTGCTAAGGAATCTCTCTGGAGCCTCACTTACAAGGCACTAATCTTGGTCAGAAGGGTTCCACCCCTATGACATAAGCACCTCCCAAAGGTCCCACCTCCTAATGCCATAACATTGGGTATTGAGATTCCAGCATGTGAATTTTGGAGGAACACATTTAGACCATAGCAAATTCTAACATGGAATGTCTGATGTTTCCTCATGATCAGGCTCAGGAAATTTATTCTTGGCAAGAATTCCACAGAAGCAATGCCATGCTCTTCTCAGTGCATCACACTGAGATACATACACTGAGTATAAAAGATGTTGTTGTTTAGTCACTAAGTCATGTCGGACTCTTTGCAACCCCATGGATTGCAGCACACCAGGCTTCCCTGTCCTTCACTATCTCCCAGAGTTTGCTCAAACTCATGTCCACTGAGTTGGTGATGCCATACAACCATCTAATCCTCTGTTACCCTCTCCTCCTCCTGCCTTCAATCTTTCCCAGCATCAGGGTCTTTTCCAGTGAATCAGCTCTTCACATCAGGTGGCCAAAGTATTGGAGCTTCAGCTTCAACATCAGTCCTTCCAACGAATACCCAGGGTTGACGTCCTGTAGGACTGACTGATTTCCTTGCTATCTGAGGAACTCTCAAGAGTCTTCTCCAGCACTATAATTCAAAAGCATCAATTTTTCAGTGCTCAGGCTTCTTTGTGGTCCAACTCTCACATCTGCACACAACTACTGGGAAAACCATAGCTTTGACTATATGGACCTTTGTTGGCAAAATGATGTCTCTATTTTTAATACACTGTCTAGGTTTGTCATAGCTTTTCTTCCAAGGAGCAAGAGCCTTTTAATTTCATGGCATAAAAGTATAAAAGATATGTAACATCAATCCATACAACACTGGTGATGTTAACCTTGGTCACTTATCCACATTGATATCTGCCAAGTTTCTCCACTTCCTTTGTCTTGGTAATTGTTTGATATTTTATGAAGAGCTATTCCTAGATTATATTGAAATACCCTGTTCCTCATGGAATCTTCACCCTTCAGCCTTAGCTGATTTCCTATTTCAGCCAAAATCAACCAAATCTGTTCAGGCTTCCAAATCACAGTTCTCTATTTACATTATTCATGCTACATTTATTAGTTGGCATTCTACAAGAAAGACAAGCTTTCTCTTTTCATTTATTTATGTATATGTATGGATTCATGGATTCCTGACTTATTCAATGAGTTGTGATCTATTATCCCTCTTTTAATGCTAAGGTTGTCCCTGATTTGGCCAGTGGGAGCTCCTGTGTCCTTCTGAAATGTCCCCATCACTCACTGAGTATTTCCTTATTTTCCAACATAAGATGTTTCAGGTCATGCCTCCATCTTGGAATCAGCCATTGGCCATTTCTCCATGGATCCCTAGCTTCTTTTATTGCAGGATGGTTATTTAGACACCAGTATCTGGTTGTTCATCATACTCATAGTTTCTAGATGCCATTGCTTCTAAGCCCTCTCAGTTGACAGAACTAGGAGGGATGTATATGTGTATTTATGGATACACATACTTATATAACTATGTTGAGAAAGAGATCAAGTGAATCAACACTCCAGAGTTTTTTCTAGACTCTCCCCTTTCTGTGCTCATTAATTCCTTCTCCAGCAGTGAGAAACTTGGCTTCTATTATCCTCATTATATTTACTTACATGCACAATTAATTTACTAATTTGCTCAATATAATTGACCCACCCCCACCATGCTGGCCAGTTCTGCCTACCACCTCCACACCATACCCTCTCTGCAATATTCTCAGCTGCTGGCCCACCAGCCTATACCTCCCCAACCCCAGGCCTTACTTCTGCGGGGTTCTCCAAGCCCCCTCACTGCCCCATGATTCCAACTGTCATGTTGTCTCCTCCACGTGGAAGGAAAAATGATGGAGACAGGGTTGCAATAGCAACCTCAACCCCCAGAGTTTATTCTCACTCAAAAGCCAGAGTGATTTTAACAAAATGTAAGTCTAATCATGTTCATTCTGCTACCCATGGTGACTCTCCATTTCATTCAGTATAAAAAGCAAAGCTCTGACAATGATCTGGCACTGTTCTTCTTTGACTTCACCTCCTACCATTTTCCCTCTCACTCACTCTGCTTCAGCAACAGTGTTCTTGCTATTCCCCAAACATTCCTGACATGCTTGCCTTAGAGCTTTTGTCCACACACTCCTCTTTACCTAGAATAATTCTCCCCATAAAGCTACACAGCTAACTGCCTTATCTCCTTCAAGACTTTTCTCAAATGTTACCTCAATAAAGCCCACCCTATCTATCCTTTAAAAAACCCAACTCTTCCAAGTACACATAATTCTCCTCTTCCTTTATTTTTCGACTATATTTTCCACTGCATTTACCATCTTTCAACATGCTGTAAAATTTAGTTAAGCATCATGCTTATCATTTATTATCTGTCCCCCTCCTTCTCACCATCTCCACTATATCATAAAATTCTTTGGGGCAAGGATTTTATTTTTTACTGATGCACCCCCAAGCACCTAGAACAGTATCTGGCACATAGGAAAAAAAGCTCAATAGATAGTTATTCAACAACTATCTATTGTTGAATAACTGAATTAATTAATGGGTTAATATGAGATTATCTCCATCTTACTTTGAGGAAACTGCATCTCAAAAAAGCCAAAAGAATTTTTCTAGGACTCACAAAAGCTAAAATAAATTGCCCAAGGTCACACAACATTAAGTCATTCTTGAAATTCTATCCCCAAATTGTTTGATCTAAAACATTTGGCATTTTAATAAAACTGACTAATTTGATTGGCTGAGAACGGGCACCTTCAAGGTATCTAACTTAGAACAAAAAAAAAATCTTAAGAACTATGATTACTTATTGAATATTAGTTATTAGCATTTCCTCAAAAAGAAAATCTTAGTTTTGTTACATGTTAAGGAGCAGTCATAAAGAGGTTCTTGAGAAGCTGGTGATATCTCAGAATCACTGAGATCTTCAACATGATTTATTCTATACTTTCTAATTCTACTTCCCTTATTGGGCCAGGCCAGAATTCATATTAATGAAGCACTTCCCTAAGGATAAATGACTGTCCATATTCCCTCATAAAGAAAGATAATCCCAGAGTAAATGGGTTTTATACATAAAGATGTTCATGATGGCATTGTTTATTATAATAAGATAGCAAAAACAACCAAATGTCTACCATATGGGAACGGTTAAGCACACTGTGGTATATGCTTTTGTCAGTAATTGAATTTGTACTTGCGGTCCTCCAATCAAACTCAATGACAGATTTACCGAGATTAAACTATAATGACAAATAACATACACTGAACACTTACTACATGCCAGGCAACATTTCAAATAACTTATATGCATTATCTCTTGTAAGTCTCATAAGAACTCTGTGAGACAAGTACTATTAATATCATTAACACTATTTTACAGATGAGGAATATGGGGCTCAGGAAGGCTGAGTCAAGGAGTAACTAATGAGGGAAATGGCCTCTCCATCATGCTAGAAAGGGAGAGACAGACACTCTGGCTGTCACTCTGCTTCCTCCCCTTTATTAATCTAGGTCTAATCAGGAGAAAGAGCACACGTAGTGATTTAACAGGAATGTTTAATATAAAGAACTACTAACTACATCAGCAGATTGGAGTAAAAGGGAAGTGGCCACAAAGAAGTAAAAGGAATTCTAAAGGATATGGAATTAAGGAGGAGCTACAATCCCCATGGCTAAGACACAGTAACTAAGGAACAATCTCAGCCTCTCCTCAAACAGGGCTGCAACCCAGACTTCACTGGAGAGCGCACAGACAGAATGAACGGTAGAGAAATAGTGATGGTGTCATGTTGACCAAATATGCTGGAAATCTGCTTTCTGGAACTTGCAGGAAATTCCTTCTCTAGTGCGTTGGGAAAGGTCTTCACAGGGAGATGGCTTCACTAGAGGGATTTCACGACAAAACCACCTAAGAAGAGATGAAAGAGTAACATGCAGGTCACTGGGTACAGCTGGCTACCATGTATGATAGGTGCTGCTCAGAGCCAAGTGCTGGAGAAACCACATCACTCCAGGAACCTACCTAGGGAGCAAAGGCCAGACTGGAAAGGAAAATTCTTTCCTCCTGCAATGTCTCTCAAGCATTGTTTACTGACAAAGCTTAACATGGTGCCACCTGGCAAAGAAAAAAACACTTAAAGGGCTCATAGGTGGTGCAGTGGTAAAGAATCTGCCTGCCAATGCAGAAGACTCAAGAGATGCAGGTTCGATCCCTGGGTCAGAAGATCCCCCAGAGAAGGAAATGGCAATCCACTCCAGTATTCTTGCTTAGGAAATCCCATGGACAGAGGAGCCTGGAGGGCTACAGTCCATGAGATCACAAAGAGTCGGATGCAAATGAGCACACACACTATACTATCCACTCTCTCAGAGAAGACAATGAAAGACAAATTTGCAACTGTGAGGCAATAAATTGGTAACTGACATATCCTCCAAGGCAGGAACATCACTTATTCTTGTTGATGTTGGTTCCAGGAAAGTTCAGTGTAGTAATAATTATCTTAAACAAAAGTGTATAGCTTATTGATGTATATTCTTCCAAGAATGCAAAAGATTGGTGAAAGGGTTGTGGAACCTTCCAGATCCAGAGACCTTCTATGAAGAGTATCTGCTGAAGCCACGTGCCTCATCTGGTTCAGTGTAGAGCAAGAAAAGCCATGCTGAGATATGCTACAACTGCTCCCACCCTCTGAGGACAACTTGCTGCCCATAGATTTCATACCCCTGCCGTACTAATTTGGGAACATGCTCAAAGCTGACTCTATGTGTATGTTGTGGTCTCCTCCACTAAGTCATGTCCTTTCTGAAATGCCTCTGCACTCCATGGATGTTAAGCAACCACAAAAAATGTTATTAAAAAAGAATCCATGGTAAAACAGGCGGGAAAAGCTTATGTTATAATTCACATGGAAAAAAAGAAGGGTGCAATACTGTGATATGCAAAACAAGCAAAGCTGTGTAGGAAAGAAAGAAATACCCACCAAATCAGTCACTGCCTCTGGGTAGAATCAGGGTAATTTTTCTCTTTTTCCTATTATTCTCTATATTTTACAAATTTTACTATAGTGAACATGTACTGGTTATAAATTTGGGACAAAATCATTTATATACCAATAACAACAACAAAATATATATGTATATATCTTGAAGTATTAAGTTGAGCCAAGGTTTGGGATCTAGATTTTGACAAATAGAGTTCTCTTCTGAGTGTTTGAACCAGTTCTCTGCAGTTTACCCAAGAGAAGATGACTGGAACTCAATAGCAGTTTGAACAACTGAGATTAGACAAATTATCTACCCTGGCCAAGATAGAAAAGGGCTGTATATATACAAAATGGATCACACTTTCTGAAACTCAAGTTATTGAGACATACATATATCTGAATAAGACATAAGAGAAAACCCACTATAAAGAATTAGCCAGCCAAGGACTGAAATTCAGCCAAATCTAAGTAAAACTAGTAGAATTTGAAATGTCAGCAACTTTCTCATCTAAGAACCAGGCAAGTCAATCTCCTTAGAGTTATAACAGCAATTTGGAGGAATCCACTAAACACAGAACCCTGTTTAGACCTCTAGTCCTGGAAATTTTTATTTAAATGTCCCATTACAAAGCAGTAATTTCCCCTAAATCATACATGCTAAGTTGCTTCAGTCATGTCTGACTCTTTGTGACCCCACAGACTGTAGCCCGCCAGGCTCCGTTCTCCATGGGATTCTCCAGGCAGGAATGCTGGGGTGGGTTGCCATGCCCCCAAGGGATCTTTCCAACCCAGGAATCGAACTTACATCTCTTTAAGTCTCCTGCATTGGCAGGTGGGTTCTTTAACACTTAGTGCCACCTGGGAAGCTCCCCCATCTCAATCACAATTGCTGCTAAATAAGAGCTCTACAGTTCTAAACTCAGGACACCCTCACAATTCCCTTACAAAAACCTGGGCAGCAATGCCTCTCTTCCAATCCCATAACGACTTTTTAGGGGGAAAAAAAAAAAAAAACACCTGGATAGGATGTAAGAAATTCAAATAGCAAATAGCAAAGATTATAAAATTATAGAAATAACATTGACCTGTTCATTACCTGTGGACAGCCCTGCCCAGCCTGTCACTGGGAAAAGATGATCTGAAGGGACCATTTAAATGAAACCCACCAGGAGGCAGAGGATGACTTCATGACATCTGAGGATCCCTTCCAGTTCTGGGACTCCATTACTGGCAGAGATCTGGTATACAAGGAACATGTTAGAAAGAAGGATTAATCCTATAACAGAATGAAGAAAGGAAAACAAGTTGAGCCAATGAAGAAAGAATGCTAATGAGGGTAACCACAATTTGCCAAGGAATCCTTGATTTTAGCACTGAAGTCCCACATCCCCACAATCATGGGCAAACCAGAATGTCTGGTTACCCTACTTGATCTGACAAAGATGAGTTCCTTTGGTTTCCATGCAAATTAAAAGCTCTAGTTAACTAAACCTCATGAACACCTTGCCAGGAGAAACTTTCAGCTAATGACACTAATTTCTGCCCCTTCCACCCAGCTCCGTTTAAGCATATTTTATTATCTACACAAGACCTGGTCTCCGTGAGGCCTTCTAATTGGAGATCAGGAGGAGTTGTATGTGGTTAAATCCTGGGTCCTGCTGGAAACATGGGCAAAAAAACTTATTCCTTCCTTTGGGTGGTGCTGGTTTAGTCACTTAGCTGTGTCTGACTCTTTGCAACCCCATGGACTTTAGCCCACCAGGCTCCTCTGTCCATGGAATTCTCCAGGCAAGAATACTGGAGTAGGTTTCCATTTACTTCTCCAGGGGATCTTTCCAACTCAGGGATCGAACCCACGTCTCCTATACTGACAGGTGGATTTTTTTTTACCACTGAGCCACCTGGGAAGTCATTATTTCCTTCACTAGCTATAAAATGGCAAGCCCTCCAGGAGAAAGAGGCCTCCTGTTTGGTGGCTTCTCTGACTACATGAGAAATATACTGCTTAAACCCTAACAAACTCAGAGACCCGCATGGTTCAGTTTCTGAGGAGCACTCCCTTCAGGAAGTACAGTTCAACAAGCTAAATTATTTAGTAACCAATTCTATTATTTATGTGCTTCCTTTTTAAAGGCAATAAAGAGTATCTACATACATGATCTGTATAGTACTTTCCTTTTTTCCATGCTTCTCTCATCCACGTCCTTTTGATGTTTAAATCTCTCCACCAGCCTCTGTGATCCCCAGAAAACATCCTCCTCCATCCCCAGACTATGTGGTTTTCTTTCCTTTTTCTCCTCCTATTCTTAGCATATTAGCCTATCTCCCATAAAGGCAGAGCTTTTCCATAAACAGGTGGGAGGAAGGGAGAAATTAGGTTGGTAATTACAGGATTCTCTTTGGCAACCTAGGAAAGACAGGAAGCTTGAGAGCATTCCTATGTTAATTATTTTTGTTCCATGGCACTGCTAATGTTGTAAGTATCTGACACAGACCTCACAGCATGCCGGTGCTGAAAAGGACCATAGAATTCATGAACGTAATCTCGCACTTTCAACAAATGGGAAAACTAACAGATATTAAATAATTTGCACAAGGTCCCCAAATGTCCTTTTCATTGCTCTATGCTATATGTGTTTAAATCCTGTGACTCATGGTTATCAAAAGGAATACTGTCAAAGCCCTCCAGCTAGAGACCACCAGAAATATACCTATAGTTGAATATGTTAGGATTATGGGGAAAACACAACCAGTGAGGAAGCACAGGGCATCTCATAAGAAAGTGTTAAAAAGGACTTACATAATTTGGGCTCTGTTAGATAATTTGGGAGAGGGATTAAGGAAGTAGGCTGTCCTCTAGATTGGATGCTACCAGGAAGTGGGAGTACTTCTATGACTATCTTAATAAATCTTATCTAGAAAGACAAGGACTTCCCTGGTTGTATGGTGGTTAAGATTCTGCGATTCCACTGCTAGAGCTGTGGGCTCTATCCCTGGCTGGGGAGTGTCACATGCTGCGCTGTACAGCACTCCACCATTCCAAAAAAGAAGGAAGACTAGAGCAAGGTTGAAACTGTAATTGCTAAAGAACCCACAGTCACTCACATTAGCCAGGATAAAGAAATGTTTGGTTATGTCTGTGGATTGGACAACATCCATATTTTGTCGGTGTTCAAACATGGTTACACAGTAGTCTTCTTGTTGTTGCTTTCTTTAATCCTCTACAGTCACAGAGTGGCCTTGTCTGATGTTGATGGTTTGTGAAATTGTTTAACATGAGAGCACTAAGACCCCTTGGTGTCTGTCCAGCTCCTGGATGTTGAGGACTGCTTTCCTCTTTCACATAAGCAACAAAAGTGCTCCAATGAGTACTTTTAATGTGCTGGGAAAGTTTTCATCTTCATCACCAACCAAGGTGATAGCTATATAATTCTAATTTTCAGATGAAGAAATGAAGGCTTGGTGAGGCTTCTCCTTTGCCAGTGTCAAAAAGCTAGTATATGGTAGGGCTGGGCCTCAAAACTAGGCAGGCTCTCTCCAGGGACTGTACTCTGCCCAGCTCTGTGATGTTACCAAATGTACACCAGAATATTGTTGGTGGCAGGGGATGGGGTTGGGGGAGAGTAGCAGTTAATCCGTGGAGATATGGGACATTGTTGCAGAAAATACAATGTGGGGAATAAGATATCAGGAATCACAGGCTGCAATGAATGATTGGATCATGAGATACTCAAGATGGAAGAAGAGAAAATGTGGGGGGAAAAAAGCTGTGACATTTTGACCATAAAACCTTTGGGAATAGTCTAATAAAAGGAAAGCTGACTTATTGTTCCATAACTGAAGAATGACTTTTATGATTTAGAATATTATTTTAAACTTTACTCTCTGTTTTCGGTGTGAATTTAAATCAACTGAACAAAGAAGGAAAGAAAATCAGTAGCAACTCCTCTGGCAGAGTCAGTCAGAGCATCTCAAGTGTAGTCAAATGGCAAAGCAAAATTGTTCAAGGTTTTGTGATGGAAGCTGCAGGCACCTGGCAGTATCAACGACTTAATCATAATGATTAGGGGAGAAATATGGTTATTAATAGCTTTATAAATGCATTCCTCTTTCAGAATCACCCTACAGAGTAAAATGACAGAATAAAATTCAAATTAACAAACAAAAACCCCTATTCCACGCCCCCCACCCCCAACCCCTAGCTCCTCTTGACTTTAGTGGGTGTCCTGGACATAGAGAAATAACAGGAGCAGGGTATTTATCTATTCCTAGTATTTGAAAGAATTCTTCGCTCTGCAAATTTCAAGGCAGCCAAGATCCTGTTACAGCAGCAGCACATTCTGAGCTCACCTTAACAGATCCAAGCAGTGAGAGGCAATATGCATTCCTTTACCAAACTAAACAAAAACAGAGTTCGTCAGGTGTGCAATGCGAGGTGCCAAGGAGGTGGTTTGATGCAAAGAAAGAAAAATGGATTGGAAAAGCTTACTCTTTAGCTCTCATAGCATTTTCACCCATCTGTTCTTATTGCACATTCACACCTGCAGGTACCATTCAACAGCCTGCAGTGCCTCAACCGTGCTAGGCTCTAGGAATGAAAAGTCAGTTAAGGCTCAAGGCTAACTGGTTCTATGAAGACCTACAACACCAAAAAATATTACAAAAAAAAAAAAAAAAAAAGATGTCCTTTCCATCATAGGAGATTGGGATGCAAAAATAGGAAGTCAAGAGACACTCAGAATAACAGGTAAGTTTGGCCTCGGAGTACAAAATGAAGCAGGACAAAGGCCAACAGAATTTTGTCAAAGGAACACACTGACCATAGTAAACACTCTTTTCCAACAACACAAGAGATGACTCTACACGTGGACATCACCAAATGGCCAATATCAAAATCAGACAGATTATATTCTTTGCAGCCAAAGATAGAGAAGCTCCATATAGTCAGCAAAAACAAGACCTGGGGCTCATTGTGGCTCAGATCATGAACTCCTTATTGCAAAATTCAGACTTAAATTGAAGAAAGTAGGGAAAACCACTAACCATTCAGGTATAACCTAAATCAAATCCCTTATGATTATACAGTGGAGGTGACAAATAGATTCAAGTGATTAGATATGGTAGACAGAGCCTGAAGAAGTATGGATGGAAGTTTGAAACACTGTATAGTAGGCAGTGACCAAAACCATCCCAAAGAAAAAGAAATACAAGAAGGCGAAGTACTTGTCCAAGGATACTCTACAAATAGCTGAGGAAAGAAGAGAAGCAAAATGCAAGGGAGAAAGGGAAAGATAAACCCAACTGGATGCAAAGTTCCAGACAATAGCAAGGAGAGATAAGAAAGTCTTCTTAAATAACAATGCAAAGAAATAGAAGAAAACAACAGAATGGGAAAGACTAGGGATTTCTTCAAGAAAATTGGAGATATCAAGGGAACATTTCAAGTAAGGATGGGCATGATAAAGAACAGAAATGGTAAGGACCTAACAGAAGCAGAAGATATTAAGAAGAGGTGGCAAGAATACACAGAGGAATATTTAAAAAAAAAAAAAAAAAAGGTCTTAATGACATGGATAACCACAACGGTGTGATCACTCATCAAGAGCCAGACATCCTGGAATGAGAAGTCTAGTGGGCCTTAGGAAGCATTACTACAGACAAAGTTAGCAGAGATGATAGAATCCCAGCTAAGCTGTTTCAAATCCTAAAAGATGATGCTATAAAGTGCTGTACTCGAGATGTCAGCAAACTTGGAAAACTCAGCAGTGGTCAAAGGACTTAAAAAAGGTCAGGTTTCATTCCAATCCCAAAGAAGGGCAATGCCAAACAATGTTCAAACTATTGTACAATTGTGCTCATTTCACATGCTAGCAAGGTTATGTTCAAAATCCTTCAAGTTGGGCTTCAGCAGTACATGAAACAAGGACTTCCAGATATATAAACAAGATTTAGAAAAGGCAGAGAAAGCAAAGATCAAATTGTCAACATTCACTGGATCATGGGGAAAGCAAGGGAGTTCCAGAGTAACATTTACTTTTGCTTCAATTTTATGCTAAAGCCTTTGCCTGTGTGATCACAACAAATTGGAAAATTCTTAAAGAGATGGGAATACCAGACCACCTTACCTGTCTCCTGAAAAACATGTATGCACGTCAAGAAGCAACAGTTAGAACTGGACATGAAATAAATGACTGGCTCAAAATTGGGAAAGAAGTATGACAAAGCTGTATATTGTCACCTGCTTACTTAACTTAAATGCTGGGCTGGATGAATCACAAGCTGGAATCAAGATTTCCAGGAGCAATAACAACTTCAGATACATAGATGATACCACTCAAATGGCAGAAAGTAAAAAGGAACTAAAGAGCTTCCTGATGAAGGTGAAAGAGGAGGGTGAAAAAAACTGGATTGAAACTCAATATTCAAAAAACTAAGATCAAGGCATCCAGTCCCATTACTTCATGGCAAATAGAAGGGGGAAAAGTGGAAGCAGTGACAGATTTTCTTTTCTTGGGCTCCAAACTCACTGCAGGTGGTGACTGCAGCCATGGAATTAAAAGACACTTGCTCCTTGGAGGGGCTTCCCAGGTGGCACTAGTGGTAAAGAACCTGATGGCCAATGCAGGAGACATAAGAGACACTGGCTGGATCCCTGCATTGGGAAGATCCCCTGAAGGAGAGCATGGCAACTCACTCCAGTATTCTTGCCTGGAGAATCCCATGGACAGAGAAGCCTGGTGGGCTATGATCCATAGGGTCACAAAGAGTCAGACGTGACTGAAGTGACTTAGTACATACACACGCATGCTCCTTGAAAGGAAAGTTATGACAACCTAGACAGTGTATTAAAAAGCGGAAGACATCACTTTGCCAACAAATGTCGATATAGTCAAAGCTATGCTTTTTTCAGTAGTCATGTATGGATATGAGAACTGGACCTAAAGAAGGCTGAGTGTTGTAGAACCAATACTTTCAAACTGTGATGCTGGAGAAGACTCTTGAGTCCCTTGGACAGCAAGAAGAGCAAACCAGTCAATCCTAAAGAAAATCAACCCTGAATATTCATTGGAAGGACTAACAGTGAAGCTCCAATACTTGGGCCACCTGATGCAAAGAGCCGACTCATTGGAAAAGATCCTGATGCTGGGAAATATTGAATGTGAAAGGAGAAGGCGGCAGCAGATGATGAGATGGTTAGATTGCATCACCAACTAAATGAACATGAATTTGAGCAAACTCCTTGAGATAGTGGAAGACAGGTGCCTGGAGTGCTGCAGTCCATGGGGTTGCAAAGAGTTGGACATGACTTAATTACTGAAAACTAACAACCCTGCTCCCTGCAAATTCCACTTAGATTGTATGTTGTTAGATTTTCCTTTTTACCACACCTTGCATAGTACTTGGGAGAAGGCAATGGCACCTCACTCCAGTACTCTTGCCTGGAAAATCCCATGGACAGAGGAGCCTGGTAGACTGCAGTCCATGGGGTCGCAAAGAGTCGGACACGACTGAATGACTTCACTTTCACTTTTCACTTTCATGCATTGGAGAAGGAAATGGCAACCCACTCCAGTGTTCTTGCCTGGAGAATCCCAGGGACGGCAGAACCTGGTGGGCTGCCGTCTATGGGGTCGCAGAGTTGGACATGACTAAAGCAACTTAGCAGCAGCAGCATAGTACCTGATAGATGTTTCTTACTGATTACAACTATAATGATGATATTGGCAATTATGACAATGATAAGCACAGCAGACAAGTGTAAGAGGCAAATACGAAAAGAGCCTGTCTCAAAGAAACTTTTATTCAT
This sequence comes from Cervus canadensis, assembly GCF_019320065.1. Taxonomy (NCBI): domain Eukaryota; kingdom Metazoa; phylum Chordata; class Mammalia; order Artiodactyla; family Cervidae; genus Cervus; species Cervus canadensis. The sequence goes on from NC_057386.1 coordinate 87,189,282, forward strand.
CCAGAAAGCATTTACTGAGCAATTATTTTGTGGTTTCGACAGTGCACAGGGCTCTGTGAGAGGTGCAGAAAAGGTTTCCACTCCCAGGAAGGCCTGGTGATCCTTTCAGCTCAGTCCAGAGTGGGTAGAAACCCCCAGGGCAGCTTTTGGTTTCTCCAGGCGTCAGAATGACTGACAGTCAATGGAAATTTGGCCTTGCCGCTTCAATTTCCATCACACCTCTAGAGTGGGTTGCAAATTGGCCCAGGGAAGTAGTATAGGGGAAAATAACAACAAATAGAGTCAACCTACTCATTCTCTGGGCAACAATACCAGAGAAAGCACTGAACACCCCACATTTTCAAGGCACTGCATTTAAGACAAAGCTACCCCTTTAGCCACAGCAGGACAGCAGCACACGAAAACCACATGAGCTCATGCCTGCAGCTTACCTTCTCCAGCACAAAGCCTTAAGAAAGATGTATCTGGAAGGGAAGTCACTAGACTATACCATTAATTGAAGTAACCAGTTTCACTTCAAAGTGTGTCAGTGAGCACTGTTCAGGCATGGAGCTACAAAGTGAAGTGACGAAAACATGGATAATTTACCAGATACTCTCCGGGAGCAAATAACATTCACTGGCTGTGGGATGGATTCTCTGAAGATACACATAGCTGCCTCTGCCCAAATAAGAAGGACCATACCTTTGCCTGCTTCTCTGCCCTGTCCCCTCTATCCCCAACTTGAATAGCCTTGCAAAGGCATCTGCTTTTCTGGATTCCCAGACAGTCCACCTCATCCAAACTTCCCTGCACCCTTAGTCAAGCCCTGGATTCTACACTGGCTCCACTTTTCTCCATTCCAGACAACCACTACATCTTCATATTTGCTATTGTGATCACTGCTGAACCACAAAGATGAGGGTGGACGAGGATAAAGATATACTTCTTCACATAGCATACAGAAGAGAAGAGATGGTCCCAGGTTAAATCAGGGGTTCTTAGTCCCAGTAATTTTTTAGAAAGCAGATGAATCTCTGCTGATTGGGATCAGTACCTTGAGACTCTTCTTATCAATTAAAACAAGCTAACAGGAAAAGAAATCTCACGTGTTGAATACTTACTATTTGCCTGGCCCTCTGTGAGGTGCCTAATATTATCTATTTATCTTCATATTAGTCTGGCAGGTTTGACACTATCATATTCAATAATATCTGCAAAACATTTCAGGGCCTAAAATAAGATAAAGGATTTGACCAAGGTTACCCAATTATTCAGTAAAAGAACTGAGCTTGGAGTCCAAGTCTATCTGATATCACAGCTTTCACTACATTTCTTAGGTGTTCATTCTGAAAATGTACAGCAGAGGGTTATGGGGGTGAGAGACTTTCCTTTAGTCCATAAAGTCCATAAAGTCATAAAGTCAACAAATCATACTTAGCTCTCCTATAAACCTGACATGGGAGCAAATGGATTCTAAGTCCTTAGATTATCTAAATACATCTGTGACTTTTGTTAAAGCAAAATAGCAATTACATACTTGAAATATTTATAAAATAAGTCAAATACATTTGAGGAAAAATATAAAAGCATTGCAATTAAACAGATCTGCACACACCACAGGGTGTTTTTCTAACAAAAGGAGTAAGGAATAATGCTGCTAATAAAAACAATGATGATCATGTTTAAATGTTCTAATAACTCATTTCACAGTGTTCTGAGTGAAACTGTATATTAGTAATTTCGAATAAAGTCTTTGATGAAAGATTAAATATATCTTCTGCTCATTCTCCTCTGCAAAGCTAGTGATTCAAGTAGGCTAATTTGTACCCTTTCTTCTAGTAAAATGTTTTAAGTGATCTATAAATGTTGTTCTCCTATTCATATTGTAATAGGAACCAAATGAATAATAATGAATAAGAATAAGGAGTTATACTGACGTATTTCAAAGTAATGGATGTCCCCACCATCACCACCACCACCACACATAGACACACATGCACACACACACACTGAATTCTCACTTGGGCTTCTAATAAGAAACAGGCAAATCTCACACTGCAAAATAAATATTCATTCAGGGAACTATATTAAATAGGAACTAACCTAAAACAATTTCCTAGTCACCTTTGGAAAGATTATCATGCTAATTAATAAAAAGTAGGGTTTTGTGTTGTTTTCAGAAAGGAGTTGCTGCTACTGCTGCTGCTAAGTCGCGTCAGTGGTGTCTGACTCTGTGCGACCCCACCAGGCTCCTCCGTCCATGGGATTCTCCAGGCAAGAGTACTGGAGTGGGCTGCCATTTCCTTCTCCGTTCAGAAGGTGGCGAGATCTAAAAGTGTGCAATATAGTATATATTTAGCTCTTGGGATTCCCTACTGGCTCAGCTGGTAAAGAATCCACCTACAATGTGGGAGACCTGGGTTTGATCCCTGGGTTGGGAAGAATCCCTGGAGAAGGGAACAGCTACCCACTCCAGTATTCTGGCCTGGAGAATTCCATGGACTGTGTATAGTCCATGGGGTCGCAAAGAGTTGGACACAGCTGAGCAACTTTCACTTTCACTTAGAGCAAAAATAAAGAATGATTGATTAAATTCTAAAATGAAAATTTTCTCTTTGACACTTCAAACTCAACAATGTACAATATCGGTAGTAGTTCTAAGCTGCCAGTGTGGGAAACACAGGCCAATCCATTTTAGTCTCTTTTAGGATGTAGGACACATAGTGATAGATCAAAACAATCACATGCTGTGAAATGGTCTACCTAAATGAACAAACCTACACTTTGCAAACATATCAGATTGGTCATGTTTTTAAAACTCCTGTTTACAGGAAAATACTGGAAATAAAGAGCTTTCCTGGTGGCTCAAATGGTAAAGAATCTGCCTGCAATGCAGGTGACTCAGGTTCAATCCCTGGATTGGGAAGATCCCCAGGAGAAAGGATTGGCAACCCACTCTAGTATTCTTGCCTGGCGAACCCCATGGACAGAGGATACAGTCCACAGGGTCTCAAAGAGTCGGACATGACTGAAGCAACTTAGCAGGCAGGTAGCATTGGCTATAAAAACCTTTGGCTACAGAGCTATGCTGGAGTTGTCTAATGCAAAGCAAACGGGTATAGTAATAATCATTCTCTGTATAGGTAATTCACTGCCTCCACAGCTGCTATGGCTTCCTCTTGGAGAAAGTATCTTATTCTTTCTTATTATCAGTTCCTAGTATTAGGCATTCAATAAAGATTAGCTGTATGGAACGAATGGATCCATCAATTAACATTTGGTCTGAAGTAATTTCTACATGAGTATGCATATTTTGAATGTTTTCTTCATCAGATGTGATCTAAAAATATTCATTATAATTTTGAATATAATTTTGAATAAAACAGGTCAAGTCTTGTTTCTGCAACCCAAAAGCCAGCCATAATCCCAAACACATTGATTCAGGCCCCCCAAAAATGAGCATCAAAGCAGATATTTCCCTCTGTGGAGAAGATTCAGGCTTGTCAAAGACAAACCTTGGGGCTCTGCCTGATTCCATTCCAGCCCAGGGATGCAAAATCCTTGAGGAGGAAACTACAATGAGAAGCAGCACAAGATTATCGAGTGATTTACTTGCTCCAAGTTAAGGTGAAATGAAAACTCAAACTCCTCGAAGGGGGGCAAACCCACTTGGAGGTGTAAAAGGTGAGGTGTAAAGAAAGTCTGCATAAAAAGAGAGCCATCTCTCTTCCCACATAAACAAATCAACTAAAAACCCCAGTCCTTCAAGAGCATAAAGTCTTCTTTAGGGTTGACATTATAGGTGTAAATTTAGGCTGATTCCTGATAAAAGGGTAGATGAGACTCTGGTTCATTCATCTTTCTTTATTTTTGTAATGCTATTATATTACTATTTTTAGTTCTTGTAAAGGTTACTTTTGTAACTCAAAATAATGTACTTAAATCTTTTTCTTGGTCAGTCAACGACGGACTTAATTTCTTGACCATTTACTTTCTAAGATGAGGATATCCATACCTTCCTGCCTTTTTAAAAAACACTTCCTTTACCCTCTAACTCCTCTCAGCAGTAATTTTGCTAGGGTATCATTATAAAATGTCTATAGTAGATGAATAAACAAACATGTAGTGGAAATTCCACAGTGGTCCAATGGTTGGGATGTTGTGCTTTCACTGCTGAGGGTGAAGGTCTGATCCCTGGTTTGGGGAATAAGATCCCACAAGCATGCAATGCTGCCAAAAATAATAAACATATAGTAAGTGTGCTTTTAGAGATATGAAGGTAACATCAAACAAACTAAAAGCAGAAATAGTTAAAGGTGTCAGTTTCTAAGAAGTTAGGAGTGTGATGGTGCAATTTTGCAATAGTAACCCTTTCACACTTTTTTTTTTTTAGTTTAAACCATGTTCGTAGTTTACTTATATTTTTTAATTGTTTTTAAAATGATACATGAGCACCTTAGAAAAAGCTGCTAATCTCCAGGACCTCCTATAAACTCACCAAGAACAATTCATCCCACACCAGCCTGGACAGGATAGGAGGTTGGTAGGAAAAGATCCTATTTATTTCTTTCCACTTCACACAGTACCCAGAATATAATATGCATTCAATAACTTTCTCTTGAATGAATAAATGAATGAATGACAGCTCAAGTTTCAGCCATTCTTAAATGAAGTCTTTGTGTATACAATGAAGGAATTAAGGCAGAGGAGAGTACAATGGATGTTTTGTCTGACTGAATGTGGCTGAATCTTTCCAACTGAAAAGCTCTAGAGTTGGGCACACCATAATTCCACAGGCTTCCCTGATGGCTCCGACAGTAAAAATCTGTCCACAATGCGGGAGACAAGGGTTCAATCCCTGGGTCAAGAAGATCCCCTGGAGAAGGGAATGGCAACCCACTGAAGCATTCTTGCCTGGAGAATTCCTTAGACAGAGGAGCCTGGTGGGCTACAGCCCATAGGGTCATAAACAGTCAGACATGACTGAGCAACTAACACACACGTAATTCCACATCCTTCCCAGTGATCGCCAGCAGCTTCCGAAGCACAGTTACCAAGACCTGTCAGCAACCGTGATCAGCACTAGCTGCAGGGATTTCACCCTCCCTGTGCCTAGATATGACTCTAGCTCCACAAAAGTCTCAAACGCCAAGGGGGAGTTTTCCCTCTGTAGCTGTTAGGTGCACTTAGCCGTCATTCAACCTTCAAAAGGAGGCTTGGAGCGAATCTATTAAACAGCATGAAAACATTAGTTTGTGTTAGGTTTGATTTTAAATACTGGGGCTCACTGTTTGTAATTTAATAATTTATCTGACTTTCAGTTTCTCTGCTGCCAAAACATTTCGAAAGTAGGTCTCCACAACTGAAATGGACCACTCAGTAAAGTCGAGAGAAAAAACACTGCACCCAAATTCAGAGTAGAGTGAATAATGTTCCAGGTCTGGATGGTTCCTGAATATATAACTTCATTTAAGAAAATTCCCCAACATCTGGTTCTTTTTTTTTTTTTCTGTATAAGGACAAGCACAGGGAGAGGAAAGTATGCCATCTGTCCTGAATGTAACTAATTCATTCCTCTTAATGCTAGGTGGAAACCACAATTTCACAAGTCACAGAAGAAAGCTTTAGAAATAATCAATGAAATAACCTTAAATGTACCTTTGTTAAATACCAGACAATGTGTTCACTTTTAACTTGAAGTTTTTCTTCCTCCTAAATATAATACCTTCAGCTTGAATGTAATATACTAGCACATGCTTGAAAGAAAATGTAAGACTTGTATTTCCATGAAGGAAGTCACTTTTGAGATGGATTTTGAGAGATGGATCATATTTCACCAGGTAAGAGTCTGGAGTGGAAAATCATTCCAGGAAAAGAATAATCTGGAAGTTCAAATATAAATAAATGCAAAGCAATTCTTGACAGCTAGGTCAGAATGTCATTTCTGAAGCCAAATTAAGTTACCACAAGTGACTTTGCTCAAACAACTCTTTATTCCCTCTCCTGTAACCTCCCTTACCATCCTCCCCACCACTATCCTCTCCCTGCGGTTCTCACTCCATGAAGCAAGCATACCACATCAAACTAGAAACCTGTGACTCCAAGACAGGGAGCCCAGCTTGACAGGAGCAAAGCTGAATAGCTCTCTAAATCCAGACTCAAAAGCTCTGCCATTGAGTCGTAATGTCATTTAATGATAAATGACCTTTTCCCCACAATTTGCCACTGTTGTTAAAACAGGGGTCTTAACAGGGCTCTCCCACCTGTGCTCTAGCTTTGCAATTAGTACATCTGGTCTCTGTGCATATATTTCATGAGTGACTCACATATAAGCTAAGTGATAGGTAACCAAATTTCAAGGCTATAAATACATCAAGTGTTGCCTGGAATAAAAAAGCCTGAGTGGTTTATGAAGTCAGCAGTATTCTGACAACTGATCCTTACAACAGAGCTTGGTTTTCTTTCCTACCCTCCTCCTCTCCACTTAGGTAATTTGATATTATATATGTCTCTAAGCATAAATAACAAGTGAATTACTGGGAAAAGGTAACTTGAGTCTGCAAGACGTTAATTATAGCAACATTTTTTATTCATAAGACGTCTCAGCTGGGACCATCTCCAAACAATCTACCCAGAATATTTGGAAACAGGCAAGGGCTCATGGTATACAAATCAAATCTGGCCAGGCACCAACTGATTTCTTCCCTTAGTACTCTCATTTTATTTTTTTCTGTTCAAATAGATGTTACCTACTGAATCCTAGAAAGAAATCCAATGGGTAGCATTTCCTAAAGTGTGAAATACCAGGTTTCACAAATCAAAAGGACCAAAACTGGCAGGAGACATCATGATAATGAAGACAACCAACACTGCATAGAAATTTACAGTTAATACTTTGCCGATTTCTATTCTTCCCACACCAGTATCACAGGTATTTTTATTTAAATCTTAAAAATTGTCCTCCTCAGTGTAAATGACTAAGCACTTAATCTGAACTCCTCTTATACTGTTATGTCATGATGTAGTTCTGTCTCCTCCCTGAAAGCAAGAATGATGCTTTCTGCATCTTTGTACCCCAAGCACCTGTTACAGAGCCTGATGCAAAACTGGTGCTTATCAAATGTTTGTGCTGAACTATAAACTAAATGTAATCAAGCAAGTCTTGAATCCATGTGGTGTGGGATGTATGTGTGTGTGTGTGCATGTGCGTGTGATCTGTTTAAACCTTCTGTGAACTTCTTGCTGTTTATAGCTTAAAATCTACCCCCTTCAGTGTGACATAGGGGACTTATCTCAATCTGACGCCAACCTTCCCTTCTGGCATAATCCCCTGCCACTCCACCTCAGCACAGTATCTGTGCTCAGCTTCTCCAATGTCAGTGCAAAGATTTTCTCTCCTCCGAGGCACACTGCCTAGACATTTATGGAATGATAACCTCACCTAATGGAAGTTGAGTCTTGAGACATTCTTATAAAGGTCAGAAGCAGAGACAAGAGTGAGTCTGGCAGTGCACGGAACAAAAGTCAGAAAACAAAGACATTGTAAAAAGAATGAGAGAAGAAACTGAGGCTTAATTTCTCCCCCCTAAAAACTAGACCATGACAATAGGTAATGGGAATGATATTCATGGTAAAAGGTGAAGAGGGATGGATTTTGTTCCAGGAGATAAAGAATTAGAAAGCCAGTCTTAAGTTTAGTGTAACAGCTAGAACCCAACAAGTTTTACAAATGTACGCATAGTCCCCCACACATTATGTCATAAAGTAAGCTATTTTATTGATTATGGTGACTCATTACAAAGTCAAAAGCTTTTTCCCATTCGCCATATTTGCTATCACCATTGTCACACAGAGAGCTCAATCTCAGTTGAGGCCATCGTCAGACAGGACAAGAACCATGGAGGGAAACTATGTGGCTCCAGTCTATAGCAGCTTTCCTACTCAGACCAGGCTCTCTGCACACTCCCATCCCCACACTGCTGGAATTAACTCAGACCACCACAGGAGTCAGAAAATGCTGCTCAACTAGTACGGACCAGGGCAGCAGGACCCCTGGCAGACTTACAGACAGATGAGATGCTGAGACACCTAACTTCCTGAGGTTGAACAAGACCATAAGTCAGTATCTGCAGAGGTGATTCTTCAGGCCTTACCATAGCAAGCTCACCAAAGAAACAGAAGTCTAAAATGGTCAAATAACTTATAGGGAACATGTGGCAAATCAGCAGGAAAAAGGCATTTCCCTCAGCCAATTCACTGCTTCATCCTCAGAACCAAATTGTCTCTCCTTTTAAATATGTCCCGGGTCTGTGGAGTAAAAAATTGAAAACATGGAATAGTGCACTTCCTGACTGAAGAATTGTCTCCATTTCTGTGGACTGCCCTCTCTCAAATCTTTTCTTGTGAAAGTTATAGTGAACCTTTCTTCATAACAGTAGGATTAGTCCAATGAGATTAGCTGCCCCAAGGGAGTCATCTCTGCTTATAACAAAGACCTCCCCTCCCCTCCACTGTAGAATAGCATCTCTCTCCTGCAGTTGAAATGGAATCAAGACCAAATGAAGCACTGGATGCAAAACCAAGTCTGGATTTCTTCTGAGGCAAATTGCATTTCTCTCTCCGACCTGCATTCCAAGAATTGAAGGGTTGGGAAGGAGAATGGCATAAATGCATCCATAACATCACAGGATATTTTAGCTAAATGAAGAAACTGAGGCCCAGAGAGGTGACTAACTTGCCTGAGATAACACAGTAAGGCTCTGTCTGGAACTCAGAGTCTCCCACCTGATTTATTGCAAGAGGAGGTGGAGCAGAATGCAGTCTCTGAAGTCAGACTCCTGGCCAGAATACTGGTGCTGTGGTGACCAGTTATGTGACCTTGGGTAAGTTTCTTAAAGTATATACTCTGTTTCCATGTCTGTAAAATAGAGGTGATTGATCCTCCCACGGAGGTTTTGTAAGGTATAAATGAGTGGCTATATGATCTGTCATATAGAATGAAAATTTAGAATGACAATTATTAGGACTTAGAAAGCAATTAGTGATAGCCTTGTTTTAGCTGAGGATCTTTTCCAAAATTATCCAACAGCAAAACCAAAAAACTGGCTGTGGGAGGGGGAAAAACACTACAGAGCAAGAAAACAAGTTTTTCCTATAAAGCCCATGTCATTGCAGTCTCCTTCATACCTCGTGATCCGTTAAGGCAAGGAAGCTACAGTATCATTCCCTGTGCCAACTAGAGCTAAACACTTCTTTTTTTAACTTTTTAAATCTATGATCCTAAGATGCATCCTCTCAGTGACAGCATTACTGGTCATACCAGTCAGTATAAAACTATCTTCTACTCAGTGTTGCAAGGAATCATCCAATGAAGCCGTACAGTTCCTCTCCCTCATCTCACCAAGCCTGTCCACCTCAGAGTGCGACAAAACTTAGGGTTCATTTGATGCCCTGATCTACTTTGGGCTGGGAAAGGAAACGGAGAACCACTCCATGAGTGACTGGGAACAAATGAGGGTCAGTCTTCCAGCCTCCATTACATCAGGCGCCTTGCAAAGGCACAGCATGCACAGACAGGGTCCTAGAAAGAGACAGTGATTTCCTGCAGTGACCTCAGGAAGGAAGTGTCTGGGTATTTCTAACATTGTGCACTAGGGAACTGTGGTGGTACTGATACAAATTTGAGAAAGGCTAAAGAGGAACTGAAAGAAATAGGAGGGGATGAGGAGGCAAAATGAACAAAATGCCAGATATGTCCACGTGCCAACAAGGAAGACGTGAGGAGGTGAGGTGTGAGGAGAAGTCTGTCACAGTGGCCAATAAAACATGAGGGCCAAATGTTTGGCTTGAATAACTCAGAATCTGTTCCCTGCCTGCAGCAGGGCTTGGCAGTGAGTCAGCAAATCCAGCAACAGAATTTCTTTTTCAGGAGCCACAGACATTCCATTTACATACATACATGCACACACACACACACACACACACACATGCACGCACATACACTATCTCCTGTAGATACACCCTTTATCAGCAAGGAGAAAAATATATGGCATTTCTTATTTAGATTTCTAAAACCACGTATGTTGTCAAAAATTATCAGGACCCCTTTGCCAAGAAATCAAGATTTATTTAAGCATCATTTTGAATATTCCACTAAGAATACGCCACAAGTCTTATGGCAATTTCTTCTAACTCCTCCCTTTGTAAAAAGCAAAACAAAAACATGAGAACATATCCAAAATGTTAACAGAGGCTATATCTGAGTTATAAGATTAAAAGGTGATTTTTCTTTTCCTTTCCTGTGTTGTTTATTTGCATTTTCTAATTTGTCTTCAATAAACTTGTATTATTTTTCTAATATTTAAAAGATATGTTAAAGGGAACAAGACAGTGAGCAAAAGCAGAAAAGTTTCCAGTGAGCAGCCTTGCTATACTCACATGACACCTCACTAAACCAGCCAAGTATCAACCCCAATATCCTCTAGAAAGGGCACGACCACCAGGGAAGGGCAGAGGGAATTTAGAACACAGGGCAACCACAGAGATGATTTCAGTCTTGCAGGAAGGCTGAAGCCTGTGTGGTGACTGTTCAAGGTATACTCTAACACATGGAGGAAGCTTGGCAGGACATCAGCACCCATCAGGCCCGAGGGCAGCAGAAGTCCCCAAACAGGACTCCCTGGTGGCTCAGTGGATAAGAATCCATCTTGCCAGGCAGGGGAAACTGGTTCGATCCCTGTTCTGGGAAGATTCCACATGCTGTGGAGCAACTAAGTCTGTGAGCCAAAACTACTAGAGCCCATGAGTCAGCAACTGCTGAGCCCACATGATGCAACTGCTGAAGCCCACGTGCCTAAAGCCAGTGCTCCACAGCAAGAGAAGCCACTGCAATGAGGAGACTGCCCACCCCAACCAAGAGGAGCCCCCGCTTGCTGCAACTACAGAAAGCCTGCAAAAAAAAAGCAAGGAAGACCCAGTGCAGCCAAAAAGAAAAAGAACCCCTTACACTATTGCCGGCCTCAGGTAAGCCCTCTGCAAGTCAGCTGGAATTCTCCCTCTGCAAAGATACTCACAGCTTTCACATCACACATGAGTTTACACGTTGACTGGATGTGGGCAAAAGTTCATGTAGTTGAAGCAAATGCTGTCTGATAACGTCAAAGGCCATTTGGTTCTAGGTGTCAAGCAGACTACAAAACAACTGTGCATTCCAAAATCTCTTCTGCCCCACTAAGTGTAAAATATACTTTAAAGGCCCACTGAAGAGGCTCACTTTGGTTTCAAATAACATCTTCCACACCTCTACCTGGTACCCCTAATACTGAGGAAAGCACACCCCCAGAAGCCCTGACCCTTCCTTTAAAAATCTCAACTGTTGCCCGGCAAACCTTCCCAAAGTTGTCTCTTGACTATTGGTATTTAATTCAGAGTTATCAGTTCCCACAAATCACAACTATTTTACATAGACCAGAGATCACATCAGCTTCAGTTGCCATGTCATAGAACCTTTAGTGCACCAGAGGTGATGGGCAACCTCTTATGTTGGTTACTCAGCAGCACTCGGCAGCTGGAGCTAAACCGAAGCAGCAGTGATTCAAGCAGAAGGACGGACTGGGGTTTGGGGTGGGAGACCATGGTCCTACGGACAGTACCTGAAATGAAAAAGGCACACTGGGATCCCATCAGATGTCGTTATCTCAGGGGTGGAGTGACAGCGACAGGAAACAACAGCTGGGCACAGGCAGAGGCTCCGCTGTGATCAAGCCCTGACCTGCATCCAGTAGCTGGATCTCTATCTGAATCAACTACATAGTAGCCAAGTTTATCCAAGCTCTTAATTATCTCCACAGAGTTTACAGTTTATAACCCTGAATGCCAGTCCTGAAGCGGAGGTCCTACCTCCGGTCGGTAGCCCCCTTTTTATGCTGCATGTCAGCTTTTACCCTGCATCTCAGCATTTCCCACATATTATGGCTCCATTACATACGGCAACAGGGTGAGGAAGAGGCACCTAAACCTGTGCGTAAGCCCTAGCTACCAGCTGTGCGACCTTGGGCAAGTTACTGTTATAAACTTCAGTTTTCTTTTTCACAAAATGGGAACAATAAGAATTTCTTCATCCTGGGATGTCGTGTGGATTAAATGAGATAACAAATGCAAAATCAAGTATGTGTCCCATGGTGAGTGCTCAATAAATTTTAGGGATGATAATGAAAAAGGATGAGGAAAACAGGATGGGCAGTGGATCTTCTTAACACTGGTCCCATGCCTGGGATTCAACGAGACTACAGTGGTCCTCAATCAGGGGTTATTTTGCTTCCAGGGGGCACTTGGCAATGTCCAGAGACTTTACTGGTTGCATTAATTGGAGGCAGAGGGGAAGCATGGGGTGTGCCACTGACATCTAGTGGGTAGCAGCCAGGGGTGCTGCTAACCATTCTACGATGTGCAGCACAGTTCTCCCCCCAACAAAGAATTATCTGGTCCAAAATGTCAGTAGTGCCAAGGCTGAGAAACCCTGCCTGCCAGTCCCAGCATCTCTGACTCCCTTCAGTCCCACAGTCAACCTGGCAAGTATCTGTGGCTAATCTTGAAGACCTGACCCTTTCCAGGACTGGCCCATCCCACTGTCTCCTGAGCTCCTACTCCACAAGATTCTTTGTCAAGTGGCCACCAGGCTTCATTGGCTTCAGCTGAGTTCATAACAACAGGGATGGAGAGAATGACCAGGCTTTCCCTCTGACGGGCAACAGGCGAGAAACCGCTTCCTGCAGGGCCATGGCAGAGAGCCACGTGAAAACAAGCGCAGCAGCTAGTGGAGCGTTCCACCCAAACTGGCTCCTCACCAGGCCCAGACCATGAGTCACTACCACATGCTGCCGCCTCTCGCCGTGACCTTTCTTTATCCCTTCATTAGCTGTAAATCTTCAGGAGCAAAACAGCAGAGAACAGACTGGGAAGGCCTTGGCAGAATATCATGCCTGGCAAACGCCCAAATCAAAATTCAGAGTTAAGTACCCAGGCACTGAATAAACACCAGTCCCGGCGAACCAAGGCTCCGGGGAGTCGTCCCTACGCACCAGAGAAGTGGACAAATGGAACCCTCTCTCTTGACATAATTTAAATCGTGTGGCAGCACTGGAACATCCTCTCCAGGAGAAGGAACAGATGTGTTTAGCAATACCCAGATGGCTGGGGACAAATTGAAGGACCCGTATAATGTTTGCCCATAATTCATGCTTGCACCAAACCACATTGCACCCTTAAAGAAATCTTCCTTGTGTCCCTGATTCCTCTTGTGTCAAACAGAATTAATACTGTCATCCGTGCAGTGTTGTGAGAAACAATTAACAAATAACATTGGTTATTAAACAGTGCTTTGGCTCAAAATTAAGCAAAACTGGATTTTTTGTTTCTGAGTTCCAGAAGCAAACCATCATGCTGGGGAAAACGCCAAGGCACGGGCAGTCGCCTTCTGCAGGGGAATTCACTCTGCCCAGTCTCACCAGAGGCATCTTTCTCAGAGTGTAGTCTAACCACCTGCATCAGAAACACCTAGAGAGTCTGAAAACAAGCTGATTCCCAGGCTATGCCGACAGCCTATTGAAGTTCTGTGGATGAGACTCTGAAAGACGGCCTTCAAACAAGTTCCATATTTGAGTTTTATACCCATCACAGTTTGAGAAATTTGTAACAGTGAATAAACCCCAAGACAGCACTGCCACTGTCACTATTTCCAGGAGTAAGAAGAAAGACTGGGTCCTTTGCTTTCTTTTCTCTGCTGATGTCGCCCCATCTTATGCAAGTGAAATTCTTGGACGAGACAGGACACATCCAGAATGATTCATCTGAACTGAAGTGTCCACCCTTACACTTATAATACTGACAGCAACAAACTGCCATTTGCCCTTCTGAGTTTTGTAATGTCTCTCAACATTCCTGAAGTTTTAAAGGACTGAGTGCTTTCCCCTTTGCTGTCAGATGCCTGCCGCCCTAAGCAAATCCCCAGCTCGGATCACTTGTTACCAGGGAACTAGTCATAAACAAACCTGACCCACAATCCATCAATCCCTCCTCTCCTCCCCCTCGACAACTGTGTGAATATTTGGAACATGTTCCAAACATTTATATTCATTATCCTTACAACAATCTTGTGAGAAATTATCTCCATTATACAGATGAGGGGACCAAACCATCAAGAGGCTACATAAGTAATAGAACTGGTATTTGACTAGACAGTCTGACTCCAATCCCGATACTCTCAAGAAGAGCTCAACTTGTACAAACTCAATGCTCTAGGCTACTAGGAAATTATAATTCTAAGTAGTTGCCAATTGAATATAGTTGTTTAGAGTTTAAAATCTCCTAACTGTACCATTAACAAGCATGTACATGCAGACCAACCAGAGTGGAATTATTTGATGACTATTAGACCATTCAGTATCATTCATCCATTATAGATAACTTCATTAGCTTTTGAGCTAATAACAACAGCTAACAGTTAAGCACTTGTTGCTGCAAAGAACTGTTCTAAGCGCTCTCAGTACTTTTAACTTGATAAATCCTCCCTTGAGGATTAACTTGATAAAACCTTCCTCTGAGGTTGACACTACCATTGTTCTGTCTTCACAGCTGGGAAAATTGCTACACAGAATTGTTTAGTAAGGGGTCTAAGGTCACACAGTGAGTAAATGGCTAAGTTGAGAAATATACCCAGATAATAAGGCTCCAGAACCAACAGCTTAACTAACCCACTTTACTGTGTATTCCAGTATTAACACAATGAGAGCCACATCAATGCAGACAATGGGGCAGGGTAGGGGAGGCGGGGAGATTTGCTTTTCCTAAAGATCCTTCTAGCACCTTAGAAAATTCATGTTGTTTTGAACTGGTTTCTGAAATGCTACAGAAAACAGAGACCCATAGAATGCTGTACAACCTGGAAGATAAAAGTTCTAAAATAGTATGGAATTCTGCCATAAATAAAGTCCCAGAAAGAGTCCAGGTCGCAATGTGCTTTCAACTAAAGGTAGGGGGGAGCTTTGTTATGATTATTACAATCTAATGTAAAGCTAAAGCCAAGCTGGAGGGAAAAAAAAATTGAAAATAAACTCTCTCCTAAAGCTGTCAGTCTGGCTGTGGTCTCCAACTGTTTTAGTCACTAAAACTCTGTATTTAATGGTCACTTTGATAACAGACACTAAAGAAATATAAAGCTGTAAATCAGAATTTATTTCTAAAGAATGGAAAGAAATATGTTGCTGTGCTAAGGAAAGCCAAAGAGAGAGAGTGCCACCATGCTGCCCTTGCTGGAGGTGATTCTGAAGCAAGTGCTCAGCAAGACCTTCAGTTTCATGCTGTGACCCCATAACCTTACTCCTGCTGGAGGGAAATCCCTTCTGTATGTGCTGGGCCCCCATCATTCCCAACATCCCAAGCAACAGCAACTTCTGTCCATCTGTCCTGGATCTAGAGCTCCCCATCCACGCTTGAAGTGGCCACCGTTTCCCATATGACTGGCATATATTTTACATGGTGTTACTGCCACAGGAAGTAAATACTGGGTGGCCCAAGTGAAAGTCTCCCATAATCCTCACTAACAAAGTCCCAGAGCATTTATCTGCTAAGCCCTAAGGATGTGGTTTGTCTCTGACTATGTATGACATCTTTCAAATTCTTTAGCTCAGAAGAACATTCCAGGAATTCCACTCTGGTCTATCACTAACTGCAGAATCAAAAGACCAAATGCTAAGACTGCATTTGGCTAGACAGTGTTTTCTAATATTAATAAGGTCATGTGATCAAACTAAAATCAGGTAAATATAATTGAGGCAAATGAACAAACGCCTGTGTGTGTGTGTGTGTGTGTGTGTGTGTGAAAGTCACTCAGTCATGTCCAACTCTTTGCGACCCCATGGACTTATAGTCCATGGACTTCTCCAGGCCAGAATACTGTAGTGGGTAGCCTTTCCCTTCTCCAGGTGGTCTTCCCAACTCAGGGATCGAACCCAGATCTCCCACATTGCAGGTGGATTCTTTACCAGCTGAGCCACCAGGGAAGCCCAAGAATACTGGAGTGGGTAGCCTATCCATTCTCCAGAGGATCTTCCTTACCCAAGAATCGAACCGAGGTCTCCAGTATTGCAGGCAGATACTTAACTGACTGAGCTACCAGGGAAGCCCTAGCAAATGACTCCTTATCCTTAAACCCCAACTCCAGTGTTTCCTCCTCTCTGACTCTCTCAAGTTAGTCTTTCTCCCTCTTCTGGGTTCTTAAGACATTTCATTTATAACTCAATTGTGGCACTGAACACCATGTTTCTGATTATCCTTCTTAGGCTGGTCTCCCTTACTATCTACACTATAGCTCCTGGACACCAGGGGCCATTGGTCTATCATCTTAATGTCCTCAGCATTTAGAAGAACTGGCAAGTTGGCTTTCAATAAACAGTCACTGAAGAAAAGAATGTGAAAGGAATCATATTAACTAATTAACCACAATACTGGGTCAGTATTTCTGTGGCTCAATTTTTTGACTTGGCCTAGCTCTCATTCTGGTTCTCTTCTACTGTGAACCTTACATCAGAGAC
Source organism: Cervus canadensis (assembly GCF_019320065.1). Classification (NCBI taxonomy): domain Eukaryota; kingdom Metazoa; phylum Chordata; class Mammalia; order Artiodactyla; family Cervidae; genus Cervus; species Cervus canadensis. Next base: position 87,205,853 of record NC_057386.1, read on the forward strand.
TTTAGGTACCCTGAAGCTGATGTGAAAGATAAATAAGCATATAGGTTTACAATAAATTGACTGAATTTATCAGAGCAAGAAAGTAACTAGTGTATGGCTGCCTCATTTTGCATTAGCAAACTGGGTATAATGAATTTAAGACTGTGTCCTCTCAGCTTACCCCACCCAGAGGGAGGCAAGCCTAGATGGCCATTCCCGCAGTCCACAGGAAACCAAGAGGAGGACAGATCATTTGCCCCCGTCATTATCCTCTAGGGCTTCCCTGGTGACTCAGCAATAAAGATTCTGCCTGCCAATGCAGGAGACACAGGTTCGATCCCTGGGTTGGGAAGATCCCTTAGAGACGGAAATGGCAACCCACCCCAGTATTTTTGCCTTGGAAACTCCATGGACAGAGGAGCCTGGTATGCTACAATCCATGGGGTTGTAAAGAATCAGACACGACTTTGCAACTGAACAACAAATTATTCCTGTACTCTGCACCAACAGCTTCAACTCCATCCAACATAAGGGCATCATGACTCTACCTCCAAGTTACAGATGTCATAAAGTCCCTTACTCTGGGCAAGGGAAGCCTTGGTAAAGGCAGGACCAGAAGAATTAAGCCCTGACCTTTGCCCCAACATGCCTGAATGTATTCCTGAGCTAGAGCCACATTCCAAAGTTCTCCCTTCTTCTATCACACATTTTGTGTGTGTGTGCGTGTCTGTGTGTGTGTGCGTGCGTGCACACGTGCGTTTAGTCACTCACTTGTGTCCAACTCTTTGAGACCCCATGGACTGTATCACATACTGATCACCCTTTATTTCCTAGGTGACAGAGAAGATTTATTAACAGGTGAGAATTCCCCAACCCACCTGCAAGCAGAAGAATTGTCTTTGTCAGCCTAGTTCATCAATCTTTTATAATATAGAATCAGAGAATGAGTAGCGGGAAAGAAGTCCAGAGAGGCGTGAGAAAAAAGGAAAATTCTAATTAGAGAAGCTTGGTCAGTCTACATAATAAAGAGTTGGGAGGTGGGTGTAAGAGAGGGTAAATCTAGTTGTCAGTGAATACACTGGGTGGTAGCAAGTGAAAGAAAACTGGAAAGGAAAAGAAGTCACATTTTATGATATGCAGCTGATGGATAAGAACAAGTGCCACTTTCATGTCCTTTGAGAGACCCAAGTAAAGACTGAAATCACTTTTAAATAATTTGTGGTCTAGGCTGGGCTTACTTATAGGGGACTCCATGCAGAGATTGGACCATTTGGGCTCTCAGCTTGCTTTAGAGTTATACCTACCATTACCTAGTGTGGGAATACCTTTCCAGTTTGGGATACTTGTCTGTGGTAAAAATCACTTTTCCACATCCTTTCTAATATAATCCACAAGGGGCCAATCTGTGTCCACAAATGATAATTAGACTTGTTTTTAAGAAAATATAAAATTAACTTTTATGTTACGTACCTACTATTGGCTAGGCACTGTGAAAACTGCTTTAAATGTGTTTACTTCTTTTTTTAGTGATGACTTTTTTATCCTGTCTCTTTTCAGAAAGGCTAAAAAAGCAGCTTAGAGTACTTAAAACACAATAACATAAATGAAAAGTGAGAGCAAATCTAAAAAACAGAACAAAACAATGACAGTGTATAAATGGAACCAGGTATGAGGCCAAGATTGTACACCATAATGATGTATGAAACTGATGGACCACACATTTGGCTCCAGGCTTTCTAGCAGCTAGTTCAAAGAAGGAAAACCAGTCAGGTATACAAATCACCAAATCCATAAGATTAAAGCACAGCAGGAGAAGTGAAACTTCTTGATATTAAGACCAAATAAGAATTTCTCCAGTGGAGAGGAGCACTGCATGATGGACAAAACAGCTTCCTCTACAAAATCCTTAAAATAAAATTTCAAATACAAGTGTCAAACTCTATTGCTTATAGTGACATTTGAATATAAGCTGATGACTTTTAACTAACTAAAAGCAACTGTGCCCAGAGGTGGGCTATTTTAAAACTCTGTGAAGTTGTTGGGAAAGAAGAAAATTTTTCCTCTACCTTTCTAGGCCCTTTTGGTTGGTCTAATAATTAAATTGACATGAAGCAAATTATTAACAGGAGAAAATCTAATTTAATTTCATTAGTATAGGAACCCCATGTACATGAGAAGGTCAGAGACAGGTAAAATGAGGTATACGTGCCACCCTGAGCTAAAGAATGGGTTGGGGGCCTGAAATTTGGTGATTAGATGTGTGTCCGGCCTATAGATGGGTATGTTTTGATAAAAATTTATCTTCAGTAATAACTTTTCTGGGATAAGTGCCCAATTTAAATTCTTCTAGGTAGTAAAGGGAGTAGCAATAGTTTCTCTTGAACCATAGAGTCTCAATTGCCTCTCAAGATAATGCTCATGCAAAAGTGTAACATCTGGGGTAGGCTTGTTTTGAACCCTTACAAAGGCAACATCACTCTCCAGCCTTGTACATAAGGAAGTTAAGACTCAAAGAGGTTAACTGATTTGTCCACAAATACACCAAATGAGGTAGACATTCAGGTTTAGGGGCATCTGTACGGGGGCATCTGCCTCCAAGGCCCAAGCTCTTTGTACCACCTGTGCTACTCTAGCAATGCCAAACCATATAACAAAAAGACTCCTCTTTTACGATTAATATTATTATTAATCTTTGTCAACCTGATGGGGGAAAATAAGACCTCATTTAACTGTTCCATTAATTATGAACGAGGTTCAACATTGTTAAGTATGTATAAAAATTGGTTTTTTATTGAAGCATAATTTCTTATTCTATATTAAAAAGGTTAATTGCTTCTCTGTCATATATTTTTCAAATAAGTTTTTCCAGTTTAAACAAAAAAAAAAACCCTTAACTCTCCTCCAAACGCATCATGATACGTATGTATTTCCTTCTTAAAAACATAGAACAAATATCTTCTCAGGAGACCATGTTATCAGCCTCTGTTATAAGGGAAGGGCTCTTATCAACTTTAGGTTGGTATCTATTCCAGCATCAGTGTGTATGTTTAAGTGTAATTGAAGTTGGTATCATCCATCAGTGATGGCCCTGAACACCAGCCTTCAAAAGAGGCTGATCCTGCGGGTGGCAACCAAGCTCTTACGTTTTAAGTGTCTTCCCAGGTGTCCTCCCTGGACCAGCAGGTGAAGGCTTCTTGGAACATCTCCTTCTCCTATAGAATGGGATGACAGGAAGGGATGCTCATGAGAAGAGGAACAGGAAGAGGAGAGGAGATTTGGTCATACTGAAGGGATATCAGGGGCATGCTAAAGAAAAAGGAATGTGCTGCTATATTCAAACTGGATAACGAACTAAGGACCCACTGTATAGCACGTGGAATTCTGCTCAATGTCATGTGGCAGCCTGGATGGGAAGGGAGTCTGGGGGAGAATGGATATGTATGGCTGCATATGCGTATGTATAGCTGAGTCCCTTCACTGTTCACCTGAAACTACCACAACATTGTTAACTGGTTATACCCCAATACAAAATAAAAAGTTTAAGAAAAAGAAATGTGTTGCCCAGACTCAAGCAGCTGGGGAACCACAGGCTCCAAAGTCCAGAGGAACAAGATGAAATTTCTATGTACAGGGCAGGAACAACTGGACAGCAGTCCTCAAATCAGAATACCACAGAGCTTTCTGGAATCACATTCCCAATCCTATCCCAGACTACTGAATGAGAATCCCAGGGCCAGCTGACCTTGGCTGATTCTGATATACAGAAAAGTTGAAAATCACTGAGAAGTAAGACTTGAAGTGAGATCAGGTTTTTAAACGCACAGATATTCACTAAGGGCCTTGTATGTGCCAGAATTTAATCCAGACACAGGAAAAGAGGGATGAGCAAAAAGTCAAGACCCGGTCCTAGAGCTCACAGCTCAGTGGAAGAAACAGGTATTAGATAAACAAACATACACTTCCAAACCTACACCTTTCTCTTCCCCTAGAATCAAGTCTGCTGGCCCACACTGAATAGACCGAATTTGCCAAGACCCAGGAAACTTGGCTTTAAGATGTGTGAAGAGTTGCATTTCCAAAAGGCATAACCTGAAAGGAGGAAAGCACCCTCTTGTGGCCCTGCAGTTGGTGGCACCTAAAATAACCCCCAGTTCTAAAGGGTAGGAGGCTGCCCTGGGCAGGCAACCCTAGGGAGGAGGCCCTAAATCAGCAGGAGTGTCTGCAGGCCCTGTTTTGCTTCAGTCATAAATTTCTCTTCAATGTCAAATCAGCCGCTTCACCAGAAGACATTTTCCCTTGTGTCCATTGCTAAGCGGTTTTACTTCTGACCACCTGGGCTCTCTGGTGTGGAGTCAAGTGACACATTCTACAGTCAAGGCAGCAATCCCAGTTCATTTCCACTCTCCCCACAGCTCTAACACACAGCAGCGCCTGGAACAGGGAGGTATTCAATAAATATGCAGTGAATAAATAAATGGAGTGCACTATCCCATCTAGTCCAACATTGCCTGCTTTGTGGGATCTTGGGAAGACTGGACAAATAATCACAGTGGTTGAGTCCCAGAATTCTCTGAAAATAAATGACTTCTTAAAATATAAAATACAATCTATGTCCCTCCTAAGAGTCTCTATGAAAATGATCATATTCACAAGGGATATACTTTGTGCTTGGAGCTAAGCCTGGTATGGCTTAATTTGCAGTAGAGTAACATGTAAATTTATGATAATAAATTATATTATTTAAATGAAATTATAAAAATAAGAGTAGCTCACTTATATTCAACTTTCATGAATGCTGACACTTCTTGAAGAACATGGAGGTCTGATTTGTATTCAGGCCTGAATACCAGCGAGAACCACAGTGCCCAGGGATTGCTGGTTTCAAGTGTGTAGATCGGAAGCCCCAGTCAAAGACCAGCACGCTATGTTTAGCTTTTCCTGCACATCTCCACTCAAGAAGCTGTGAGGAATCAACTCAGTACAGACCTCTGGGTTATGAGATGGTGCTGACAAAATCACTCAACAGCATTTCTCAGAGGTCACCAGGAAAGAAGGCCAGAACGAGGAGGAGGAAAGGAGTACGTTACAGGGTACGAGCGAAGAATCAGAAGGGCAGAGAGAGACAGAAAAGCACTGAATGAAATAAAAAAATTCTTTAAGAATTATTTGCTCCAGTACTTAACCCACAGAATCCAAAAGTAAACAAACCTGTCAGTAGCCTCTGAGGCAGGGAACTGATTTTGAGATACGGTGATTATGCAGTCTACTTTTGAAGCTTGTAAAATATTCTATTGAGTTAAGAAATACCAGAGGCTGAGAAGTACTTCTGGCCAAAGAGTTAATCCATCTGAGTTGAAGAGACCACAGCACACAGGAGAAAAGATGGTTGACTAAACAGCCCATGACTGCATCATCATAGTCCCTCACCAGATCCCACTTCTGGATCTGAGTCTCCTCTACTCACCACATCTGGCTGAGCTCAAGACATCAACTCTAACACCTGCAACTGTGGGGCATTTGTGAGGGAATTAATCATGGCCAGAGAAACAGCTTCAGTCACCTCCAGATAAATCACATTAAATCCTCAATATTCATAATTGTAGAACCCTATCACTGAGGTTTGCTGAATGTAATAATCCTACATTACTCCCCAACCACCATCCTCATAAAATATATGGGAGGAATGGTCAAAAACAGCTTCAGAGTCAGAGACTCCAGGGTTTGATCTCTGGATTTGTTAATTAGTAGCTGCAAATTTGGGCAGCTTACTTAACCTCTCTGGGCTTTCATTTCAAAATGTGGACTGTAACAGTATCTACCTCATTGGATTCTGTGTGTGTGTGTGCGCGCATGCGCTCACGTGGATGCTAAGTCACTTCAGACATGTCTGACTCTGCAACCCTATGGACTGTAGCCCACCAGGCTCCTCTGTCCATGGGATTCTTCAGGCAAGAATACTGGAGTGGGTTGTCATTTCCTTTCCCCACCCAGGGATCAAACCTGCATCTCTTATGTCTCCTGTATTGGCAGGCGGGTTCTTTACCACTAGCGCCACCTGTGAAGGCCTCATAGGATTATAGTAAGAACCAAATGACATGGCATATGTAAATCTCTTAGTAAATGCATGGAAAATAATCTTTCAGTAATTTTTTAAAAAATTTCTTACCTGAGTTCAAAGATATCAAATGACTTCCCTGAGCTGACACAGAGGCAACCCAGCACCATTTGCTCTTCTTTATCATGAATAAGGTTTCCATTACTATTTGTGCTCCATATTATCTATTCCCTCATCTATTAGTAAATGTGCTGAATTTTAAAAGGGCCTTGTTTTATCCCTCCTAAACATTTCAACCTTCTTTGGAGAAATAGTTATTAACCATCATTCTCTGTTCATAAGCATTCAGTTAGGCTCACATCCAAATGTCAAGTATTCAGAACTGTAAATGCTGAAATAATTTTTCCAGTAAAATTTCATGAGTTTCCTCATAAAGGGTTGCATTAACTCCACTTTGCTAGATGTAATCTTAATCCTTAAAACTGCAATTAAGCTTTGCTAGTGGTGTTTTGGTTTTCTCTTTAATCGAAATTAAAATATCCCTGAGGACAGGATTGTGGCTTCCAGTTCCTTCATATTCTACCCAATATTTGGCAGTATTAATATCTGTCTGATAAGTTACATCCTTAATATCATTGAACACAGCTATAATAATCTCTAGTTGAAGAAAAGAAACAAACTCTCTTTTCTCAAACGAAAGGCTAGGACTACAAAATGATAAGAAAGGTTTGAGAAGGGTGTTTCAATCAAAGCAACCACTTTGAGATGACTGTGACAACTTCAGACTACACAGAGTGAAACAGCCTCCTTGAGTCCCCAGACCCAACATCCTCACCAATCCATTTATACAGTCAGAAGGAGAAAATCTTCATATCGTTAAAAACAATTGGAGTGATAAAAACCATACAATCTAAAGTCCATCACCCTGTGCATACACATGAGATATCATAGATATCACCCCATTACCTCATGAATTTGAATAGTGAAGGACCTCAACACCACCACCCTTCCCTAGCCTTTCTAGTTACACAGCAGCTGCTACTTTTGTGACAGTAGCCAGTCCTCCTATGACCTTTACTCTGCCCGCCATTCACACTACACTTCAAACCACACAATACAGTCCCTTCCTTGCCAGTCTGTGGAAATTCTAAGTCTTTGCCTAATGTTCACAAATCTCTCAACCACCAGACCCCAGAATGGTAGCATGTTCCCTTCAGGGCTCTCTTGATGGCAGACCACAGCCGTCCTCACAGTGCAGGAGAGAATGCCACAAGCTCTAGGCATTCTCACTTATCAAGTCCATGTATGCCATGATATCGTGGCTGGATACATGTGCCCCAGAGTCAGACTACCCAGCAGAGGATCCTAGCTCTAATACTTAGGTAAACCTGTGAACTTAGGTAAACGACTGAACTTCTCTAAGGCTCAGTTTCCTTATCTATAAAACAGGGATAATACTGTTAACTCAATGGCTTGTTATAGGGAGTGAATGAGATAACATTGTAAAGCAGCCAGTATAGTATCTGATACATAGCAAACATTCAATAAATGTTCACTATTGCTATACCTTGAGAATGAATCATTGGAGAATTACTTAATGGCTGGCTGCCATATCCAACAAGAAAAATCTAGAAGTAAATCCTTTTTCTTTTTCTCTTTGCCAGGCATTGTGTTGTTGCTGTTCAGTTGCTAAGTCAAGTGTGAATCTTTGCAACCCCAGAGACTGCAGCACACCAGGCTCCCTTGTCCTTCTCTCCCAGAGTTTGCTCAAATTCATGTCCATTGAGTCAGTGATGCTATCTAACCATCTTATCCTCTGTCACCCTCTTCTTTTGTCTTCAACCTTTCCCATCATTAAGGTCTCTTCTAATGAGTTGACTCTTTATATTAGGTTACCAAAGTATTGGAGCTTCAGCATCAGTCCTTCCGATGAATATTCAGGACTGATTTCCTTTAGGATTGACGGGTTTGATCTCCTTGATGCCCAAGGGACTCTCAAGAGTCTTCTCCAACACTACAATTCAAAAGCATTGATTCTGCGGTGCTCAGTCTTCTTTATGGTCTACCTCTCCCATCCATACATGACTACTGAGAAAACCATAGCTTTGACTAGGCAGACCTTTTTTGGCAAAGTGATGTCTCTCTGTCTAAGTTTGTCATATCTTTCCTTCCTAGGAGCAAGCATCTTTTAATTTCATGACTGCAGTCACTGTCTGCAGTGATTTTCGTCAGGCATTATTCTGGGCCATATCATATAGCTTAATATTCACAACCACTAAAGTAAATGTTCTCAGTGCTTTTATAGGCTCATAGAAGTTATTTACCCAAGTTAATTCGTCTACATAAAGGAATAAAAGTAGCTATCCAAAGCCCCTGGTTTTATCCATCATGCCTCTCATGCTTCTGAAAACTTGAGAGCTTTTTATTGGTGCACTTATCACACTGAAATCAGCAGCACATTCACAGGTTTAATCTGTGGTCCAGAAAGTTGCCCGATTCCTGCCTGTTTCAGTGTCTGTCCATAGCTCATAGGGTGCAGCCAATGACACAACTATTAGATTATCACCTTTGAAGTTTTACTTATTTTGAAGTCAACAAAGATGTGCTTTCACAAAAATAATCAGACGTGATCTTCAGGCATTGGTGACCTCCCAGCAGGAATCCAGCAGTTCATTTATCTCAGACTTTGGAACAATGGCTCTTCCCAGCCTCTTCTCATGGAAAAGCTCTAAATCGTTTCATCCTTCCTGACACTGACTTTCTGAACTGGGTTTGGAGGACCCTTGTTTGGAGAAGCAAGTAAAGGACCTATGACGAGGCCTGCACTGCTCCTTTTAGCCTCCGGCATGGAATACTCACTAGGGCTGGGTATGTTGGAGAATTCAGGCCTATCACTCAAGAGTCAACCTACTGTCAGCTCTGTGCTCAATGACACCCTCCTCTGTGATAACAACTGAGTCCTAACCCATTAGGAGGTGCCATCTTTGATACTTTAGGAGGCTAAATCCCAGCAAGACCTTTCCTAAATCTTTACATGCCTCTCCACAGAAAGGCACATTTGAGGATGCTTTGAGAGAGTCCTTAAAAATTCTTTCAATTTCTGTATTCTCTTCAGGGCAAGGTACAAAATTTTTACCTATTCTCATTCCTGAAGTCAGAATGTGTCATGTGACAGATATGTACATTTCATGTAGAAGTATCTTCTTTTTATAACTCAAATGCTGTTAGTACTACAATGATGCACTGACACTTGCAAACTGCTCAGAATTCAGTAAAAGCCAAATAAAAAAGTATCCTTGCTATTTCATATGTTCCTTTATCTTTATTTTCTTTTAAATCATTTGTTTTCACATTCCTCTCCCCTCGTACTCTGTAAAGGCCTTAAAACCATTTGTTTTCTTTCTTTCTTTTTTGAAATCTATTTTGGTTCTGCTGGATCTTCGTTGCAACATGTGGTCTCTTCATTGCAACACACAGGCTTTCTCTAGTTGCAGCACACGGGGGCTTCTCTTGTTGCTACACACGAGCAGTTGCAGTGTGCAGGTTCTAGACTATATGGGCTTAGTTGCTGTGCTGTGCAGGCTTCTCTAGTTACACTGACAGGGGTTAGCTGCCCTGAAGTATGTGGGATCTTAGTTCCCAGACTGGGGAGCGAACCCATGTCCCCTACAATGGAAGATGGATTCTTAACCACTGTACCACCAGGGAAGTCCCAAAACCATTTGTTTTCATATCTGTCCCCCCTACCAGTTTGTAAATATCTTAAGGGATAAAACTTGGCTTTCATCCCTTTTCACCCCTTTGCAGCTTCAGTAAAATACTCAGTCCCTGAAATATAGTTCAGTTCAGTTCAATCGCTCAGTCATGTCTGACTCTTTGTGACCCCATGGACTGGCAGCATGCCAGGCTCCCCTGTCCATCACCAACTCCTGGTGTTTACTCAAACTCAGGTCCATTGAGTTGGTGATGCCAACCAACCATCTCATCCTCTGTTGTCCCCTTCTCTTCCCAATAAATATTTAGATGGATGGATGCATGAATGATGGACAAACAGATGGAATCCTCATAGACTTTGTGAAGAAGCAGGTGCTTGAGCAAATCTAACATAAATTTTTCTCTTTTATGATGTCATCTTTTTACTAGATGACAAATTGAGAGACTAACAGAGATGACAATACCATCAACCAATTTCTCCTACTCCTTTTCCCCTTTGTGGTTCCCCTACCCATTTAAATGGCAGAAAAATAATCCCATTCTTCTTAATCCAACCATTTTCTTTACAGGTAAGCAAGTTTCTTCAAAAGGATATGCTTAGTCAATTTCAAGTACTAAGGGGCTTTTCAAGTACCATCTTATTTACCACTTGGAGAGTCCAACCTTGCAGACCACTGTAATACTGATATTAACAGTACTTAAAATAGGTGATTTTATTGAGAGGCACTGCACTATGGTTTTACATGTATTATCTCATTTTACCCTCATGATAGCCTTAAGAGGCTCAGATATGTTAAACAGCCCACCTAAGACAATACATCTAATAAGCAGTAGAGCCAGAATCTACATTTAGAGCACTACTGGCTTAATCTAGTCTCTCTGATAAAAATCACCACATCTGTAGAAATGTTGAAGGTTTTATTCTTAATGATCAACTGCTTTCATTCTATCACAGATGTGAAATATTTCAAATATGTTGATGCAAAGTATTATGCAGGATATATTTAGGAAATGATTTTATTCCTAAATTAATCCCATGAAATGAGATAGGCTTCTGTTATGAAGGATCCTTGAAATAAGAGATCAGACGGGAAACAGAACAGGGAAGCACATGGAAACCCAAGGTGCTGTCTTTGCTGACTGTGCCAGCCAGCAGTTGTTCCTGAGAGAGAGAGAGAGAGAGCAGTGAAGTCACAGGGGATCATCCACTCTGTGTAAGGTAACACGTCTTGATTAAATTTTTAAAAGGAAAAAAAGGAAAGTATAGCCTCTGGAATGCCTACTTGAAGGTTACAACATATGCAAGAGACTAATGTTTTCTCTTACTCACTGTTGAAATATATCATATAACTTGTCCCCAGGAATCAAGTTTGGGAAGGGAATTCCTACCTATGAATTCTTAGTGGCTGGCTTTATTAACATCTTGGGACATTAGTGTTCTCTCCATCCTAATTACTTAAGCTATTTTCAACCACAGATTGTGTGCCACCAACTCAGTCCAAAGACTAAAGTAAAACAATCCTTGGAAAATTCCCATGGCATACTCATCAAAGAGGGACATGACCTTCAAAAGGCTTACTGAAATGCTTGCTCAAAGTGCCGGCATTCTCTGCTCCTCACATGCACACCCGAGCATTCCCAACTGAGACTATATTGGCAGTCTCAAATTCTTTACCCACCCCCACCTGCTGGGTAAAAGGCTTTCCCTGCTGGAACGTGTCACAATTTGTAGAAAGAACTCCATCTAGTTAGGGACACTGCCTGGATAATGGTCATGAATAAGTTGTGCCCAAGTGTTCACATGTCAAGAATACCAGCCATGTTTGGTTATTTATAACACAAAGTCAGGGCAACAGAAGCCTAGTCTCATGGGTTGCTTATCTGGTTGCTGTGCTGCATTCTAATTCATATCACAGACTAATTAAAAGCACTAAAATGTACAACTTTTAGCTAAAATGTTCAAAAGAGAGAGAAAGAAGGAGTCCAAAATGTCCTGAATACCTACTAAAGTGCAGGTCTTATGCTGGAAGCTTTACTTATGTTATTTTTTTAGTTCCCACTACAATCATATGAAGGAGGTACTACCATCTCCATCTTACAGATAAGGAAACATAATCTCTGAAGGATAAAATATCTTGCCCAGATGGTAAGGCCAGGATGGGAAATAGGAAAATCCAAACTGAAAATCCAAATTTCATGCTTATTTTCATTAACAGATCAAAATTTCCCCTAAATTGCCTAGTCCAGGACCAGGAACATAAGAATATTGGTTTAAAAGGTACAGATTCTGCAGTTGGGCTTCCCAGGTATTTAATCTTCTTCATCACTTTCTAGGTGTGTGACTTTGTCAAGTTACTTAACCTCTCTAAACCCCAGTTTCCTCATCTTTAAAAAATAGAGATTATAACTATAAAAAATTATGGTACCTCATAAATTTTAAATATTTGACAACAATTTTGACTATAGCTATTTTCTTTTCCACAAAGCCCCCTCATCTGCTAAAAAGAATAATAACAACAACAGTTAATTTTAATTGAATACTTACTACAGGCTGGGCACTATGCTGAGGGTTTTACATAAGTTATTCCATTTAATTCTAACAATAATTCAATGAAATAATAATAGCTAAAACTTCTTGAGTACTCACTATATTCCAAGATCTGTTCTAAACCCTTTACTCACATTAACTGGTGAGTAACTGGGGCAGGTAATATGGTTGCCCCAGTTTTGCAAATAAGAAAACAGAAAGCTCAGCGAGGGTAAGTAAATCACCTGTGGTCACACAGCCAGGAAAATGTGAAGCCACCTTAAGAGCTCAGGCCACCAGATTTACAAGTTCATAGTCTTAACCCGATGCTGAAGCTGAAGCTCCAGTACTTTGGCCACCTGATGTGAACAGATGACATTGGAAAAGACCCTGATTCTGAGAAAGACTGAAGGCAGAAGGAGAAGACAGCAACAGAGGATGAGATGGTTGGATGGTATCACAGATTCAATGGACATGAACTTGGGCAAACACAGGGAGATGGTAAAGGACAGGGAGGCCTGGCATGCTGCAGCCAGGGGTCACATGGGGTCACAAAGAGTCGGACATGACTTGGTGACTGAACAACAACAACAGTTTTAACCTTGACTCTTATGTTCCTGAACTGGGCTGGGCCACAGAAAACATCTGACTGTCCCTGTGCTTAAAGAGTTTCCAAGCATATTATCATGCTGAGGACCTACACATGAGGATGCTATAACATTCTGTAGCCAAATGTCCAAAATACAAAAAATATACACTAAAGGGTTTTGGAAAATAAATGAGAGAATGGAGATGGTGGCTTGTGGGTTCTGGGGAAGACTTCCTAGAGAATTTGGGACTTTCACTGAGTCTTGAGGGAGCACCATTAGTCAAGAGGTGAGGTGGGAGGAAGTGTCTCAGGAGGGAGACTCACCAAGTGCAGAGATGTATGTGTGAGCTGTGATTGGTGAAGAATGAGACTGGCCTAACAAAAATTAGGTTTCATGTTGAACAAGAGAGATAAAAGCAGACATGAAGTAAGGACAAAGTACATACAGACTTTCCCAGGTGACTCAGTGGTAAAGAATCTGCCTGCAATGTAAGAGCCGCAGGTTCAATCCCTGGGTAGGGAAAATCCCGTGGAGAAGGAAATGGCAACCCACTCCAGTAATCTTGCCTGGGAAATACCATGGACAGAGAAGCCTGGTGGGCTATAGTCCATTGAGTCACAAAGAGTCAGACACAACTTAGTGACTGAGCACACAGTCAAGGACAAAGTACAGGGACCCTTGACAAGAGTCTGAAAAATAAGACATTGTCGATAAGAAGCAATAGGAGGTATCAGACTCTTGAGGAGGAGAGTCATCTGTTAAGAGTACACTGTGCAGCATGGGTTAGTGTGGGGAGAATGCAAAGAGACAAAGAAAGTGCTCTGGCAGACACTTCAGCACGAGATGGTAAGAGCCCTCTCTGACTAAAGTGAGACAGAAGCAAGAGCCCACCCAGACGTACCCTGAGGACAGAATCAATGGACACAGTGAAAGACTGATGCAGGGGTCTTTCAGAGAACAGGTCTATGATGCTGGATCTGTGCCCAGCTCAGTCAATCATATCCCCACAGCAGGCTCTGCTAATGACTGACCAACACATTGTCAATGCTGAAAATATATTTGTTAAATACATGAGTGAGTCACCTAGCTTCCAGCCCAGGCCCTTCATTCTGCCCATGAGGAAATAGATCCTGAAGGTTATGTGAATGAACCAAAAGTATGTATGTGAGCAGCAGAATCTAAACTAAAACCCCAAAATTCTGACAACTATTCCAGAATTTTTTGTTGTAACTCATTCTCAATTTAGAAAATCTTGAGGATTATAATATTAGTGATACCTACAAAAGAAATTGAGATTTGGGAAAAGATCACAGGCTCTTAGATAATATTAATTTGGTTTTAGGTATATAAACACTTATTTAATGACAGAACTTCTAATTAGAAATGTCCTATAAGGGTTTTCAATCAGGGACTAGACTAAAAGTGAGAATTAATGACTAGAGATAGAAATATTTGAGAATCATAAACACAGAACTATTAGCTGAAGACATGAGAAACATATTTTTATAATATCATGAATAAGAGATGTTTTCCATTTCCCATTACTTTAATTAAATATTTTTTAGTCTACTGAAGACTTGTTGAACAAGCAGTGCACTTAACTGCAATCAGTATGTTAATGTTGTTGGAATCACTTTCTTTGCCCACATTAATCTTGCTCTGCCTGCACACACAAAGATTCAAGGACTGCTGAACTGGCTAGGCTCTACTGGTGCCCCCTGAAAGCATTGCCAGGCTCCAGATCTGTCTCTGGGGGTTGGGTTGCCATCTTTACTCTGTACTTTAGTTAGGACTTGCCAACTATTATTTCCAAAGTAAAGCAAAATAATCTTACATTTCGTCTGATATTTATGGAATATGCCTATTTCATAAATGAAGCAGAGGCCTTGGATATGTTTGCTGCCTCATCGTTCACGAGTGAGCCCACACATTCCCTCACCTGAGAAGTTTTAATGAAATCCAATCTGTGACCCTTGTATCTACCCCATTAAGCAGTTAGTCATTCTTTTTCCTCCATTCCTTTAGTACTCCAAACATATTTCATTTAAAGAATATGGCATGCTGTTTCCTAATTGCTTCTGTGTATCTCTCTTCAGCTAGTCAACATGTGTGTCCCTAAAAATAAGCCTTGTAATCTTCTTCATCTTCACGACAACAGTACTGGTACATGGCAGAAATTCAATTCATCTTCTTTAAACTTTTAACATCTGGGCACCTGAAGATTTAGGGCCATCAAGGCTGATCTAGTAGTCAAGGGAAGAACAAGCCAGGTTCACACAGATTTATCCTAGCAAGAGGGAGAAGTTCTTTCTCAATCATAGAAACCCACATACGGATGAGTTTGGGAGTGAGCTAGAGAGTGAGAATGTGTGTATCATGAGTGAGGAAACCGACCTCACTGAAGCAGAAGAGCAGAAATACAACAGGAAAGGCAGATAATGCTGGGTAGGTCCAAAGGAGGGTCTTACAGGGATATGAATGAGCCTTGTATATTAGTTTCCTATTGCTACTCTTTAACAAATTACAACAAATTTAGTGACTTAAAAAACACAAATCTGTTATCTTACAGTTCTGGAAGTCAGAAATAGGTGAGTCCTATTGCCATCTTCATTCTGTACTTTAAATAGAATCTCATCAACTATCAAAACCAGGGTTGGGCTAAAACCAAGGCTGCATTCCTTTCTGGAGGCTCTAAGGGAGAATCCACTTTCTTGCCTTTTCTAGCTTCTAGAGGCTGCCCTAGAGTTTGGCTCATGATACTCTTCCACTTCAAAGTAAAAAATGGTCATTGGTTCTCACATGACCACATTCGACACTTTCTTCTGCCCTCCTCTTTCACTTTTAAGGATGCTGTGATTACCTTGGTGGTGGTTAAGTTGCTAAGTCAGGTCCAATTCTTGTGACCCCATGGACTATAGCCTGCCAGGCTCCTCTATCCATGGGATTTCCCAGGCAAGAATACTGGAGTGGGTTGCCTTTTTATTCCTCAGGGGACCTTCCTGACCTAGAGATCGAAACCAGGTCTCCTGTATTGCAGGCAGATTACCGTGGGCCCACTCAAATCATTCAAAATAATTTGCCCATTTTAAGGTCAGCTGATAAGCAATATTAATTTTATATGAATTAATTCCCTGTTGCTACGTAACCTAACATATTCACAGGTTCCAAGGATCAGGACACGACAACTCTGGAGGCCATTATTCTGCCTACCACACTCAGTATAGGATAGGAAGCCTCTATCCAGCTCTTAAACCATACAAATGCCAAATGACGAAAGAAAGCAAAGAGCTCCACACTGAGCTGCCCTAAACTGCCCTTTCAAACCTTACACAATATTGCCACCATGAAGATTTTTTTCTTTTGTGCTTAAAAAAAAAAACCAAATATATACTAAGTGCTTCACTCACATCGATATAGACAGATAACAAGTGAATCTTTCTCTGTGTAGAGATGGTGCTGGACCTAAAAAATAATTCAGTTGTCATATGGTGGGATGCTCACGTGTATAATATTTTGAATGATTTTAATTCATTTAATAGGATCTGAGTTCCTATAAATCTGGTGGGTGGTATACACAAAAATAAACTCAAAATGGATTAAAGATCTAAATGTAAGACCAGAAACTATAAAACTCCTAGAGGAGACCATAGGCAAAACACTCTCTGACATGAATCACAGCAGGATCCTCTATGACCCACCTCCCAGAATATTGGAAATAAAAGCAAAAATAAACAAATGGGACCTAATGAAACTTAAAAGCTTTTGCACTACAAAGGAAACTATAAGTAAGGTGAAAAGACAGCCCTCAGATTGGGAAATAATAGCAAATGAAGCAACAGACAAAGGATTAATCTCAAAAACACACAAGCAACTCCTGAAGCTCAATTCCAGAAAAATAAATGACCCAATCAAAAAATGGGCCAAAGAACTAAACAGACATTTCTCCAAAGAAGACTTACAGATGGCTAACAAACACATGAAAAGATTCTCAACATCACTCATTATCAGAGAAATGCAAATCAAAACCACAATGAGGTACCATTCCACGCCAGTCAGGATGGCTGCTATCCAAAAGTCTACAAGCAATAAATGCTGGAGAGGGTGTGGAGAAAAGGGAACCCTCTTACACTGTTGGTGGGAATACAAACTAGTACAGCTACTATGGAAAACAGTGTGGAGATATCTTAAAAAACTGGAAATAGAACTGCCATATGACCCAGCAATACCACTCTTGGGCATACACACTGAGGAAACCAGATCGGAAAGAGACATGTGCACCCCAATGTTCATCGCAGCACTATTTATAACAGCCAGGACATGGGAGCAACCTAGATGCCCATCAGCAGACGAATGGATAAGGAAGCTGTGGTACATATACACCATGGAATATTACTCAGCCATTAAAAAGAATTCATTTGAACCAGTTCTAATGAGATGGATGAAACTGGAGCCCATTATACAGAGTGAAGTAAGCCAGAAAGATAAAGAACATTACAGCATACTAACACATATATATGGAATGTAGAAAGATGGTAATGATAACCCTATATGCAAAACAGAAAAAGAGATACAGATGTACAGAACAGACTTTTGAACTCTGTGGGAGAAGGCGAGGGTGGGATGTTTCGAGAGAACAGCATGTATATTATCTATGGTGAAACAGACCACCGGCCCAGGTGGGATGCATGAGACAGGTGCTTGGGCCTGGTGCACTGGGAGGACCCAGGGGAATCGGGTGGAGAGGGAGGTGGGAGGGGGGATCGGGATGGGGAATACATGTAACTCCATGGCTGATTCATGTCAATGTATGACAAAACCCACTGCAATGTTGCGAAGTAATTAGCCTCCAACTAATAAAAGTAACTGAAAAAAAAAATCGGGTGGGTGGTCTTATTCCCATGACACTGATTGGGCTGTGTGGTTCTTTCACTTTTGCATAACACTAATTAATTATGACAATACAAATATCTTGAACGTAGTTATCATCTCTCTTGGAGCTCAAAGGGTTTCACAGAAGTTATCCATTTTCTCTCAAAAATGTGCCTATGGGGTTACCAGCTGCAGTATCACTATTTAAGATTAAAATAAGAAATAATTTTTCAACATCAGTAAGAGGGATAAGGAAAATTAGAAGTACAATGATCTGACTGAAAAATAGTCAAATTTTTCATATATGCAAACTGTAAATTCAAAGATGCTTAAGTGAAGCTTTCTAAAGTTGACTATTTGTATCTTCAAAGTACAAAGTACAGGTGACCATGTCTGCATTCATTTATTCACCTTAAAGAGTATTTCACATAAACTCACCTACCAGATACTGTTCTAGGCATAGGGATTCAGTAAAAATATACAAGGTCAGTGTGCTCAAGGAGCTTACTAGTAGGAGAGATATCATACAACTTTTAACAAACAAAGTATCTTTTAGGTAGTGGAAAGTACTTTGAATAAAAAGAAAATAATAACACAGAACATAAAGAGAGAGTAAGAGAGATAGAGGAATGCTATTTTAGTTAGTGTGGTCAAGAAAGGCCTGACCAGACATTTGACTAAGGAGCAACTCATGTGAACAGTATG
Organism: Cervus canadensis; assembly: GCF_019320065.1. Classification (NCBI taxonomy): domain Eukaryota; kingdom Metazoa; phylum Chordata; class Mammalia; order Artiodactyla; family Cervidae; genus Cervus; species Cervus canadensis. Next base: position 87,224,292 of record NC_057386.1, read on the forward strand.
AAAGGCAAAAAGATATGACAGTGAAAGATGAACTCCCCAGGTTGGTGATATGAGGTGAAGTGTTAGTCGCTCAATAATGTCCGACTCTTCATGACCCCATGGACTGTAGCCCGCCAGGCTCCTCTGCCCATGGAATTCTCCAGGCAATAATACTGGAGTAGGTTGCCATTCCCTTCTCCAAGGGATCTTCCCAATCCAGGGATCGAAACTGGCTCTCCTGCACTGCAGGCAGATTCTTTACCATCTGAGCCAACAGGGAAGACCAGATATTTGAATAAGGAGCAAGTCATGTGAACAGTATGAAAAGGCAAAAAGATATGACACTGAAAGATGAACTCCCCAGGTAGGGAGGTGCCCAATATGCTACTAGAGAAGAGTGGAGAAATAGCTCCAAAAGGAATGAAGAGGCTGAGCCAAAGTGGAAACAATGCCCAGTTGGTGATGTGTCTGGTGGTGAAAGTAAAATATGATTCTGTAAAGAACAATAATCCACAAGAACCTGGAATGTTAGGTCCATGAATCGAGGTAAATTGGAAGTGGTCAAACAGGAGATGGCAATAGCTAATACCAACATTTTAGGAATCAGTGAACTAAAACGGACCCGAATGGGCAAATGTAATTCAGATGACCACTATATCTACTACTGTGGGCAAGAATCCCTTAGAAGAAATGAAGTAGCCCTCACAGTCAACAAAGAATCTGAAATGCAGTACTTGGATGCAATCTCAAAAATGACAGAATCATCTCTGTTCATTTCCAAGGCAAACCATTCAATATCACAATAATACAAGTCTATGCCCCAACCAATGCCAAAGAAGCTGAAGGTGAATGGTTTGATGAAGACCTACAAGACCTTCTAGAACTAACACCAAAAAAAGATGGCATTTTCATCATAGTGGACTGGAATGCAAAAGTAGGAAGTCAAGAAACACCTGGAGTAACAGGCAAGTTTGGCCTTGGAGTTCAAAACGAAGCAGGGCAAAAGCTAACAGAGTTTTGCTAAGAGAACACACTGGTCATAGCAAACACCCTCTTCCAACAACATGAGATGACTCTACACATGGATGTCATCAGATGGTCAACTCCAAAATCAGATTGATTATATTCTTTGCAGCCAAAGATGGAGAAGCTCTGTACAGTTAGCAAAAACAAGACCGGGAGCTGACTGTGGCTCATATCATGAACTCCTTATTGCAAAATTCAGACTTAAACTGAAGAAAGTAGGGAAAACCACTAGACCATTAAGGTATGACCAAAATCAACTTCCTTAGAATTATACAGTAGAAGTGACAAATAAATTCAAGGGATTAGATACAATAGACAGAGTCTCTGAAGAGCTATGGATGAAGGTTCATAACATTGGACAGGAGGCAGTGATCAAAACCATCCCTGAGAAAAAGAAATGCAAAAAGGCAAAATGGTTGTCTGATGAGGACTTACAAACAGCTGAGAAAAGAAGAGAAGCTAAAGGCAAAGGAGAAAAGGAAAGATATACCCATCAGAATGCAGAGTTTCAGAGAATAACAAGGAGAGCTAAGAAAGCCTTCCTCAGTGATCAATGCAAAGAATTAGAGGAAAACAATAGAATGGGAAAGACTAGAGATCTCTTCAAGAAAATTAGAGATACCAAGGGAACATTTCATGCAAAAATGGGCACAAAAGGACAAAAATGATATGGACCTAACAGAAATAGAAGATATTAAGAAGAGGTAGCAAGAATACACACAAGAACCATACAAGAAAGATCTTAATGATCCAGATAACCACTATGCTGTGATTACTCTCCTAGAGCCAGATATCCTGGAGTGTGAAGTCAAGTGGGCCTTAGGAAACATCACTACAAACAAAGCTAGTGGAGGTGATGGAATTCCATCTGAGTTATTTCAAATACTGATGCTGTGAAAGTGCTGCACTCTATATGCCAGCAAATTTGGAAAACTCAACAGTGGCCACATGACTGGAAAAGGTCAATTTTCATTCCAATCCCAAAGGGCAATGCCAAAGAATGTTGAAAATACCATACAATTACACTCATTTCACATGCTAGCAAGGTAATTCTCAAAATTCTGCAAGCCAGGCTTCAACAGTACATGAACTGAGACCTTCCAGATGTTCAAGTTGGATTTTAAAAATGCAGAAGAACCAGAGGTCAAATTGCCAACATCCACTGGATCACAGAAAAGGCAAGAGAAATCCAGAAAAACATATACTTCTGCTTCATTGACTATGCCAAAGCCTTTGGCTCTGTGGATCACCACCAACTGTGGAAAATTCTTAAAGAGATGGGAATACGAGACCACTTAACCTGACTCCTGTGAAACCTATATGCAGGTCAAAATGCAACAGTTAGAACCGGACATGGAACAACAGACTGGTTCCAAATTGGGAAAGGAGTACATCAAGGCTGTATACTGTCACCTTGCTTACTTAACTTATATGCAGAGTATATCATGTGAAATGCCACGTTGGATGATGCACAAGCTGGAATCAAGATTGCTGGGGGAAATATCAATAACCTCAGATATGCAGATGACATCACCCTTATGGCAGAAAGCAAAGAGGAACTAAAGAGCCTCTTGATGAAAATGAAAGAGGAGAGTGAAAAAGTTGGCTTAAAACTCAACATTCAAAAAATGAAGATCATGGCATCCGGTCTCATCACTTCAGGGCAAACAGATGGGGAAACAATGGAAACCATGACAGACTTTATTTTCTTGGGCTCCAAAATCACTGCAGATGGTGACTGCAGCCATGAAATTAAAAGACGTTTGCTCCTTGCAAGAAAAGCTATGACCAATCTAGACAGCATATTAAAAACCAGAAACGTTACTTTACTGACAAAGTTTCAGCTAGTCAAAGTTATGGTTTTTCTAGTAGTCATGTATGGATGTGAGAGTTGGACCACAAAGAAGGCTGAGCACCAAAGAATTGATGCTTTTGAACTGTGGTATTGGAGAAGACTCTTGAGAGTCCCTTGGACTGCAAGGAGATCCAACCGGTCCATCCTAAAGGAGATCAGTCCTGGGTGTTCATTGGAAGGACTGATGCTGAAGCTGAAACTCCAATACTTTGGCCACCTGATTCAAAAAGCCGACTCATTAGAAAAGACCCTGATGCTGGGACAGATTGAAGGCAGGAAGAGAAGGGGATGACAGAGGATAAGATGGTTGGATGGCATCACCAACTTGATGGACATAAGTTTGAGAAAGATCCAGTAGACGGTGAAGGACAGGAAGGCCTGGCCTGCTGCAGTCCATGGGGTCACAAAGAGTCAGACACAACTGAGTGACTAAACAACAAGAGCAACAATATGTGAAAAAATGAGAAAAGTGTGAGCATGCCGATTTGTTTCAATGAACAAATATTAATTAAGCACAGACTCTGGGTCGGGAATCATTTTTGGTGCTGGCGAGAAAGCAAGTATAAAGATTCTGCCTGGGGCAAGACAAGCCTGAAGGAAAAAACAGTAAAAAGAATCTGTAACATTGAGTTATATTAATAAATGTCATTACCAAACACATTTACCCTGTAATTAATTATTTAACAAGTGAAATAATTATGAAAAGCACAAAATCTTCCTAGGAAAGGCCCATCTAACTACCCCTCTTCCTAGAGTCACGAGTTTTATTTTTTGCAATAGGATCACTTGCATAAACAAAGTCTCATGTGGAGTTCTGTCATATCAAACAAAGTAATTTCTTCTGTTGAAGGATATGTGGTTATCCATAGCCTTAACTATTCTGCACCTCCTCAAAAGTCCCTATCCATTTTTGGATATTAATTTTGGATATCCATTTTATAGTGATATTAACTTCTTAGTTGTGATAATTGTACCATGGTGGTGTAAAATGTTAACATTAGGAGAAGTTGGGTGAAGGATAATATGGGAACTCTACATACTACTTCTGCAACTGTTCTGTAAGTCTAAAATTATTTCAAACAAAAAAGTTCAGGAAAAAAACAAACTCCATTACCATCACTAACTAGGCAGCCCACTCAGGATACATGGGCTATCATGTGAAGCCATTAACCCTGCTAACTAGCCACACCTTGCTGATTTAGCCTATTTATATGAGACCTTAAGAAAATAGAAGTTCTTTTCTGGGTAGCCTATTCTGGTTTTTAACCATCTTTCACACCAGAAAATTATTTCTTATGACTCTTTAAACTTTTCATGCTCTGGGATATACCCACTTTTTTCAACTTCTGTCATCAATAGACAATTAAATTGCCTTTAAAAGTAGTACCTTGTGATATATTTATAGACCACATAACTTTGCATCAACCTTTCTACAAGATAAGAGCAATGCCTTCATCTTTTCTCACAGGCCTTCTTTTTCCACTTTTGAATCATTTGGGGGAGTCACCACTATAAACTCTTTCTGACTTTCTTAAACTATGGTGTCCAAAGCTTATCACTGAACTTTAAAAAATAAATAGAAATAAAATTAAAAGAAGATCCAGTGTCAAGTACCTTGGGAGTGAGAGGTATATTACCACTTAGACTTTATATACAATATTCCTATTTGGATATTATTACTGTAACAACCTCACTATATTATCATATTTTGTTTTTTCTTACACATATTTTCACACCACTTATGACAGTCGTTAAGTCAAGTGCCCCAGGCATTTGCTCCTAACCAATGAACAGCCAGACTGAGCTTCAAGTCTTCTACAGAGTCACAACCGCCAAAAATGTTCTCTCACCAAGAGACATATTCCCTGAATTATACAAGTAGAAACTTGCTCTGAAATCATTCACCCGTTATCATTAAACAATAAGGTAAGAAAACCAACTAACTCTGTGACCCTGTCTGCTGGATCCCTCCATGCTTTAGTTTTCTGTCTGAAAAGCAAGGAAAAGTGTTTACCAACTTCATGCGGGTGTTGCAAAAGTAGATTAATGCTTCTAAGGCATCATCTGATTCAAGGCTCTGGCTGTATCACCCAAGTCATCACAGGCTGAGGAATGTCTGGTTCCCTCAAAGGCACTCCCCTGAGGCTTGGTACCATGACTGTGTGTGACTTGCTGCATCCCATAACCAGTTTGTGACCCAACTGTACTTTCAGACGTGCATGCCGAGAGCCAGTAAGGCTATCACCCAAAGCTGAAAAGCAGTTTTTCTAATGCTGCAGGCTCATGCACAAGGCACCAAAATAGCACTAGAAATACTATACCCATATTGCTTTATCCTAGACATCTGACACTTGTAAAGCTGATGCCAAATTTCTTGTCACATATGTGTCTGGAAGGCTTCGTGCTGAGAGGCATTTCTTATCTCCTGACATTTCAGAGAGCTGCTTGGAGCTAGACAAGCACAGACCTTCCTTCAAAAAGGCATGAGGCAAATGCAAGAATTCTTTCTGAGTGACCTCCACAGCCTTAATTAGAGGAGATCCAAGACACCCTTGGGCACATCTGTAATCCTTAGAATGTTCCAAATGTTTGAGTGTGCTTCTTCCAGTGAGTAACAGCAGAACTGCCCTGGCTCTCCAAGGTCATCTGGAAATGATATGCCCATTAGCCAAATGAGGAAATGCTACTGCAGGCAAACCAACCACAAGATCAAAAGATCCTCAGGGGTCCAGCAGCCCAGATACTCTGTCTCTGGTGACACAGGCCACCTCCATTTATTAATATCAGGCTTCAGTTAACTCTAATTACTATTGTGACTGACTCTCCCAAACAGAAACTAAAGTAGGATTCCTGCACAAGATACAACAGTAGATAATTTCTAGAGATTTCCTTCTCTTCTGCTCTTCCCTCCACCAACCTGCCTGAGAAAGCAGGCACTGTGGAGACCCCATCCCCAGCCACCAAGGAGCAAAGGTTTCTAATAGGAGAGTCCCTAAAGTGATATGTGTCAGAATAATCTATTTTTACATGTTAATCCCTGGGCCCTATTCCAAACCTTTGAATCAGCACCTCTGGTAAATAAGATCCAAAATCTGCATTTTTAACAAATTCCCCAGATGACCTTTCTTTAACTTTTATTTTCCCAGGTAGTTTTCACACACATGAAAGTTTTTGAACTTGATAGAATTTCCAAGTAAATTAAAACTCACACAAATCCTTAGCTTGCTGGGAGAGTTTCTGGGCCCAGGCCTACGTTTGGTGGTCACTGAATCATCTACCCCAACCTAGGCAAACCATGACTGCTCAAGAGGAGGGAATGCATTTCACAACTTCCTCCTTCTCCAAGCCTCATTGTTCACGCCTTTCCTTTGGGACTATAAGCACCGCCACAGGATGCTTCTGGCATCAGTTGCCTTGTATTATTTAACTTTTTTTTTAATTAGTTTTCTACTGCTGCCATAACAGATTACACAAACTTGGCACAAATTTATCATATTATAATTTCATAGGTTAGAAGTCTAACATGGGTCCTACTGGGCTGCATCCCACAGGCCTACAAGCCCAGTGCTTGCCAGACTTCAAGACTGAAAAGGGAGCCTGAAGTTGGAAACAGAGACATCCATGGTTTAGGGTATGAGAGAGCTTATGTAGCTGAAGCAAGGTCCCATGTGAGGCACACAGCAGGCAGGCAGGCAGGACGAGGCGGCGGTCCTCACTATGTGGGGTGGGGGGGATTACCAGGTATGGGGCTGGGGGACTAGCATCAGGCGGGCTCATTAGTTACCATCACACCAGTAGAAGGGCACGCCCATCACCACCCCTTTGATAACAACAGTCACTAGTTGGAGTCTAGGGCAAGTATTAATACAGAGGAAGGTTAGTCACTTGCGCAGGGTACCAGTGAAGGAGGCAGGGGATGTACAGAGAGCAAGAGAACAAACATCTTGAGTGGCCTGACCTTATACTCCATTCCTTCATACCCTGCATGAACCTTACAATCTTGGTCTGCCCCTTGGTCTGCTAACCTAGCAGGGCTGATTCCATTCTGGAGGCTCTAAAGATAAGTCCATTTCCTTGCCTCTTCCAGCTTTGAGAGGCCACCCACAGCTCTTGGCTCATGGTTCTCTAACTCTGTCTTCCAAGGCAATAATGCTGCATCTCCCTGACTATTCTTCACATTTCCTCTGACTCCCCTCTTCTGCCTCCTTCTGTCACTTTTAAGGACTCATGATTACTGATGCTTTTGAGTAAACTCTGGGAGTTGGTGATGGACAGGGAGGCCTGGCGTGCTACAGTCCACGGGGTCACAAAGAGTCGGACACGACTGAGTGACTGAACTGAACTGGTGATTACACTGAGGCCACTCTGGTAATCCAGGATGATCTTCCCATCTCAAGGTTCTTTATATGTGATTCAATCTTCAGAATCCCATGTAAGGTAAACATTTTCACAGATTCCAAGAACTAAGATGTAGGCGTCTTTGGGGGCCCATTATCGTGCCTACTATACTTTTCATCTCAAATATGAAAGATGTCTTCATTTGGGTTCCCCCAAAAGCAGACCCTAAGGCAAAGATTTGAGTATAAATCCCAGTAAGCCAAGTAAAGGGGTGAGGAAGTCACACAGTAAAGGAGGAAAGCAAACAAGTGAGTTAATGAGCAAGATTTCAGTACAGGCAACAGACTGAATTCCTCCAAGGACTGGGTAGGACACATCTCAGAAGAGTCCCACCAAAGGGCAAGAAACAGGGGCATTTATCCACCAATTCTTTATCAGTTAGGAGTCAGATGAACTCCCTGGCACTTCTTGCCTCCCTGACTGTGGAAGCTAGAGAATGACCTTGGCAGAGACACACAAGAGGCTGTAAACCTGCTCCATTTGAGGGGTCTCCAGAGTGGGCCAAGGGGCTAACAGTATCTGAATCAAGGGTTTGGTTTTTGAGGGAAGAGTGGCATTATGTATCAAAAGTCTAGATGCTCATATTCTTTGACATTGCAATTCCACCTCCAGATAATTTATGTAAGGGCATAACTGGATACATATGCAATGATTATTTATAATATTCTAAAGAACTGGAAATGATTTAAGTTTTCATTAATAAAAGATTGGTTAAATAAATTATGGTGTCTTCTATAAGTATAATGATGTCAGTAGACATTTATTGATAGAGAAACCATTTCCTGATGTACTTCTGAGTCAAAAAAGGCAGGTTACAAATAGCAAATGTGTTATAAGTCCATTTATGTAAAATTATACATGTATAATATATGTGTGAGTGTATGGCATACCAAGATGGCTCAAAAAATGTTCATCAAAACTCTTAACAGTAGATATTTCTAGGAAGCAGAATTTTTCATCTTTCTGGGACTTCTCTGGTGGTTCAGTGGTTAAAACTCCATGCTTCCACTGAAGGGGATGTGGGTTTGATCCTTGGTGAGGGAACTAAGATCCCACATGCCACATGGTGAGCCAAAAAATTTAAAAAATTTTTTTTAATTTTTTCATCTCATATTTTCTCCTTCATATTTGTATATATTACAAAATATTTTATAGTAAGCAATATATTATTACAATCAACCTATTACAAAGATATTTTCCCTTAAGAAAAAAATTCAAGTTGCCCTAAAAGTTTTAGGTCTAATATGATATTGTTCTATGTGCTTATATATACTTCTCCATTTAAAAACTGTATGAGGCTAGTGACCATGCATTACACAGAATAAGTGTAAATGAAAGTATTAGTCACTTAGTCATGCCCAACTCTTTGTAGCCCCATGGACTGTAGCCCACCAGCTCCTCTGCCCATGGAATTTTCCAGGCAAGAATACTGGAGTGGGGAACCCATTCCCTTCTCCAGGGGCTCTTCCTGACCCAGGAATCGAACCCAGAGTCTCCCACATTACAGGCAAATTCTTTACCATCTGAGCCACCCAGGAAGCCACCATTACACAGAATACTTAGGGCATTATTTTGAATATGTGCGTGTGAGTGCTAAGTTGCTTCAGTCATGTCCAACTCTCTGCGACCCTATGGACCATTCCTCTGTCCATGGGGTTCTCCAGGCAAGAATACTGGAGTGGGTTACTGTGTCCTCCTACAGGGGATCTTCCCGACAGCAGGTGCTTAATAAATATTTATTCTTTAATTGATTTTCATCAGTATGAAATTCAGTAAAACAACAAACTGAACAACCTGGGTCACAGTGAAATTTTCAAAATGCGTGGAGATGACTCTCCAGTGAGCTTATGGCCTTATCAGGCAGGGGCCTGCAGCTGCAGGCAAGGGCAGGCCTATCCTGCCTGGACACACCCACACCATCCCAGAGATACTATTGAGCCCCACTCCCCTCAGGTAGAAGTGAAAACAAAACTAATGTGAGTATAGCCCTACAGTTGTTACAGCACAAATAAGACAAGTGGAATTTGTGTCAGTCTGCAAGAAATTAATTAGCAGCTTGTCCTCTAAACCCTAGGCCTTCCTCAGAAACAACACTGCCTTCTGGTTATGCGTTATGCAGAGCTGACTGCAAGTACAGAGAAAAAACAAGTGAGCAATCAAACCACAGTGTGCCCAAAAAGTCCAATCCCTGGTCAAGAAAATAAGACCCCACATGGCACATGGTGGCAAAATATATATTTACTTTTTGAGTACCACATCATTTCTTTGAATGATCCTTGCACAGAGACTGAGCCCTATGGAATTTCAATGATGTCTGGGTTATAATAGGTTACAGAAAAGATCCTTAGATCCTAGAGGATCCTTAAAGATACCCTAGTCCAAGCTCTCATTTCAAAGGTGACAAAATGAAACTGGAAAGCTTTCCTTGCCACACAGCAGTAAAGCTGAGAACACAGCAGTGACACTGAGAACTATGGAGATCAGATCTTAAGTTTTCTGAAATCTACCAATCCACCCCCATTTAACACTCTTCCTGCTATTGTTTATACAAAGAAACAATTTGAGGATAAACATGATTAGAACTGTAGTTGTTATGCTCATGGCTCAATTGAGTTTTTCTAGCCCTTAGAACAAATCAGTTAGACTGGCATCAATCCAATCAGTTGCACAGCACTGCCTAGCTAACAAGCCTAGCCATGGAGATTCAGACTTTCTGGCCCAAGCCTGAAGAATAATCACTCCTCACAACGGCAATGTTGCCCTCATCTCCTTTTGAAGAGCAACAGGAAAATACAATAGTTGCCACTGATTTGTGCTCTTATCTATGCACCCACTCGGGCAGGTGAGTCAGAGCCCTCTGATATCGGAATTTGGAAAATTCCATTTTTAGACAGGAATTTTAAAACTACTAATTGCCACTAATGTAAATAACACCCATCTGTGAATCACATCAGAAATTTACAAAGTTAATTATGGGACTGCATCTCTGATGCTCTCCCAGGATGGCTCTGGCACCTGCTATGTGCTAGGCGCTGGTCTAGACATTTTACATATGGCATCTCTTTAATACTGACAATAACCCTATTACATGGGTATTAATCACCCCGTTTTGCAAATCAAAAAACTGAAAACACGATGGAAGCAGGACCAAACAAGTAAGAGACAAATTCTGATTTCAATACAATATCATTCAATACAATACAAAGCTCAAGAAGGGTAGACTTCATGATGTTTTAAGGCTAAACCAAAAGAGTCACCCCCATGCCTGTCAATCTGTCATTAGCTCCATTCAGTTGTGACTTAAATGTCCTTAATAGTCACCTATGAAATTTAAAATAACCTGTACACTGATCAGAGTAGACAACTGTATGCTACAAAAAAAAAAAAAAAAACTGGAATCTCAGTGGCCTGACATATTAAAAGTCATTTCTTGCTCATGCAAAATCTGATGCAAATGTCTGGAGTACTTTAAGGGGATCAGCAATGAGACAAGGAGAGCATGGAAGATGGACAGTGCAGGATGTTTTACATTCACAGATGCAGATCACTCAGGCCTACAAGTGAAAGTGAAAGTCACTCAGTCATGTGCGACTCTTTGCAACCCCATGGGCTATATACAGTCCATGGAATTCTCCAGGCCAGAATACTGGAGTGGGTAGCCGTTACCTTCTCCAGAGGGAATCTTTCCAACCCAGGGGTTGAACCCAAGTCTCCCACATTGCAGGCGGATTCTTTACCAGCTGAGCCACAGGGGAAGACCCTACAAGTGAAGTACCTCATTTCCACTCACATTCTGCTGTACAGAATTAGTCACATGGCCAACCTAATTGCACAGACAGCTGGGGAATATAGGAAAGGAAAGCAGTGAATGATCACTATAATCTCTAGCACACTCCCAAAGAATTATGGCTTTGCTTCCTATCTATCAATACATCAGTTAAGAGTTAGTTAACAACAATAGACACAAGTAGTATGTAAGGAATCTCTTCTTCAGGACAGAATTAGAAATGAAGAGATAGAAAAAAAGAACGACAGAGAAAAATGTACATACTTGACAGTTTTCTTGGGTTTTGCCCAACTTGAAAAATCAGTCTCCTAAACCTGACTGTGGGGGGAGGGGGGGCGGAAAAACCACTGTGTCTCCAGCTCACTGCTCAGATTTTCAAGGGCTTTGGCTGTGTGATGACTTAGACCTTACATCTTGCAAGTATAAGTCCTCTCAAAAATATCAGAACTAAATCTGTTTGCTTTATTCAAAGGGGCATGTAGGTATTTGGGACATTAAAACTAAATAAATATTTTCCTGATAAGTTGACTGTAACAGATATCAATAAATTGACATTTTTTCCATTTATTTCTACCATAAAATTCAATGACAGTTAAACAATTGACACCCTCTACCCCCCCCAAAAAAACAATAAATCAAATTTAAGACTGCATAAAAATTTTAAATCATATATTTAAAGGAAAATTATGATTTATTAAAATATTAATAATAGCTATTTGTTCATGACCCAATAGAAACCTGAACTGAAACCCTCCTTTTCACTCAATCTAATCACCAACTGCCTTTGATTTTATCTGCAAAATCTCTCTCAAGTTCATAATCTTCTCTTAATCCTTCTGTCCCCATTGTGGCTGTCTCAAACCTTCTCACCTGGATAATCACACTACTTCCTAGATGATCTTCCTGCATTTAGTCTTGCCCACTCCCTCAATCCTACTTCGAGAAAGAGCGAGCTTGAAACTACAAGGTAGAAGGCACATGCTGATTCCAAAGTTTTCCCCCTGGAAATTCTGATTCAATTCAGTGCAATTCAGGTCTCTGAATTTTTAAAAAAAACATTGCAGAAGATGGTAGCATTGTAGTCCTAGGAGAAATGCTGCTCCACACAAAATCTCAGCAAGAATCCCAAATCTCAATTGCCAGTTCTCTGTTCAAAGCAACTGAATGGCGCATCACTACAAGGCGGATAAATTTCATGCCCTTTATCATGGAATATAAAGCCTCCAAGACCTTGAATATCTTTCTGGGCTCATAATTCACAGTTCCTCCTCAAACTTTACACTTTCAGAACCACTAATGCCAAATTATTTGTAATTCCTGATCACACTGTACTGTTTCATGCCTCCACATCAGCCCATGTTCTAGCTACTCAGAATTTCCTTGCACATTGCTTTTTTGTTAAACCAGAATTTACCTTCAAAACTGAGCTATAGTCTATCGTCTTTGTTAATCTTCTCTAACAGGCCACCATTACTTTGTCAGTGTTAATGTCAATTACTTTGTCAGTTCCTTCTACTGTCTGCTCCTGACCTCTGTACGACTTCTATGACTGCACATCTTTGTTTACATTCCTGTCACTCCCTGCCTTCTCATCATCTTCTCTCCCTACTTCATCTCTGTGCCTGACACATAGAAGGCACTAAATAAACATTGCTGAATGATCAGTAAACAGAAAAGTTGAGCTCCTTTGGAGATAGAAACAAATGAAGCTTCCTCTTTGGACTGTCTGGCTCATTAAGTTAAATAGTTCAGTTTATAGCATTTTCTCTATCCTACATTATTCAAATTAATTCTACACTTTTTGAAAGCCTACTATGCATGTTTTTGTACAATAGAGCTTCCTAAAATTCTATGTTTACACACTAGAAACTATGAGATATAGTTTGCCTTTATCTTTTATTCTCTATTGGTCTTTCATTAACTTTCTTGTTTTTACTAATGGTTTCTGTACCACTTAGGTGAGCTATTAGCACCTTGAAGACCTATCTTTTGAGAAGCTTAAATTGCTATTAACTGTTTTTCTCTAAACAAAGCTAAAATTTCTTTCCAAATAATGTAACAAGTAGTGTTAAAATATTTTCACACATTTGTGTTTCTATCTAATAGTTTCTTTGGAAAAGTTTATAGCAACCTAATATAATACTTAACCCACATCCTTAAGCAATTAATAAGTTGTGCCATTGTTTCTTTTTTTTCTTTAATTTCATGATCTAACTTATCCTGAGGAATACTGTTGATTAATAGAAAGAATGGACCATTGTCTTTCTATATTTATCTCTAGATCTCGGTACTTAACTCAAAGACCTCTGGGACTCTTAAAGAAACATATAACATTTGAAAATGGGACAATACATATGGTAGCCTTGATCACCACTAAATAACCTCTTTTATACATTTCTTCAAAAGTTTAGATCAGGATTTTAATCCTGCACGTAACAATGTATTTAAACATTGCTCTTTTATACAACTCCTTGGATATTTTATTGTGTAAACTTGTCTCTCAAAAGAGAAAATGTTAAAAAATAGAAAATAAAACTCTCAAACTTGTCAACATTCTAAAATAATTTTCTAACAGAGGAAAACACTGCTTCTTTTCAGCAGAAGAGTGAAATTATTACTAATGTACTCTTTCTGACATCAAAATAGTAAGAATGATTACTTATCCTATATGTGTTGCAATAGACTTATCTGGATGTGGCAAAATAGCACCAAAAATAGTCCTTGCTTTTAGCCATAAACCTGCAAATTTTCCCTACAAAGATGAAAACTGTTCAGAGCAATCAATAGCAACACTCCAAGTGTGACACTCTTGGACATCTAAACAACACAGTGCTGACTGGACAAAGAGCCCTGTTATCTGTAGCATTAACCACAAAATCACACAAAGCACCCCACTCATTCTCCCCAAGGGACAAGTGTCCTTAATTCTGCAATGGACCAAAACTCAAAGCTGCCCCAGAAAATATACAATGGAGGGTTGCAAATATGCCCCATGGAAGGATAAGAATTTATAACAAAGTTTAAAATCATTTGTAAGGTGGCTATATTTTTAAAAAATTAACAAGTGTTGATGAGAATATGGTGAAATTGGAACTCTCATACATTGCTGGTAGGAATATAAAATGGCGACACTTTTTGGCAGTTCACCAGATGTATGTCAGACATAGAATTACCATATGATTCAGCAATTTTACTCCTAGGTATATACCCAAAAGTATCAAAAATAAAGACTCAAACAGAGCTTTATACACAAATGTTTATGGCAGCACTATTTACACCAAAGGGTGGGAAAAACACAGATGTCCATCAATAAATAAATGGATAAACAAAATGTAGTGTATATACACAATAAAATATTATTCAGCCTTAAAAAGGAATGGAGTACTGATAAATGCTACAAAACTGATGAAACTGGAAGATATTATGTTAATGAAAGAAGCAAATTATAAAATGCAACATATTGTATGATTCCATTTATATGAAATATCTAGAGTAGGCAGAAAACAGATTAGTTGCTAGGGGCTGTGGGAAGAGTAGAATGGGAGCGACTGCTTAATATCTCCCATTTGCTTTAGGAATGATGAAAACATCTAAAGCTAGATAGTGGTGATAGTTTCATGACACTGTGAGTGTCCTAAATGTCACTGAATTATACACTTAAAAATGGTTAAAATGAGACTTTTATATTATATTAATTTTACAACGAAAAAATCATTTGGCAACTAAATAATTTTAAAAATGTAGTACAGTTCTAAGATAGTCCACAGTAATAATACTTTAAAAGTACACTTATCAATACAACTATTTGCAAATTTCTTGAATTATCAAATGTCAGCCTTAACTTAAATTTAAACAAAATTGCCATTACAATAGAATTTCAAGAAATCCTGAAAACAGATGATATTTGGTGAATTGTGTTGAATTAAAAAGTAGCAATGCTATAAAGTCAAATAATATAAATCCCAAATCCATAACATTTTTGGTAATGTAAAATGATTACAGGTATCTATGATTAAATGCCCAAAAGACCACAGATTCCCAAAAGCCTGAGAAGAACTAAAGTTCTGTTTTGAAAATGATGAAACGGTTACCATCACAAAGAATTATTGGCCTCGGTCATTACTCAGTATTATGTATATATTGATGGTTTAATCAACAGAATTTATGTTGAATGCTTATTGTGTGTCATACACTGTTCTAGGTATTGGACATATGAAATTTACTAAGGAAAGGTTCTTTCCCTGAAGGATCTTATGAATAAAATGAAAACCATGCATGTTTCACATACTGCAGTTTTACATATGTCAATATCGTCACCCAGAACAGTAAAGGGATGAATAGTCAACAGTAAGTGGAAACAAAGAATTTACTGCAATTATCTTCCTAAGTGGTTTTTAAAGCAACCGATATGCATGCACACACCAGTAAATCAGTATCATTATGTTGTCATCCATATAACTGCTGAGAAACATCATGCTGGATATTTGAGTTGGTAATCACCTTCTCCTAAATTCCTAAGCTCTGTTTTATTCATGCTCTGTCTCCTCAATCAATCAGAAAAGTGGGTAAATGTTAGGTTGTTATCATTTGAGGAAATAAATTTTTAATGCACAGAACCCTGTACTAGGCACTATGGATTACTCAGAGTACACTTACCTTTGTGTAATCTGTCATCTGACTGGATAGGCAAAATGTCCATCAGAACTATTTAAAGAGCAATTATTGAGTGACATAAGATCTAAACACAGGTCAATATAATATAAATCAAGCTTCCAAGTGCTGTGAGAATGTGAAGAATGAAAGACTCACACCAGAGCATTTACCTGATACTTATGCCCTTCTGATACAACACAGGCTATGTTTTACCTGTTCCCTTAAAATAAAAAAAACAACAACACTAACCCTGACCTATTTTCTCCATATCACGTGCAGGGATTTGGAGGAGGAAACTTAGGACTTACTGTGCTGCTAGACACTTTGATGGGCATTTTCACATTTAACCTCAAAAAACCCCAAGCAAGTTCATCATCATCATTATTTCCATTTAACATGTGCCCAAAATCACACAGCAACCAACTATGACAGTTGAGGAGGAGTCACTGAACTCAAGTTTGATTTCAAAGACTATTTTTTCCATGCTATTTTACTCCATGATTCCACACTCCTGAGACCATACTCTAGAGTTGTTGCCCTAAAGTAATGACTCTTTTTCAGAGATGCTTCTCAGAATTACCCCTGAGGGCTTTTTCAAAATATACATACTGAGTATCATACCCCAGATACAGAGCCAAACGCAGTTATTTATCAGTCAAAAACTCTAGGGCTGAAGCCTGGGCGTCAGTTCAGTTCAGTCCCTCTGTCACGTCCAACTCTTTGTGACCCCATGGACTGCAGCATGCCAGGCTTCCATGTCCATCACCAACACTCAGAGCTTGCTCAAACTCATGTCTGTTAAGTAGGTGATGCCATCCAACTATCTCATCCTCTGTCATCCCCTTCTCTTCCTGCCTTCAATCTATCCCAGCATCAGGGTCTTTTCTAATGAGTCGGCTTTTTGAATCAGGTGGCCAAAGTATTGGAGCTTCAGCTTCAGCATCAGTCCTTCCAGTGAACATCCCAGGATTGATTTCCTTTAGGATTGACTGGTTTGATCTCCTTGAAGTCCAAGGGACTCTCAAGAGTCTTCTCCAACACCACAGTTCAAAAAGCATCAGTTCTTCGGCACTCAGCCTCCTTTATGGTCCAACTCTCACATCCATACATGACTGCTGGGAAAACCATAGCTTTGACTATGACTAGACTATGACTAGACAGACCTTTGTTGGCAAAGTAATGTCTCAGTTTTTTTTTTTAATATGCTGTCTAGGTTGGTCCTAGCTTTTCTTGCAAGGAGCAAACATCTTTTAATTTCATGGCTGCAGTCACCATCTGCAACGATTGTGGAGCCCAAAAAAAGAAAGTCTGTCATGGTTTCCATTGTTTCCCCTTCTATTTGCCATTAGTGATGGGACCAGATGACATGATCTTCGTTTTTTGAATATCAAGTTTTAAGCCAACTTTTTCACTCTCCTCTTTCACTTTCAGCAACTAAAGAGGCTCTTTAGTTCCTCTTCACTTTCTGCCATAAGGGTGGTGTCATCTACATATCTGAGGTTATTGCTATTTCTCCCAGAAGTCTTGATTCCAGCTTGTGCTTCATCCAATCCAGTATTTCACATGATATACTCCGCACATAAGTTAAATAAGCAAGGTGACACTATACAGCCTTGACATACTCCTTTCCCAATTAGGAACCAGCCTGTTGTTCCATGTCCAGTTCTAACTTTTGCTTCTTGACCTGCATACAGATTTGTCAGGAGGCCAGTGAGGTGGTCTGGTAATCCCATCTCTTTAAGAATTTTCCACAGTTTGTTGTGATCCACACAAAGGCTTTGGCATAGTCAATAAAGCGGAAGTAGATGTTTTTCTGGGACTCTTTTGCTTTTTCTATGATCCAGCAGATGTTGGCAATTTGATCTAGTTCCTCTGCCTTTTCTAAATCCAGCTTGAACATCTGGAAGTTCTTGGTTCATGTACTATTGAAGCCTCAGTTGGAGAATTTTGAGCATTACTTTGCTAGTGTGTGAGATGAATGCAATTGTGTAGTAGTTTGAACATTCTTTGACATTGCTTTTTTTTGGGATTGGAATGAAAGCTGACCTTTTCCAGTTGTGTGGCCACTGCTGAGTTTTCCAAATTTGCTGGCCTATTGAGTGCAGCACTTTCACAGCATCATCTTTTAGGATTTGAAATAGCTCAACCGGAATTCCATCACCTCCACTAGCTTTGTTCGTAGTGATGCTTCCTAAGGCCCACTTGACTTCGCATTCCAGTATGTCTGGCTCTAGGTTAAGTAATCACACCATCATGGTTATCTGGGTCATTAAGGCAAAAAGATATGACATTGAAAGATGAACTTCCCAGGTTGGTAGGTGCCCAATATGCTACTGGAGAAGAGTGGAGAAATAACTCCAGAAAGAATGAAGAGATGGAGCCAAAACAAAAACAATGCCCAGCTGTGGATGTGACTAGTATTGGAAGTAAAGTCCGATGCTGTAAAGAACAATATTGCATAGGAACCTGGAATGTTAGGTCTATGCCTCAAGGTAAATTGGAAGTGGTCAAACAGGAGATGGCAAGAGTGAACATCAACATTTTAGGAATCAGTGAACTAAAATGGACCAGAATGGGTTAATTTAATGCAGATAACCATTATATCTACTACTGTGGGCAAGAATCCTTTAGAAGAAATGGAGTAGCCTTCACAGTCAACAAAAGAGTCTGAAAGGCAGTACTTGGGTGCAATGTCAAAAATGACAGAAAGATCTCTGTTCTTTTCCAGGGCAAGCCTGGGCATATATCTCTCTAAAATTCTACAAAGTAATTTTATACACCCATCTAATTAAGAAGGTCTGCCTTCAAATACACTGCCAGGGCAAAACCCTGACTACATAATCTTTCAAAAATTTATTCCACACACCTTCTTCTCAGGAAGGAGTAATCTTTTATGATCCTTTTATTTCTGCAGTATCAGCTGTAACTTCTTTCATTTCTGATTTTATACTTGAATCTGCTCTTGATGAGTCAAGCTAAATGTTTTTTAATTTTGTTCATCTTTTCACAGAACCTTGGTTTCACTCATCTTTCCTATTGCCTTTTTAGGCTCTGTTTCATTTATTTATGCTCTCATCTTTGTTACTTCCTTCCTTCTACTAATTTTGGGCTTCATTTGTTCTTATTTTCCTAGTTTCTTGAAGTATAGTTATGTTGTCTATTTAAGATTTTTCTTGTTTCCTGAGGTAGGGACTTATCATTATAAACTTCCCTGTTAGAACTGTTTTTGCTGTCTCCCCTAATGTTTGGCATGTTGTATTTACATTTTTGTTTGTATCAAGATATATTTTTTCTTAATTTTGCCTTTTATTTCTTTGTTGATTCATTGGTTGTTCAGAAGCATGCTGTTTAATCCCAAAACATCTTTTTTAATTTTGCAGATTTCTTCTTATAATTGATTTCTAGCTTCAAACCACTGTGGTTGGTAAAGGCTTGATATGATTGAAATCTTCTTCAATTTATTAAGTATTGACTTGTGACCTAATATATGATTTAGCCTAAAGAACGTTCCATGTGCAGTTGAGAAGATTGTAGATTCCAGTGTTCTTGGGTGGAATGTCCTGTATATATCTGTTCAGTGTACCTGGTTTAATGTGTCATTTACAGCTTTGATAGTTCCTTACTGATTTTCTGTCAGGATGACCTATCCATTGGTATAAGTGGGGCTTTACAGTCCCCTACTATTACTATATTGCTATTTTTCCCTTCAAATCTGTTAATATTTTTCTTTATATATTTAGGTGCTTCTACATTGGGTGAATAAATATTTACAAATGTTATATCTTCCTGTTGCATTGACCCCTTTATCAATATGTAATGCCCTTCTGTGTCTCTTATTACAATCTTTGTGTTAAAGCCTATTTTGTTTGATATAAGTATAGCTATCCCAGCTTTCTTCGGGCTTCCATTTGCATGAACTATTTTTTTCCATCTCTTTTCTTTTAATCTGTGATATCTTTATATCTGAAGTGAGCCTCTCATAGCAGCATATAGATGGGTCTTGTTTTTAATCCACTCAGCCATTCTATGTCTTCTGATTGGAGAATTCAGTCTATTTACATTTAAAATAATTGTTGCAAGGCATGTACTTAATACCATTTTGTTCACTGCTTTCCGGCTGTTTGTAGCTCCTCTGTTCTTTTCTTCTTCTCTTTCTCTCTTCCTTTGTATTTTGACAATTTTCTTTAGTGGCATGCTTAGATGTCTTTCTCACTACCTTTTGTGTATCTGCTATAGGTTTTTGCTTGGTGGTTATCATGAGGCTTACACATAACAACTTATAACAATCTAGTTTAAGTTGATAACAATTTAAGTTTGAATACATTCTAAAGCTCTGGAGTTTTACTTGCCCCCATGCATATATTTTGCTTTTCACATCACATTTCACATCTTTTAAGACTCTTTCTTTTCTTAAAGTTAATAAATTTATTTTTATTTTGTCTGCACTGGGTCTTTATTGCTACACATGGGTGTTCTCTAGTTGCGGTGAGCAGGGACTACTGTCTAGCTGCAAAGTGCATGCTTCTCTTTGTGATGGCCCCTCTTGTTGTGGACTATGGGCTATAGGGTGCACGGGCTTAAGCAGCTGCAGCATGTGGGCTCAAGAGTTGTGGTATGTGAGCTCAGCAATTGTGGCTCGCAGGCTCAGTAGTTGCAGCACACAGGCTTAGCTGCCCCATGGCTTGTGGAATCTTCCCAGAGCAGGGACTGAACCCAAGTCTCCTTCATTGGCAGGCAGATTTTAAAACACTGGACCACCAGGAAAGTCTAAGACTCCTTCTTAACAAGGGATCTGACACAGAAGACAGCAAAGAGAATCCCCAGACAGGTGATAATGGGTAACACCAGACAGATAGCTGTGTACCAGGCCAGGGAAAACTAGTCTAGGTTGAAAGATCAGAAACCAAGTTAGAAAGTTCCAGAAGAGACTGCTCCAAGAAGTTAACAGAATATCTGTTGTTTCTGGATATATTTAGAGGAGGTCCTCTGCAAACCTGCAGAGTTTGAGGCTAAATTATATTAACTGAATATAGGCAAACTTTTCCTATACGGGCCAAAGAGTAAATGTTTCAGGTTTTTCAGGGGATGGAGTCTGGTATACTATTTAACTCTGCTATTGCAGGGTGAAAGCAGACATAAGTAGTATGTAAACATACAGGTATGATTTTAGTGAAATTTTTACAAAAACAGGTAGTGAGTTGAATTTGGCACATGAGGTACAGTTTGCTGCCCCCTAATATAAGCACAGAAATGTAAAGTGATGTCATCTGAGGAGGCTTTACACAGCTGAGGAAAGAAGAGAAGAAAAGCAAGGGAGAAAGGGAAAGAAACACTGAACTGAATGCAGAGTTCCAGAGAATAACAAGGAAAGAAGATTTTCTTAAAGGAACAATGCAAAGAAGTAGAGAAAAACAATAGCATAGGAAAGACTAGAGGTCTCTTCAAGAAAATTAGAGATATCAAGGGAATATTTCACGCAAGGATGGGCATGATAAAGGACAGAAATGGTAAGGACCTAACAGGAGCAGAAAAGATTAAAAAGAGGCAGCAAGAATACACAGAAGAATTAAACAAAAAAGGTCTTAATGATCCAGATAACCACAATGGTGTCATCACTCACCTAGAGTCTGACATCTTAGAGTTTGAAGTCAAGTGGGCCTTAGGAAGCATTATTACAAACAAGGCTAGTGTAGGTGATGGAATTCCAGCTGAGCTATCTAAAATCCTATATGATGATCCTGTTAAAATGCAACACTCAATATATCAACAAATTTGGAAAACTCGGCAGTAGCCACAGGACTGAAAAAGGTCTTTCATTCCAATCCCAAGGAAGGTCAGTGCCAAAGAAGGTACAAACTACCACACAATTGCCCTCAATTTGCATGCTAGCAAGGTTATACTCATTGGAAAGACTGATGCTGAAACTGAAGCTCAAATACCTTGGCCACATGATGCAAAGAGCCAACTCACTGTTAAAGACCCTGATGCTGGGGAAGATTGAGGGCTGGAGAAGAAGGGAGCAACAGAGGATGAGATGGTTGGGTGGCATCATTGACTCAATGGACATGAGTTTGAGCAAATTCCAGGAGATAGTGAAGAACAGGGAAGCCTGGCATGCTGCAGTCCATGGGGTTGCAAAGAGTCAGACAAGACTGAACAACTGAACAGAAACAACAAGGTTATGCTCAAAATCCTTCAAGCTAGGTTTCAACAGTAAGTGAACCGAGAACTTCCAGATGTACAAGCTGGGCTTAGAAAAGGCAGAGGAACCACAGATGAAATGGCCAACATCTGTTGGATATTAGAGAAAGCAAGGGAATTCCAGAAAAAATATCTACTTCTGCTTCATGACTATGCTAAAGCCTGACTGTGTGGATCAACAAACTGGAAAATTCTTAAAGAGGTGGGAATGTCAGACCATCTTACCTGTCTCCTGAGAAACTTCTATGTGGCTCAAGAAGCAACAGTTAGAACCTTACATGGAACAACTGACTGCTTAAAAATGGGGAAAGGAGTATGACAAGGCTGTATGTTGTCACCCTGTTTATTTAACTTATATGCAGAGTACATCATGCAAAATGCTTGGATGAATCACAAGCTGTAATCAAGATTGCCAGGAGAAATATCAACAACCTCAGATAGGCAGATGATATGCTCTAATGGCAGAACACGAAGAGGAACTAAAGAGCCTCTTGATGAGGGTGAACCTCCAATACTTTGGCCACTGATGCGAAGAGCCAACTCATTGGAAAAGACCCTGAGGCTGGAAAAGATTGGAGGCAACAGGAGAAGAGGGCGGCAGAGGATGAGATGTTAGACAGCATCACCTACTCAATGGACATGAATCTGAGCAAACTCCAGTACACTGTGAAGGACAGGGAAGACTGGCATGCTGCAGTCCACAGGGTCGCAAAGAGTCAGACACAACTTAGCAACTGAACAACAGCAGCAATGTATGCACAGAAAAAACTCAATGAATTTGTAAACATGGAAATTACTAATTCCCAAAAAAACCCACAAAAAGTTGTATAGAGAAGTAAATGTTTTCATGACTCAGATAAATGTGAATAATATTTACATAATCATAATTATAGGGCTTCCCAGGTGGCACTAGTGGTAAACAATCCACGTTTCAAACACAAGAGATGCACATTTGATCCTTGGGTCAGGAAGATCCCCTAGAGAAGGAAATGGCAACCCCCTCCAGTATTTTGCCTAGAGAATTCCATGGACAGAGGAGCCTGGCAAGCTACAATCCATAAGGTCCGCAAAGAGTTGGACATGTCAAGCCACTGTTGTCCAGAATTTTTAAGTTGCTACTCAAAGTATTTTATGGGACTTATCCACACGGGGGACTACAAGAAAAGAGGGACTGCTACCAAAATCAGGCTCTAGGGACTTCCTTGGTGGTCCAGTGGTGGAGCGTCCACTTGCCAATGCAGTTGGACATAAGTTCAATCCCTGGTCCGGGAGGATCTCACATGCCTCAGGGCAGCTAAGCCTGTGCACCACAACCGCTGAGCCCACACTCTAGAGCCTACACACTGAAACTCCCGAGTCTGCAGGCGGCCACTACTGAAGCCCACGCACCTACAGCCTGTACTCCACAAGAGAAGTCACTGAAATGAGAAGCCTACACACTGCAACTAGAATAGCCCCTGCTCACTACAACTAGAAAAAACCCACACACAACAACAAAGACCCAGAACAGCCAAAAACATAAACAAATTTTTTTTAATTATTTAAGGAAAAGACAGACTCTGTAACTTCTCTCTCATCAACACAATAGGACAAAAAGATTTGACCCCTCAGAAAGAATTTATCTGCTAAGAAAGATACAGACATATATATATATATAACACACATATATACATACATATATAGATATATAAAGTCCAGTAGAAAGAGAACCATAGTGTTGCACATCGACTTCCAGTTTTGACTGAAATCTTCACAGAGAGGCAAACATCCCACAGATATCAGCTGATTAAGACTCAGTGCTAAAGACTGGACTGTGAGCAAATGCACAGACTAGAATCAGTAATAAAAGACTCACAGTCTTTTATTCCCCAGGCCACATGGAGCAAGAACAGGAACCGAACCTAACCTAAACTCTCCTCTAAGTTACTCAACTTGCATTCTCATCAGCTTCTCAGGGATTTCAGAACCCTTGGAGAGCTTATGCAATTGTCTTTTAGCAATCTAGGATCAGTTGGGCCACCAATTACTTTCAACATCTACATAAAACTTCAAAGTAAGGAAATCTTCTAGACGTTGCTATTTTGAAATATGTAGTGACATATTAATAGTATCTTAAAACATTAACCTTTATGGCTCTATTTTTCTGAATTTCCTTGGCTCCTATCTTCAATCTCAGGAACCCACATTGCCATACAGAGAATTAGGACAGTTACAACAATAATTACAGGAGCAGGGCACAGAGTTCGTGTCCTAGTAATAAACTTGAAAGAGACTAGAGAAAGGCAAATGATCCTCTTGGCCTCTCCCAGGTTAATCTCTCTCTCCCAGGCTCCCCTGGGCTGGGGTTCAGAGGAAAATAGCGGTGCAGGTGATTTTTTTTTTTTTTTTGGTAAACAACTAAAATGGACCTGGAAGAAGTACATGGTAATTAATACCAGAGAAACACATGGAAGCTGAGCCAATACTCACTAACTAATCAATATCATACTAATGAAAAAGCATGTGTCAGCCATGCTAAAGAACTTCAGAGTGAAAATACACTATTGACAAAGGCTGACACATGATCCTTGAAACATCTACCAGATAGATACCCACTCATGCCCCAAAGCATGCTGAATTCCATATGAAATGCATCTTAAGGGATATCCTAGGAAACTCCTAAGTGCATGACACCCAGAGGAGCAGTGGTTCAAGAAACGGTAGCCCTCAGCAGCATGTGAACTTGAATGAGACTAGACAGTAAAGACGGAGAAGGCGATGGCGCCCACTCCAGTGCTCTCACCTGGAAAATCCCATGGACGGAGGACCCTGGTAGGCTGCAGTCCATGGGGTTGCGAAGAGTCGGACACGACTGAGCGACTTCACTTTCATTTTTCACTTTCATGCACTGGAGAAGGAAATGGCAACCCACTCCAGTATTCTTGCCTGAAGAATCCCAGGGATGGGGGAGCCTGGTGGGCTGCTGTCTATGGGGTTGCACAGAGTCAGACACGACTGAAGTGACTTAGCAGCAGCAGTAGACAGTAAAGAAATCTCCAATCACAGATAATTGGGCTGTGTGAGCTCTATTAGACTACAGAGTTACCAAAGTAGGCACTCTTTAAGGAATCCAGTCTTAATAAGACTTATTTTTGTCTAGATATTTAAAAAGCCCATGCCATGTATGTGAATATAAGCATTCTCCAAGCCTCCACTTCCCTATGTGAAATTTATCAAGGAGTAAATTAGTTCCCCTAAGAAACAAGCTCCTAAATTGAAAGCCTTAGTTGGTCTCTTATTTGAATGAGGGATTCATTAACAAGAGTCCCCACTGGAACTCCATAAATGAGACAGCTCACATGAGTCCCTTGGACTGCAAGGAGACCAAGCCAGTCAATCCTGAAGAAAATCAATCCTGAATATTCACTGGAAGGACTGATGCTGAAGCTGAAGCTCCAATACTTTGGCCACCTGATGCAAGAGCCAACTCATAGAAAAGACCCTGAAGCTGGGAAAGATTGAAGGCAGGAGAAGGGAACAACAGAGGATGAGATGGTTGGATGGCATCATCGATTTGATGGACATGGGTTTGAACAAGCTCCAGGAGATGGTGAATGACAGGGAAGCCTGGCATGCTGCAGTCCATGGGGTCTCAAAGAGTCAGACACAACTGAGCAACTGAACAACAACAACAAATGAGACAGCTACTAATCCCACACAGTGAATCGAGCATCCAAACAACAACCAAAGAGAAAGGAGTAACACTTCCCCTTGGGTCCTTGGTACCTTTAAGCACTTGTATGCTATTTTCATTTCTTTAAAAAAAAAAAACAAAACCTTTTTAAAGGGAGTCAACACCATTGCATTTATTGGCAAAGGTTGAAAGTTCTACTGAAACCCTGCATCTCTATTCAATCTTTACAAATAATTTATAACCAGCACAGTAGGCCCTCCATATCCACTGGTTCGGCATCTGTGGTTTCAACCAACTGCATATCAAAATATTTTCCCCAAATTCCAGAAAGTTCTAAAACACAAAATTTAATTTTCCATGTGCCAGCAACTACTTACACAGCATTTACATGGTATTAGGTGTTGTAAGTAATTCAGAGATAATTTAAAATATATAAGATGAGGGAATTCCCTGGCAGTCCACTGGTTAGAACTACACTTCTACTGCAGGGGGCCCAGGTTCAATCCCAGGTCAGAGAAATAGGATCTCACAAGTCACACAACACAGTAAAAGAAAAAAACAGTAAACAAATAAATAATAAAATATATAGGAGGATATGTGTAAGTTACATGTAAATACTAAACCATTTTACATAAGTGACTTGAATAACCACAGATTTTGGTATCTGTGGGGTCCTGGAATCAATCCCCCACAGACACTGTACTACATTATCAATGGAAATCTATTCAATCCTTATTAAGCTCTACCATTCAAGTCTAATAAATATAAAGAAATTTGAGGTCAACAAGACTATGCATATTTATTTAGGAATTTTTTCAGAGATGTAGTAATCTTTCAAAAAACAGAATAGACAGTGATCTGATAATGAATCTGTTGAATCAAGAATATGAGAAAGAACTCAGACCTTCTCTTACAGCAAGTAGGAGATGCCACCTAACAAGAAACCTGCTTACTTTTAATAATGCATATGATAGGACTGTGTGCCCATGTGGCATTAGGTAAGAAAGTTGGTTCCAAGAGATGGACTAGAGTTGAAAGGGCCAACCACAGTCCCCAAATCCTCAGTGGAATAATGTGACTCAAGGAGAAATGTGGTGAGAGTGTAAATATGTAGGTTATAAACAGTAGCTAAGGGCAGACAAACTGATTTGTGTCTGAGGCAGCTCTTAATAAATTTCTGGATACCTTTTACAACCCTATCAAACTAGCTGTTCCAAATACAACTGCAGTGTTGTCTGACTTAGACTAAGTAATCAAATCTTAACAAAATGAGCAGGAGTTCCTGCCATGATAACAAGCTACGGAACATAGTAAAAATGTTCCATAAGTGAAAATGTTTGGTAAGGGCTTAAAGCAAGTGCTAAAAGGAACATGGAACACAGGATAAGTATTCAGAAGGAAGTTGAACAGAAGCCACAGTGAAGAATAGATATTTTCATCAATGCGTTGAAGGTTAGAAAAAGAAGAGTAGACTTTAGGGCTGGAAGAAATATAACAGTACCTAACCCAAGACTCTCTTTTCTAACATATGAAGAAAATAAGAGGCAGGAAAGGGTCTTTGAGACTTGTCACTTGAGATTTCTTTATTTTCTGCATAGGTTGTTTCTACCATACTATTTTGGCCTCCTCTACCTGAGTTTCTTGAGGATAAGACTTTAGCTTTCTAGATCATCCTTCCATTCCATAACCCGTGTTTAATGAGCGATTTTGCAGGCATAAACTCTGGCCCCATAGGCTTCTTCCTGGCAAGTCAATCCTTTCCTTCCAGTTTCTGTATACCATGCAAAACAAGCAAATACTACAACTGCAACATGTTGCTCTTCATGACTTCATGAGGAAGTAAATAAACAGCCAGGTCTACCAGAAAATCGTTTTGTTGTTCCAAAGATGAAAGAGTCATATAAGCATTACCCCTTAGAGAGACTAAAATTCACTCCTAGATGAAGCTGAAAAGCTAACATGATGTACATGTTACAAAACAATCTGCCAAATCACGTCTGCTGGTGGAAGAAAAAGCACACATTTTATGGTTGGTAAATATTTGCACTGGGTCCCACGTGGGTGATTCACAAATATCAAGTGAGGAATTAATTTGAGAAGGTCATATGGGTAATTTCATTTCATTTTTGGTGATATAAATGCCCTTCACCCTTTCAGCAAATATTTATCTACTCTGTGCCAAGCACTGATTTAGACACTAAAGATATAGTAGTGGAAAAGCCAAAGTCCTTGCCTTTAGTCACTCAAACACAAAGTTATAGTCCTTTTGACAATTTTTCCCCAGCCCCTCTATTATTCAGCACACTGCATCCCTTCAAATGACTCTTTTATTCCTTTATCTCATTTATGTTTGCCTCTAGAGCCAGCACAATGAGCTCAAGCCTTTATCACCTAAGCCAGTTTTTTAACTGATCCCTCAACTTTCTTTCAACCTAAAATGTACATCCTGGCCAGATTATAGTTTTGAAAATCCTGATTTGTTCTGATTAGTTCAAGTCTCAAAAGCTTCAAATGGCTCCACATAGCCTATCTCAAACTCCTGTCATATCTCAGCTTCTAAGTTCTGGCTCTACCTCTTCTGTCCAAATTTAATCAACAGGAATAGTATTCAGAAGCAATTTTAAACTGTATTAATATTTTAAACCACATATCCTATAAATTTATGCAAAGAGAAAAGATTTGCGAGGCAAGTAATTCTTCATTTATGTGAGTTAGGTTCATGGAAAAGCTATTTTAAATCAACATAAAGTAAATAGACTTTAGTTTTCCTAGAGAACCAAAGTCATTACAAATATTTTCACTCTTGACTAAGAAGCTAATGCCCAACACATTTATTGCAGGTCAAGATAGTGGAAGAAGTGCTGTAAGTCAAAATAGTGTCAGTAGGATTTTCTTTTCTGTGAAAATAGCTATACTTCTAACCAAGCATCTACTTAGCACCCCTTTGTGGAACCTACAATCACGGTCTATTGTCAACTATAAGCCACCTCCATGTGTATTATTCTAAACTATATGTAAGCAATCAAGCTAGTCTAATCATAAGAATGCATTTAGTATGATATGCTATCAACACTTACATCATTTTCTTTGCTTACTTGATAACTTTTCCTTTATTTTTACTTTAGTAAAGCAAAAGGTGAGAGGCACCTTTTCCAAGGACTCAGAATTGAGGAGGCTTACTTTGGGTCAACTCTGACAGCATCTTCAAGGAAGAGAGACATAGGGCCACTTGTGACTTCTTCAATGATACTAACATAGAGATATCTAAATTGTTGGTGTCCCTTTATTTTCTTTCAAGAAAAATTTTCTTGTAGTATACTTAAAAGTTTCAGCATTAGAGATAAAAGTCTTCGTGTCTTTGAAAACTTTCTTGAGCGGCAATATCACTAGCCTAATCATCTTATAATATCTAAAAGTGAGTCTCTTGATTAAATTTTAATCTTTTTAATCTCTTGCCACTTATTACTCCATAGTGTTAAAAAGACCCAAAGTGTGATAGACAGTTAAGCCCAAAGAACCTGGCAGTAAGTTTTATTTGAATCAAGTTAAGCCAGTCTCCTCACCTCAGTCACAACTGAGCTGCTAGCTTATAGTTATGGAAGGCAGCGAACCTTCAACATCTAATCAGTCATTTAGATTATGCACTCAGGTTAGTGGCTAATTTTTTTTTTTGACAAACATATGAAACTGTTAAATACAAATGTTTTTGCTCCAGTATGTATCAAAAGCCTTTAAAACGTATGTGCCTTTTGATCAGTAATAGGCTCAGCAAGTTAACTTATAGTCATCTTTTTCTAAGAAAAGAAGCATCAAGTATGCAAAGATGTATTTATAAGGACATTCCTCACAACATTGATTATAACAGTGAAAAAAGGAAATGATCAATGTATCCATTAAAAAGAAAATAATAAATAAGAATGCATCCAGGGCAAAGCAAAACTGTCTCAGACTAGGTCTGGACATAAAGTAGAAGTCTAAAGGGCTTGAGTTCACGTAGTTTATTTTGAGAGGTGAACCCAGGGAATGGTAGTAAGGGACAAGGAGGAATGGGACAAGGAAGAAGGAAAACTCAATATAAAGATGTATTTTCAAGCCAGAAACTATGGGAAATTGAAGCTTGATCTGACTGGAGGCCTCTAAGGAATTATGTACAGTGTCCCTCTCTAGCAGATAGAATCAGGGAACATTTACCCACCAACTCTCATACACCATTGGTGAAGTTTTCCCATGAAGTTAACACCCTCACACTTCATGTATGCCCATGCTCAAATGTTAAATGGGTCCCCATGGATCTCCCATATAGGATATGAGAAACCCAGGGCAGAAACAGAAATACCTGGTGCAGGTAAAGCAGGTACAGGTAAGGTAGCACCTGTGCAATGGCTGGAGTAAAACTGGGGCTGAGAGAATGTGAGGTATGAGAGATAGAGGTATCTAACACCAAGACCAGATGCCACAAAAGCTATGACATTGTTCTGTAATCTATTGACCTAAGAGGTGTCTGCTATTGATAAGAGAAAACCAAAGCTGTTACAGCAATTTAAAAAACACTCTAGATAGTATGATTCCACTCATTTTAGACAGCTAGCTTTAGTTTCTACTAACAAAGTCCCTCGAGGTAGATTTTAAGGGAAGACGGTGGTTTAGTGGAAGAATCAATTGAGCAATAAGGGAAACAGGATCTCAAAGGAGCTTGCACAGACAGCCCTCAGGGAAAAGGAAAGCCTCTCAATTTGGAGGAAGCTCTGAGACTGAGTGTTCTCTCCACTTTGGTCTCTCTCACTCACAACCTAATTCTGCTCTTCTCTCACCCTTGACTGGCTCCCTAACACTTTTCTTCGTATCTCTGAATCTCCTCTTTCTCGTCTAAGATACGGCTTCTGCTTCTTTACAGCCTTTGTGTCCCACTACAATTGTGCTGGTTGTTTATAGGTGGCATCCACTCTAATTAGTCAATGAATATGACATACCATTTGTTAAATATTCTCATATCAACTGTTTATACACAAAGGCACACACATACTTATGTATTATGCATTTATGGAGGAGGAGAAAAGACATGGAAGAAAACAGGAAGAAATCATCAGAGAGAAAAGAACATGAACCAGAGCCAGTGGAGGAAACTGTAACTGTCACTGCACACAAAATGTTCAGTTTATGTATACAGCAGCAATAAACACACAGAGGAATTTCCTTCAGTCCCACGCCAGAAATAACTCTTTCTCCTTTTAGCCTATACACAGAATGTGGTTAGTAAAAGGAAGAGAGACTACAATAAAACTTGTTCTCTCCATCTCCAGAGAATGTGTGCTTCCCTGGAGAAAGGTGAGGAAAGAGAAGCTCATTAACATAGCTTTCTACAATATATCAAAGCAGCCAGGTACTCAGACTCTTATAATTAAATATATCAGAGCTAGAAAACATAAAGCTCTCATAGCAGCCTTACTTTAAGAGTTATATGGTTTCCCAGGTTTCCCCATAAGAAACCTGAAGGAGAAGACCTTTCGTACTCATCTTTACATGTCCCACACACAGTAAACAGTCAATATCAGTAAATATTTCATAAAAATTTCAAGCAGTTTAATTAAATATTATTTATAGCTGATATCTATCATATTGGCCCCTATATTCATCATGAAACTCCCTAAAGGAACTACCTTCCCACCGACTTGAGACCATGTGGTTTGAATGACGTGTCCCCACTCTTAAATAGAAAGCAAGGCATGACAGAACAAGTTAATCAGCAGATTCAATTACCTTACACAAAATGACTGATTCAAGGATGAGTATATGACCTACTGAGGGCATTGAGAACCAGAAACAGGGCTTTTGATCATCTGCTGAAAATGAGAAGTACTCTCTGCCCCAATAGATAATTCTGTTTAAGAACGAGATCTATACATGGAAGAGAGAGAGAAAAGCTGAGGTAAGACACAGCCCTTGAGACTATTTCTGGAGCATCTGTGTCAAGCAACAATTAAGCCAGTCAGCCCACGGTGACTGTTTAAAAAGCCAATAAACTCCTTTTTTAATTAAAATCATTTAGGTTAAACTTTCTTCACTTTCAACCAAAACAAACTTAACTGCTACACTACTTATATAACATAGCTGTGATTCGTTTCTATGATTTCCTCCAGGGATATACATACAGATCAGACCCAGTCAGAAACAAGCCTTGCTAATGGAGGGGCAGAGGTATAAGGGGTCATTTTTTTTGGGGGGGGGTTGAACACTCTGGACACTGGACCCTTAAATCTTGAGCTTAACTGATTAAACTGGATCCTTACAGTATAAATACTTAACTTATAAAGAGACCTTACATGATCTAAATTTTAGAACTTTATATAAAGACAGACTTGTTGAGAGTGATAACGTATCTTTTGGAATGAGACTTATAAACAAAAATGAGAATTCTAAAAAATATTAACTACATTTAGCTACTAAACTGTCTCTAATTTTGTCCAGATTTCTCTTTTCCCTTCATTGTCCAAACCAGTCCTCTGCCTTTTTCATCTTAGGTATGAAGCAGCACATTACCGCCTGACATCAGGGTCCTTAGTCACATTCATTACAGTTATTTGCAGTCTCTATTTACAGTGCCTCTAAATTTACTTTAAAGTATGAAGCCCATATTAATAACACTCTTAAAGAGGTCTCACCAGGCCTTCCTAGTACTTCAGACAATTTTTAGCTCTATGGTTCTTCCCAATTTAAAAACAAAATGAATTTCACAAACAGAATTGAAATGTCAAATTTTACTACCATCTGGATTTAAAGACTGCAAGAAAAACTAGGTTTGGGTTGTTTTATTTTTGTAGCCAAAGTGAATGTATTACAGTACATTTGTTTTCAGACCATTTACCTCTCTATCCTGCATTTCACTTCAGGGGAATAAGGTATTCAAGTGAAAAAGAGGAGACCATCCAGAAAATTCTAAGAGGGAGCCTATAAAATTCAGTAGTTGTACTTGATATAATGGAAGAAAAATCTTCCAGCTCCTCTTCATCATCATGATGATGATAAACCCGATCTGCTCACTGCACTGAATTTAGAACCATGAATGTGAGTTAACAACTTGGCTCTGCTCCTCTAGGGGCTTACAATCTGATATAAGTACAGACATAAAGGGTATACGGACAACTTAACAAAGGCTTTTATGGTCCATCCTTTTAAGACACAATGCAGCTCTAGTGGCTCCAGGGAAGGGGAAAGAATGGCAGCATCTGAGACGTATCAGGTGGGATAGATCTAATGAAATAGGAGAGGCACTGTGAGTTTAAGTCATTCCTGCCTTGGGCAGCAAAGACATCACCTCAGGGAAGAACCCAGCACTGTGACTTATGCAAAAGGTAGCTGAGTACACCTTTATATTAGAACAGGGATCTCCAACCCCCGGGCCACGAACCAGTACCAGTCCGTGGCCTGTTAGGAACCAGGCTCCACTCCCTTGCCTGGAGAATCCCATGGACAGAGGAGCCAAGCGAGCTACAGTCCATGGGATTGCAAAGAATTGGACATGACTGAGCAACTTAGCGTGCACGCATCCATTGCTTGTATTACTGCTGGAGCTCTACCTCCTGTCAGATCAGCAGGAGCATTAGATTCTCATAGGAGTGCAAATTCTACTGTGAACTGTGTGTGTGAGGGATCTTGGTTGCTCACTTCTTATGAGAATCTAATGCATGATGATCCAAGGTGGAGCTGAGGCAGTGATGTCAGTGCTGGGGAGCAGTTACCACTGCCTCCCTTCACAGCCAGGATGGAACCATCTAGTTACAGAAAAACAAGCTCAGGGCTCCCACTGATTCTGTATTATGGTGAGTTGTATAATTATTTCATTATATATTACAAAGTAATAATAATAGACATAAAGTGCATAATAAATGTAATATACTTGAATTATCCCCAAACCATACCCCGACTCTGGTCATGGAAAAACTGTCCTCCGCAAAACCAGTCCCTGGTGCCAAAAAGGTTGGGGACCACTGTACCAGAAGACCCTCTACAGAACACATCATTTGATTCTCTCAAGAACCCCAATGAGAAGCAGGTCAAGGATTTGAACAAAGACTTTTGCTGCCATTACAGTAAACAAAGGATGTTGCAGACAAAATCCTTCAGCAACTGCAGCCACCCTCATTAGCACCCAGAGGGGAACTCAGGACTGAGATAACAGGATACTGGCTTAAGATAGTTAATGTGCATATTAAAAGAATAGCTTCAAAAAGCCCAGACTCTTGTACAGTATCTTTCCATACACAGAAAAGGAGACAATTCATTAACTAGAGGTGTCTGGTTTTTCTTTAATTAGCAGTAATCCTTTGATGTTCAACTGCCTGGTTTTTATTTTGGTTTGATTGTTTTTGCAAAAACCTCTTTATATTTTCTGTCTCTTCCCTTCCTTACCTCTTTGGAACAGTCCCTCAGAAATGAGAGGCTGTATCCCAGGCTTAAGTCCTCAGTAAGGAAGACAAGAAATAGTCAGAAGGCACAGATAAAAGTGAAAAGGAAAGATGATATGAAAGAGAATGAAATGAAGCCTACCAAGACTTGAGCAGAGAAAGCAGCAAAAAGATATACTAAAGGAGGGCCCGATTATAGAGAGCTGAACACTGTGCAAGCACTATGTTTTTATCCTAAGGCAATGGAAAGTCAGGAAGGGTTTTAACCAGAAAAGTGACACAGACTTACACTGATGAAAGACTATCCAAAACTCCAGAGAAGAAAATGAACAAAAGGGAGGGAAGGCAGGCCTAGAGTAAAACACCAACTGAGAGGATATTGTAATAATGGAGCTTAAATCAGAAGGGGGGGAAAAAAAGCTATACTTATAAAAACATTAAATATTAACAGAATCAACCAAAAAACTGTTAATTATGTTAACTAAATGAAGAAACTTATCTTCTCATAAAACAGGAAGATCCAAGGACAGGCTTAGGTACAACTAAATCAAGGAATTTACATGAAATCAACAGGTCCCCCTTTCTACAACATAAATCTATGTTGGAAATGTATCACTTGTGGCTGCCCAAAATCATTCTTTATAGTTTTCCACACTGTCAATTCTGCCTTCCAAAAGTAGGATATAAAAATTACATTCAACAGACTCCTTTGCAGCTAGAGCAAAAACATATGATCTATGCTTTGCCAAACAGAATTAGCCACAGAAGACTTGCAGTGTTGGCCTCGAACTGGGAAATTGGTTGATTTTTCCCACAATGTCAGTAGTCAGGTTGTCTTAGTCTTCTGGGGCATCAGTGGCTCAGATTTTGACACCAGGTTCAGGGTTGGGGCATGTTAAGTGGCAGCAGGTAGTAGGGATGGTGCTTCTCCTAGAATAATTTTTTAAAGAGGTTAACCATTTTTCTTAGATTTTCTTGCATGGCTGCAATATTTCATGGCAATGAAATATCAATTCTGTTTTCCAGTAATCCTGGAAATTCCTCCAACTACCTAATATTTTTTAATAAATCCATTTTTTTGTTTAATTTAGCTGGACTATCTAGAATTGATTCTGCTGTTCACAACCAAGAATGCTGACTATTACACTACTCACTTCTTCTTGGCTACTTTTATATGTTGGCCTCATTCTTTTCACGATGACTTTCTCCACATAGCAGAAAAAAAGGGCCACCAGAAGCTATTAATTGGCATTTTCCAGCTCCATGACCCAAAAGCAAGCCCCCTTTCACCTTAGCACCAAATTAAAAAGTGAGGGGAATAATAACAGCTGCCATTAATACATCACATTAATATATAGCACTAATTTTTTTTTTTACATCTTTTTTTTTTTAATTTTTTTATTAGTTGGAGGCTAATTACTTCACAACATTTCAGTGGGTTTTGTCATACATTGATATGAATCAGCCATAGATTTACACTTATTCCCCCATCCCGATCCCCCCTCCCACCTCCCTCTCCACCCGATTCCTCTGGGTCTTCCCAGTGTACCAGGCCCGAGCACTTGTCTCATGCATCCCACCTGGGCTGGTGATCTGTTTCACCATAGATAGTATACATGCTGTTCTTTTGAAACATCCCACCCTCACCTTCTCCCACAGAGTTCAAAAGTCTGTTCTGTATTTCTGTGTCTCTTTTTCTGTTTTGCATATAGGGTTATCGTTACCATCTTTCTACATTCCATATATA